>NC_082671.1:36788636-37421818 GCF_025265405.1 Mesoplodon densirostris | reverse complement strand
ATGTATTCCCACTGACAATACTTATTTAAATTTCCTTATATGTTTTGCTTGTTTCTTTGTTCACCAATGCTTCTTGAATCCTAATCTTAAATTTTTTTCCTACTGAGGTATGTCCTTTGGTAATTCTTTCAGTGAAGTCTTAGTAGTAAACTCTTTTAGTTCGTGGAAGTCTAAAAAGGTATTTATTTTGCTGTCATTTAAGAGTGTTACCTTAACTGGTTATAAAAAGCTAAACTAACGGTTGTGTCCCATCAGTACTTAGAAGATATTAATCCATTGTCTTCTGGAATCCATCATTGATGATGATAAGTCAGCAGTTAAACTGATTATCATTTCTTTTAAGGTAATATGCCTTTTCCTCAGGAGACTATTTTTATGTAAAGTCATTTCAGCAATATGTGTTAAGTATGGATTTTTATTTAATTATCATATTTGGATTCCATGTTCTTTTTCAATTTGAGGATTCATAATTTTCTTTATGTATAAAAACATATTGCCATCATCTCCTCAAGTAATACCTGTCTTCCACATGTGGGGCTTCTCATTCTATCTCCATATCTTTTATTTTCTCTTTTATGAGCTCCATCTCTTTATCTCTTTGAACTGTGTTCTGAGTGATTTCCTCACATTTATCTGTAATTTATTAATTTTCTCCTCAGCTTTACTTTGCCGTTTTACTCAGGTATTAAGGTTTTTAAAGCACTTTGTTTTTCATAACTAGAGTATAAATTTACCTCTTTTTAGAAATTCTCTTATTATTTATCCAAAATATTTCATTTTTCCAAAATGTTTCTTTCTTGTTCTCTTGAATTTTTTAGAAAAAAATTCTAGTTGAAAACCTCTTTCAGATTGCTCAATTGTCTCTGTTCTTGTATATCTGCTCACTGTCTTTCATGGGAGTTTGTTTCCTATGTGCTTCTGAGTTCGTGTTCAGGGAGAGTTGTTTCTCATGGGAGACATCTTTTTTGGGAAGCCCAAAGTTTGCTTGCAGACCAGTTTTTATGTTAACTTCTCATTCCCATTTCATGCAGGGAGTGTGAATTCAGAACTCACTCCTGGACAGAGTGGTCCTGGGATCTCTGTTTCTTTCAAGTGACTTTCCCCCTCTTCAGAGCCACATCCCTAACCAGCAGGCAGAGTTTTCCTAGTGCTACATCAAGACAGAATGTCCCAGGGCCTGGCTTTAGGCATGATTTGGGGCTCAGTTTTACAGCACACAGGGGTATGTGATTTCAACACTTGCCCTTCAGAGCTGATACTACCCCTGGCCCCAGTGTATTTCAGCTCCAACACGCCCATGGGATATTCCATCTTCAACTTCTACATTGAGTTCTTTTTTCTTAGAGTAGTCTAGATTCTGACAACTTGGAATTAAAATAGCTCTGCCATTTACTAGCTGTATGACTTTGGGCAAGTTACTTAACTTCTTTGTGCCTCAGTTTCCTCAACTGTGAAATGGGGATTATAATTGTATCCTCATGGGGTTGCCGTGAAGGTCAAATGAGTTAATATATATGAAATCCTGAGAACAGTGCCTGGCACATGGTAAGCATTAAATGCACATTTACCATCATTATTTCTTGCTTTCAAGCTTGCTTAACTATTAATGCATTATACATATAGGTATATATTAACACATTTTTATTATATATTATCTTGTTAAGTATATTTTGTTTTGTTACATGTGTATTTGTTTTATACATTTTCTTTCATAATTAAAAAAATATATTGTACATAGATAGCATGTGATTTTCATTCTGTTGGAGAAACTTGGCCTTTCTAAAGTGAGGGCACAGTGGTAGCAAGCAGGATATGGGAAGCTTACATTATGCTCAGTTGCTATATACAGGATTTGGGGCCCCTGAATTCTCAATGGTTGAATTCTTTTTTCCTCATTGAAAGCTCGGCTGGGCTCTGCTATCTTTCTCTACTTCCCATGGCTGTCACTGCTAATCTTCACAAATTCATCTTTATTCTGAAGGTCATGGAACTCTAGAGATATTTAGATGTATTTGAGCTGGCATAGGAATTATTTTACTTCATTCATTCCTCCCTACAAAAGGTTTTTTTGTTTTGTTTTGTTTTGGCGGTACGCGGGCCTCTCACTATTGTGGCCTCTCCTGTTGCGGAGCACAGGCTCCGGACGCGCAGGCTCAGCGGCCATGGCTCATGGGCCCAGCCACTCCGCGGCATGTGCGATCTTCCCGGACCAGGGCACAAACCCGTGTCCCCTGCATTGGCAGGCGGACTCTCAACCAGTGCGCCACCAGGGAAGCCCCTACAAAAGGTTTTTTATTTTGCATTTTACCATTTTATTTGACCACACCAGCAAGTCTGTTTAACTGAATGTGGTACTTTCACAAGGAATAATGATCTGAGGCAAGGGAACCTGTTTCTGAAAGCGGGATTGTAGATGCCAGTCTTGGCTCAGTTTCTGGGGTTTATTAAAAGAGTGTTTATAAAACCACTCTATTTGTATTTACCAAGAATATTAGTGGGGGAAAGGGGCAAAAAGATGGCCTGGGACTCAGAATTCTCTGAGGATAAATCAATCATTCACTCAATCATATTTATACAAATAGCCAAGACTTGATGCAATGTGTCAGACAGCTCCCAGCCACAGGTCAGCAAGGATTCAGATGTACAATCAAACTTCTCTCATTCCTCAGAAATAAATGAAAAACTAGTCAACTAACCAGCAGACTGCTCTGAGATTTCTTGAGTAGAAGCATCTGAAAGAATTATTTGACCAACCTTTCCTATCCTTTAGCAATCCAAGCCAGTTAGAAATTCTAGTGAGCTGCTTGCTGTTCTGCTGCAGATGCAATAAAGAGCGCCACTTTTCGTGACCTTCTGTTTCTCCTTCCTTCCTTTCTTACCCTTGGAAGCCCAGCAGTAGCCATGTACCCTGTGGGGGCATACAGCTTATCAGAGGAACTTACTATACATTAAACATCCATTTTGGCAAAGAAGCCCCCAAAGATAGTCTTAAACTTAAGTAGGGAGTTTGTGCACTCCATAAAATGGTGCGCAAAATGTGTATGTGAATATGTATATTTTGTGGGCTGGGGTGGGGGAGGGGTGTGTAGCACCACAAAGGGTCGTAGAGTCAAAGCACAGTGAGAAACCCTAATCTGAGAATTCCTTGCCTCACAGCCTTATTCTGCCCACAATACACCAGATGGATAGACTCACTCATATGGGGCACGACTTTGATATGTGTTACACAAAAATGTTTCTAAGCTACAAGACTGAGTTGAGTAAGTGCTTTCATTTGTTCAGATTTCTGTAGATAAATGCACTGTGCTATCAGAGGGAATCAACTCATAGTGGATAGAAAGGCTGGAATTTTAATCCCAATTTCATCAAGTTACTATTAACTCACTTGTTAATTAATTCAACAAATTCTTCTCAGAAATCTAGTCTGTGTCAGGCACTGTGCTAGGCTCTGGAGATTTAATGGAGAACAATGCAGACATAAACTCTACTTTCTTGGAGCTTATAAGTTGGATGCCCATCACCAAATAACTTTACCTCTCCGAGACTCGTTTTTTTCACCTGTAAAATGGGGTTGTAGTAAGTACTAAAGGACAAATATATGGGAAAGTGCTTTATAAATTCTACTGTTTCACATTGGAGATTACACACACACACACACACACACACACACACACTCACGGCACAATCATCTTCCAGTCGCTGCAAAGCATAGTGAAGGCCTGATGAAGTTTGGTAAAAGAGATTATAACATAAATCTTCATATTTCTAAAAAGGGGAGTCTGTGAGGAGACTTTCTTAAAGCTGATTAGGACCCTGATTATGACTGAGGCTTCTCTCAAGAATTTTTGGAAAGAGGCAGGTTATAAATTACAAGCCAACCTGAGCATTTTTTATCTTCTTCCGTGTGCATGCTTTTCGACTCCTGGAGCGGCAGTAGGTGGATGAACTGACAGACCTCAAAGTCACGGATGGAGACAAGACAACGTAACACAGGTCAAAATGTGCCAAGGGTGCCACCTGCAGAAATACTTGCTGCAGGCTGGTCTTGTGAGCATCTTCTCCCCAGACCCTAGGAAGCAAGAAAACACTACGGAAGAACAGGTTTTAATGGATACTTTGTGTTTGGGGGGAGGGAGATTGGCCTCAGCTTCTCTTCTCTATGCCCAGTTCTCTAAAACCAGCCTGAGGTGGGTGCCGTGGACAGGGTTGGACAGAGAAGATAAACAAAGAAGGCCAGAGAAGCTCCCAGAGCCTCTTGGGATGAAAGGCCATTGGACTGGAGTCTTCCTTCTTTTCTAGATCAAGGATGACATGTGTCAAGTACTTGTTACAGTGGAAGGGTAAAGGCAAGTGGTATACTATTCTCAGAGTGCTTAAACTATGACTTCCAAAAAAAGAGAAAGTATTGTGGGACAGGAAAGAGAACTGGAATGACAAATTAATATCATAAACCCACCGTTCCTTCCATATGCACTGCTACCACCATCGACAGAGCTGCCGTCTTATGGGGCCATGGACAAAGGCTCCCTTATTGACCCCCTAAATTTTACTTTTGACTTTGTTTTTTTTCCAGCTAAATTCAGATTATGTCTCTCTTTCCTGTTTAAAACTATGCTGTGTCTTCTCCTTGTATTTGGAAGAAACCTCAAACCCTTTGCTTAGACCTAAAAGACCCTGCATGATCTGGCCCCTCAGATCTTAACAGTTATCTCCTACCCTTTCCTTCTGTCCCTACCTTCCATTCACACTGGCCTTGTTGACTTCCCCAAATTTTCAAGCTCCTTCCTGCCTCAGGACCTTTGCATAGGCTGTGTCCTCAACCTCGAAGGCTCTTCTCTAGATGATTCTCCCCCACAACTCAAAGACTCCTCCCTGGCACCCCATTTAAAGCAAACCTACCCACCTTTCTTTTTCTCTACTATAGAACTCTGGTTACTTCCTTCAAAGAGCTGCTCTCGTTTGTAATTTACGTGCTTGCTTAATTGCTTTTTGTCTATCTCCATAACTAAACTATAAGCTCCAGGAGAGCCAAATCCACTTATGTTTACTCACCATACCCTAGTGCTTGAAACATATGATGGCATCTGACAAATATTTATCAAAGAGATAAATAAATGTTTGAATTTCTTTCCCCTTAATTCTTTTTTTTAAAAATATTTATTTATTTATTTGGCTGCATCAGGTCTTAGTTGCGGCACGCAGGATCTTCATTGCGGCAAGCCAGATCTTTCGTTGTGGCTTCTCTCTAGTTGTGGCACACGGTCTCTTTAGTTGCAGTGCGTGGGCTACAGAGTGCAGGGGTTCAGTAGTTGCAGCACATGGGCTCTCTAGTTGTGGCCCACGGGCTCCAGAGCACACAGGCTCAGAAGTTGCAGCACGTGGGTTTAGTTGCCCTGTAACATGTGGGATCTTAGTTCCCTGACCAGGGATCGTAACCCATGTCCCTTGCATTGGAAGGCAGATTCTTAACCACTGGACCACCAGGGAAGTCCCATCTTTCCTCTTAATTCTTACTGAGAACACAGGCAATGGTATGGGGCACAATTTCCCCATGCCTCCTTGCCTTTGCACATGCAGGTCCTTCTGTCAGGACTGCATTTTTCCCCTTTGCCTGATCTTTAAACTCGCTGCTCATTCTGCTTCAAGACCCAACACCACCCTTTCTTCTTCTGTGAAGCTGTTTCTTGTCTCTCTTTTGTGTCTTCTCACTACCCATATAGATCTTTATTAGTGTTTACGACACCATATTGTGATTGCATGTTTATATTTCTGGACTCCTCTCCCTCCGTAGTGAACTGTCTAAGGACAGGAAGCACGTTTTATTCCTCTTTGCATCTCCAGCGCCAGCGTCTGGAATGCCATAGTCACATGATACACATTTGCGAGGAGCCTACAGATTTTTATACATTCCACAGAAAAAGACAGAGTGCAGGGAAAGCAGGCCAGTCCCGGTGGCTCCTGCCAAGTGGCAGGGCTGGTGGTGGTGTCCAAAATCTGTTTCTCCTGTTGAACAAAGAGCTGTCTATGAACAGAGAGGATGGGGTGCCCCCCTCCCCTCGCTGCAGGCCCCATTCAGGAGTGAAAGCAGCCTGTGTCCATGCCTCACTAGGGTTTTCCTTTCCTTTGAGAGGAGACCATTCTTAAGGCAGATTTTCAAGCTGAAGTCATCCAGAACAAAAGCTGCTTGCCAGCTGGGGCCCAGCAGCCTGGTGCCCCTCCCCCTGCAGCCCGGGTGCCATTACCGCCTAATGGGAGAGGTGTGTGAAGGCTTCCGGTGCAACATCTGGCCAGGGCCGCTGTCAGCTGGGGAGACCGAGACCAGCGACTTCTCCATCTGATTTCTTGAGATTGTTGGAGGTGCCTCTGAACCGCAGAGCAAGTGAGGAGAAGGAGAGGCCAGTCCTGGGGTGAGGCTGTTAGGAAGGCTGAGGCCAGCCTCCTCCCCATGCTTGCTTTCCCTGCTGGCCGCCAGGAGACTTCTGCTTGGCCCACAGCTGTGAGCTCGGGCCCTTGCGAAGGAGGAGAGCCTCTGCTTAGGACCCGAGGGGCTGAAGGGCCGGCTAGACGCCACCTAGGCAGCAAAACTGATTTTGTTCTCATTAACTCAGGTCCATGCCCCTGTCAGGATTTCCTAACTCCGAATGCTGTCTCTTCCATGCCTTTCCCAAGGACTCTCATGTTTTCCCTTCTACTCATGCCTCCCTTCAATGGTAGAGCTGGGACACTTAGACTCTATTCTGGATCTTTCTTTCTGCGTCTTTGCTCTCTGCTAAAGGCAGCTGCTCTGACAAAGATTTCTGATGGTAGCACCTAGCTATGTTCAGGGAAGGTTTTTTTATTTTTTAATTTGAACAATGACTTCTGAAGACCAAGAAAAAACTCAGAGGAACAAGTGGAAATTTCAGGTTCTGTGGTAGGCTTTGGGGGGCAGCCTTGCATTTCAATAATTCCTCAAATCAGTTCCACCTAGGCACTGATTCCAGGTCTGAATCTTTTTCCTTCTTGAGGCCCAGCGAACATGAGTTTGGATTTTTGGAGGGTCCACGTTGGCTAGTGAAGTGTCTGTAAACTAGCTGCAGACCAACACAGCAGACGTTATCTTAATGGTACTGATAGATCAGGAGTGTCATAC
The DNA here is from genome assembly GCF_025265405.1 of Mesoplodon densirostris. NCBI lineage: Eukaryota > Metazoa > Chordata > Mammalia > Artiodactyla > Ziphiidae > Mesoplodon > Mesoplodon densirostris. The sequence continues at coordinate 37,414,686 of NC_082671.1, read as the reverse complement.
ATCATTAAAATAGCTGATTGACTAGAAGAAAATAATTAGCTTGCCCTGACTTGCTGGAAAGCTTTTTGACATACCAAGAAGGAGATATGGAAGGGACGAGGGGTCATCCATCTTTTGATCATTTGTTTTCCCTCCAAGGTGTTGAAAAAGGCCCTGATAACCCTTAGGAAAGGGAAGAAACATACACAAGTCCTACTTCTTCTTCGCCATTTACTCACAGAGAAGCTATCTGCAGGCTTTCTGGAGTGTGGTGTGTTTATTACAGTTACAAAGATACACTCCTTTAAATCAAACACTCTGTTAGTGCCTTGGAGTTGTAAATCAGTGGTTCTTTTCAAGTGACTTGATAGAATGTGATATTCTGCTTTCCCTTGACAGGATATAAACACAGAAACCTAAATATTATAATCAAGGCCAGCCATTGGCAGGCAGGACTATGCAGAGGGGCATGGAGATTCTAGTGGTTTCTCGATGCCCTTCTTGTCTTCTGTGTATCTGTCTTCCTCTGGGTGTTCGTAATCATCCTCTCGACGACTTGGGAGCCAAGTTGACAAACTTATTTATACTCAGGAGTGATATCGTTTAAGGCAATCTTACGCTCAGAGACATTTGCATTTTAGCTAAAGGCACAAAGAATCTTAAGCCAAAGGATGTCTCTAGAGAGGTAGTCTGCTGACGTGATGGGCTTTCTCACTATCCTGGAAATCATGCTGCTGACTCAGTGTCTCCCCCATAATACCACACCCTTGCACCCTTGGGGGACAGAGGATAGAGTAAGAGCAGATCTGGATCACCTGGGAGCCTTCAGCAGATTCTGAGATGTACCCCCTGCCTCCCTTCCCATTCTTACTCTCCATCATTGCTTCAAAGAGCTACAGATGAAAGTACGTTATTACGCTTGTGTTAGAGAATAAAATGGTGGAACTCCATTGGCCAGGAGAACAATGTGAGTTTGGGAGTCAGCTGAATTGGACATTCCACCCATAACAGTCAAGTGATCTTGCTCACATTACTTATGCCTCTGCAGCAATAGACTACTGACCTTACAAAGCCTTATGAAGCTTGCATCAGGCAATGTAGGACACAGTGATTCGCAAGTAAATATTAGTTTTTTTCCCTTTTAAAAGATAATTAGGAACTCTGAATTTCATCTGAATATAATATGTTGACTTTCAATTGTTAATCAACTTGTACAGCTTTAAAAAAATATGATTGACTTTTTTACTGAGCCTATAAATAATACACACTCTTTGTGGAAATTTGGGGAGCTAAAAGAAAAGAAAATCCCGTATAACCTTTCTTTAGGTGGGATTACTAAGTTGTTTGTTTTTCAAAAAAATTTCCAGTATTTTTTCAATGCATATGCCCCCCCCCTTTTTTTAAAGAATGTTTGCCATCATACCACACACACACATTCTGTTTTGTGGTTTTCTTTTCTCCTCTGACACATCATGAGCACTTTCCCATGTCATTAAAAGTGCATGGTGTGTATGTGTTTTATAGTTGCTGCCATCACTAATGAGAGCCTGTTAGTAAGATGACACTTGTTCCTCTAGTACATATGTCAGTCATTGAAATGACTGCTTCCAAGCAGAAGTAGTGGCTGCTTTGGGGTTATTATTTTTAATACCCTCAATTCCAAAGCTGGCTCTTGGCAAGACCCTGGGTTCTTGCTTGGATTTTTGTCTCTGGTACGGCTGGATCTGGGAATAGGGATATAGGATGGCAGTGGATTTCAGCCTACTTCTTCCACTGGCCAGAAGTTCCCTCTGCATTCCATGACAAAAGGCCATGCCTCGAAATCAGTTATCAGAAGAGGTCCTTCAATCCACACCTGGCTCCAGGGCAGTTGTGGCAAAATGGTTTTTGAAAGAATAAATGCATGCATGAGGCAAGTGGCCTTCCATTCATTCAGATATAAGGATTCCGTATTGGTTATCCATAGTTATTCTCAGCACGATTTTATGGGTAATTTTTAGCATTCTCTTTTATGTTAATTAACTTCTCTATGCCTCGGTTTCCTTTCCTGCCAAAAGGGGATAATAATGGTACCTATCTCGTAGGGTTCGTGGGGTGTTGAATGAATGAATACCCGTGAAGTGCTTTCAACAGTGCCCGGCAAACAGCAAGCGCTCATGAACCTTAGCTGTCCTTCTCCTCCCCATCATCGTTATAAGATATTTCTACATCTTATAAAATGTCTGCAGTAAGTCCAGCTACCCATACATACAATATTTTTAAAAAGAAATAACACATATGGAATTCCCTGGTGGTCCAGTGGTTAAGACTCTGTGCTTTCATTGCCGAGAGCCCAGGTTCAATCCCTGGTCAGGGAACTAAGATCCCACAAGCCGTGTGGCATGGCCAAAAAAAAGAAAAAACGAAAAGGAATAACACATAGCCAGGGGAACATAGCCTCTTAGGCTAGTGAAGTGAAACAGAATTGGAGTATTGATTAGATACCAGGAAAAGGAGGTTACCGATGGGGACAGAGAGGGACAGGCAAGAAAACAAGGGAGGGAAAAAGGAAAAGAGTGAGAAAAGAGAGGACAAATGAAGGGCTGGCCAGAATTCAGGGGTGGGGAGGGCCAGGCATGTGTATTTCAAAGTTGCTGCATGGAACTTGAGCTCACTCCTCTAGCACCTTGAGGAGGGGGCTCACAGAACTGCTACTGCTCCCCATCCCCTTCCCCAGTTCATAAAGGGGAAAGGGGTGAGCAGGGGGGAGTGACAAGAAAGTAAGAGTAGGAATTGGAAGATGAGAAAATGGAAGCTTGGGAAGATAAATCAACTTGTGAAGGTCTCAGCTAACTGCAGGCAACCCCGGGTCTCGAACTCAGCTTTCAGGATATCCAGACTTGTTCCAATACCTCTCCACCCCACCTACCAGTTTCTCTCTGTACCTGGAGGCCGAAATGTAAAACCTGACCCAAGAATTTGGAATCTGCACCTTGGCCATTAGGGTGGCCATATATTCAGAGTGGAACAAAGATTCTGGCCAGTCGAAGTTTCCCCCAATGACTTGTGGGAGATTAGAAAAGACTCCTATACTACCACCTGCCCTCCACCGCCCTCTCTGCTAACTCCCAATCCTCCTGGTTGTGTTTTTTAGACCTGTCTGTCCTCTCAGGAAACAGTCAGGGCAGGTGCCAAGCCAATTGCTTCATCAATTAACAGCTCATTGTATTCACTGTGTAAAACGTAAGGGAAAGAATCCATTGGATATTTTAGTTTTATACCCGCCGGTGAATGTGTGCTGTCAAAGTGCCCTGGCTGAGCAAGACTCAGAAATTTCTTCCACTTCTAGGCTGATGGGCTTGGCATCTGGAATCACAGGGCCTATGACAATACTATATTTACTTTTTTTTTGCATCTATAGAATATTTGGTGCTACAACTTGCAAACCGTGGTTGGACTTAAGAATATTTTTAATATGTAGGGATAATGGTGTTATTTTTCTGCCACTCATTTGACTGGATTGTTGCCTCAAATATGAATATGTGCCCTGTGAGGGAAACGTGTGTGTGTGTGTGTGTGTGTGTGTGTGTGTGTGTGTGTGTGTGTTTTGGTTCATAAAATGTGGGGAGTAAACCCTGAGAGTAAACCTTCTGTCACCATACAAGGTCATTCCAGGGGCCTCCATACCAGGCACACCATGAGATGGCAAGGCCCTTTTTGCTCAAATAAACTAACTTTGAACAAAGGCAATTTAATACAAGGAAGAGGGAAGAAAGTAAAATTGGCACCCATTAATTAATGCTATTTAGTGATATTTTCTATGGAAAAGGGTGTGAGTTGTGTTATCTGCTATCTGGTAGCTGTTGAACTCCCCTGCCCCAGCAGTGAACAAAGATTGGAGCCCAGAGAAGATCATCGGGTAGGACGCAAGATTGCATACACTTGGGCTGGTACAGAGTCTGAGACAGGGTTCCTTAAGAAGATGCCATATTCTTTGAGAGGAGGATTGTTGTAAACATCAGGGCACTCTGAATCAGCCTAATTTATGCCTCTAGAAGTGATATTTTCTTCCCATGTCAAAGCTTTGTAACACCTGAGAAAATAAGTAGGAATGTCTTTGTGGTTATGAACTTTATGTGAATGATGACAATTTTGAGATACATGCCAAAATAAAATAGTCCTTATTTTCCTCATTCCTCTCAAGGTCGTGGTCTGGACTTGTTCACGTCTAAAACCTGTAGCAGAGGGCCCGTGGGAGCCTCCCCCTCCCAAGGAGATGAGAGTTCCCTTTGTTCCCTCTGGAGTCACTGCCGAGCGATACAGCTTAACACCAGCAGATGGCATGTGGCGTCAGGCTCCTGGGCACTTGAACCTGGGAAAGCCATCTTTTCTCTACCATAAGATTCTAAATTTTAGTTATGAATAAAAATGTGATTGTTTTAGCTATTAGATATTGTGCTTGCATATACATTACTGATACTGTGTATAAAATAGATAACTAATGAGAACTCTACTCAATGCACTGTAGTGACCTGAATGGGAAGGAAGTCCAAAGGGGAGGGGATATATGTACATATATGGCTGATTCATTTTGCTGTACAGTAGAAACTAACACAACATTGTAAAGCAAACATACTCCAATAAAAATTAATTTTAAGGGCTTCCCTAGTGGCGCAGTGGTTGAGAGTCCACCTGCCGATACAGAGGACATGGGTTCGTGCCCCAGTCCGGGAAGATCCCACATGCTGCGGAGCGGCTGGGCCTGTGAGCCATGGCCGCTGAGCCTGCGCGTCCGGAGCCTGTGCTCTGCAATGGGAGAGGCCGCAGCGGTGAGAGGCTTGCGTACTGCAAAAAAAAAAAAAAAAAAAATTAAAAAAAAGATACTGTGCTTGATCATCTAGCTGTGTCTTTCTATGATGTCCAGTTCACCTGTGGTAGAAACAGAACCAGATATAACTCAGACACCATCTCAGTCATTTCTTAAACTAGAATTGAATAAGGCTCACCCTGTTCCTTGACTTGTCCAGGACATTCTTGGGAGCCTCATAAGATGCTGAGGAATGAAATAGCAGGAGTAGCAAACAAAAGATTCTGGGGAGAAGAGAAGAGAAAAGAAGAGAACGAGAACGCCTTCCCAAACATGTTCTGAGCCTGGAAGCAGATGTTCATCACAACCCCCTCCATTCTCCTTTCCCAGCCCAACAAAGATGCCTGGGACCAGAGTGGAGTTTCCTAGAATGCCTGCTGCTGGGGTATAGTTAGAGATGTTGAAAGCATCACTTGGGGTTTTGAAAATAGGTTATTCCCATACTTAGCAAAGAGAATTTAACTAAATCTCTTGTTTTCAGGCCAGCACCTTGACCCTGAGCTCCTCTAGGCCTGGTATCCCCAGTCTGGAACTTCAACAGAAAAGAAACTTCGAGTCCTCTAAGGGGAGAGGAGGGAGGAAGGGACAAGCGGAAGTATAAATGCCTGGCTGCGTGGGTGTGGATGGGGGAACCTAGAGGTCTACCTTCCACAGGTCTTCAACCAAATCATGTTTCAGCTCCCTGCTCCACCCTCACTTTCTACAGTATGTAGTGTCTCTAAGGCCTGAATCTTTCGGGGGCTCTTAGGAGCAAATTGCTCACTAGAAAAAAATCTTCTTTAGCAGGTACCTGTCATTCTATTAAACCCCTGCTCTCCATGTTCATAGTTTCCCACATCGTTAGTCTTACTTTCCCAGGGAGGAAATTCCCAGCATCTCACACAGCTAGGGAGCAGGCATGTGACCTAAGGTCTACCAATCCAGCACACCCACGTGAAACTCTGGTTTGGATGTCAGCGACCCGAGGAAACAGACTGGGTTCTGACCACTGCGCATCCATGTTGCAGGTGACAGTGGCGGCAGAGAGCAGTGGTGGCGGCAGCATCCACACCAGGTCATTTCTGTGTGCCTAGGAGCCTAGCCTTGTGCTTCTTTTTCTCCAGACCTCCCACTGAGTCACGGAGCTATTAATAACTCTTAATAGGGTCTCCCTGGTGGCGCAAGTGGTTGAGAGTCCGCCTGCCGATGCAGGGGATACGGGTTCGTGCCCCGGTCTGGGAGGATCCCATATGCCGCGGAGCGGCTGGGCCCGTGAGCCATGGCCGCTGAGCCTGCGCGTCCGGAGCCTGTGCTCCGCAACGGGGGAGGCCACAACAGTGAGAGGCCCGCATACCGAGAAAAAAAAAAAAAAAATTAAAAAAAAAAAAAACTCTTAATAAATGCTGCTTGAACCAGGGTGGATGGATTCTCTAGTTTGCAATGGAAAAAAGAAGGAAAGAAAGAAAGGAAGAGAAAAGAAACTAAGTTTAAAAATTGGTCCATGAAAGCAGGGTAAATCTAGGATCTCTCAGACTCGAAAATGTGGAATTGGGCTTGGGGATGGGGGGCGCAGTTCAGCAAAGGAGGCAAGGTGTCTTTTGTTATGCACCAAGTACTAAAATTAGCCAATTCTGTAGGGACCCTCTAACTGTGGCCACAACCTAAGATAGAAGCCCCCTGATGTGGAGCTTTGAAAGGCTGACAAAGACAACTGCTTCTTTATCCCCCAAAGAAGTAGTTAGAAACCATGACTTCAAAGTAGTCACCTTAGCTAGTGAGACCCGGTGCTTTTCTCCCATTAATTAACAGCTCTCTGTAAGACATCTTGTTCAGACCCACTGGAAAACTTCAAGTTCAGTGGATGTCTCACCGTAAGAAGCTATGATTTCAAATTGTTTCGAAGAAGTGGGCATTGAGGAAGGACTAGGAAAGGACAGATGACTAATGTCAGAACAGGAGGAAATCTTCGGGTTTAAAGGCTGTTCACACAGGATCTGTGGCCATTGTCTACGTGTACTTGCCATTGACAGGAAGCAAGGAGAAGAGAAGCCAACTGAGATTTTTAGGAAACCACATTGTCAAAGATGCCTCAAGTCTGCCTGGTGAACACCTATGATTTTATCCTGAAAGCACATCTCAGGCCTCTAGGTCCACACCAGCAGGAAGAAGTCTATGAAATCTGTATCTCCCCCCAGAAAGCTATGTTCTTTATTACTTACCCAGGATGGATTCATATGGGATAATTTACAAGGAGATTACCCCAGAGGGCAGTTTCTAGAATCACCAACCAAGTCAGCGGACTGGGAGTCATTGCTGTCTGTATTCAGCTGGATTTGTTATTTGCTGTTGCTTAATGACTGCTGAGTGTTTCTTAGTCTTCTACTTTTTAACCTGAAAGTTTATAAATCTTGGTTATCCTGTCTCTTCTCCACCGCTGCATAACGAGTGTGTTGGGAAATGACTCATCTTTGAGGTTTGGGCTTTCAGTAAGTAACAGTTTAAAAACTAAGTGTTTTTAAAAGTCCTTACTTTTTAAAACAGAAGATTATTCTGAAGAAGAAAGACCCTAGAATGAGAAGAAATGTGTTCTGGACTCAAAATATGATTCAGCTATATTAACAAGGACTGAGATCTTAAAGGGGCTCCAGATACTAGTATGAATCATTGTGTTGTCCTCTTTCTCATCTGTTGGATGTTTTTTTTTTTTTTTTTTTTTTTTGAAAATGTGGTTGATGAACTGGGAGAAGGGAAGTGGTCTAGAGAGAATTAGGGTGGGTGTGTAGATAGGATACAGGTGGCCATTCAAGATGGGGAATGGTCACCTGTGAATAGAAACCATGTTGATCTCTCTGTTCTGTTTGCCCCTCTTCACTGCTCCTTATCATGCCCTCCTACTTTGGCTCTATCAAAGTGGCCCCATTCTTCTCCTTCTCAACCCAAATCTATGGCACAGTTAATCCAGAGGACAGTTAAGGTGCAAATGAAAGTGGCTCAAACCCCTTTGCAGCTGTGGGGAAGGAGTTTGGATTAGGCAGTGGATGGGCTGGAGGTGGAGCTGAGAGGAGCCTGTGGCTTCCCTAATGAGCTCCGATTCAGAGCTCATACTTCTGCTGATCATCTCCAACCCAGAAGTGCTGTCTCATCCCTTTGGTTCCCTTAATACCTACTCAACCAACCAACCAACCAACCAAATCAATCAATCAATCAATCAGAACCAAGATCTTTGTGGGTGTAGCAGAAGGCAGAGGGAAGCCAAGGTCTTTTTCAAAGTAATGCAAATAACTTAAAAACCTCAGAATTCTCAAGGCTAGAGAGACTCGGCCATTTCTGCTAACTCAGGTTCTAACACTACCTTCCCCCCTCCCCTCCTATTGCTTCTTCCGCCCCTCGATCCTTCTCTTCCTGCCTACCTCAAGAGTAATCATCTCACCCTACTAATTGTGCCCATATTTGAATGCAGAACAATTCAGCCTTCACTCTATTCTCCCCTCTTCTTCCAGACTCTGGGTCTGATTTATCTTTTTACACTCAATAACCTATTAAGGAATTATAATAAAGACTATTCCTCCCTAAGAAGAATTCTGAGGTAGCTGTTAATTATCTTTTAACCCTCTTACACACAGTTAAAAGGGTTGTTGTTGTTTTGATTTTAGCTTTTACTTATTGTTAGAATGGCTATTGTTTTGGTAAATAGTACTCATAAAAATTTGTCCAAAAACTCAGAAAAGTACAAATAAGTGAAAAATTTGTAGCCTCTGAAACTCAGTATCTCTTAAGGACAGTCCCCATTTCTCCCATGTCTCATTCATATCTTTCAACCTCCCCTCTCTAAGCAAAGGATCATTGGCTTGACTTTTTAGGGCTGCCTCACTTAATTTTAGAGAAATATAGATCCTGTTTGAGATCCAAGGAGGCATTTGTCAGCATTAAGGGCCTCCCTCAGCTCCACCTATGCCCCCAATATTTAGCAGGTGTTCTTCATAGTTTGTGGTTTGGGATTGTAGCTGTTTCCTTGCTTCATTCATGATACGGAGATTTTTTCCTTCTATTTTTGTTCCATGTATTGTTTTCGTTGGACTTTTAGGAAGAGGAATGGCATAAGTGTTTTTTTTTTTTTTTAATTTTTTTTTTTTTTTTTTGCAGTATGCGGGCCTCTCACTGTTGTGGCCTCCCCCGTTGCGGAGCACAGGCTCCGGACGCGCAGGCTCCGGACGCGCAGGCTCAGCGGCCATGGCTCACGGGCCCAGCCGCTCCGCGGCATATGGGATCCTCCCAGACCGGGGCACGAACCCGTATCCCCTGCATCGGCAGGCGGACTCTCAACCACTTGCGCCACCAGGGAGGCCCGGCATAAGTGTTTTTACTCTACTGTCTTTAACAAGAAGACCAAGGTTTTAAAGTAATTATGTGTCTGCTTTTAATTTTTTTACTACAAAAAAAAAGTTACGAGAAGAAGGTATTCAAAACTCCAGTTAATTTTCAGTTGTTTAGGTGGCTGATAAAGAGGAGCTTCCCTGAACTGAAGTCAGTTCCTTTCTGAAGATGGCCTTCCCATGGCACTGGTACCCTGGTTAGAATTTTCCCAGGGAGAGATGGCCTAGCTCCCTGAGAGCTATCACCATAGATTGCCCATGCGGAGAGAGCAGACCGCAAATTACACCAGCTGCAAACACTTACATAGCACATGTAGGGACGATACATGCCCAGAGAATCTGATGCCCAGAGACTGAGAGGACTCATACCTCAGCTGCAGAACAGCAGGAGCCTGCAGAGGAAGACAACCTGTGAGTTACGCATTCCTCCCCCTGCTCTATGAGGATCCATAAACTTCTCCATCATCCAGATGCCACCTTGAGAAGAAGGGAGGAGGGAGAGCCTCAGAAGGTAGAGAATTGTCTCTGATAGGGAACTTCAATGGTTGAACTGCATGAACACGGCCCCCCCTTTTTTTCACCCTGAAAGAGGCTGTTTAGCAAATTTATTTCTGCCGTCTGTAGGAATGAGAGCTTCAGAGTGAGATTAAATCAGTTACAGAAAACAAATACAAAAGCTACTGTTTTGGTACATCTGATTTGTAAGATGTAAATCTTGACCCTACAGCATCTACGGTGTCATCTCCATCTTTCTTCAGGAAGCAGCCTGCTAGAATGAAAACTGCATGGGACTGGGAGCTGACCTCAGTGTACTCCTGGCTCTGCCATAAACTAGCTGGCTGATATTGGTTAAAACAATCTTCTAGTTCTAAATTTCATCAACTCTAAAATGCAGGGGTTGGAGCAGATCTGTGATTTTCAAAGGGTCTTTTTATTGATTTATTTTTTTAGCTGTTCCCTTTTGTTAAATAAAATCTTACTTAGATGGACAATGTGTAAAACAGATACAGTTGGAGTTTGCTCTGGCAAGTGGGGAGGAGGTGTCTGGGACCACATGTTATTGGGAGCCCCTTGGGCACCCCCAGGAGTTTCTAAGTCACTACTGAAGACTATGGTCTCTGGTCCTTTTTGATTCTAATCCTCAATGATCCAATATCTGCCCAAGGCCAGAAGTAGCTGGCAGCAGCATGAAACAATCTGTTCTGTGGTCCACGGGCATCTGAGGAGTTTGGTGCTAACTTGTGTTTTGGGGGAGAAGACAATTATCTTACTGTTAAAACAAAAAAGTTCCCGGAACTTCATGATGGGTAGAAGTTCCCCCATTTACAACCAGGGGAAAAAAAGCTTGAGGTAACCCATGAACTAAAAACTGGGTCACCATTGTGTGATTAACATGGAAGAGTCATGTCCAAGACTCAGCAACCATTTAGCATTTCATATATGCTGGGTACTCTCTCTGTCATCTGATTGAGTCCTGATAGCACCCCAAGAGGTAGGTATGATCCTCATTTTACAGATAAGGAGAGCAGGTTAAGTAACTTGCTCAAATATTACACACTATTACAGAGAATAACAACTTTTTTTAAAAAACATTTACTGTCATAAATAAGATGTTCACATATACTATCAGTGAACCCAAACCATGGAACTTCTCATCCCACAGAACCTACCATTCAGTGACTCTCAGAGCATTTTTGCACATGAAATGGATAAGGAAGATGTTTGAGACAAACAATCTGAATTTTAAATGCAGACCAAAAATCCTTGCAGTGGTGAAGAAAGCCTGTGGGTATTTCAGGGAGGTTTACCAAGAAAACAGGCATCTTCCCCTCCACTTTATGGACTTACATTTTAAGAAGCTCAGCCATTCCAGTCCATGCAGAAAAATACTCTCAGAGGAATATTTACAATGTGGATCTTATATTAAACATTTGGTTTTATAAACTTAAATATTTGTAAAAGCATATGTGGAATAAATTTTAGTCCACAAACTGAAGTGTGCAAAACATATCAATTTCTTTCTTTCTTTAAATCAGCTTGGTTTTCTGACTCTCAGGCACCATCCTTCCTCTGAGATGGCAAGAATTGCTATCTCATCCTTGTTGGGAATGCCTCTCCTTCCGAGAGTCACACCAGAACCCAGAAGGTTTACTTGGAGTGAAGACAATTGAGGAAGGGCCTCTACTCTCCAGTCTTTTAAGGTACCATTGTTATTGCTCTGTGGAGCCCACAGTGGGGCCCTGGATTTTGGCGGCGCCATTTGGGGTTAGGGGACTTTGCAGAGGGTGCCTCCCTCTAGGGACATCAAGAAGCCATCTCCTCTGGGCAGGAGTAGCTGCATGGCCATGTGACTGTGTAGGTTCACAGGGCTCCATGCTCAGAAGAGCCCTGAATTAGTTTTAGTGCTCTGCTGTGGCCATCTTGAAATTTGAACAAGGGCCGCCATGGTTTCATTTTGCACCGAGTCCCCCAAATTGCATAGCTGATCCTGCTCCAGGTTTAAGTCACCACCTCTTCTGCTCACCTTCTCTGCAGAGCCTGCAGTCTTGTTCCTCTACCTCCTTAAGATGAAGAGCTTCTCTCTCTGACTCTCTGCCCTCCAAAGCCTCATCCCTCTTCCTTAGAGTCTGGAGCACTTGTTGTTTTTTCAGTGGCCGTAGGCCTTTGCAACAACACAAGAAGAACTACAGACTTTTCAGGGGTGTCTGCCTTCCGTCCTGCAAAAATCCCTGAGACAAGGAAGCACACAAAGGGCTGGTTCCTACTTGAAATGAGAAAAGAAGACAAAACAAATATGTGGGGAGAAAAACGATACCTTAATTTGTCAATAACTTATTATGTCACATGTATAGTTGTGTTTTAGTTAACCCTAAGTTATTTGCATGATCAATTTTGATGATTTTGGCCTATAAAATGGGTCTCTAGGACCAGAGCCCCAACACATATTGCTGCACCCATAAAAAGCAAGGGCACAGAGGTCTAAAATGGGTTTCGCTATTAGTAGAGCGATCATATACATTCTAGCTTAAACTGGGACATTTTTGAAAGGGACACTATTAATGGTTACACAGGAGCATTAGGAGTGAACTGGGGCCACTATAGACACACAGGGATACATGGTCCCCCCTGTACAGAGTCAGGATTTGAACAGGTCTGTGTGGAGCCCACTGTCTTCTGATATTAATTAGAATAATCTGTAACCAGTTCAACCAACTGCCATGAGTGCTTTATCTCACATCCATTCAGTTGTGGTCCTGTTGACATGGCCTGAGAAAGAGTAGGTTCACAACCAGAGAATTTTATTCATGAAAAGCCCAAGAACTGCATTCCTCAGTTGCAATTGGCCAGTGCTCCAGGCATGAATGGGGGAAGTTTCATCTTCAATATTTACTAAAAACAGACGCTGAAGTTTGAGAAGCAAATGTAAAGTGCTCATTCCAAAAGCCTTTTTATATACATGTTAAATCAGTTTGTGGGAAAAAGACCACAGAGATTGTTTAAACATTCATACTGATGACACAACTGTTCGAAAATATGCAGTTCCTTGTAGTTGTATGTGGAATTAACTGCATATGGAGGAAGTCATCTTTTGAAACTGAATTAAAAGGAAATAGTTCATAACTCACTGATATCAACATGCACACCATTGTGCCTGGGACTCAGCTTCACCTACTCTTTCTTATCTCAGCCACTGTCTGAAGACATTGCTTTCTTGCTTAAGGCATCACAACTGAAGTATGTAGCTCTGTGAAGGAAAAAAAAAAAAAAAAATCTGGGTCCAGAATGGAAGCGATGTCACTTCAGCCCATGTGGTACTGTTGGGAGTCTCTTTCTGACCTTGGATTCTGGAGTTCAGCTCACGTGTGTCCGCCTCTTTGTGGAGGATGCAAAGATCTGGTCCCTCTCTACGTTTCAGTTCCTTCAGAGTAATGCAGCCAGTGTTTGGGAGCACAGTTTCCTCCCTCATCACACATCACAGTTCAATATTCAGCCTTAAATGAATTACCCAGAGTTCTTAGCAGGGCATCTTGTTAACCACAAAGCAGTTAGAGAGCTATGTTTAGAGAGAAACAGCTTATCTCTTTCACTCCAAGGCAAATGAGCAGTCATTTCCTAGAGATGGTCTTAGCATGGTTCTGGGGCTCCAGTTTCCCTACGATACAATCAGCCCTCAACCAAGGCTACATAAAGTGGTGGCACTCCCCCGTATGTCTTACTCATGGCAGTAATCACACTTTTAGTACATCTGTTGTTTTAAATTTTCCAGTCCCTATTAATTCTTCCTTTTTTTCTTTTTTAAGATATGAGGAGTTGAGAATACCCATATTCACTTTGAAGTACCCTCACTTAAATGAGAGATTTGGGAAAAAAATCGAGACATGAGGCAATCCTGAAAATATGAATAAAAGAATATAAATATTTCTTTAGCCTCTCTAGTCTTCATTAAAATACACAAGAGGAAGAAACTGGTTTGCCCTTCTATATTTAATTTGGACTCTGACCTCTTTGAAAACTTCAGCAATATGATTAATTTTAGCTTATCTTCTGGAATGTCTCTCTACCTATAAATAAGTCTATTCATCTTCAGAAGAGCATAAATATCCCTCCTGTTTTACAGTTATTTTAAAATATCTCTTACATATAATTGTAATGGGATCTATTTCCAAGACAATAGCTAAGTATCAGTTACATTTCCATCATGCTCTATTAGTTTCATGGTTGGAAAACTTAAGGAAAAATAAGTTTCTTTGGATGAATATGAATCCAACGTTAATCGGAGTAACATGAATAATTCAAAGAGCAAAGAGATCCTGATATTCGATCTAACAAGACCAAAAAGAATAAGAAAAGAGAAGAGAAGGAGACAGAGAAGGGAAGGGAGAGAAGAAAAAGAAGAGGAAAAGAAGGAGAGCTTGGGAGCTTTTAACTTCAGGTAAAGGAATAAAAAATTCCTTTATTACATTTTTTATGTTCTCCTACATAATGTTGGAAAATCAGAAGAGCCTTCGCTACACTTCATTAGTGTCTGATTTTCCACTTTTCTGTCTCCCAGAGCCTGCAGGTTCATATGAGGTCCACGTAGTCACATAGGAAAGCGCTTTGCCTACATGAACACACTAAACCCAGCATTGCATTATTTGATGCCTTGAGGCAGGGGATGTTAAAAATTATTTGCAGTGTGAAGTTATCTTCAAATAATTAATAGTACTTATAACAATAATCTATGCTTCAAACGTGATAAAAGCAACCTGTTCAAGGAGAGATGGCATATTAAGCTATTAAAAATCATATTGCTATGGGAAAAAGTTAAGTATCTGATATTTCTAGGGCCACAATTCATTTCCTATATTTGAATTTGAACCTTTAAAATGAAAACTTACACATGGAGAATTACACTTGGGACTCACCCATGGGAAATGAATTACCAATTTTTTTGCTTTCTAGGACATCCCCCATTGGAAGAACGGACTTTCCATCAGGAGACAAAGGACATGCTTTTCTCCGGAGAAATATCTCCCCATTGATAAATAATGAGCAAATGCAGAACACTTAAGTAGTGTTCCCGCCAGTAGTGCGAGCCGTGTCAGCACTAACCAGCTGGTTCTTGTCTGTTTTGCAGTCAAAGAAAATGGGAACTCAGCATGTATCCGAGTTCCCAAGGATAGGAAGATTCGAGCTGCCAGGTGTGCACGTGGGCAGAATGCCCAACTCCAGGTCATCTTACAAAAAACCTTGCTCAGGCATGGCCAGCAAAGGAAAGCAAGCAAAAGGCCACCGTTACTATTTCTGCAACATGGTTACTCTCTGCAAGACATCCTTGTGGGGTTTTTTTTTTTTTTCCCAATTGTTAAATAAGTGTTCAGGGAGCACATTAGAGTCATGAAAGAAGGTTGGAATGGCGGGCAGTTCAAGTGTCGTGATTTCTACCATTCATGAAATCAACACAATTCTTTCAGTAATCAAAGGTGCATTCAGAGGAACCAAGAATGTGGCAGGCAGGGGTATTGAGTGAGGAACTGCCAAATAACTGTCACCTTTGGCCCATTTGCTTCTATCTACACCATCTAGGAACAGGGATCATATTTATTAACACACTTTTCAGGCATAGCTTTCAAGTATTCACATGTAATTATTGTGGAGCAAATCTTGGGCAATCCACTTTGCTTTTGTCTAACCCAGACACGTAAACTGGAATGAGAGTGATTTTCTGCATAATTTGATCCAATGGAAGAATACTCTGGAGTCACGTGGTGATGTCAAGGTTCTTGCAGCTCATGCCTTAGAACCCAGTTACATGGGAGGCCATGTTTGAACAATGTCCTTTAAAGAATTCAGTAACTAAAACCCACTGGAAATGAGCCAAGACAAGCCTCTTGAATGCCAAATTCCACTCTAGTGGGTCAAGTTATTGGATGGCTCAAATGAATTTGGGCCGGGAAAAAAAGGGCCTCCTTTCCCTCAATAGTTGGTTTTTTGTCTGAATTATCCAGATAATGGCTTTACTTTTCAACTTTCCTTTGCCTGCATGGAGTAGAAAGGCAACGCTACTTTTTTGTCTTTTGTTGTAATAGAATCATTACCTGTAATTCTCAGAAGTCATTCTTATGAAAATGGGTAAATTTTGTATGTATCAAAAAGAGCCACCTAATTTATAATAGTGATTTATGCTTTTATAATTTTTTTATTTGTTCATTGTGATTCATTCAGCAAATATTTACTGGACAAACAAAAGACATATTATCCCTATGTATCACGCCCATTGTTTCAGAAATCTCCTATCAGCTGAAAAATCTTTTAAGGATTATGAAGCACCAGGAAAAGGTGAAAAAAATTTTGGAAAAGTTTTCCTGCAGAGGCTATGTTTTTTTAAAAACAAAAAATTCACCTCATAAGGCACATGTATACTTTGAAGTTGACATGGCACCTTTTGCTTGAAAAGATTTCAGGTATTAGCATTTAATCCTGACTTTAGTCCCCACACCCCAGATACATTGTATCTCTCCTTGAAGACTGGAGAAGTGGAAACCTTTATATTGTGACTTTTCCTTCACTGGATGATCATTTAGATCCAGGACACTTGTCTCTTACCTACTCAACTCACCAGGTCATCCTGTAAAGTCAGAAAATATGAAATAAGGCTACAGGGAAGGTGGAGTTTTCTTTCCATCTCACCTCTCATTTCTGCTCTCCCAATTCCCCTTCCCAAACTCAGCAGACCATTTGAAAAAGAAAACAACTCAAACTCCAAGGTAACCCATATGTTATGTATCTCTTTTTCTGCTTTGGTACTGATCACTGCTGTCTTGGCTCTTATAATAATAACAACAAATAACAAATAGATATCTCCCTGCTGAATAAAAGAAGCTATGTTACCCGAGGGTCAGAGGGAAGGAAGTTATGTCCTGAGGGTGCTAAGTTTTGATGTTAGGTTTGAGGATCCTTTTGAGGTCTTTAAATATGGTCTTCAGTGACCTGGCAGTTGGGAATTGAGGGAAGAGGGTGGACAGTCACAGGTACATGACAATAATGCTTGGAGACTCAACTGTTACTTGCCTGGGTGTGTTACTGCTCTCATGAGTGACAACTACGCAACTCCAGCTCTTCAGAAGGGGTCAAGCAGAGGACAGAAAATGTTGTGGGGAGATTCAAGCATCAGATGAGTAGATAGACTGGATGATCATAAGTTGTATGAATTCCAATTAAAATTTTTGTTTATTGTTGCAATTTTTCATCCTTTGTGTATGGGAGAGAATGTAAAATATAATGCACATATAGAAAAGTACATAAATCAAATACCTGCAAAATCACCATTTAGGTAAAAAATAGAACATAGCCAGCACCTCAGAAGTCTCTCCATGATCCTTAAATGATCAGATGCCCAGCATTTTGACTTTTATGGCTACCCCCTCTTTTTTTCAACAGATCTATTCCTTAAATATGGATCTCTAAGCAATATGGTTTAATTTGTTTGTTTTCTAAACTTTATATAAACAGAACTAAATACCTGTGTGTTTTGCTATTTTTATTCAATTTTCTGTTTCTGATTGGCCCATGCTGTTAGATATAGTTGTCCTTCACTCATTTTTGTGGCTGGACCCAGATTAAGTTTGACAAGTGAAGACTTAGGCAAGTCCTGAGCCCCCCTGACTTAGTAGTTCATTAGTACTTCAGTGGGACTGGTTACTTGTGTCCGGGGTTCTGTTGCAGAGAACAGAATCCTCTGTAGGTAGAGATTTACTGCAGGTTTTTAAGTGGCATGTAGATCTTTGGAAGGGCAGACAGTCTCTAGGGGGACCTTTTGGAAACCTTCCTCCCCTCTCCCCAGTCCCACCACAGTACTGGGCACCCACACAGCTCCTACCACTCAGAGCTTGGTCACTGCCTTGACCTTGAAGCCACTGTAATCAGAAGCTTACATGAGTAAGAAGGTACCATGCTTACAAAGCCACGAATGCTGCAGATTCCAGACCATTCTATGACTGATACAAACTTCACCAGCAAAAATGGACACCCCTTGCTTTTCTTCTTGATACCTGTGAAAAGCACCTATGCTAATGACTATACCTCTGTTGTCATTGCCAAGAAAGACCAAACACTTCCATGACACACTTGCCAGCAGAAATAGCATAAGCAATACAAGGGCATTGGGTTTGCAGAGCCAAAAACACCTGGAACATTAGCTGAAGTGGGTGGAAAATGCAGTCTTTAGCTTTCTAGCCTCTGTTATACAGGAAAGCACATTACGGCAATGGCTTTCACTCTGGGGATCAGGACTCATCATTAGTGAATCATGAAAGCACTGAAAGAAATAAAATAGAACAGAATAAAAATTTCAGAGGACATCAACTTAGTAAGGGTAAGTTATGTTTTGTGCAACACACACATACGAATATACTGCACTGCAATGTAATATGTTTTTCTTTAAAAAAAAAAAGTTTGAAAGCCGCTACACTGGAAGGGGAGTGGAATAGATGCTAAGTGCCAATCAACCATAACCACCACACTCAAACAGTTGAACATGGATATAATAAATGTGTTCAATAATGAGACACTTGGCAAGTCTTGTTGGCCAGTGTAATCTAACAATCCACTCTGGAGCATCTTTGTGTCTGGATTACCCTCTTAGCCTGACCAATTCAGAGGCATGAGACAATGCTGGCAGCTTGGATCAAATCCCCTCCACAAATTCCTTAACTTCAGCTAAGATCATCTCCAGAAAAGACAGGGCTTGGCAATCTCTGTGTTGGAAAGAACTGGGAGAGTGCTATGACTACTGCCACAGATGTTTGCGTCTACCTGCTCCCCTTTTCAAGACATCCTCTGCGAGTCCCAAAGTGATCTTTCTGAAGCACAAATCTGATTATTTCACTCTGTTTTAAAGTATTCAGTAGCACCCTCTGACTTATAGCAGTGATCTCCAAACTTGAGGTGTTTGTTAAAATACAGACTCCCAGATTTTCCTCAGAGATTCTAATTTAAATAACATTGTGATGGGGTCCAGGAAACTGCATTTTAGTGGGAACCCCTAGTGAATAAAAAATCCAGACTCCTTAGCATGTTTGGTCCTGTACCAAGCTGGTCCCGCCTCAATTTTTCCTGCCCTGCCACCAATCCCCCTTCCCTCCTGCACCCTCCCTTCTTCCGGACAGTGAACTACTTCTGTGTCCTTTGTACTTTATGCTTTTATATCTACATTATCACATGCTGTTTCTTCTAACTGGAACATTCTACTTATCCCCACTCTCATCAAGTATCTCCCAAGCTCCCATTCACCTTAAAGGACCCAGCTCCAATATTACCTCTCTAGGAAACCTTCTCTTCTATGCAAATAAAGTTTATGTTCCTTTGATACTCCACATATTTAATACTTACCTGCATTATAATACATTGTTGTATTATAATCACCTTGAATTGTAATTATTTGTTGACATTTTCCCTATAAAAACCAGGAGCGTATTAGATATAAGCACTGTGTCTTATGTCTTTTTATTTTATTTATTTTTCATCTCCACAGCCTGGCACCATGTATAAGTACTTTCAATACTTACTCAGTGAATGGATGATATATGGATTGATAGTTGGATAGATGGATTGTTAAATGAAAAGAACTGCTTCTCTAAGGTATGTTTTCTCTTTTGATATTGGTCTTCAACAGAGATTAGAACTGTTGCTGCTGGAACAGCTGATCTTCTGTCAGGGTAGCTGATGCCTTTGGAAAACAAAGTGAACTACATGTTAAGACCATGTTCTATGGATTCAGCGTGAGTCATCCATAGATGTCAGGCTGGTGGGTGGAGGTTTGATTAGGAGCTAAACATTGGTGCAGTCTCAAAATATCTTCCCACAAAATGCTTATCAGTCACAAGAGGAAAAATGGTGACTTTATAGTGGAGAAACTTGGTGGATATCAACTTGACCCAGTGAACAATAACCTCACTTGTTGTGGGACAGATTAACCTGTGTGTCTCTTGATGTGGTATCCCAAGAAAAGCATATCATAGCCTTTTCCTGCAAAGAAAATATGGTCTGATTCTGGACATGAGACAAACTCAGGTAAAGGAATATCTACAGACTGAAAAGATGGAAAGACTAAAAAATGATTCCAAATTGAGTGATATTGGAAATCCATTACAATTAAATGCAATGCATGATCTTGGATTGGCTACTGGACCAGAAAAAAAGAGACATTGTTGGGATAGTTGGAAAAACTTGAGAGTGTTCTGTGAACTGGATGGTAGAGTTGTACTGATATTGTTTTCTGATTTTGGTTGTACTGTGGTTGTGTAGGAGACTGTCTTTGTTTTGGAAAGATAGACACTGGGGGAAGTGAGAGTGTTGAGTCATTGGGTCTTCAGTTACTGCTTAACTGGTTTAAAAAAGAATAATGATAATATATATGTGTGTCTATCTATCTATCTATATATGGAGAGGGAGAGGTAGAACAAATGTGGTAAAATGTTAATAATTGAGAAATCTGGGTAAAGAGAATATGGGAGTTCTCTGTACATGTCTTAAAATTTTTCTGTATTTTTGAAATAATTTCAGAATAAATTATTGGCTTCCTCTTGTGGCTGAGATGGAATGACAGAGATCAAATTTACCTTCTTGCCTCAAACAACTGCCAAGGCACCTTGAATTTGTAAGATAGAGTACCTGGGTCAGAGGAGAGAGCTGCAAGAGAACTCTGGAGATCTGCAGAGGGTTACCTTTGAGCATTTAGCAGGGTACTGATCAGCTTATGTATATGAGAAAACTGTCCAAGATTGGAGAAAACATTAACAAAAAAGTATTCAGCACTCACAAAGGACCAGTTACAGTGTCTGTTCCCACCAGCCAGACTGAAAAACCTCATAATTCATGGGGTATTGGGTAGAGTAGTTAGAAGTGTCTTGCCTCAGTACTAAGGCACACATTACCAAGATTAAATGCTGCTCTGGTCCAGGCTAACAAGTCTTAAAAAGCAAGACACAAAATGATCAAAATGTTTCCAAGAAACTTAACTGCATACCACAACAAAGCTTAAGACTATTTATGGGTATACAAAAATATTTAGGAGCCAACAAGGTAAAATTCACAGTGTCTGGTATCCAACAAAAGAGTAACAGGCATTCTAAGAAGCAGAAAATTGTGACCTATAATGAGGAGAATAATCAATCAATTAAAACCTACACAGAACTGACACGGATGTTAGAATTAGCAGGCACAGACATTAAGTTATTATAACTATATTCTGAAAGCCCCCCAAATAGAGATACAGAACATATGAAAAACAAATACAAAAATTGAACAACTAGAGCTAAAAGCTACAATGTCTGAGATTTTTAAAAAATACACTGGATGGAATTAATAGCAAATTAGACATTACAGAAGAAAAAATTAGTGAATTTGAAAACATAAGAATAGAAGCAATACAAGATGAAATGCAAAATGAAGATGATGAGCTTCAGTAGCTTTGAGACAACTGTTAACATCTGAATATACCTCTAATCAGAGTCCCCAAATGAGAGGTTGGTGAGAGAGAGAAAAAAAAATAGTTGAAGAAATGACTGGAAAGTTTCAAATTTGATGGCATCTAAAAACTACATATCTGAGAATCCTAATGAACTTCAATCACAAGAAACATAAAGAAAACTACACCAAGACATATGGTAATCAAAAGTAGTGATAAATAGAAAATCTTAAAAAACAGCTCTAGAAAACTCATCACATACAGAAGAACAAAGATAGGGAACATCACAAACTCCTCATCTGACACAATACCAGCAAGATGAAAGTGGAGAAACACCTTTAAAATACTGAAGGAAAAATAACTATCAACCTAGAAGTTTATACCCAGTGAAATAAAGACTTTTTCAAAGGGAACCCTCTTACACTGTTGATGGGAATGTAAATTGGTGCAACCATTATGGAAAACAGTATGGTAGTTCCTCAAAAAACTAAAAATAGGGTTGCCATATGATACAGCAATCCCACTCCTAGGCATATATCCAGACAAAACTATCATTCAAAAAGATACATGCACCCCTATGTTCATACCAGCACTATTTATAATAGCCAAGACATGGAAACAACCTAAATGTCCATCAACAGATGAATGGATAAGGAAGATGTGGTATATATATATATATATATATATATATATATATATATATATATATATATAATGGAATACTACTCAGTCATGAAAAAGAATGAAACAATGCCATTTGCAGGAACATGGATGGACCTAGAGATTACCATACCAAGCAAAGTAAGTCAGAAGAGAAAGACAAATACCATATGATACCACTTATATGTGGAATCTAAAATATGACACAAATGAGTGTACCTACAAAACAAAAACAGACTCACAAATATAGAGAACAGACTTGTGATTGCCAAGGGGGGTGGTGGGGGAGGAGGAGAGGAAAAAAGCCTTTTTCAATCACCTAAGAGCTGAAAGAATTTATCACCAGCAGCATCTCAGTATAAGAAATGTTAAAGGAAGTCCTTCAAGCAGAAGGAAAATGTTACCAGATGAAAATTTGGATTTACTCAAAAGAATGAGGAGAACCATACATGGAAACTCTGGGGAAATAGATTATTTTATTATTATGTAAACTCCTTTAAAATATTCGATTATTTAAACAAAAATTATAGCTATGTGCTATGGGGCATATGTATAAGTAAAATGGATAAAAGCAATATCATAAAGGCTAGGAAGGGAGAAATGGAAGCATACTACAGATATGGATAATATGGGAATATGTTGAACAATTCTATGTCAATAACTTCAACAATGTAGATGAAATAGATAAATTCCTTGAAAGACACAAACTACCAAAGTTCACAAAAGAAGAAATATATAACCTCCTTAGCATTATATGTATTTTAAAAATTGAATTTGTAATTAAAAACCTTCTCATAAAGAAATTCCAAGTTTAAGTGGCATCGCTACCAAATATTTAGGGAATAAGTAATACTAATTCTACATAAACTCTTCCAGAAAACTGAAGAGAAGGAAATAATTCCTATCTTATTCTGTGAGCCCACTACCAAAACCAACCAAAGACATTACAAAATAAGAAAACTACAGATCCAAGGTTCCTCATGAACATAGATAAAAAATTTGAAACTAAATTTTAGAAAATCAAATCCAAGCATATATGAAAGGCATAGTACATCATGACCAAGTGAGGTTTATTCCAAGAATGCAAATTTGGCTTAACGTTAAAAATCAATCCGTGTAATTCATCATATTAACACAAAAAAAGAAAAACCATATCATCATCTGAATATATGCAGAAATAGCATTTGACAAAATCCAGCATCCATTCCTGATGAAAACTCTGAGCAAACTAGTAATAGAGAGAATTTCTGCTTACTCTGATAAAAGACCTCAAAGAAAACCTACAGCCAGCACAATACTTAATGATGAAAGACTGAATGCTTTCCCACTACATTCAGGAAGAATAAAAAGACGTGCCTTCTCATACTCCAATTCAACACTGTACTAGAGGTCTGGTCAGAGCAATAAGGCAAGAAAAAATGCATTTATTTTGGAAAGGAAAAAGCAAAATTGTTTTTAATTCAGAATGCATGATTATCCATGTAGAAAATCTGATAAAAATCTGCAAAAACACTCTTAGAACTAATAAGTAAGTTTAACAAGTTTGAAGGATAAAAGACCAGTACCAAAATCATTTGTATTTCTGTATTTCTATATTAACAACTGGAAAATAAAATTTAAAAATAGTATTTGGAATAGCATTAAAAATATAAAATATTTAGGGATAAATCTGAAAAATATGGTAAGCCTTGTACACTAAAACCTACAAAATATTTCTAAGGGAAATGAACTATGACTTAAATAATTGGAGATATACCTTATTCATGGGCCTTAAGGTTCAATATTATTAAGATGATAATTCTCCCTAAATTGTATATTCAATGCAACATCAATAAAAATCTTAGCAAGCTCTTTTCTTTTGATAGAAATTGGAAAAATGATGCTAAAATTCATATAGAAATGCAAAGAACATAGAAAGCCCAAAACATCTTTGAAAAAGAAAACGAATGTTAGAGGTCTTATACGACCTTATTATAAAGACTTACTGTAAAGTCTACATAGACTTACTATAAAGTTAAAGTAATGAGGGCACTGTGGCATTGGTTCACATATAGACAAATAAGTCAGTGAAACAGATCAGAGAATGCAGAAATAGATCCACATATATAACTGATGGATTATGGACAAAACACATGTGGACAAGTAATATTCAACATAGGTGCAAAGGCAATTCAGTGGAGGAAAAATAGTCTTTTCAACAAATGATGCTGGAAAACATTAAAAACAAAAACATGAAAGCAAAACTTGGATCCACACCTAGAGCCATATTAAAACATGACTCTTAAATTCATTAACTCAAAATAGATCATAGATTTAAATGTAAACCTAAAACTATAAAAGTATAAAAACATAGACAGGGCTTCCCTGGTGGCGCAGTGGTTCGGAGTCCGCCTGCCGATGCAGGGGACACGGGTTCGTGCCCCGGTCCAGGAAGATCCCACATGCCGCGGAGCGGCTGGGCCCATGAGCCATGGCCGCTGAGCCTGCGCATCCGGAGCCTGTGCTCCGCAGCGGGAGAGGCCACAACGGTGAGAGGCCCGCGTACTGCAAAAAAAAAAAAAAAAAAGAAAAACAAACAAACAAAAAACATAGACAAAGATATTTTAGGTAGATACATTACATACATGATCTATAAAAGAAAAAAAAAGGTAGTGATGAATCAGCAAAACCTTCAACATTAAAGACTTGTGCTCTTTACTCAGCTTTACAAGTAAGTATTAAAGTGTTGGACAAAAAAAATCCATCCTATTGAAGGTGTCCTGCCCATGTGCTCCATTCCTTCCTGCTGTTTGGGTCCCTGAAGCTGCCCTGGTTCATGTCCTTTCTGAGTCCTGGTTTACATGTTTCTTCAATCCATTGAACATCCCCAAATCTTTCCATTAAGTTCCTTTCTCTGCTCAGAATCTCTTTCTGTTGATTGCAACCAAAAAACCTTAACTGATAACGTCTTGTTAAATTAGATATTCAAATCTTTCCATTTCCCTGGTTAGAGCAAAAGGTGTATCTTTAGATTTCAGTTGAATGAATACAATGACTAAATCTAGATAAAATGACCATGGTTTCCTCTTATGAAACTCAAGAGGAAACAGGTGGTGGTGGGGGAGATATATTGCAATTCCGTACACCCAGGCTGTATTAATAGGAATAATCTGGGGGGAGGGAGTTCTGACTCTATGAGGTTTTGTGTATCCCCAGTGCCTATCAGTGTGCCTACCACATTCTAGGCGTAAAGTCAAAGAACACACTCACCATATCCTTCCAGCAGCATCACTGCTGTGAGGGTGCCGCAATTTGAAGGCTAAATTCTTCATTGGAAAATACTCGGAAGTGTTATTTTGCCAATTACAGGGAGTTTTTGTTCCTCCGTATCACCCACAAATCGTTATCCTCACCTGGCATTCTTGTTAAGTAAATTAAAGTTCTACTGCATGGACTGCCAATGACCTTGCACTGGACTGTCGTTTTATGACCCAACTCTTGGTTTTACTTTCATATGAAAATAATAACCGAGGTTCCCAAATGCCAGATGATTTGAACTAGTACAGCAGTTTTGGCAAATTCTTTTAAAGAAGCATGAACAACATATGCCTTCAAGATTCAAAGCATCTGCTGAAAGCATTTACACTTTGCCTCCTTGATCTGCGAGCAGACTGTAGAATAATCCTCTGCCACCTGAGTAGGGGTGGTGCGTCTGGACGATCTGCAGGTATTATAGAATCTGCATTTCTTGCCCTTAGAATTAGCAAATGCTCTACCTGTATGTGAAAGAGAGCATTTCTAGTAGAAGCGGTCTCTTTAATGTCTAATACATGTAACAATGTAGTTTCACTGTCTTTTGTGAGACCATTACAAATATGAAATCCCATTCAATCATTTGGTGCATTTTGCTTCAGGCCAAATGTGGCATTCCATCCAAGAAGCCCCTAAATTGCAATGTTCAGATGGCAACAAGCTTTCTACCATGAATATAAATAGCAACCTGCCAACCAGGCTTTTGATTCCTTTTTTGTGAGGTTGATAGCTCTGAACAATGATGATTTTCAGGTAGTCAGTACACTGCTAATAATCCCATAAGCTCATCAAATAGTCTAGTCTTATGTGAAGCAGAATACTTCTTACTGTGATAAATTGCTGGAGTCCCATAAATGGTCAGAAATGCAGTACACATATATTGAAGGGGCAGTAATTTTGTTTGCTTCAAGAGAGTTTAAATGCCTCCCTTTGTCATAGAAATCCCAGAAAACAGGAGAAATGATATCAAGCTTGTTCATACGCCTCCAAACTGTCATTAAAAAAAAATTCACCAGTTCCAGCATTTGATTATAAGTATTTTTAATGAATGGAATTAATATTCACTGAAGCATTACCAATCATTCTTGAAAATGGATTTGCATTGTCGGTCTTCTAGTTGTGCTTAAGATGACATTTGTGTCCTCAGAAAAGATATTCAACATCTGCAAGTATTACAGGTAGAACTTGACTTCTTCAAAACTCCTCTGGCTCCCTCCATCCACCCTGTAGCCTAAACTTACTGCATCCTGCAAGGTCAGGAAGACAAGTAGACCAAGTTTTCCCTCCTTACCGCCAACCCTGCCTTCATCCGCCACTGTACTCACTGGCATACATAATGATAACAGTTCTTTATTTGCCAAGTCTATTTTAAGCCATCAGCATATAGAAGCCACTCTTCTGAACCTCCTATGGCAGCAGTTCCTTAGAATTGCAAAAAAAAAAAAAGGCCATCTGTTGTCTCAACTATCTGTGGAGCTGGAGTGAAGGCTTAACTTAATGCTCTTCAGCAGAGCAATAGGAAAACATCCATCACGCAGTGACAGGTGAGCTCGTCTGCCCCAATGAACGGATGTCTGCAATTGCACACATTAAGGAAACAGAGTTGATCACCCTAAGGATACAATAAAATCTCAGAACTTCAAGGAACTAAGGACTACTGCAAAGGGGCCAGATTCTTCCAGAACACAAGAGCTATTTCCTAATTGTATATTTGGTGCATTCCACATTCACATGAAACTCTCAGGCCTTGGTGTTGCTGACTGGGTGGGCGCTCTGGGGTCCTTGATGTGTTGGACTTTTGAGTTTTCCATTCCTGAAGTAGAATTAGCAAAATGACTCTGATTGCTCGCCCTGTGGGGAGGCAAGCTGGCTTTGCCTGCCCACATAGAAGACCTGGGAGAGTGGGGAGAGGCAGGCTCCATGGTGGGACGGATGCAGGCAGGGTTTCTGTGCAGCAGTTTAGTTTGTAGCACTTTCCTCTGATCTCTGACGCTCAAACTTTCTCTTTTTCTCATTTTCTCACTTGCCCAGAAAATAGAAGTCTTCATACAGGACCTTCTTCAATGTCCCACCACTGAACCTGTAAACCTGTTTTTATTCACACTCATTCTTTTCACCTTGTTATAAAAAATAAGCACTGCCAATATTTATTAAGCAATTATGTACCAGGCAGTGTCTTGAATACTTTCCTGATATAAACTCAGTTAATTCTCAAGCAGCTCTGTGAGACAGGCAACTGCATGGTCAACAAAATGTTGGTAAGGCCACTCAAGGGCAGAGTCCCAGCAACTTGTTTAGTCACACAGCTGGGAGGTTGCAGAGCCAGGCTTCGAACGCAAGTGTTGTGACTGCAGATCCCGTCTTATCTACCACACTGTCCGGAATGAGGAGACCCACCTGCTGTTGATTAATGCCTCTCGCTCTGCTTTCGTGTCATCCTTCTGGAAAGATGATTGAGTGTCCACTCCGTGCCAGGCACTGGGCTAGGTTCTGGGGATAGGATAGTACACAAAAATAGGTATTAAAGAAGTAGACCCATTAACTCATATGTAATGAATAACAATGATGTGAGAAAGGAATACAAGACTAGGAGCGCATATAATAAAAGGACCTCAACCTAATCGATGAGGCTTCCCAGAAGAAGGGCTACTTATGCTGGACAGTGGAGGGTGGATAGGAGTTACCTTGGGGAAAAGGAGCAAGAACAGTCATTATGGAGGAAAACAGATGTCAAAGATGAGCCCCCAGCTCATAAAAGGCTAGTCACTCACTATTTTTGGAAGAAGAACACGTAAGCAATTTCCTGATATTTTCCCTTGACTGGAAGTCATTTTATTATATAGTATTTTATATATTTTGTATATTTAAATAGTTTAACAAATATATAAAAATACATACTAAAATAAATGTATATACAAATATATAGATGAATAGAGATATATGTGCATACACACATGCATGCGTGTGTATGTGTGTGTGCATGTGTGTATCTCTATCCAAAACCAGGAGACCAGAAAACCAACCCTGAAACGTTAAGAAGTGTCATGGTAGAGAAAAATGAACTAGGAGCCAGAAGTTCATGATTCTAGTACTGGCTCCGCAATTAACAATCTGGGTGACCCTGGCCCTTGGTTTCATGTCTGTAAGACAGAGATGTACCCACCTTGGTTTAGTCCCCACAGGCATTGCCAGGATTCAATGATATAACCTACAGAGGGGAACAAGCTTTGTAAACATTCCCATGTTCTGGCTAGGAGCTTTGGAAAATGCTAGTTCAGTGGAGATTCCAGGGAAGTTTGCTTCAGTTTCCTCTGCATTATTGGATTTCTTGTTGCAAAAAAAAAACAAAAAAACAAAAAAACAAAAACCGTGTGTGCTTTGTGAACCAGGATTTCGGAGCCCCAGACTTCCTTAAGAAGCACAGCATACGTCCCCGAGGGTATACTGTACACACTCCCCTTTTAACAACTTCGCATTTCACTTAAGCTTGGCGTTTCTGCTTCAAAATGAATGCCACCCTGCAGCTGGTGTTGGCTGGTCTTAGTTCATTTTGTGTTAGTGATTAACACAGCTGAAATTGGTTGGAAAAGGAGAATGCTGTTCTGCTTGATAAAAATAAAATACATTCTTTCAATAGAGGAAGTGAACAGAAAGCAAGCAATCGACTGGGGAGCAGGAGGGTTGTCTTACAACTTCAGAAGGGAATTTAAAGTTTGGCATTGGATGCCACTGGCTTCCAGTCCTAAATGTGACATACTGAATTGTGTGTCTTGGATGTATACACACAGACGCACACACACACGCACGCACCCATGTGCATACACACATATACATGCTTATGTCTCTGTACAGATATGTAAACATGTGTATTTATATTCATAACACACCCCTTATAGAGTTCAGTGGGTTCTGAACTGCACTGGTGTACAGTTTTATGCTTTGAGATGATTTTTCTGTTATTTTAAGAAATTGGAACTTTTAGCTATTCTAAATTTATTTCTACTGTTTTAAGTCAGGAGTTTTAGTTGTAAGCAGCAGACAGAAAGCCATTCTAGGAGAAGAATTTATTAAAAGGCTTTTGAGTAGCTCATGGATTTGCCAGAGAACTTAGCCTGATTCTCAGCTCTACTACGAGGAACAGTGCCCAGAATCCAACTGTGGAACTGCTCTGGGGAGGATGTCACAGTGACCCCGAGGCCCTGCAGCTGGCACGTCTTAGGCTGCCAGCTCTGAGAACTGGACACTGCCTCGAGCATTACCAGCTCCGCTGGCCCAGGACCTTGATTACCCTGTAGCTACTACCACAGCCAGAGTCTTCCTCACCATCCAAGCTCCTTGTATCACAAATTCCGGATTCTAAGTCTGCGATGGATGCATCTGATTGCGGGAGCCTGGGTCATGTGTGTGGGCCCTCACTGTAGAGAAATTTGAAAAACAATGAATATACAGCATTTACAGCTTCTCTGCTGCTTAATAACCTGGCCTTCCACCAAGAATCCCAAGGCAGAGAAGTTTGCAAATATGGGTAAGGAGTTCGGATACTTTCTGGGCAACAAAAAAAGAATGACAAATGTCCACTGTGACAGAGTAGTGCTAACAACTGCCAACTCCAAATTCAGAGGGTCGAGCCTGGCTTCCTTCCCAAAGAAACTCTTTGAGAAAGGAATCTACACACTGAATTCCTGGTCTCAGGAACAGTTGCAGCCTCCCAGGAATACCCTGATATATCACAACAGGAAGAAAGCAATACAGCACATGCCTAAGAAGCAGCTATTTCCATGAAGGTTTAAACAACAGAAACCCGAATAAAGAACAAAAACAGAACCATTGATATAAAACATATGATACGTTTCAGCTGAACTATCAAAACATCTCTCACTTTTTTTCCAAAAAACAATGTTTCAGAAGTGACCCATCTACTGTCTCCAGAAGGAGATGACTTTTATCAAAGGCAATTCGGTTTCTTCAAGTTCACGAAACGAGCACTTCCTGCCTTCCACTGTTCCACTACGGTGACAAATTCATCGGTGAGTTATAGAAAGCTCCTGGTCCTTCCATGAAGTTTGCTATGCCATAGGTCAAACAAGAAGGCCTGTCGCCTCTGGAATTGTCATGTCTTAGACCATCTGTAGTAGTTCCTCAGTATTCTTGAGGAAAAAAAAGGAGGGGGGGACAACAGCCTGTATAAAGTAGCAGTTATGCTCCACATGGAGCCCCCTCCTTGACGCTGGTGAGGAGGTATGTTTGGGTGAGGGGTCTCAGTTAAACAAACCTCTGTGAAGGCCCGGCTCAGACATACCCACTGTATCCTCATGCCAAGATCTTCCCAGAAGGAGTCTTCTGAGGATTTAGGTCTCTGAGTGTGGAAAGCTTGTTGGGAGCCAGCACACCTTCTCCAAGGGCACAGAAACATTAGGGCACAGTATCAAACAGCCTTTCTTTCTTTACCCAGTCTCCATTCACCCTTTGGAAAAAATATTTTAATATCAATTTTAACATCCCACGATTGCAGAGTGACCACCTGTCACCTCTCACCACAGATCAACAACCGCAGTCCCCCAGAGTCTCTGGCAGAAGGTCCTGCTTGCAGAGGAAGCAATTCGGCCGGCCTCTGGAAGGCAGCCGAGCAGCAGCAGGAGGCCTGTTAAATCCACAGTTGTAGACTCTCGGGGTGGGCATTTTCTTGTGGCGTATTAAGTAACACACCTACTCAAGTTACTGTGTGAACTCAGTGGACAGCTGCCTTTTCAGTGAGAAGCAAAGGCTTGCACTGCACTCTGCCCACCCCGCCCCCCAAGTTCAAGCATAGATTCTTGAGAGAGGGATGAACGGGAAAGAACAGTGAAAATGGAAGAAAATCTGAATGAAGATTCCGCCGGCCAGGAGTTACTCAATAATGGAGAACTCCAAGTGCTTGAGGGTTCACCCCAAAGTCACAATGAAATAAAGACTGCATTAACCCTCAGTCAAGATGGAAGCAGTTAGGAAGATCCAGTCAAAATGAAAATGGTCTCTATCTTCACGTTTGTCCAGGAAGAAATGCCCGAGGCAGGATGGAAAATGGTGGTTCAGAGGAAAGATTTTGAAGTCAGAAATACGTGGGTCCAAATTCCTTAAAGAATCGGCAGGACCTTGCAAGTGTCTTGCTTAATCTCTCTAAGCTTCATTTTTCTCTCTCACGATGAAAATAATATTGTGTCATCTCATAAGGTTGTTGTGGGAAATAAATGAGATAGTAAATATAAAACAGGTGATACCTACAAAGCACACACTTTATGGATCAGCTATTTTAATGTTTTCATGGCTAGTGGTAGACTAGTGTCGTTAAGACACCCCTCTTTCCCCTGCTTGGTGAATGAGATAGATATCTTTTCCTTTAAGGCAGGGTCATGTGCTATTCACATTTAATATTTTCTTTCATAACATGTTTCTATTTCATGAAAAACTTAAAAAGAAAACTTTCACTCTGTGCCTCTTGCTTTGTGCTTTGTGAGGTAGATGCTTTCCTCATAAACTTCCTGAAATGAATTCTGATGGATTTAAATAGAAGAATTCCATGTGAGAGGGAAAATATAGTACCCAGAAAGGGAACCCGAGAAGGAAGGCAAGTAAAGAGAAGGAAAATGTGTGGAAATACCATTTACAGGAAGACCCCTTACCCTCCTGTCTAGACTGAGTAATATAACATTGACCAATATAGGGTGTCATAGAAATGCTAATGCATAATGGAAGTAATGATCAGACTTGAAGAGAGTTTACCTCTGCTTTTATTGTGTATTCCCTTCACAGCATAGAGTCCAACTTTCTGTGGTGAGGTAGAAGGGCATGAAATATAGATTGTCAGGCCTCTGGGGATTCTGAGGAATGAAAGGTACTTAACAAGGATAGAATTCATCCTGGGCTTATTATTACCTTGCCCTCTTCCGTCTCAGAGTCTCTTGTATCATGAAGTAAGTTTGGCAAGAAAGTAGGAGAGAGAGAGAGTCATTTTAAATGATGGAGCAGGAAGTCTGTTCCTGGGCAATTTTTGGCAAGTTTGAGGATAAACAAGCAGTGAGGTAATGAGACTAGCTCAGCAGTTCTCCAACTTTCTTATTTCCTACCCTTTCAGAGAGCCCGTCTGGTTTCTCCTGTTAAGGAGAGAGCTATAGGAATAGGTTTCCTTTGTTTTACCTCAGAAAGAAAATATGCTATGAGAGGCAAGAACAGGACCTAAGAGGACACAGGAGGTGAAAATGAAGGAGGGGGAGTCAAAAGGAAAGGGGGCCTTTGGCAGATGTGTGATTTGGAAAAAAAAAACAGGAATCGGGTGATAATGTGGAAGGAAAAGAACTAATATACTTTACCACAAATTTCTGTTCAGAATTTGACAGCTCTGATTTCTTTAAACCTTTTGGAATTTCCCTACAGCCTTTCAACATATTGTGGTTCCCAACTTGAAGACATTTGACAAAAGGGTTATGAATGAACAATAGAAAAACTCCGTGCTCCAAACCTGAGATCAAAAAAGGCTTTATTTCTGACATTTCCTACTTTAAAAAAGAAACCCCTTTTTTTCATAGGGAACACTAAACAATGAGAACAAGTTTACACTTTCTAAATTTTTCTCATGAAAACCCTATTCAGATGCATGCTCAGATTTACGGGGGATATGAAATGTCTCCAAATGCCAATTTGGAATTTTATGCAAATCTTAGAATCATAGACATCTAGATATGGGAGGTACCATATAAGTCAACTCATCCAGAGTCCACCTGCCGCAGGACAGCCTCCTACCTGTATAACATCCCTATTAGATGCCAAATGAGCCTCTGCTTCTATATATGGGGAACTCAATGGTTCCCAAGGCAGATCATCCCTTTGTGAGAAGCTATCATGTCAGAAGGTTCTGTTTTAAGTCAAATCTACCCCCCTCCCTTCACCCCAATGTTTACCAATTGGATCTAGTTTTGTCCTGTATAACTTCACATCATAACTCTAAAATTAATAACTCTTCTACAAAATTGCCCTGGAAATATGTGAAGACAGCTCTCATTTTCCCCACTAATTTTCTCTTTTCCAGGTAAAGAGATAGCTCCCCTTTCTGCATCCATTCCTCAGTTGTATAATTTCCAGATAATTCTCCATCCCCATAACACTGTAGAAGTTTCTTTCTTCCTTAGCTTTTTTCCCCCCTCTCTTTTAAAGGGCAGACTTTCCTAGAAGAGCAAACAAAATGTTCTTTTCTAAGATCTGATTGGGCTTAACCATTCCGTACGCATTATGGCGTATAATAGTGGACTATAAAATGTTTTATTGCTTTGCATTTGAATAGAGGATGACTGCATTTGTTAAGCAAGCTCTTTCCAAACAAGTCATAATAAAAACTTTATAGCATCCCACTTCATCACATAACTTTTTAATGCTGCTTCTTTTGTTTGGTTTTGGTTCTGGTTTTCAGTCCTTCTTCACTTTTTCCCCCCTTAATGTATCAGAGTTATTCTGGAAATTCCCATGGAGAGTTTCAAGTTGGGAACCTGGTCCTAAAACGTCTTTTCCTTGAGACCGTCTCCTGGGTTTGGACTGTGAATCAGACTGTGGAAATGATGATGCCATCTGCGTGGTAGGGCCCAGTGCAGTGCATATGGGCAGTATAAAGTCAGTTTATATATGGCTTGAAATTGTATCCCAGGGTTTGGAAAATGCAGAAGTTTATGTGATGGATTTCATGACCACACATGAGGTGTTGTGGAGATACATATGTATCTTAAAATATACATAGCTACAAGGATATACATGTCTGTATATACCTATAATGGAAAGCTTTAAGCTATCAAAGCCTTCAGGCAAATATTTTACAGCTATCTAATAGCGGGTATTTATAACTTAACCTCTTGACTTCAGAAGTTGAGATTTGGCACTACAAACACCAAGTAAATACCAGCCGTGATTAGTGTAGGAAATTCATTCCATTGGCACCAGATAATTAAGGTGGCCTTACTTTAAACATTTGTTCAAACGTGTAAAGGGAGTACTAACATTTTTAAAGCACCAGGACTGATTTTGAGATGCCTCTCTCTGGGATTCTGATTTTAAACACTTATTTTGGGACTTACCAAAAAAAAAAAAAAAAAAAAAAAAAAATGCCTGTCTATGAAAAAAGTAGGATAAGCTAAAAGATTTAATGAATCCCTTTCCTCTTCATCACCCACACCCGCTCCCTGAAATATTATCAGTATTTGTGGGTATGCTGGGAATAAGAAGATAAGCCTGTCAGTTTAACTTCAGTTAGAGAGAAGGACTCTGTAACTACTTGAAGGTATCAAATCAGGAACAGTTGGAATAGCAAGCTTGATTAAAGACAGCTAACATCATTTCAGGAAGGGGAGTCGTGCTGAACTAATTTGTTGGAATTCTTTGAGGAAATCACTGCCCCAGTGAGCTGGCTGGGGGAAGGGAGGAGATTATAGACTGAGCTTTTCAGAAAGTGCTCTACAGAATTCTCCACTGTTGGTGAAAATGTTTAAGGTCTGAAGTCATGCAAGTGCAGGACAATTGGCATATTGGACTAAAAACTGGCAAAAGGGGAGGAAAGAAATGGTAACTATGAACAGAAATGTGTCAGCCTTGAACACAGTATCATAAAAAGGATCAGAAGAGAAGCTGCATTTGGCAGATGAACGGGGCTTTCCCAGGACACCAAGGGTGTCCCTCTGGGAAGTTTATATAAAAGGGAGTTGGGGTGGTGAGTGGGAACTCTTGGAAGAACTGGGCCACAAGCAGACAGACTCTTTTTTGTGGGGACTTTACCTCCAGTTGGAAGGACTCTGCATTATCATGTCCTGGTTGTCAGCCTGAGCTACATAGCACATTTCTTTCTTTCTTCTTCTTCTTCTTTTTCTTTTTTCTTTTTTTTTTTTTTTTTGGAGAGTCTCCAAAACAAATATACTAAGCAATTCTCTTTGATTTAAAACCTAACATAGCATGAACCCAGAGCAATCTAGATATATTCTAAGATGAAACTACCTTTTCCCCTTTCTGAAGTTGTTTAAAGAGATATGAGAATTCATAAAACAACATTTTATACCTCACTCTCAGTGATTTAATATTCTGTTTCCTACAGAGCCACAATTCTGACTAGGGATTACGTGGCCCTTTCCACTCCATCCAACTCCAAACTTTCCCCTGACTTGGCTGTTTCTCTGCTCGTTAGTGTCTTTGGCAGAGTCCAGAAAGGAAAACCAAGGTTGATCAAAATTAATTTGTTTCTAGGCCTTGTATACTTTCTACAAGACAAGGTGAAACTCTCGGAGAATAGTCGTTAACCTTCCTTTGAGTGTTTTGTTTTGCAGGATTATGGGGAAAAAAATCCCCTGCCCACATAGAGAATGGACTTGAGGACACGGGGAGGTGGAAGGGTAAGCTGGGACGAAGTGAGAGAGTGGCATGGACATATATACACTACCAAATGTAAAATAGACAGCTAGTGGGAAGCAGCCGCATAGCACAGGGAGATCAGCTCCGTGCTTTGTGACCACCTAGAGGGGTGGGATAGGGATGGTGGGAGGGAGATGCAAGAGGGAAGAGATAAGGGGATATATGTACATGTACAGCTGATTCACTTTGTTATAAAGCAGAAACTAACACACCATTGTAAAGCAATTATACTCCAATAAAGATGTTAAAAAAGGAAATGCTTTGCTGGGGTGGGGGGATAGATTGGGAGTTTGGGATTGACATGTACACACTATTATTTAAAATAGATAACCAACAAGGACCTACTGTATAGCACAGGGAACTCTGCTCAGTATTCTGTAATCACCTAAATGGGAAAAGAATTTGAAACAGAATAGATACATGCATATGTATAACTGAATCACTTTGCTGTACACCTGAAAATAACATTGTTAATCAATTATACTCCAATTTAAGATTTAAAAATTTTTAAATACTTTGCTGAAACCCTTTGGGGAGTTCAGGGTTGGAACATGAGCCACCTGTTCTCCTTGCCTTGCCCTGCAATAAACCTTTCTCTGCTCCAAAAAGAAAAAAAATCCCCTGCCCACATTTGCCCCAAATAATCTCCCTCACTGGTTCTGGATAAAAAGGTTTTCCCAGAGGGAGACAACCTACTAGATCTTTGTTTTGGCTTACATAATACATTTGAGGAAGGGGGATATCAGAAGAGTAAATTTTGATGAAGAATCTGGGGGCAATGTTTTCTAGGAACCAGTGCCTCAGGGGGCAGAGAAGTAACACTAACGAGGAAAGCAGTGAATGCCAGACAGTGGAAACGGGGTGTTTGTGGTGCCTGCAGAAAGCACAGCACCAAGGAAGGGTGTCCACATCCAGAGACATTTGGAGCACTGGGCTGGCCAAACCATCCCATCTGCTGGCTGGATTAGGCCCTAGGGCTGCTGTTGTGGGATGTCTGGATTAGAGCAATAGTTTCCAAACTGAGGATGAGGAGCACTTTTCAATGTAAAAAAAAAACTGAGTTTTCCCAATATCATAGTTTCATATCTATTAAGAAAATTCACAGAAACAAAACATTTTGATGCATGATTATAATATATAAAAATGAGTTTTGTGATACTCACTGAGTCTGAGGCTGTGAATATGAAATTGAACATGAAGTAGCCCCTCCCACAGTCTCATGGGCTAGGTGACCAAGTCAAGAGGTGATCACCGAAGACTCTATTTACTGATAGAAGAGGTGTGAGCACGTGGTGCTACAGGGTCACATAGGAAGGTATCTAACCCAGTTTTGGCAAAGGTCAGGGAAGACTTCCCCAAAGAGGTGGCAACTCAGCCAAGACTAATGTAGTAGTGGCAGGTGGCCAGAACTTGGCATACGTGGGGTATTTTTAAGGAAAAGAGAACAGCATGTGCAAAGGTTCTGAGGTGAGAGAACAGGTTTCTCTCCAGGAAATGAGCAGATCAGTCCAGCTAGAATAGAGTGAGGAGAGAGAGAAAGTGATAAGAGTTAAGTCTAGAAAGGAATGCAAAGGACAATCACTGGGCAATCTACATGTGTTATTCACACAGCATATTTACTTGGCTTTAAATTAAGAACAAAATAACTGTATAGATCTTAGAGCTTCTGACAAGGCTCACACTTTGGGAACCAAATGTACTACAGCAAGTGGAACTGTGCAGTCCAGTATATTAGCTTGCCAAGGCTGCCATAACAAAAGTACTACAAATTGAGTGGCTTAAACAACAGAAATGCATTGTCTTACAGTTCCAGAGGCTGGAAGTTTGAACCAAGGTGTCAGCAGGGTTGGTTCCTTCTGAGGGATGTGAGGCAGAGATGTGTTCTAGGCTTCTCTCCTTGGCTTGTTGACAACTGTCTTCATGTTTACATGATGTGCTCTCTCTATACAGATCTGTCTTCAAATTTCCCCTTTTTATAAGGACACTAGTCATATTGGATTTGGTCACCCCAATGACCTCATTTTAACTTGATTACCTCTATAAAGACCGTGTCTCCAAAATTTGGTCATATTCTGAGGTACTGGGTGTTAGGATTTCATTTCATGAATTTGGGGGGGGGGACACCATTCAATTCATAACACTCAGATTAGAGTACTCAAAGCGAGTTGGGGGACCCGGAGCATTTGGCAACTTGCGAGAGGTTCCAGGGTACCTGAAGGGACAGGAGAATGGAGAGAGACAGCAAGGAAGAGGAGGGGGGGAGGGCTGCAAGGACCAGATTTGGCTCTTTCCCTACACTTGCCTCCAATTGGCCCAACTCCATGATTCCTGACAAGCTGGCTGTACCAAACCACAGGGAGTAATCATTGAATTTCATAGATAAGGAGAAGGTTGAAGTCACTTCCCTTCTCTTCCTTTGCACTGTCTAATGGACCATCTTGCTAACAAAGAAGACCTTCTCCAAATGAATGCCTCCCTCTTGTCATGGGAAAGCCTAATCCAGAGTTAATTTTGACCTTGGCTCTTTGGAGAGAGTCACCTAATCAGAGTATTTCTCAGGAGAGATGTGTTCCCCACAGCCTTGCCTCCCACAGCAAATAGCCTCCTTCTTCAGGGCTCAGAGTAACTCGTGCTGTCCGAATTATGCAGCGTCAAAAAGACCACTTAGAAGCAGCCACCCATTCACTCAGTTTGGACAAAAACAAATCAAATGAAACAAATACAAAGACGGCAGATTCCAGTTCTCTACGTGGAGCCCCTCAAGAGAGGGCAGTTAATGAAAACCAAACTATTGGGGGTGAATTTTGATACTTTTTTTTTAAAGCCTTGTTCAGGCAGAGCAGAATCAAAGTTTCTGTGTGCCTCTGTGGGCAGCATCTTATTGTCTTGAGGAAATCTCTGGAAAATGTCAGTTGATTTGAACCCTCTTATTATTTTTATTTAATTTCCAGATGTGCTCTGATGTTTTTTTGGAAAATAAGCCCTCATGATTAATAGCCCCAGCAGTGTTCAATCAGTAGAGATTCTGGGATTGTAAGTGCTATTTCTCCTTATTTTCAGGGTCTACTTAATCTCTCTCTTTTCTCTTCAAATAAGTTGCAAGACTTCATTGTAATACCAGGCAAGGGAGAAGAAAGCAAGGTTTTAAAAAATGAAGATATGGCAACTTTCTGAAAAGCAAGTAAGGTGGAATGGGTTTTCCTACCCTTTCCTGGCAACTCCCCACACTGAAGGTAAGATGAGAGAGGAAGCACTTCAGAAATATCACTCAAGGCTGAGAAGGACTCATCCACTCTTTTAGAGTAGAGAGGGAAAGGAGAAATGCTAACTGGAGACTAATTTTCTCAGTGACAAACGTGTGATTAATTTGTAGCTGCTTCCCTTTCAGGCCAAAACACAGAAGTGTTTCTGCCTCTTCTCCCCTTCCTCAGCAGAACTGAAGTCCATTTCTACCTCTCCACCCAACAGTGGATTTGGACTTGTCTGGGCGTGACTGTCCGTGGTCATGCCTGAGGCCATCCGAGAAAACAGGTCTCAGAGAGGACTCCTTTCTAATATTCAAACACACAGCTAGATGGTGTTTCCCTAGAGCCCAGGACTAATGCTCCCCGCTTAAAGGTGAGCACACAGGTAAACTGAATAATCAGGAAGAATCCCTCCTACGTCTCCAACACTGTGAACTCTGGATGGATTGGGGAGATAACGTTTAAATTTGAACTGAAGGACAGATTGAACAATTTCCAGGACTCTCAGCTTGTGATTGTGTGTTGACTGGGGGACCATTTTGTTGCTGCCTATATTTAAATGAGCTGAAGGTATCTAGAGTTTAGGACAGTGCCTGGCACATGGTAACTATAAGGCCACATTCTGGACAGAAAATTGCCCGGAAATAGGTCAAAACCATAAGCAGATCATTTGGAACTTGGTTTTCCAGCCTCCTGTCTGGCTCTTAACTTGCAATTCTATGTAAGTAGGAGGTTATGAGCCCCTCTGCAAAGTGAAGAATACTGTCCACAGAAAGTCATTTTCATCTTTATAATTTCATAAGCCATTAAAATGGTGATTGAATTACTTGCAGGAGAAAGCGGAACAATTGACAGTAACAATGTATGAGGGGCTTACCAGATGCTGACTGTGCTGGGCTCTGTGCAAAACATCCCATTGGGTTCTCTTAACAACCTTGACATGTAGCCTTAAAAAGGTAAAGCAATTTGCATCATCACACAGTTAATGGGTAGACAGAGTTTCAAGCCCAAATCCATCGGACATCAAAGCAGCTGCTACATTATCTCTTGTGTGGACTAATGGTTTGTCAAACGCTTAGTCCTGATTGTGAGGAATCAAGAATCATGGAGTTTTTTAATCCATGTGCAGTTAATTCGTGTTATTCACCATAGTCATATGTTATAAAGTCACCACAAACACTGAATTAGCAAATCCTGAATCACTGCTTCCAGAGGAAATTTAGGGTTAGGTTCCTGTGAGTCTCTGATCACAACCTTTTGGTCAACCAATCAATAAATATTCTTGTTTTTCTATGTGTTTCTGTTTAAAGATACCTTATTTATTATATGTTATTGATTCATTAACATTGAACTCCAGGCCTAGAAGCACTATAACTTATTCCTGAACAAAGCTTATCTAACATACATGTTTTCTCCGTAAGACACTTCACAGCCTTCTTGTACTTAGGAGCGTTAGACAGCATTACATTTGGGGGAGGGGCATTTTAAAAAGCAAAATTTCCAACAAAAAGCACAAATATGCAAAAACATGACACTAACTATACCACAAAAAGGACAATTTTTTATTGTATTGGAGCTGAAACAGAAGGTGCAGTGTATCATCTTGTTTAACCTAAGCTGGGAATGTGTATATGGAGCAACTCAAATTTTTCGCCATCCATGTTGGTGAATAACTGCAAAAGTGCTCTGAATATTGGTTTTAGGGTTACAAATAAATTGTAGCAAGTTGGCAAATCTGTAATTACAAAATCCATGAATAATGTGGATTGACTCTTTCCTGATGTAGTTATTAAGTTAGTCCAGGCAAAGAAATCCTACATTTCAGCAGAAAAATGAAACATTGCTCTTTCAGTCTAAATGTTTGAATGAAAAGAACTAAATACATTCTTTTAGTTTTTGCTTATTTAAGTTCTCTGAGTCCAAAGATGCAACTCTTGGTTTATTGCATTGTTCCATGTAGAAGAGGAGTTTTCCAAAGACATTTACTTTCAAAGTTGCTAAAATTTCTTTTTAATTAAGTTCTTAATGAAATTTTTGCCTATCAAGAGAATAGCTCATTAAACAAAAGATACTATAAATGCAATACTTGATTTTTTATTCTTTTGTCAATTTCTTCCAAATGCTTCTGGATAGCTGCTTTTTCAGTTCAGTCAAGAGTAGTATCATCAGCTGTTTCAGCCCTGTCCAAATCTTGGGTGGAACACAGCTGCTCAGAAATCTCATGGAGACCACCAGACTCAATCTTTTCCAATAAAAGAGAGAGGAGGAATTAAGTGCAGCATATTTAGTTAACCACTCACCTAACTTTCAGGAAACTCTGTGGAACACAGAAATCAAGATGCTGAAAATCAGAGAAGGTATTTTCTATGTTTTTCCTTTTCTGGGATTTTTCTTTATAATGAATGATTGGTAAGCGCTTGGCTAATAATGGTGAAGTATCTGTGGAGAAGAGGATGCTTGCCTTTCCTTTGACTGACATGGTGGAACATTTTGTTACTACTGCCTAAAGGCTAAAGTCAATCTTTTTTTTTTTTGGCTCACGGGCCCAGCCGCCCCGCGGCATGTGGGATCTTCCCGGACCGGGGCACGAACCCGTGTCCCCTGCATCGGCAGGCAGACTCTCAACCACTGCGCCACCAGGGAAGCCCTAAAGTCAATCTTTTAACCTGGCTTTCAAGGTTTTCCATGATTTGGACATAGTTTTCCTTACACTCTTATTTTCCACCACTGCCTTATTCAGAATCTCTGTCCCAGCCAAGTGGGTATTTTATGTAGATGAAGAATGAGGCATGAACCATAACTGTTTAGAGTTTAGAGTCTAGTTGAGAAGATAAGGCTAATATCCATAAAAGTGAAAGGTGTCAGGCGGTTATATAATTGAGTCATTGATGTGACATAGACTGTAGAGTTTATATGAGCTTGAAATTGCGAGTGCACATGCAAGAGAAAGACAGAGAGAGAAAGGGAGTGGATTAGTCAGGGAAAGCATGGTGATGGCAAAATGGTTCTTGAAGAATAGTGAGAATTTCCATAGATCTGGGGGAGGCGTGGATTGGAGAGGAAGAGGAGAGAAGAGTGAATCCAGAAGACAGAACCCAAAACAGTGAAGGTTTGCTAGTGAGAATGCAGTTTGTGGTACTGGAACTGTAAAT
Source organism: Mesoplodon densirostris (assembly GCF_025265405.1). Classification (NCBI taxonomy): domain Eukaryota; kingdom Metazoa; phylum Chordata; class Mammalia; order Artiodactyla; family Ziphiidae; genus Mesoplodon; species Mesoplodon densirostris. The sequence continues at coordinate 37,372,795 of NC_082671.1, read as the reverse complement.
AAACCAGCCTGTTTGGCAAAGGCAGTCCACATGAGAGAGTAGGGGAAACAAATTTGGAGACACAGGAGGAACTGAGGTGAGATGGGCATGTTACAGATAGGTAGAAGCACTGAAATTTAGTGAAGTAGAAAAAGATAGGTAGACGCATTGAAATTTGGTAAAGTAGAAAACAGAAAGCCAATGAAATCTTTTAAGAAAGCATGCCAATAAACCAACTTGCAATAAACTGTGGGTGACTGAAATATACAATTACTGAACTTTTTTTTTTTACTCTGTATAGCAGGGATTCTGTTAAACATTCACCCAGCTTTCAACAATATTTATTGAATGCTTATTATGTACTAGACATTTTGGAAAGTGATAGAGCTATGGGAATGGACAAGATCAAAATGAATAGCAAAATGGTCTTTCTAGTCCTGGAATTTATATTCTAGTAATGTTCATTTTCATTTTTCTCTTTTGACCTGATATCTCAGATGGAAATTTTTCAGTGAATATAAGACCTTCACCTTCCTGCATTTGTAAACATGTTTGTGTTTAACTTAGCCTTCCAAGAAGCTGGTACTTTAAAGACATAGCACTCTTACTGAGGAGAAACCTTCTCTGCCCTCTCCAAACTGGTCAGGAGCCCCTTAGCAGTGCTCTCGACACCCTGTGCTTCTCCTTATTTCTAGATAGTATTTAGAAATAGCCCACTCTGGTCATAGCTACTTTCTTGGCATCTGCTGTCGACTTACTCCAACTAGATTGTAAGTACCCTGGGGCAGAATCTTCCTTCATCTCTACATTACCACTGGAGGTGCTCAATAAATGTTTAAATAAAATGAGTAAATGGAGGCATGAAAGTGAGTTTTCCTTATCTGGATTTTTTTTTTTTTCCCTTTGGGTCAAGTTTTTGAGGGAGAAAGGATATGCCTAGTGCAAGGCAGAAAGATAAGGTCCACCTTTATCTTTATATATGAGATAACACTTTTGAAATGTGTTTGGTTGTTCTTATCAGGCTAATTGGAATGTGGTAACAGAACTGGATATCTTGCCTTAAGGTGAGTTAAAAATGACAAACCTCATGCATTTTTTCTTTTCCTTAATGGCTGTAATATTAACCCACCCCATAAATCACAACAGTTGGTTCTGTCTTAATGCCATAGGTATTTCTGTAATATAGACTGTTCAGTACATTATCGGGTAGTTATTAGTAAGAACAAGGCAAATTTGATTTAACTGTAGGCATCTTCTTGGAACTTTTTAGCTCTGAGGTTTGGATTTAAAACACTTTGGATGTCACCATGAGACTTGCTACTTACAATTGATTGTCTATAATTCTCCCTGGCAGCTTTGCAAAACAAATGTTGGAAAGCGCCTAGAGAAAGCCATTCTTCCTAGAAAACTTGGAAGTCCTTTTAATTCAGTCTGGATGCCAAGGACAGTGAATGAAAGTTTTTGTCTTGTTTGTGTATTTTCCTGCTGCTTTTCTCATTCGCTCATTCTTTAATTTTTTATTTGATTATTTATTTATTTATTCTTTTTTTTTTTTTTTTTTTTGCGGTACGCGGGCCTCTCACTGTTGTGGCCTCTCCCGTTGCGGAGCACAGGCTCCGGACACACAGGCTCAGCGGTCATGGCTCACGGGCCCAGCCGCTCCGCAGCATGTGGGATTTTCCAGGACCAGGGCACGAACCCGTGTCCCCTGCATCGGCAGGCGGACTCTCAACCACTGTGCCACCAGGGAAGCCCTCAATTTTTTTTTAAATAACAAATATCCTAGGTTTTTAAACATCATTGTACTCTATGGCTATGGGAATGCCTCAGTCAGACTCTAGGAGGCGCCCCATAGTGAGCTTGGGAGGGGAAGGAAGGAGCTCTCAGACTGGAAAAAGAACCACAGAACATCCAGGCTGATCCTGAGACACGGGAGGGAGCTTCCTGTGTGGGGCTGTAGAGTAGGGCAGAGCAGGACCTGTGCTAGGGTTTCGTTTGGGAAAAAACATACACCATCTTGCAATATAATTTACTTCTAGGGACTTCCCTGGTGGTCCAGTGGTTAAGACTCTGCATTTCCAATACAGGGGGCACAGGTTTGATCCCTGGTAGGGGAGCTAAGATCCCACATGCTGTATGCCCAAAAAAGTTTAAGAAATTAAATAAAAATAAAATTGACCTTCTTGCTTAAAAAAAAAAAATTTACTTCTAGATTTCTATTTGGAAGATGGTATGAAAATATCCAACTTTTGTTCAACACCACCCTCCTTACCTCCTGGATTAGGTGGAGGTTCCTATATCTTCATTGCAATTGTATCACAGTTGTAACTGTTAAACTATTTGTTTATTTGTTTAATATTTTCCCTCCTTGGACTATAAATTCCATTTAGCAGGAGGACCTGGCTGCATTGTTCACTGCTGTATGCTTTGTACCCACCTTAACACCTAGCAGATTACAGACACTCAAAATAGATTTCATTTTGTTGGCATATTTGCCTGCTGCTTTTTGCTTGTTCTTTCATTAGGTCTTTTATTTATTCATTCCTTTATCTCCACCCTTCCCCTTCCCACACCAGCCTGCCCTTATCTTCTATACCCCCACCCCCACCCCGATTCCACCACTCCAAATCTTCTACCCGGCCCCTTGCCAGACCCCACCCTCCTTCCCTCCCATTCATCATGAGTTTTAAAAGTTAACAAGCATTAAACTAAATATATTGAAAGCTATCTTCAAATAGTGAGACCGTCCAGGGAAAGAATATTTAAAGTTAAGCAAAAAGGCAGCCTTGCCAACGCAGAAGAGAAAGTGTGCCCTCCTCAGCAGTCATTTCCCCTGGAGTGGTGGCTTTCCTGAGCAGATGCTGTACCTCCTGGATTTGGACAGCTGCTGGCAGGAGATCGGCACAGCCCTTCCCTCTGAATGGTCTGGACTGGGGACAATTGGCTGGAATCATAAGTGGCTTCTTGGCTCACCCCAGCGGTACTTCAGCTTTCATAAATGGCCCATTTCTGGAGTTGCAAGGCTCCAGCACATGGGGATTTCCCTTTGTTAGATCTTGACCTGCAGAGCTGTCTTCCCAAGCCAAGACTGTTGTGTCTGCCTCTTAAAGGCAAAGAGAAAGAAGGAAAGAAAGAAGGAGGGAAAGAAGGAAGGAAGGAAGGAAGGGAGGAAGGAAGGGAGAGGGAGGGTGGGAGAAAGGCAGAAAAAGAAGGAAAGAAAGAAGTCAAATTTTGGAGACTATTGGTTGTTATTCACAGACACCTAACTTGCTATTTGTTAAAACACACTTTAAAGTTAATGTAAACTGAAAAAAAGTTATTGTTATATCAGTTGTTCCTCTCTGCTCCCCACTGAAGTGATGCGAGTGGAGAGACAAGCTTTTGGAGGAATTTGTGCCCCGCACCCTTAACATCAGTACCCACCATGGAAACAGAACATAGGGCTGGAGAGGAACTTCAAGCCCTAGATGCAAACCCCTCACTGTGCAGGTCAAGATAATGAGGCTCTGAGGTGAGGGACTTGCTCAAAGCCACTCAGTTCAGGAGTCAGGGCCAAATCTCAGGGCTTCTGACAGTTCTGGGCACTCCACAGGCTGCAGTTTTTGTTTCAGTTAAAATAAGTTTCAAACAGACCATCCACCATATATACATGTATTTCCTCAACTCATTCTCCTGTGTGAAACCTCACAGGGGACCCACCTTCCAATGGCAAAGGAAAAACATTGTCTCCTTTAGAAAATGGTCAAAAGGACAGGACACTCGATAGCATAGACATGTCACATCACCCTGTGAGTAGGAACCATCATTATTGTGTGGGTCATAAAGAAATAATTAAAGAAGCAGATTCCAGTTAATTCCACACATAGCGTGTGCCTTTGAAAAAAAGGAGTCGAAAAATATGTTCCAAACATTCTCATGTAGACTGAGTGCATCTGTCCTTTGTAACCTGAAAGTGATTTACCCTTGTGAAATCATTTGTGCAAATCTGCCAACGATATGAATGATTTTGTTTGTCTACTGTCTCAAAGTAATTGATCTTACATACATTTTAATTAGCTAATTAAAACAGCCAGGTCCTTTCTTTGCAGAAAATCCATAAGCCCTCTTTTCATTGTACTTCAGAGGTCAAGAAAGCAACTCTTAGGGAAGAGTCTAGAATTTGCTTCAATCTATTAAGATAAAGCCAAAGAATGTGTTTTTAATACATTGATAAAAAATACATAAAAATATTTGGTATTTTTAGTCAGTCTCCAACTTACTCAAGGGTTGTATCCCAAAAGTTAGTGGGTAAATGGGTTGTCTGGAATTCAGAGTGCATTTTCCCATAGAAACAATGTCACCCATAGGAGTTAGTTCCCAGACTACCCTCTAAGTGCTTTTTAACCCATAGTGTAGCAGACTATTGTAGATTTGTAAATGAACATTTTAAGTTTAATATTCTTAATTACTTGGCACAACAGTAATTGATTGATTTACACATAATTTTAAATGCTAACATCTAGGAAGATTAGTTTCAATTCTAGATTTTTGAGATAAGAGATGGAGACTTTTGAGTCATTTCTGTAGAAGGCTTTGGGATACTTTCAAAACTCTAAAGACAGATGACGCTATTAGACCTCTAGTTGTCTAATCCCATCTGATCGCTTATGACGAAAAGGGGAAACAGAAAGGTCCCTGGTCCCCATTCAACTTCCACCACCAGAAAGGTAACAGGACAAGAAATGGGAAAGAAGGAAAGGAGTACAGAAGTTAGAATTATGTGCACAGAGAGTACCTGAGCAGTGAACAAGGAGAGACGAGAGACGTTGGGAAGTAAGACACACACAAGAGAGGGGAGGGGAAGGGAATATTGGTCTGAGAGCTCTCTGTGTTGTTCATAAAGTGGTAGTGCTGGCCCGGGGCCTCTGTGTGACTGTCCAGAGCGTTCAGGAGGGAAAAAGAAAGTGTTAGGGGTAGTCTGTTTGTGACTGTACACACTGATGCTTAGGATATTTGGCAAACAGATGTTGTTCCTCAGGGGCAAGAATTATCTGACATAGGAAGAATTGGCCTCCCAGGTCGAATCCATACACATCTACCGCGGACCTGAGTGTTCCAAGAACTGGGGACAGAGAGCCAACTGCAGAAATTATTATATCTTTTGTCTTGTGGAGCTAATAGTAGCTAACATTTATGATTTGTTTTTACTCATGCAATCTTCGCAATGACCCTAAAGAGTAGGTATTGTTATCACCCTATTTAACAGTTAAAGAAACAGACACAGAGAAGATAAGTAAATAGCCCAAGGTCATATGGTTAGTAAGTAATGTTTGAATCCAGGTAGTCTGAAGATGGAGCTAATACTCATGACAGTCATGCTATCCTCTGCCCTGATGTTTCTCTGGTCAACATTCTTGTCTCTCAGCGGCAATCGCTCCTGCCCTGATTCCATCTAGAATTTGGAATGCACTCAGAGAAGTGGCTGTGTATAAAGGCTGGAAATGGAAGAAGCATCCAAGGTCATGACTTTCAGGCTCCCTTAAAATTCTACAGCTACTGTGAAGAAAGTTTCATTCCCACAGAGAACATGTCAGACTTGAAGAAAATTATGACAAAAGGTCTCCAAAAGGACTTCTCAATCTTGGATTTTATCTCATTCCACAAGCTGAAAGTTAGTTTCCTAAATCAAAGAATGAAACCAAGGACATCTTTATCAAGTATTGCTTTGACATCACTCTCCTTTGACATCACTCCCCTGTCAGGGACTCCCCTGACAGGCACTCCCATTGTCTCTTTAAATAATTTTTCAACACTCCTGAACTTTGGCATGGAAACCCTCCTTTGAAATGAATTTACCTCCCTAGCCATACTAGCTCATATTTTTTTACTTCAACCTGGCAAAAGTTATTATCCCTCATAAAACTTTACCCTCTCTCTCTTCTCTAAGCCATCACATAAACCATTCCTCCTGATTATACAGGCCTCTTCTCAAGCCATATCCATTACTCTGTCAACTTTCTATGGAGGTTAATCTGCTAGTGAGACTTTAAGTGGACTTCTGGGGCAGAGTATGCTCACAGTGGATGGAGCTTGGGCTCTGAATCAGCCAATCCATGTTCAAATCCCAGTTCTGCCATATACTAGCTGTGCCATGTTGGGCAAGTGACTTAGCCTCTCTAATTCACTGTTTTCTCACATGTAAAATGAATAGGATACTTCTCGTACTGGCATAACAGTTGTTCTGAGGATTAAATGAGATATTGCCTATAAGGAACTTAATTCTGGGTAAGCACATCATAAAATTCAAGGAATGTAACTTCCCATTTATGACAATTCTTCTGGAGGGCAAAATAATTGGAGATGTGTACAAAGATGGATACTAAGAGGCGTTCAACCCACCATTTTTTATGAGTGAAAAATTTAAAACAATTTTTGCCCAACCGTAGTTGAATATGCAGACGTTTAAAAGTCATGTTCTGAATATTGAGACCTATTCAGACTATATTAGTGAGTTTTTAAAAAATTAATCACAAAACCTGTAGAATATGATATTGGGGTGGGGACTGTATGCTTAGAAAAAAGATTGGAAGAACCTATATGGAAAAGTAAATTATAATATTCTCCCCAGAGATGATGTGTATGGAGGGTGCATGGGTATTGGGATTATGGGTGATTTTTTTTAATGTTTTGTACTTTTCTGTGTTTTCTAAATTGTGTCCCTTTTAAATTAGGAAAATTATATGCTATTGAAAAGTACTGTATAATTTTTGACCATAGCCTTCTCCAATGCTCTCCTCCTCATTCTAAGTCATTCAGACATCCAGCTCACCCTCTTCCTTTACTGCCTTTCTCACTGTCTACAGATTTATGTGTCCTCTGCACAGATGCAGTTGGTTTTGAATATTTGGCAGGGTCTGTAGTTGGTGTTTGGATATATTTACGTGGGTTCTCTCTCCCTCATCAGACGGCATTTCCACCAGTGTTTTCCCTATGTTTTCTCTGTAATTGTGCACAGTGATTTGGAACCTCTTTGTCCCAAATGTCAAGTAATTGAGGTCGTTGTAAATAATTCAAGGAGAAAAACAAACTGTTTAATTTGCTTCATTAATAGCACTAACACTTATTGGGAGCTCGGGCTCAAGTGTTAAGAATGGAGGGACTTGGGCTTCCCTGGTGGCGCAGTGATTGAGAGTCCGCCTGCCGATGCGGGGGACACGGGTTCGTGCCCTGGTCTGGGAAGATCCCACATGCCGCGGAGCAGCTGGGCCCGTGAGCCATGGCCGCTGAGCCTGCGCGTCCGGAGCCTGTGCTCCGCAACGGGAGAGACCACAACAGTGAGAGGCCCGTGTACCGCAAAAAAAAAAAAAAAAAGAATGGAGGGACTTAAGAGACAATTGGGAACCAGGCCTTGTGTCTGAGACAATGCTATATATTTATGCAGATATCTCATTTCCTCCCAAAGCACAGAAATATCACATTCCCAAGGCCACTTGCATTGAAGAGGGGGTGATATGACTAGTTCTGACCAATAGAATGGGAGGAGAAGTGGTATATGATACTTCTGGGCCCTAAATAATGTTGTGTATTTTTTATGAAATCCTATTTCCCCTGCTGTCTGCTGGCTGGATAGTGCCAGGGTGACCTTGAAGCCACAATATGGCAGAACCACAAGATGGAAACGCCCTGAGTTTCTGCTTAGAAGTGAAATACCCAAGAGAATTACCAGAACAGTAACATCTGAAATGAACAGTATCAGGGAGAGAGGTAAGATTTTTATTATATAATGGCATTGAGATTTGAAGATGATTTGTTCTGGCAACAACTCTATACCAACTTACAACAGAAAATTATATAAATAGTAAATAACTCAAGATAATATATTCTAGGTGTCAAACAAATAGAATATAATTTTTTAACAAATTAATGCTTTACTTTTCCACAAGACCCTTTACTTCATTGCTTTACCCAGTCCTTTTAGAAATATTGGTGAGTGGTAATATATCTATCCTTATGTCATGATCTAAGAAGCTGAACTTCATCCTTTGACGTAAATTAAAACCAAGATTTTCTGACTCCAAATGTTGTGCCCTTTCCTCTATTGCATACTGCTCTTTGCCTCTGGGCAAATACTACTAGAGTTCAGAGCAGTGACTAATGATTGTTACTTGTACAAAAGATGTTTTGCCTAAATTGCTTAGGCAGTATTTCTCAAACATTGGTTCTATAAGAAATTAATATGTATCCCAAAGAATAGTACCAAGGACAAATGAGTTTGGGAAACACTGGGTTAAATAAATGTGACCAAGAGTCTTCTATTTGCTGCCAAGCTCTCAGAGCCTTTAACTTATGCCTTGGAAGCTTGCATGGAGGTTGTATGCCATGTGTTCCTTATGTCTGGCTATGGAACACTCACGGTGGGGCAGTCACCAGGAGTAGAGTGTGCCCAAATATCCCCTGAGAAAAGCTGTTGTAGATAATTTCCTCAGTTCTCCATTGCACCTGCTTCCACTTTCATTTGTTCACTTTTTCCCAGAGTATATTTCTTAGCTAGTGTCGGGACAACAAAATCTCAAATAAGCCCATTTAACCAAGATCAAAGGAAGCTCCCAGGGGATTTTTTAATGCATTTTTAAATTTATTTATTTATTTATTTTTAACAACTTTATTGGAGTATAATTGCTTTATGATGTTGTGTTAGTTTCTGCTGTATAACAAAGTGAATATGCATTTTTAAAGCTTATTTCAAATAAGAACAGGGCACATTCATTGCAACTGGAAGACAGAAAATACAAACAAACAGGAGAAAGAGACGCAAATCAACCAACTTCTTTTCAACCCCACCAGCATAGTCAACCTGTGGCATTTACTACCACTGGGGGCTGCTGAGGCAGGGGAGAGTAGGCTCTGAGGAAGGATTAGATAATTTTATGAGTGTGACTAGCATTTAAAGCTATGTGAACTAGAACAAAAAAGATACAAAGAAATGAAGTCTCAAGTTCCAGGATGTAAACTGATCACATGTGGAGGGTGGGAAGGAATTCCCACCTCGCAGTCCAGTGTGGGATATTACACAATGGGCCAGGTGCAATAAGCTTGACTCTCCCTCTTTATTTTCCTTTTCCTTTTCTCTAGTACAACTGATTCTGGCTAAACAGGAGGTGGGGATATTAGCCCTGACAAATAGCGATTTGATCCCACAGGGCAACTCCTATTGAAAACCAAGATAACACAAATATTTTCAATTCTTCAAGTTGAACCCAGACTAAGTATTTTGTTTTATGGGTGATCTCTCTGTTCTTTTATTAAGAGAAGATCATTTTATGAGAGCTAAAAATATTTGCATTCCTACCATGGGAAGAATTTAAAATTCCCAACCAGCATTTTGTTCAAGCAAATAAAAAGAATGGCAACCTAGAGACAGTCATACAGAGTGAAGTAAGTCACAAAGAGAAAAAGAAATATCATATATTAACACATATTTGTGGGATCCAGAAAAATGGTACAGATGAACCGGTTTGCAAAGCAGAAATAGCGACACAGATGCAGAGAACCATCGTATGGACACCAAGTGGGGAAAGGGGAGGTGGGATGAATTGGGAGACTGGGACTAACATATATACACTAATATGTATAAAATAGATAAATAATGAGAACCTGCTGTAGAGCACAGGGAACTCTGCCTCACCTCACTGTACAGTAGAAACTAACACAACATTGTAAAACAACTATACCCCAATTAAAAAAAAAATCACAGAATTTTTAAATGTAAAAAAAAAAAAAAGAATGGCAAAGTTTCTGAAAGGTAAGGTAAGATCATCTTAATTAGTTGAGACTCCTGAGCAGGGGTGAACACATTCTTGAAGTACTGGCTATTTCAAAACACTCCCTTCGGGCTTTCCTGGTGGCGCAGTGGTTGAGAGTCCGCCTGCCGCAGGGGACACGGGTTTGTGCCCTGGTCCGGGAAGATCCCAGATGCCACAGAGCAGCATGTGAGCCATGGCCCGTGAGCCATGGCCGCTGAGCCTGCGCGTCCGGAGCCTGTGCTCCACAACGGGAGAGGCCACAACAGTGAGAGGCCCACATACCGCCAAAAAAAAAAAAAAAAAAAAAAAAAAAAATACTCCCTTCGTCTTAAGCAGAAAAATAAAATGTTTTTGAGCTGAAGTATTTGAAGCTTGGTCATGATTAAAGGTCCTGGAGGAGGAGATGGCAGATTTTATTGGGCTGGGTGGGTTTTCACCCACCATCTCTCTATGGGAAATTTTGTGAAAATATTCAACTCCAGTGGTTCAATGAAAAACACTTGGGCCCCAGGGAATCAATGAAAGCTAAGTTTTAAAGAGTGAATCCCATCTGGGACCAGAAGAATTAAGAATAAAGAAACAAGAATAGCAAAACCAGCCTCATGGTACAAAAGGTTCATCTTTCAGCTTATAACCAGTCAATCCCTCAGTGTTATGATTTTCTCTGTTAAAGCTAGAATACATAATCAATCTGATCAGATCAGGAATGGTAGATTTTCACTGTAGGACCTTTTCTCTAAGTCTGAATTATTTGGTTGTGTGACAGTCCTGTGTCTCAGTAAGAACTCTATCTTTTGTGTTAGGAGGGATTTTTCCTCTGGATACCCATCAATCTTTCTGAACTTATGGCAATGGCAGACACTGTTGTCCATACAACTCCACTCTCCTATGCCTTCTTTCTTAGCAAAGCCCACTTCCCATAATAAAAACTTGAAATTCCAGATAGGCATCCAGTGTTCCAGCTATATCTTGTACCTAAGGTTGGTCATGTGACTAAGTTCTGGCCATTTCTGGCTTGGGGGATTCTAGGAAATGTTTTCCTTCTTGATAAAAGGAGAGAGGTATGGGAGGAGAGGTTTTTTTGTGTGTTTTGTGTGTGTGTGTTTTTTTCCTGCCACCTCTTCTTCTTCTCTTTGATGTAATTGTGAAAGAATATGATGCTTGGAATTGTGGTTGCTGTTTTGTGATCCTGAGATGACAAGCCTGAGGATCAAAGATATCTCAGTAGGATGGACAAGATGAAAGGGCAGAAACTTCCTGATGTTGTGATTATATCATTGAGCCACTGTTATAATCCTGGGACCAGGTACCTCTTGATTTCTTGTTGAAGCCACTTTCAGATGGATATTCCATTACAATCCAAAGCCTTCTAATTAAATACATCCAGTGAAAAAGTGGCTGTATGTTCCAATAGAGCACATAACCCTGAAAAATATCATGTGGCCTGTAGCCTCTGGTCATCTCGAATCTCTGGTATTCATGGATGTAGTCTGGCATATTCCTCTTGGAAAAAGTAGAAAACCAGTACTTGCTTGACTGTGATCTGAGAATTCGTTGGCTAATCTTGGCAGAGCCTAAGGCCATGAACACTGTTTATTTCTAGGAAACAGGAATTATTGATGTTACAATTCAATATGAGAAAGGAAAGGAGGATTTTACTCCATATGTCACACAATGTTTCTTTACCTCCTTTCTCATTTTCCACAATCTTACCTTTCCTTTGTTTCTTACTTTGACTTCAGAGAACTTCTTTTCCTTTCTTATTTTGTCAACTCTGAGGTTACTTACTTTTTCAATATGGTAAAGCAATAAAAAGAAAGCTGGCTGATTGATTTGGAGCAGTGCCAAAAATGTATATATGGAATGTTAGAATATGCTCTATTGAATAAGCAGAAATTTAGTTAATCTCCAAAGTAATCCAACTCTTCTCCCTCTCCTCACCGCCACCACTGCCCAACTTTTACATCCTCTAGTCCTAGTAACTTGCCACATTGGCATGTCTTTCACTCTGCGTATCATAAACTAAAATCTAAACTACTGTTACTGAAAATGGTACAACCCAATGGCCTAGGGGATATTCTGCTCTAGGGAACATATCCATTTAAAAAATTTGTTTGTTTCAGAAGTTCCTGTCCTTATTTCTATTCTTGAAGAGTCTGAATTTCATTATACATGAACAGGGAATTATGCTGTGTCCATATTTTTAGTTAACTTGAAGATCTACACTTTTTTCTTTTACATTTATTGGATTTTTGATTAATACGAATACCATCCTGAGCTCAAAGTACAGACAGAGCTGATTAGGCATTCAAATTTCAGTGCTGAAAGTAATGCATAGGAAATTCAGTTTTTGTGGCGTTCAAAAATTTAGCATTCACATCTGAAATGTTTAAGAGAAAAATCAAAGCCTGCCAGAAAAGTGTTGTTTGCAAATACTATGAGGGTCTCTTGGGTATCTAAAAGGTGCTTCATGTGTGAGGGACTCGGTATGATTTGTGTTACGTGTTTTTGGTTTTCTTGGTTGTTTTTTGTTTTGTTTTGTCTGAAGGCTTTTTTGCTTTCGTTTCTCAGATGAAAGAAAGAGGGGTTTGCCTGAAAATAAGCAAGCACGGTTTTGCCCAGCATGATATGCTCTTGGCAGCCAACTGTGTTCTGGTCAATGACTGCTGTTTCTTTACAGGTGTTGATTTACCAAACATTACCCTTCTTCTGTATTACTCAGGCATGGCCAGACATAGCCACTTCTCAAAGTGTTGAGACAGCTTCTTGGTTCCCATTAAGCAGAGGGAGCAATCCTTGGAGATTCAACAACGAAGCCTCCATTAGCTGGATTGCTCAGAACTCTCACTATCATTTCCCATTCCTTACCTATAAAGATTACACAGACAATCAGGAAGTTTTCTGGGTCTGTCTCCTCTGCTGCTAGGTAGGGGTGGTAACAATGTAACCTTTCCTCACAATGTTGTAGGAAGGAATGGTTATTTAAAATAATTATAAAAATATGCTCAACATCAATTGTCGTTAGGGAATTGCAAATGAAAACAACAAAATACCAGGAACTCTCATTCACTTCTGGTGGAAATGGTACCACCACTTTGGAAGACTGTTTGATCATTTCTTACAAAGTTAAACATATTCTTACCATACCATCCAGCCATTGTGCTCCCTGATATTTACCCAAAGGAGTTAAAAACTTATGTGCACACAAAACCTGCTCATGGATGTTTATAGCAGCTTTATTCATAATTGTCAAAACTTGTAACCAATCAAGACATCCCTCAGTAGGTGAATGAATAAATAAACTGTGGTATTATCCATACAATGGGATATTATTCAATGCTAAAGAAAGGAGCTATCAAGCCATGAGAAGACATGGAGGGAACTTAAGGGCATAGTATTGAGTGAAAGAAGCTAATCTGAAAAGGCTACATACTGTGTGATTCCAACTATATGACATTCTGGAAAAGGCAATATTATGGAGGGAGTAAAAAGATCAGTGGTTGTCAGGGGCTTGGGAGGAGGGAAGGAGAGATTAATAGGTGGAGCACAGGGGATTTTTAAGGTAGTGAAACTACTCTGTACGATATTGTAAGGATGAATACATGTCATTATACATTTGTCAAAATCTACAGAATGTAACCAACGTATAACCAAAGAGTCATCCACAATAAACGTGAACTTTGGTTGATAATGATGTGTAAATGTTGCTTCAAGGACTGTAACGAGACAGAGTGTGGGATGTTAATGGTCAGGTAGGCTGGGTGTGGGATGAGGGGTTCTGTGGGAAATCTGTACCTTCTGCTCAATTTTGCTGTGCACAAAAATTGTTTCAAAAATAAAGTCTAGGGCTTCCCTGGTGGCGCAGTGGTTGAGAGTCTGCCTGCCGATGCAGGGGATGCGGGTTCGTGCCCTGGTCCAGGAAGATCCCACATGCTGCGGAGTGGCTGGACCTGTGAGCCATGGCCGCTGAGCCTGCGCGTCCGGAACCTGTGCTCCACAGCGGGAGAGGCCACAGCAGTGAGAGGCCTGCAAACCGCAAAATAAATAAATAAATAAATAAATAAAGTCTATTAGTTAAAAATAAATGAATTTGAAAACCTAAATAAATTATTATACAGTAGAAAGTGGGACTAATTACATACTAATCATTTATAAATGAATGAAAATCATTGTTGAATGCATGCTTTAGGATTACACCTGACAGAAAAAACCAACAAAATCTTAGAAAAAAGAATATTTCTCTCTCATATAAAATAAGAAGTTGGCAGTCCTGGGCCAGAGTGGTGACATCATAAAGACTTTGTAGACCAAGGCTTCTGGCTTTGCTGAGGCTCTCACACCAGCACGTAACTACTATCCCATGGCCTGATATGGTTGCCAGATCTCCAGCCATTACATCTGCCTTCCAAGAAGCAGAGAGTGAGAAACCAGAGAATAAGGCCTGCTTCCTCCCTTTAATGGAGAGTTGCTGGAAGTTTTATATTATACTTCTGCTTCAATCTCATTGGTCAGGCACGTAGACAAATGGCCACACTTACCCGTCAAGGAGTCTGGCAAAATTTTAGCTATTTAATTTATATTGAATTAAAAAAAAAATAGAGAGAGAGGCTTGGCTAAAAATCAGGGCTCTTTTTCTACATAAAAAGGGGGGACAGGATGTTGGAGAAGGCAGCTAGCAGTCTGAGACACTGAGCAACAGTTGCTATGTTGAAAATACAGCTAGCTGCAGAGGATGCAAAGACATTAGATCAACAGGGGAAATAAACATGTAAGCACATAGATGTCACATATGGCAGCAATTTGTTAATGACACAAAAATTTCAGAAGAGGACATGAGCATGCCCAGCTGGGGTGATCATAGAAGGCCATCTAGAGGGAGGATATTTTATAAGGACCTAGAGGCTGAAGAGAATTTGGATGGTAAGAGGTGGGACAGAGGGCAAAGCTGGTACAAAGATGGCACGAGAGAAGGCAAATTGTTGTTTGATAATGAAGGCTGTGCTTGTCATTGGCACGTATTATATCGTGCACAGGTACAAAAATTTTCCAGGCCAGGAGAAATTGATGTCTGTAGTTTGGGTACATATCCTAATGACATCAGTTTCTCTCTTTACAATCTGTCCATCATCCCCATAAAGTGGGGAGTGAGGAAGAATTTCATTCAACAACACACACTTTGAGTGTCTCAGGCAAAGAGACTTTTTTTTTTTTTTGTATTTATGATAAAACACCCAAATATATATCCAAGTGGGATTACCAGCCTGGGTTGGATCCAAGAGACTTCGGTTAACAGAACTATTTCTCATCATAAATCCCCAAACAAGTTGAGTTTTTCACTTCCTCTCCTAATCTGCTATGGAGCACAGCCGAGGGGCTTGAAGTCATCTAATTTTTGGCAGTGGCTACAATTCCAAGATGATGGAATGATTCTTTTCCATATACATCATTATTATTTCTAGTATAAATATTTATGAAGCACTCACTGTGTAATAGAAAAGAGCTCCTGCTTGGTGGTCTTCCCAGCTGAACAAAACAAACATGAGTGGAGGCCAAGGGAAGAGGTGGGAAGAGAACCTCAGCTGGTGGGAAACAATAGGAATTGATTCTTCACCCACCAACTTTTATTCACGCTGGATATTATTCAGAAGTGGCCGCCATATTTCAGATTTGTAAATTGTGTGTTTTTATTGGTTTAAGATACACTTACATAGGGCTTACCATGTGCCGTGCATTGTTCTAAGCTCTTTACAAATATTAACTCATTTAATCCTCATAGGAATCTTGTGAAATGGGCACTATTTATTATCCCATTTACAGATGAGGAAACCGAGGCATAGAGGAATTTGCCCAAGGTCACCAAGTCATAAGGCTCTAGAGCAACACTGTCCAATAGAACTTTCTGTGATGCCAGAAGCATTCTATATTTGCATTGCCCAACAGGATAGCCACTGGCCCCATGTGGCTATTGAACACTTGAAATGTGGCTAGGGTGACTGAGAAACTGCACTTTTAATTTTATTTCATTTTAACCTAGTTGACATTTAAGTAGCCACATGGGGCTAGTGGCTACCATCATTGGCATAGCAGCTAAAGTCCAAGCTCTGTACCACTGTGCTATGGTTTTCTTTTCTTTTTTCAAAGAGTGAAAGCCAAGAACATAGAGATTCTTTGCTTTCACTTGCATTTGCTTTTAAATTATGATGAACAATGTGAGATGTACCTTTATGGGAGAAAATAAGCAAATCACTCAGATGGTGCCATTCCCCATTTATCCCCTGGCTATTAAGGAGGATCACAATAAAACTATCTCCAATGAAAGTTTTCTCACAGTTAGTAGCAGATGAGAAGGTCAAAGGGGAGAGACCAAGGACTGGTTAGACCATGGGTAGTTGGTAGCACAGCAACATTTTATTTTATTTTATTTTATTATTTATTTATTTATTTAGTTTGCAGTACGCGGGCCTCTCACTGTTGTGGCCTCTCCCACCGCAGAGCACAGGCTCCAGATGCGCAGGCTCAGCGGCCATGACTCACGGGCCCAGCCGCTCCGCGGCATGCAGGATCTTCCCAGACCGGGGAACGAACCCGTGTCCCCTGCATCGGCAGGCAGACTCTCAAGCACTGCACCACCAGGGAAGCCCCACAGCAACATTTTAAAAGCAAAAGGCAACATTACCCTATTTGGTGTCTGCTTAGAAAGGTGAAGAGCAGAACTATGTCATGTGCTGTCCTGGTCTTACCAAGACTCATATTCCCATTTTCTCCTTTCCCTTCCCCATCCTTATGCATCTATATTCTACTCACCTTTCCAGGCTAATCTCAAGTGCCATCTCCTCCCTGAAGACTGCTTTCATGGCTCAATCTGAAAGCAACCTCTCTATAGCACGACTGTATCTTTCCTCTGATACTAATAGGTTCTCTACCATGTCATTGCTATGTAAGCACAAGCTCTAATTCTCATATTGTACGCTACACTTTTTAAGGTCCAATTTATCTTTGTATTGATTCTCCGTGAAACCTTGTACAGTTCCTTGCTCACATTCCATTGATCATCTTAACTTTTGTCTCTGTTTCCCTGTGGGAAACTCTAGCATGTACTTTATTGTAGCACTGACTGCACTGAGTTGGAAAGTTTAATGATAATCTATCTCTCTGACAAGACTAAAACCTTTTTAGAACAACACCTACCTCATAACAGATGCTCAGTAAATAGTGAACAACTGCTTGTTGAATGAATGGTTATTGTGAAAAATGTGAAGTATATTTTTCTGTCTTTTGTTTAAAACAAAATGGAACCCCCCCCTCCAATGGAACTGTTCTATACTAGCAGATTAAGCATTGGTTATATCAAACTAACTTCACCATTTTATAATAGCATTATTGTGGGAAGGGACAAAGCACAATTGTCACAGACAATGAGTACACTTCTTGCTTAACTTTGGCCAAGGAACACAGGTTATCCAAAGACAGTTGGATTTTAGTGAACTGCACAGAACTCTGTATGGAAAAGAGATGTGGAAAATGGCAATTAGGCAAGATACTGCATTTCTTTTTACAAGTCTATAAAGCTCAAAATTCAGAGAATATTTCTGAGAATTTTAAGAAGTGTATGTGAAGGATGTTATGACATTAGGTGAAGTGGAGGGAGGAGCAGAAAGAGGCTGAGATAGACCAAGATCACTTTAACAGCCTTTGATTTAGTTTAATTGATTGAGTGCAAAAAAAAAAAAGGAGAAAAAGAATGAGGAGATGGCAAAATTGACAAATGTAAAATGCTGTAACAGAAATTACTGTACTTGCCTTGAGTCGAAGTGGAAAAGTTTGTTATATTAGGAAATAGTCATTTAAATGGAAGGATGGTTTTTCATGTCTTTTACGGCTTGTTGTAAATGATTAATTAGATACACTGAGTGTTTCATTAAAAGTATGCATTCCTTCCAAATTAAAGTGTGTAGAGACTCGTTATAAATAAATTCATTGGGTGAATGAAAGGAGCATTTACTTCTAAATGAATATTACTGGCAAATTTCATTCTTGACATCGATTAAACAGCCTGTATTTTTTTTTTTAAGATTTTTTTTATGTGGACCATTTTTAAAGTCGTTATTGAATTTGTTACAATATTGCTTCTGTTTTTTTAAAAATATATTTATCTATTTATTTATTTATCTATTTTTGGCTGTGTTGGGTCCTCGTTGCTGTGCGTGAGCTTTCTCTAGTTGCAGCGAGGTGGGGGGCTACTCTTCGTTGCGGTGAGCGGGCTTCTCATTGAGGTGGCTTCTCTTGTTGCAGAGCACGGGCTCTAGGCGGGGGGGCTTCAGTAGTTGTGGCACTCGGGCTCAGTAGTTGTGGCTCGTGGGCTCTAGAGTGCAGGTTCAGTAGTTGCAGCACACGGGCTTAGTTGCTCCGCGGCATGTGGGATCTTCCCGGACCACCCCAAATCAAATCACATCAAAAGGATACAACTCCTGTCGGTAAGAAAGGTTATTCTACAGAAAAGCGTGTGGACATTTTTCTTTGATAAGAAAATAAGTAGAGAAGCAAATTCAGTGTTCTTAAAACTGCTTTTGTAGAACAAATGTACTAGCTTGATGAGCCTCACTCCACGTTATTGTCCAACGTTCTGGGGCAGAAGCAGGTTTTCCTCTAGGCAAACTTTATGGGAGGAATTCCTTTTTAGTTGTCTCCCTGCCCCCACAACTATTCTTTAAGAAAGATGATCTGTCTCAGTAAAATGTCTTGTCTTTTCCTGATCACTTTTTGCAGTCTGCCTGCACCCAGCAATCTGCTACAGCAATCCGCTTTGTTCCATCAGGAGCCCTGTCATCTCTCAAGGCAGAGAGAATCATCAATGGCATCTCACTTCAACAAATTAGCCACAGTGTTTACACTGCAAGTCCTGGGGGCCGAGCTTTCTTGCGTCTCAAGAAATTCCCAGGATTCTAATGTTTTTCCAAGGGGGAGGGTTAGGAGCCAATGCATTTTACCTCTTTTACTTAGCATACATTATTCTTTGTGATTCTGCTGAAGGCTTTAAGCTGAAATCTTGGAAATATTCACACACACACACACACACACACACACACACACACACACACACACACACACTCACTCACTCATTCAGTGATGCAAATAAAGAAGCCAGTATGGTGCAGGGGAAAGAAACTGATCTGAAAGAAGGGAATCCTAGAGTCTTGCATTCTAGTTCTAGTTCAGGTAAGCCATTGTGTGACTTTAGAATAATTTCTCCCCAATATTCTCTTTCCACTACTGTAAAGTGGAGACTGAAGGGGCTGGGCTGTATTATTCCTAATAGCTCCTCCAGCTCTAACATTCTATCATTTTAGACTTCTAATCGGTAGCTTGCTAGGGATGAACTTTCTTAAGGCAAGGCCGTGGGAAAACAGCATGAATCACTTCAATGATCAGCTTTCATCTCAAGCAGGAGGTGCCCCCGTGATGGGAACAGACTGAAAAGACAGCCCCAAGAGACCCACAGATCCTTACCTCAATGCCCACCCAATGTTACTAACATAGTTACAAAACAGGGGTATTACAAGACTGTTTCTACTGATGCCACCTCTATATTTTATTGTACTGGTCCTCATGTTTAGTGGAACCTAAACATCTCAGCATTGGAAGAGCTCATGTTATAGGGCCAAGGCTAAGGGAACAACATAGAAAAACATCCCAGTCAAGGGTGACCTAAATAACTTCCTGAGCTTCCTTTTAGGCCCGGGAGTCAATGTATAGGAAGAATGAGCTTATTAATCAAAAAATGCTGATCTGCTCAATGTCTAATTATACCTGTCACTTTTGTAGCCCACACCCCAGCCTGAAATGGTTTCCCTCTCTGAAGTCACATAGCTGTATTTGCAGACCGGTTTTCAGTTGGTCTGTGTATTTTCCGTGTGACATGACTCTTCCATGTGACAGTTGAAAATTGTCCAGAGAAATGAAAACCTCCCTATAGGACAACCCAGCAACCCAGACGACACAAAACCCCTCTCTCCTCCTCTGACTCCCCATCCCCCAGCCTCTTGTTAAATGCCCAGCCATCTCTCAAGGCCAAGCTCAAATCCTGTCTCCTCCAAGAAGCCTTTCTTGATCCCCTCCCCACCGGACTTACTCTCTCCCTTCCTTATACCCCCCAATCACTTTATACCTTTATTATTTTAGCACTTACTTGCCTGAGTCTATCTTATATTAACATTATTTTATGCATATGTCTTTCCCATGTCACTTTGAGCTCCTAGAGGACAGAAATAAATTTTGTTTCTTCTTTCCATTATTTGCAGCATCCAGTAAAATGCTTTGCACACAGTAGGCACTTAAAATTATTCCATGAAGTGTGAGGGTAGAAAATGAGTGAAGCATGAAGCATGTCTTACCTATTGTTTTATTTTCTATAGCAAAATGCTTTTTATGTAGTGAATTCGTAAAATTGTTGGATCACTTATAAATGCATTAAGTGATGCAAAAAACGCTAAGGTAGAAAACCAATTAGCTTCGTAATTTGTATTGCATATTAAAATAAATTCAGTCTCTCGGGACTTCCCTGGCAGTCCAGTGGTTAAGACTTCACCTTCCAGTTCAGGGGGTGTGGGTTCGATCCCTGGTCGGGGAGCTAAGATCCCAAATGCCTTGCGGCCAAAAAACCAAGACATAAAACAGAAGCAAGGACTTACCTGGTGGCTTCTTACCTGGTGACCCAACGCACCAAAAATAAAAATAAATAAATGAATTAATTTAAAAAAATTCTATTTACAATAGCAGAATAAATCAATTGCATGGATTTTTTTATTCTTTCAAAAATTCTTAATTTTTTTCCATTCATCGGAGTACTTTATTTCTATTGCTACATAATAACTTTTCTTCTGCTTCTACATAAGGATGGTTAATCTGATGTTAGAGCAGAAAGCTACCTTAGCAATCATCTATTTGGCTACCCTCATTTTCTGCATGCAGGACCATCTAGGAATTACTAGACTTCCCATGGCTCACTCAGGGGAAGAGGGGCATAGTCTGCTAGGACTCACCTTTCTGCTCTTTTACTGCAAAATCATTTAGCCTTCATTAGAATCACACCTTAAACCATGTTTCCCTTAGGAAATATGCCTCGATTTTGGTTTACTAGTGCTTTAAGAAAAACCAGGAAGTGCCTTCTAATTTCAATTTTAATAGAAGGTGGATTTCTTTTTCATTTAAATTCCAACAAGGAGAGCCACTATTATTAAGTTCATTATATTTATTTGTGACTATATTGGTCAGATTTTTAATGTGCTAATTCTGGGGAACAAACAACCCCCAAATCTCAGTGGTTTATAATAAATGCAACAAATATTAACTTTTTGCTCATAGGTCTGTGGGTAGGCAGGTGGCTTGGTTTTAGACTTTGCATTGGATTCAGATTTGCTCTCCTGGTCTCTATTCTGGGAACTGTGGCTGACTGGGACTAGCTCATCTCCTGGCAGATGGCAAAAGCCCAGGACAAGCCCGACCATGAAAGCATAATGAAAGCTTCAGCTCAAAACACATCTGATCACTTTCCATTGGCCAAAGCAAGTAATACCACAAAGCCCAAGTCAGAGATGACTGTCCCACCTCCTCTACTAAAAGGCACTGCAAAGTTATATGGCAAGTGGTATGGAATCAGAATGCTTTTCTAGGGTGGGAGTGGAAAACTGAGACCAGCATTCCAATCTACCACTTAAAACAGAAGGGAAATATTACTTTTCTCTAGAATCAGAAATTACACTACCGAGTTCTCCAAAATGCCTAGAATAAGACAAATCCTTATTTGAAATTTAATTTTCTAAATGCTTTTAATTTTCCTGTATTATCTGGCACAGAGTAGATTAACTGGATATTCAATAAAAATTTGAGGAATTAAAAAAATGCTGTGATCACTAAGGAATTGCTTCTTTTGTAACATTAGTTCATCAATTCATTCAGTCATTCCAGAATTATTGATTGAGTATTACCATGTGCCAGGCATTATTTATAAGTGTGTAGGAAACAACAGTACAGAGATTAAAAAAAATGACTGCCTTTGTGGGGCTTATGTTCTAGCAAGGAGAGACAATTCAAAATAAAACAAAAATAATAAGTAAAGCATATAGTATGTTAGTATTTTATATGTGATTTAAACAAAGAGTAGGCTAAAAGTATCAGGAGGACTAAGGGCAGGTATGGGGACAATCTGCAATTGCAATCTGCAATTTTTCTATAGTCTCTTATCAAAGAGGTGACATTTGACCATAGACTTGAAGGAGGTCAGTGATTTTTTATTCTGTTCTCCATGTACCCACTGAGTTCCATAGTGAGCCCTCAGATATCATTTTCAGTGTAAGTGTTGAGGGGAGGGTGTCTGAGGGAAAACTGAGAGTGCAGGACTTTGGGGGTGGACTAGCCCCCATCCCCACCCAGAAACAACCAGAGCACTTCCAATTTTAGATTTAGATTGAGCTATAAGATTGCTTTGGAGGAATATCCTGCCATTAAAAAAATAATGAATGCTGAGATTGGTTCAAGATGGCGGAGTAGAAGGATGTGCGCTCACTCCCTCTTGCAAAAGCACTGGAATCACAGCCAACTGCTGAACAGTCATCGACAGGAAGACACTGGAACTCACCGGAAAAGATACCCCACATCCAAAGACAAAAGAGAAGCTGCAATGAGACGGTAGGAGGGGCGCAATCACAATAAAATCAAACCCCATAAATGCTGGGTGGGTGATTCACAAACTGGAGAACACTTATACCACAGAAGTCCACCCACTGAAGGGAAGGTTCTGAGCCACACGTCAGGCTTCCCAACCTGGGGGTCCAGCAATGGGAGGAGGAATTCCCAGAGAATCAGACTTTGAAGTCTAGTGGGATTTTATTGCAGAACTTCAACAGGACTGGGGGCAACAGAGACTCCACTCTTGGAGGGCACACACAAAGTAGTGTGCACATTGGGACCCAGGGAAAGGAGCAGTGACACTATAGGAGACTGAACCAGACCTACCTGCTAGTGTTGGACGGTCTCCTGCAGAGGCAGGGGGTGGCTGTGGCTCACCGTGAGGACAAGGACACTGGCAGCAGAAGTTCTAGGAAGTACTCCTTGGCATGAGCCCTCCCAGAGTCTGTCATTAGCCCCACAAAAGAGCCGGGTAGGCTCCAGTGCTGGGTCTCCAAAAGCCAAACAACAAACACAGAGGGAACCCAGCCCCACCCATCAGCAGACAAATGGATTAAAGTTTTACGGAGCTCTGCCTACCAGAGTAACACCCAACTCTACCCACCACCAGTCCCTCCCATCAGGAAGCTTGCACAAGCCTCTTAGATAGCCTCATCCACCAGAGGGAAGACAGCAGAAGCAAGAAGAACTACAATTCTGCAGCCTGTGGAATGAAAACCACATTCACAGAAAGATAGACTAAAAGAAAAGGCAGAGAACTATGTACCAGATGAAGGAACAAGATAAAACGCCAGAAAAACAACTAAATGAAGTGGAGATAGGTAACCTTCCAGAAAAAGAATTCAGAATAATGATAGTGAAGTTGATCCAGGACCTCAGAAAAAAAAAGGAGGCCAAGATGAGAAGATGCAAGAAATGTTTAACAAAGATCTAGAAGAATTAAAGAACAAACACCTAGAAGAATTAAAGAACAAACAAACAGAGATGAACAATACAATAACTGAAATGAAAAACACACTAGAAGGAATCAATAGCAGAATAACTGAGGCAGAAGAACGGACAAGTGACCTGGAAGACAGGATGGTGGAATTCACTGCTGCGGAACAGAATAAAGAAAAAAGAATGAAAAGAAATGAAGACAGCCTAAGAGATCTCTGAGACAACATTAAAGGCACCAACATTTGCATTATAGGGGTCCCAGAAGGAGAAGAGGGAGAGAAAGACCCTGAGAAAATATTTGAAGTGATTATAGTTGAAAACTTCCCTAACATGGGAAAGGAAATAGCCACCCAAGTCCAGGAAGCACAGAGAGTCCCAGGCAGGATAAACCCAAGGAGAAACATACTGAGACACATAGTAATCAAATAGACAAAAAAATTAAAGACAAAGAAAAATTATTAAAAGCAACAGGAGAAAAATGACAAATAACATACAAGGGAACTCCCATAAGGTTAACAGCTGATTCCTCAGCAGAAACTCTACAAACCAGAAGGGAGTGGCATGATATATTTAAAGTGATGAAAGGGAAGAACCTACAACCAAGATTACAATACCCAGCAAGGACCTCATTCAGATTCGCGGAGAAATCAAAAGCTTTACAGGCAAGCAAAAGCTAAGAGAATTCAGCACCACCAAACCAGCTCTACAACAAATGCACAAGGAACTTCTCTAAGTGGGAAACACAAGAGAAGAAAAAGACCTACAAAAACAAACCCATAACAATTAAGAAAATGGTAATAGGAGCATATATATCGATAATTACCTTAAATTTGAATGGATTAAATGCTCCAACCAAAAGACAAAGGCTCGCTGAATGGATACAAAAAGAAGACCCATCTATATGCTGTCTACAGGAGACCCACTTCAGACCTAGGGACACATTCACACTGAAAGTAAGGGGATGGAAAAACATATTCCATACAAATGGAAGTCAAAAGAAAGCTGGAGTAGCAAGACTCATATCAGATAAAATAGACGTTAAAATAAAGAATGTTACAAGAGACAAGAAAGGACACTACATAATGATCAAGGGATCAATCCAAGAAGAAGATACAACAATTATAAATATATACACACCCAACATAGGAACACCTCAATACATAAGGCAACTGCTAACAGCTATAAAGAGGAAGTTGACAGTAACACAATAATAGTGGGGACTTTCACACCTCACACCAATGGACAGATCATCCAGACAGAAAATTAATAAGGAAACACAAGCTTTAAATGACACAATAGACCAGATAGATTTATTTGATATTTATAGGACATTCCATCCAAAAACATCAGGTTACACTTTCCTCTCAAGTGCGCACATGGAACATTCTCCAGGATATATTACATCTTGGGTCACAAATCAAGCCTCAGTAAATTTAAGAAAATTGAAATTATATCAAGCCTCTTTCCTGACCACAATGCTATGAGATTAGAAACCAATTACAGGGAAGAAAACGCAAAAAGCACAAACACATGGAGGCTAAACAATACATTACTAAATAACCAAGAGATCACTGAAGAAATCACAGAGGAAATCAAAAAGTACTTAGAGAAAAATGACAACAAAAACACAATGATCCAAACCCTATGGGATGCAGCAAAAACAGTTATAAGGGGGAATTTATAGCAATACAATCCTACCTCAAGAAACAAGAAAAATCTCAAATAAACAATCTAACCTTACACCTAAAGGAACCAGAGAAAGAAGAACAAAGAAAACCTAAAGTTAGTAGAAGGAAAGAAACCATAAAGATCAGAGCAGAAACAAATGAAATAGAAACAAAGAAAACAGTAGCAAAGATCAATAAAACTAAAAGCTGATTCTTTGAGAAGATAAACAAAATTGATAAACCATTTGACAGACTCATCAAGAAAAAGAGGGAGAGGACTCAAATCAATAAAATTAGAAATGAATGAGAAGCTACGACAGACACCGCAGAAATACAAAGTATCGTAAGAGACTACTACAAGCAACTCTATGCCAACAAAATGGACCACCTGGAAGAAACAGACAAGTTCTTAGAAAGGTATAACCTTCCAAGACTGAATCAGGAAGAAATAGAAAATATGAACAGAAAAATCACAAATAATGCAATTGAAACTGTTATTAAAAATCTTCCAACAAACAAAAGTCCAGGACCAGATGTCTTCACAGATGAATTCTATCAAACATTAAGAGAAGAGCTAACATCCAT
Organism: Mesoplodon densirostris; assembly: GCF_025265405.1. Lineage (NCBI taxonomy): Eukaryota > Metazoa > Chordata > Mammalia > Artiodactyla > Ziphiidae > Mesoplodon > Mesoplodon densirostris. The sequence goes on along the minus strand of NC_082671.1, from coordinate 37,347,159 downwards.
CCTTCTCAAACTCTTCCAAAAATTTGCAACAGAAGGAACACTCCCAAACTCATTCTATGAGGCCACCACCACCCTCATACCCAAACCAGACAAAGATACTACAAAAAGAGAAAATTATAGACCAATATCACTGATGAATATAGATGCAAAAATCCTCAACAAAATACTAGCAAACAGGATCCAACAGCACATTGAAAGGATCATACACCATGATCAAGTGGGATTTATCCCAGGGATGCCAGGTTTCTTCAATATACACAAATCAATCAATGTGATACACCACATTAACAAATTGAAGAATAAAAACCATATGATCATCTCAATAGATGCAAGTAAAGTTTTTGACAAAATTCAGCACCCATTTATGGTGAAAAACTCCCCAGAAAGCGGGCATAGAGGGAACCTACCTCAACATAATAAAGGCCACATATGACAAACCCACAGCAAACATCATTCTGAATGGTGAAAAACTGAAGCATTTCCTCTAAGATCAGGAACAAAATAAAGAGGTCCACTCTCACCGCTATAATTCAACATAGTTTTGGAAGTCCTAGCCACAGCAATCAGAGAAGAAAAAGAAATAAAAGGAATCCAAATCAGAAAAGAAGAAGTAAAACTGTCACTGTTTGCAGATGACATGATACTATACATAGATAATCCTAAAGATGTCACCAGAAAACTACTAGAGCTAATCATTGAATTTGGTTAAGTTGCAGCATACAAAATTAATGCACAGAAATCTCTTGCATTCCTATACACTAACAACGAAAGATCAGAAAGAGAAATTAAGAAAACAATCCTATTCACCATTGCAACAAAAAGAATAAAATACTTAGGAATAAACCTACCTAAGGAGGTAAAAGACCTGTACTCAGAAAACTATAAGACACTGATGAAAGAAATCAAAGATGACACAAACAGATGGAGAGATATGCCATGTTCTTAGATTGGAAGAATCAATATTGTGAAGATGACTATACTACCCAAAGCAATCTACAGATTCAATGCAATCCCTATCAAATTACCAGTGGCATTTTCTACAGAACTAGAACAAAAAATCTTAAAATTTGTATGGAGACACAAAAGACCACGAATAGCGAAAGCAGTCTTGTGGGGAGAAAACAGAGCTGGAGGAATCAGACTCCCTGACTTCAGACTATACTACAAAGCTACAGTAATCAAGACAGTATGGTACTGGCACAAAAACAGAAGAAATATAGATCAATGGACCAGGATAGAAAACTCAGAGGTAAACCCACGCACCTATGGTCAACTAATCTATGACAAAGGAGGCAAGGATATACAATGGAGAAAAGACAGTCTCTTCAATAAGAGGTGCTGGAAAAACTGGACAGCTACATGTTAAAGAATGAAATTAGAACACTGCCTAACACCGTACACAAAAATAAACTCATAATGGATTAGAGACCTAAATGTAAGACTGGACACTATAAAACTCTTAGAGGAAAACATAGGCAGAACACTCTTTGACATAAATCACAGCAAGATCTTTTTTGACCCACCTCCTAGAGTAATAGAAATAAAATAAAAAATAAACAAATGGGACCTAACGAAATTTAAAAGCTTTTGCAAAGCAAAGGAAACTACAAAAAAGATGAAAATACAACCCTCAGAATGGGAGAAAATATGTGCAAACAAATCAACGGACAAAGGATTAATCTCCAAAATATATAAAAAGCTCATGCAGCTCAATATTAAACAAACAAACAACCCAATCCAAAATGAGCAGAAGACCTTAACAGACACTTCTCCAAAGAAGACATACAGATGGCCAGGAAGCACATGAAAAGCTGCTCAACATCACTAATTATTAGAGAAATGCAAATCAAAACTACAATGAGGTATCACCTCACACCAGTTAGAATGGGCATCATTAGAAAATCTACAAACAACAAATGCTGGAGAGGGTGTGGAGAAAAGGGAACCCTCTTGCACTGTTGGTGGGAATGTAAATTGTTACAACCATTATGGAGAACATAATGGAGGTTCCTTAAAAAACTAAAAATAGAATTATCATATGAACCAGCAATCCCACTACTGGGCATATACCCAAAGAAAACCATAATTCAAAAAGACACATGCACCCCAATGTTCATTGCAGCACTCCTTACAATAGCCAGGTCCTGGAAGCAGCCTAAATGCCCATCGACAGATGAATGGATAAAGAAGATGTGGTACATATATACAATGGAATATTACTCAGCCATAAAGAGGAATGAAATTGTGTCATTTGTAGTGACATGGATGTATCTATAGACTGTCATACAGAGTGAAGTAAGTCAGAAAGAGAAAAACAAATATCGTATATTAATGCATATATGTGGAACCTAGAAAAATGGTACAGATGAATTGGTTTGCAAGGCTGAAATAGAGACACAGATGTAGAGAACAAACGTATGGACACCAAGGGAGAAAAGTGGAGGGGGGGTGGTGGCGGGATGAATTGGGAGATTAGGATTGACATCTATACACTAATATGTATCAAATAGATAACTAATAAGAGCCTGCTGTATAAAAAATAAATAAAATTCAAGAATTCAAAAAATAAAAGAGAATAGCAGAAATTCTGGCTAAGTAGAAAGTTCACAAGGAATTGGTACCAGCAGTTACCTCTGCAGTAGTACTGTGCAATAGAACTTTCTGCAATGATGAAACTGTTCTATATCTGTGCTGTCCAATATCGTAACCACTAGCCATATATTGAGTTCTTGAAATATGGCTAGGCAAATGAGAAATTGAATATTTAATTTTAATTAATTTAAATTTAAATAGCCACATATGGTTAATGGCATCCATATTCTGTCAAAATCATCAACTATCATTGTGGATTTGTTGTGTTTGTAGTTCTATCAGTTTTTGTCTCATGTATCTCCTGTGATTAGGTTCGGAAATGTTGTTCAGTGCAACTTGAGTGGGTGTTGGAGCAGGGTGGCTCCCGGACAGGGGAGGGATGAAAAGACATTTGTTTTCACCCTATATCCTTTTTACTGTGTGGATGGATTCCCTATGCAAAGAAAAATGAAAACTATAATAAAAGAAAACAAAAATTAGCGAGCTGTAAAAAAAAAAATAAACAAAATAATAATAATAATAAATGCTTTAAAGGTACTATGTTAGATTGTAAACTTATCAAGGCCAAAGATCTGGACTAAGATCTTGATTAAGAACCTTGGGGGAATTCCCTGGCGGTCCAGTGGTTAGGACTCAGCGCTTTCACTGCCGAGGCTCAGGTTCAATCCCTGGTCGGGGAACTAAGATCCCACAAGCCATGCCACAGCCAAACAAACAAACAAACAAACAAATAAATAAATGAGTTGTTGTTGTTTTTCTTTATTAAAAGAACCTTGGAAAATGTATTAATTAAATTAGTAATGATGGCTCAATATTGTAGTAGTCAACTGCCCCAGGGTTTGGTCCATGACCCTCTTCTTTTCTCTCATGATTTTCCCCTTGGATATTTCATCTAATCCAACAGCCTTAAGTACCATTCATATCCTAACAATTCCCAGCTTTATATCAGCCCTGACTCCTCCACCGGACTCCAGACAGTTCTATTTGGCCATAGGATGCACATTTAACACAGCTGAAACACTCTTGAGTTCACCTCTCCATCATACCTCTACCTCTTTTTGTCGTCTCAGCAAACAGCACCATCACTCATGTTTTTCCAGCACCTGCAGCTCCATGTCCAAAATATCCTCTCCCGTCTCTCCATATCCACTCTTGCCCCAGCCTTATTATCTCTTTCAATAATTACTGTGATGGCCTCCCAGCTGGATTCTCTGTTCTACAACTGATTACCATACATATATATTTTTTGTGGTACGCAGGCCTCCCACTGCTGTGGCCTCTCCCGTTGTGGACCACAGGCTCTGGACGCACAGGCTCAGCAGCCATGGCTCACGGGCCCAGCTGCTCCGTGGCATGGGGGATCCTCCCGGACCGGGACACGAACCCGTGTCCCCTGCATCGGCAGGCAGACTCTCAACCACTGCACCACCAGGGAAGCCCAGTCAGTGATATTTTAAAAATCAGAAATTATATCATGTCATCTCTCTCTAATGCTTTACATGGCAATGAGAATAAAATACAAACTTTTTACCATAGTCTACAAAACCCAAGATGATCGCGCCCCTGCATTCATCCCTGACCTCTTGTACTTCTCTCCCTCACACACACCACCATAACACACCAGGCTTGACCCTGCACTTGCTGTTCATTTGCCCAGATAGCTTTGCTCCCCGCCCCCATGTTTTCATGTGTCTGTTTCCCACACATGATCACCATTTCAGCTCCAATGTCTGCTCTTTGGGGAAGTCCTCCCTGACCACCCAGTCATTCTCTATCATGTCACCCTTCATAATACTTACCACTCTGCTCAATTATATTGTTAATTTATCTGTTTACCTGATTGTTGTCTATTTTCTACCACTAGAATGAAAGCCTCATTGTAACAGAGATCTTGCTGCTGTATCCCAAGCACCTGGAAGAGTATCCAGCTTACAGTAGATGCTCAAAAAGTATTGATCAAATAAATGATGGCTGATGTCAGTGCCTTTTTGGAGACTAGGTGTTGCTAAGAAGGAATTGGAAAGGGCACCATGGCCCTTTCAACTGAGTGTTAAGTTGGTGATGGTGTGGGGATGGGAGTTTGTGGCTTCACAGCAAGATGAAAATGGGAAGGAAATGGGGAATCAGAGAAGTAAGTTTTTTCCTGCTGTACAATTATAACTGGGTCTGGTCCCAGATTTTGGTCTTCTCGACAGCTTAGATCCACTTCAGTTATCTGTATCTGCTAGGTTCTTTGATTGCAGACTACAGAAACCCACACTGGAACACTTAAAAAAAAAAAAAAGAATGAAAAGAATCAAGGTTAAGAAGTAGCTTGGAAGTAAAAATAAAAGAACTAGGTCTTATTTACAAAACAGAAATCGACATAGAAAACAAATTTATGGTTACCAAAGTGGAAAGGGAGTGGGGAGGGATAAATTAGGAATTTGGGATTATCAGATACACACTATTATATATAAAACAGATAAGCAACAAGGACCTACTGTATAGCGTAGGAAACTATATTCAGTGTCTTGTAATAACCTATAATGGAAAAGAATCTGAAAAAGAATGGATATATAACTGAATCACTTTGCCGTACACCTGAAACATTGTAAATCAACTGTACTTCAACTTTTAAAAAAAGAACTAGGTGTTAACTCAAACAGCTTCGAGGATCTGGGGCCAGCAATACATGGACACTTTCTTCAGGCCACTGAGGTTGAGATAAAAGAATTGCTATGATTTTCATTTTTTGACAGCTTATTCAAGTTTTAATTTCTGGGGTAAGAATGTCTGATACATTCTTATTCCTGGATCCCGGCATGGAATAAGCCCCCATCATCCTAAACCCAGTGGACTATTATCAGAATCACAGGTAATGGATACTGGGCTGGACAGGCAAATGCAACAGCTGTCCACTCCATTCCATGAAAATATCATAGGGTGAGGTGTTTCATTTTAGAGGGTTATAATCTAGTTTGCAAGGAAATAAAGCTGCAGGCCACTTATCTCAATGAAGGAAATGTATTATTGCTGGGAAAATAAGGTACCCTTCCTGTTAACTATGAGAAGCTAACAGAGATTTAGTCCTAGACATGCGTTTTCTCTTCTGAGGCCCATTTTAAGAAAGGTGTCCCTCATCCTCTGCAAACTGTCAGCTGGAACAGGGCACTGCTGATTCCTAACCACAGGATTTCCTCTGTTCTTGCCCTCTCTAGATTTCAAGCAACTTGGGCAACAAATTTAAGTGTTAAATAAATAACTCTGATCACAAGCCTCAGGTCATTCACAATCAATTCCTCCAGTGTATATAAGTATTCGTGTGTGTGCGCATGCACATGTATGTGTTAGGTGAAAGTGACAGGTGAGGGGAAAAGGCTAGAAAAAGGGAAGGAGAAGAAAACTTAGGGATAAAGCCTCAACAGTGGAAAAGCAAAGAGGAAATCCCTGTGGTGAAAACATATTCTTTCCCCCCAAGCTAATGGATTTTAGGGCAATTTGCCTACTTGGTGCTAAAAGTTTTTGATCATAAGTGAAGACTGAACACATAAATGAGGATTCATGTTTATGCCAACAGATATACAGTATAATTTATGTGCCCATTTATTTCTTCCACAAACCTTTACTGTGCCTGCACTTGCACTTAGCACACACTAATGATTCTGATGTGTTTCCTGCCCTCACAGAGCTGAAAGGTAATGGCAGCCGTGAGGCAGGTAGAAATAACAGAGACCTGGGAGAGCGTTTGTTGTTGGGGGGTGGGGGAGAGTTGAGGCTGCCATGGGCTCCCATCAAAGAAAAAGCACACGAGGGCTCCCAAAGGAAACTGAGTTTCATGGAGAAAGGATTCAACACTTGCCAGTGGAGATATGAGAAGGCACTCAGAAAACGAAGGGATCTGAACCAAAAGGAAGAAGAGCCACAGGATTCTCATGAGAACTACTGAGAACAAGTGAGGGAATGGAGAACAGCTCAGATCAAAGCCAAAGTGGGAGGCTGGGCTGCAGAAAAGGAGGAGCTCTTTCTGCAAAAATCTGGAGCCAGGTGGGAAGGACCAGGCAGAGGGCCAGGTTTTATGGAGCCTGAAGCAGCATTCAATTTCGAGGACTCTCTTTAAGAAGAACACAAAACTGTAAATAGCAACTCAGGTTTGAAAGCAAATACTTATTTGGAAAGAGAAATCACAATGCATTACACATCTTTAAAGGTGACAATTACCTCAGACTTCGCAAAATCCAGAAAAATATAATAGTTGTACTCATGGACACACATCTATATTGGTTTTCCTAATTTTTATTTTTTGGCTGTATTTTCTTTTGGGTCATTCATTTCTTCCTATGAAAATGACTTTGTAACATAATTCTCTACAGAGTGAACAGAAAAATAATTCAGTCTTTCGTCTATCGAATGATTAATTTTTAAATTTTTGGTATTTTTAACTAGACATTGACCTGGTCAATTTTTGGCTTACAATCTTATACATCTGAAGATGGGAAGAAGTTTTCACAAACTAGCTTCTGGCTCTGTATATTTCCAACCTTATTTCTCCTCCCCAATCCACAGGCTTCTGATGCCCATAGGACATGGCATAGGGTGTATTACCGTGGTAGGGCTTCTGGTCATGTCCTTTTGTGTAAGTACAGCAGTATTTCCAGGAATATTGCTGGAAGCCATTCCAACACTGAAAAGGCCAGAAATTCCTTAACTCCACATAAAAGTGCCTGTGAACCACAAAACATATCCCACTACATTCAAATTAAACTCAACTCTCGCTTAGTTGAATGACAAAATGCCCATGGCCACTCAAATGCCACTGAATGTGAGGGGAAGCATGACAGAGTGGAAGGAGAAATAGAAGTAGAGTGGTGCTAACCAATTGTCATCGACTATTGTTCTTCCACAAATTTTATTATCCATATGACCATGTGAACACGTGGCACAGGCCTCTCTCAGGGCCTTGAAAAATAACTGTGCAAGTGAAGGACTTTGAACTTTGCCAGACCCTGGAGAGGGCCTGGGTATTCAAGAAACCTCTGAACAATGCCTCCATATACAAAACAAACAAAGGACAAAAAAAACCTAGAAAAAAAGGAACTGTAATCCAGTGTTAAGATCTGGGAAACAGGCCTGCTACCTAAAGGGGAGGAGAAATAAATGAGATTTTAGAAAGGTTCATAGGGTTTCAGCCAGTGTGAAGATTAGATGGAGAGTCTGCACCTGTAAGACTCTCTGACTCAACTGTACGTAACATGTTCCCAGGAAACCTTGTATTAGCTATCTGTTGCTGCATAACAAATTACTCCAATATGCAGAGGCTTGAAACAAAAATAAGCATAAGTGATCACACAGTTTCTAAGTGTTGGGTATTTGGGAGCGTTTAGCTGGGAGGTTCTGACTCAGGGTCTCCTGTGAGGTTTCAGTCATGACATTGGATGGGACTGGTCACTTGAAGGCTTCGTTGAGGTTGGAGGATCATGTCATTCTCATGCTTGACAAGTTTGTGCTAGTTGTTGACAAGAGGCATCAGTTCTGACCACATGCACCTCTCCACAGGGCCTCTTTTTTTTTTTTTTTTTTTTTTTTGCTGTATGTGGGCCTCTCACTGTTGTGGCCTCTCCCGTTGCGGAGCACAGGCTCCGGACTCACAGACTCAGCAGCCATGGCCCACAGGCCCAGCTGCTCTGCGGCATGTGGGATCCTCCCGGACCGGGGCACGAACCCGTGTCCCCTGCATCGGCAGGTGGACTCCCAACCACTGCGCGGCCAGGGAAGCCCCACAGGGCCTCTTGAGTGTCCTTCTGACATGGCAGCTGGCTTCCTCCAGAGTAAGGGAGCCAAGAACAAAAGGGAAAGCCTCAATGTGTTTCATGACCTAGTCTCAGAGTCACACTCCGACATTTCTAAAAAACCCTCCTGGTTACACTGGTCAGCTCTATTCATTATGGGAGGGGACTGCACAGGGTATGACCACCAGGAGGTGGGGCTCAGGAGGACTCTCTTGGAGGCTGGCTTCCCCTGACTCTTCACGCTGTAATGTAGGTTAATTTTGTCCAGCTGCAGCCCAGAATTTGGAAACACTGTCCTGGCAAGAGTTGGAAAAGGCCCAGGATCCCAGGAATTTGTAAGTGTACGTATGTGTGTGTGTGTGTGTGTGTGTGTGTGTGTGTATAGGGGGGTCTCCAGAAGTAGCTGACTACTACTGGGTAGTAGTAGGATTCTGACTCATAAACTGCAAAGAAATAGAGTGACTTAGTTTCATAGATGAATCTCGTGGACATAGAAAAGGAAAATGAATTCTCTAAGGCCACAAGGCCAGTCAGATTCAGAGATGACATTAAAACCCAGGTCTCCTGACTAATCTTAATCATAGTGATAATAATTTAAATACTGGAGCATTTTTCTCTATATCAGGTACTCGCCTAAGTTTTATATGTACATCATCATCTCAGATTATATATATATATATACCAAGGAAACTGAGGCACCAAGAGGTCTAGAAAATTGTTCAAGGTCATACAGCTGGTAAAGGTAGAGCTGGCATTTCAACCAAAGCCTTCCTAGTGCCCCAAACCCCTTTCTTCACCCTCATATGCCACTCTTCTAGTCCTTCTCTTCTTTTAAGCCTATCAAGTTACCTCCTTCCTTTAATCCATTGCCCCATCCTCCCCACCATAACTTGTCCCCAAGGAGGAGTCTTCTCTTTGGGGCTACCTTAAGGGGACTTGCTTTATAAATTACTTGACATAAGTGGGAACATAATGAAAACCTAAGAAGTGGAACCCAGAATTCAAAATTGGATTCTAAACATTCTGGACATACAAGGTCAACGTGTTTTATATTCTATGGAAGTTTAGACTTTTTTTCAAAGTGAAACTTCAGACTTTTGTCCTCACCCAGCCAAGGTCTCCCCAAGCCAAGTACTCTGATACACAACAGTCAACACTAATAAAGCACTGACTACATGCTAGACAGTGTTCTAAGAGTTCTAGCTATGCTGACTCACTTTAATCTTTACAATAGTCTCATGAGGTAAGTGTACTATTATTATCTCCTTGTTAATGTAATTTATCTGCACAGATAAGCGAGTGGTCATTCTAAGATTTGAACACAGAAAGTCTGGCTCCAGAGTTCATCCTCTTAAGCAATGTGCTACATCTTTGTCTTTCTTCTTTCTAGGCTGTCCTTGTGTTGGTAGTGCTGTCCGTGGAGTCTAAGATTTGATCCTCATGTTTGTCAACATTCATAGATAAGAATTCTTGAGCACCTGCTAGGGTGAGGCACTGTACTGAGCACTCGGTATAAATTGGTTGAAGAAGACAGACATGGTTCCTGTCTTCCCTGAGTCTGCACTCTAGTGGGAGAAACAGACCTTAAAGAAAGTCATAAACGTACATTTTTTTAAGTTAGTAAGTCAGTAAATAAGGATTCAGCTTTTAGTGGCATTCATTGTTATGAAAGAAGCAAACACGGTGCTCTAATAGAAAAACCCAAGAGGATGCACTTAGACATGTCGTCGGGGAAGTTCACTCTGACTTTGAACCTGATATCTAAAGGATGTAAAGTCTAAAACTGAGAAAAGGGAAGAGGCACTCCAGTTAAACATGGAAGGTATAAGACATTCATCCTGACCCCTTCAACAATCCCTACTCAAATTGAGTATTAAAAGAATTAATGAGAAAGAAACTCAGAAGGACAAAGAGAATGGGTGAAGAGAGAGAGCATTATGGTTGCAAAGAGTGATCACAGTTTCGGAAGACAAAAAGTGGAAGGAAGAGTTAGCAAAACTAAAAATGCAAAATACCAAGTGCTTGCAAAGGGGATGCCATTGTTAAAGGCGTCAAGTCACAGCACTGAACTCCCCAGAAAAGTCTCAGGAATTGAAGGCACCTGACATGGGTCATGTAGGGGTAGAAAGTGTAGGGAGGAAATCAGAAAAATGTCTTGAAAGTCAGTATAAAGAACATTTAGGCCCCCAATTCTCTCCTCCATTCCACCTATTTAGGCAACTGTCCCTCCCTCATTCTGCCAAGATGACAGAGGATTTTTATTCCATGGAAACTTTGAGTGGCTTCATACCCAGGATGCCAGGCCCAGAGGAAGTAGGGGAGAGATGCATGGAAACAAGGGTTTAAGCACAAATCTATATATCGGAACATGATTTCTACTCCTCCCAGCCTCCTAAGTCTCTGGCTTTGGGTTATAACACTATAGCATCATTTGTTTTAAATTGTGTACATTTATTCTTTTCATAAAAATTATAGGCACACGCACATATACATTTTTTTAAGAGGAGAGGAAAGGCATTCCTGGCAGAGGGAACAGCATGTGTGAAGGTCCTGGTTGGTGCATTAGGGACCAGAGAAGAGGTCCCTGTGTTGGGAGAGCAAGGGCGAGAGGAGGAGATCTGGGAGATGGGGTTAGAGAAGGATCAGGGCCAGATGTTGCAAGACCTTGCACGCCATCAAAAGGAGCTAGGGTTTTCTTTGAAATGCAGCCATGAAGGAGTTTTAAGCCATGGGTAACATGATCTTATTTAGGTTTAAAGAGTTATTCTGGTTGTATAATAGATTGTCACATATTTAGCTAGGCCATCTCATGAAAAATTACGTACCCTAGTACTTTAGAGCGGACAGGACCCTCAAGATCATGTACTCCAACCCTTCCTTTTAAAAGATAAGCAAACTAAGACAGAGAAAATTTATGATTTGCCCAAGGTCATATAGCTAATAACTGTGTGAGCCTTTTAAACCAGGAGTTGGAAGGTGATAGATTATACTTTTAAAAAATCATTCTACTCTATATTTCCTTTGGCCAGAAGTGACGTCTCCCTTTTCTGAACTTTCATCTCACCTTATTTTTCTCTCCTGTGGTACTTACTCATTTATTACCTTGATCATAGTTCTTTGTGTTCACGTCTTGTCTTATCTCCTTTATGAGACTGTAAAAGCAGTCTCTGGAGAGCAGAAGGTATGGTTTTGTACCTACTGTGTCTCCATAGGGCTTTGCTCGTGGTAGGTGAATCGACATTTGGTGAATGGATGGATGGAGGGATGGATGGATGGATGGATGGATGGAGGGATGGATGGATGAGTGAATGAATTCTTCGTATGCTATAAATAAAACAGAGTATCTACTGACTAGATATGGACATGTAGATTTTACTCATTCTGATTTACCATTCTAGGTTACCTCCTAGCTATGTTTTCATTCATTTTCTTTAATAGGAACACATTGGAAAGTGGTCATTTTTTTATCAGATGAAATGAGGTGGCCTAGAAAAATGTCATATTTCTAAGTCAGGCAATTCTTTCTCCCAAGTTTATCAGCAGGGAGAACCTCTCCACACTCACCCCGCTGGCTGGGCTGTTACATTCTTTCTCAACACATGGTCCTTGGGGAGTTTATTTCTTACTGGATCTTTTTTTTTTTTCCAAGAGATAGCTGAGACTGCCCATAAGAAACTAATCAAGTGTTCAGGGTAAAACAGTGATATCACAAACAAGAAATATGTTTTGCTTAAGGTAATAAAAAACACTGGGCTGCACCTATGCCCTCTCCAGCAGAGAAATATACAAACATATCAATGAAAACTAACACTGCCAATAGTGGAGAAAGCCCTGAAGAGAGATTTGGGAGCTCTGGATTATGTCCCTGCCTTCAATTTTGACTTGTTGAGTGGCTCTGGTAATTCATGGGATCTCTCTCTCTCTCTTTGTCTCTCCCTCTTGGTATCCTCATCCATAAAAGGGAGATGAAAATATTTGCAACAATTGGTCATAGGCCCAGTTTCTGCTACAACTAAATGACCCATTAATTCTGTCAATAAAATCAGTCAGACTGGTTTTGGCAGGTAACTATTACATTTTTGGACTCACTGATTTGGCATCCTGCGCATACATGCTCAGGCACATGTTGAGAATCTTTGCCAGAGATGAAGTTATACATTGTACGTTGGCTTCCCAAAGGAAGAAACGAGCTCCAGGGCATGGGACTTTTGATGATCTAAGATCTCCACTAAGGCAATAGGCATTCTGAAGACAAACATGACTCATCACGCATGGGATCTCAATCAACTGTTCACAAACTTTGGTTTGAGGGTTGGGGAAGTCTGGAAGAGATTCTCGGGTAAAGCTTAATTCAGAAGGGTACAGACTGTTTTCTTTGTGAAGTGACACATGTCACTGTTGTGAAACAGTGAACACTGGAAAAGAGTGCCTTGCGTCAAGTCCCACGGAGTCATCCTGCTGCTCCATCCACAGACATCTCTTTCTTTCTCCTCCGGTGCCCCAGCATTACAATGAAGCCACTGTGCTCAGACTGCTTCAGCTGTTTCACCACATCACTTATCTATTGCTATGAAATAAACAGCTTGTAGTTTAGGGTCACAACATTTTATTATTTGCTCTTGATTCTGTCATTTGAGTGGGGCTCAGCAGGGTGATTCTTCTGCTGGTCTGGCCTGGGGTCACGTAGGCAGGTGCTGTCATCTGGAGTCTCAAACTGGGCTGGAACATCCAGAATGACATCACTTACATGCATGAACCTCAGCTGGGATAGCTGGAACAGCTGGGGGCTGGCTAGGCATCTTTCTCTCTCTTCCTTTCTCTCCAAGTTTCTTCAAGCACAGTAGATGAACTTTATGGCATGCTGACTCATGGCTCCCCAAATCGCAAAAGCAGAAGCTGCAAGGCCTTCTTAAGGTTCATGCCTAGAACAGCCACAGTGCCAACTCTGTGGTGTTCTGTTGGTTAAAGCAAATCACATTCCAGCCCAGACTCAAGGAGAAGGGAAACAGATTCTACACCTTCATGTAAGGAGTGGCAAAGAATCTCTGGCTATCTTCAACCCACCACAATTATGTAATCAGGTCTTGTGGAATAAAGGAGTATCTTGTTACCTGCTCATTCTGCTGCCCCTGCTACAGACACCTCCTATTTCCTATTTGAATGTTGCATTATTACATGAATCCTCCACTCCAGCACTCTGTCTGCTGCTTCCGCGTCTCTGCCACTACCAGCCAATTTCTCTCTACTCCCTTTCTTTCCACCCTATAGTTTCTTATTTTCCATGGGCTCTGCTGCTCCATGGTATTACCACCTGTGGCTTCTGCTGGTATAAAAGTTAGTAATGTGCAGAATAAAGCTAACATAGCCAGCCTGAGACTGCTTTCCTTAGGAAGGCCTGCTTTCAAGGTTGACCCTTGACTGGCATCTGGGAACTTGGATTAGTTGGGTTTCTTCAGAGATACACAACCAAAAGGATATGTGTGTGTATAGTAGAGAGAAAAAGATTTCTTATAAGAAATGGGTTCATGTGATTATGGAGGCTGGCAAGTCTGAAATCTGCAATGTGTGCCAGCAGGCTGGCGATCTAGGAGAGCTGACCTGAAGTCCAAAGGCAGTCTGCTTGAGAATTCCCTTTTTCTGGGGAGGCCAATCTTTTTGTTCTATTTAGGCCTTCAACTGATTGGACGAGGCCCACCCATATCATGGAAGGCAATCTGCTTACTCAGAATTTACTCGTTTAAATGTTAATCTCATCCCAACACACCCTCCAAGTTGACGTATAAAATTAACCAACACAGGAGGGTTCCCATCATCCCCAGAACTGATAAGAGTGACTCACTGTGACTAAACTGTTTGTATGAGTAACGTGGTTCATGCTGAACAGCCGCTTTCATTATTCCCATGAAGAATAAAAAAAAGGCATTCCCAGTCCAGAATTTTATTATGTGCTTGGAAGAGTGCCTACGTGACTGGCCACCAGTAAAATCCTGGGCACCGAGACTCTAACGAGCATCCCTGGTAGACAATTCTCGTGTGTTGTCAAAACTCATCACTGGAGGAATGATGCACATCCTGTGTGACTCCACGGGGAGAAGACTTTTGGAAGCTTGTGCCTGGTTTCCTCCAGAGTTTGCCTTGTGTACGTTTTCCCTTTGCTGATTTTGCTTTGTACCCTTTTGCTATAATAGATCTTATTTATGACTATGACTCTATGCTGAGTCCTCTGAGTTTTCCTAGCAAATCACTGAACCTGAGAGAGGTCCTGGGGGGCCCTAGCACAAATAGGAAATGGAAAAAGTATGTCATTTGCATAGGTCTGTCTCTAACTGTTAATACAATGGAAACAAAGATGGAAAGTATTTCATATACTTAAGGTCTTGTATGAGTGAGCACTATGCTCCATATCATGATGTGTTCAAAGGAGACATTAGGAACAGAAATGAGTGACCAAGGCTTCCTGGAGGGGGTGGGATATTTGAGTAAGTAGGAAAAAGCGTAAGGAAGAAGCCCAGTGTTTGAGAGTTCAGACTCCGGAGATGTGGCTGAGTCCAAATCTTGACTTTACTGGCGACTAGCAAATCGTTCATCAACATAAGCTTAATTTCCACAATTGGAAGGTGGCATTAAAAAATAATAATATTTACTAAGTACCATGTCCTAGGCAATTCATGTGCTAACTCACTTAACCTTCACAACAATCCTATGAGGCAAGTAATATTTTAATCTTTATTTTACAAAATCAGAAACTGAAGCCCAGAAAGAGGTCTTGCTAATACCCACCATAGAGGGTACTGCGAAGCTTAAATGAGTCAATATATGTAATGCCCTTGGGAAGTGTCTGGAGCATCAGAAGCATTCAATAAATATTAACCGTTATCTGTTAAAACATGATAAAAAGGAGAGGAAAGGAAGAAGTTGGGAGGGAGTGCCTCGCATGAGCAAAGCCAGGAATGTCCCGCAGCAGAGCGCATTCTCTGAGTAATGAGTGGATTGGCGGCAGCGACCCATGGCTGAATCCACTCGTGTGACCTGCATTAGGCTCGGAACTTCAACCCACTGCATACAAAGGAAGGATGCTGGATTAAAGAGTAGTCGAAATGTGACCTATGGGCAGAGTTTAGAGGGTCTTGACCATCCTTTTAGCACTTACTATCTAAAGCTATGAATCTCAATTTGACAAATGACAGGGTCTCTAGAAACCACAATATTTTCAAGCGATATGAAATAACTATGTATTAGCCGATGATCAAGATAAAAGTTTTTTAGAAAAGGGGACCTCCCTGGCGGTCCAGTAGATAAGACTCTGAGTTTCCAATGCAGGGGGCATGGGTTCGATCCCTGGTTAGGTAACTAAGATCCCGAAGGCTGTGCGGTGCAGCCAAAAAAAAAAAAAAAGTTTAAGAAAAAAACTTCAGCGAGAGAAGTTTAAAATATTAAAATTTAGATACTGATTTTAAGAAGTAAACATTTCCTTTTCTGTAAACAAGTGAAACACCATTATTATTTGATTTTTAGTAGCTTCAGAACTACTGCATTAGACAATGGAAAACGATGAGTGGTTGGGAAGATATACCTGGTTTGGGGCATAGAATTTTGACTTAAGTTGAGGAAAGAGAATGGTTAGGAAACTGTGGCACTAATTTGAACATAAAGAAATGCAAGTCTGACTCAAGGTGAGTTCATGGGAAATAAAAGGAAATAGCTGAGCACAAGATCCATGATGAAGGAAGCATAGACGGTATTTTGTCGTCCATAAAGACCTGGGTTCAAATCTCCACTAATTATCAACTTCTGAGTCCTCTGAAGCTCAGGTGCCTTATGGGTCAAATGGAATTGATAACAGTTGCCTTAGGGAGCTGCTATGAAGACTAAGGCAAGCGACAGAGTGAAGGTTTATTGCCATTTGATACAGAAGCTGTTCTTATTATAAACAATATCTGGATATGGGAGAGTGAGAAGGTGTGAGCAGTCAAAGATGGCTGCAAGGACCTGACCCCAGGTGCCGGAAAGCAGACGGCTCCCTGGAAAGCAACAGGAAAGAGGGAAGATCAATCCAGTCCCGATGGAAGATGATGGGCTTCATTTTAGGCACACTGAATGAGGACAAATATTTTGTTTGCTCTGCTGAAAAGAGAACTTTTCATGAATATGGGAAAGTAAAATCATCATCTCAGAAAGAGTGGTATATATAGTATTGTCTTCCTATTTATGGCATATTGAAAGGGCTTAAGCATCCTGTGAATTTAAACTATAGTATATGAAAAGAATTTCAAAGAAATACAGATTTAGGGCAAAAAGGGAAAGGAGTTCCTAGGGCCTAGGATAAATTGTACACAAGTTGTGATACAAAAATTATAACTAGATTTTTGTAAGTTAAACTGTGATTATTGCATGATTGTTCAGCCTTGCAGTGGTTATACAAATTAAAATATACTGTGCACGGGGGGAAATAAGCCCCTTTGTGTGACTTTCTGTGAATGGTCAGCCCATTCATGGCCAAACTGAGACTACCCTTGAGAATCAGGTAGTCTTGGCTTTGAATAAGGCCCTGCAAATTTGGACAAATTTCTTAACCTAGAGAGGTTAAGAGAGAGAACCTCAATTTCCTAATATGTGAAAAGAGATGGAAATAAGACCTCTTTTACAAGGTTCCTGTGAGAATTACATGAGACTACATTTGGCACTCACACAACTGATAATCAGTAGACATCAGTTCCCCATCCCTTTGTCCTTGCTGTAATGGCATGGAAGCTATTAGCTGCAGAAGAAAAATACAGGTATGATTTGAGAAGTTTTAGAACCGTATTCATAATCTGGCTTTTGCCTTAATCAGTGGAGGATGATGTACAAAGAAATATTCTAGTAAAGTCTGAACTGGGTGACTAAGTTCTGAGTAGAACTGTTAAGGCAAAACACATTGCACTAAGCATTAGTAAAGCACACACCAGGTTGTACCTATGAAGTTCCTATTTTACATCTTGATTCTTTGTATGTCCCTTTTTCAATAGGTACTATGTTCAAATCTTCCAGTGAAGAGCCATTTTGTCACTTCAAATATGGAGTTGGAAATTCATGGATTTGATTGAGAGATATCTCATTAGAAAATGCCAGCCTTGTCTAGAGAAGCATAATGAAAACATCACTGACCCATTGGAAGCCAAGTCACTTACTCTTTTGGGAGCAGGCCTCAGAAATGGAAACTTATAACATGACAGTCTTGCTGACCTTGCAGATCCTATTACATCCCCCACATTCCACGAGAACTATTGTAGCACCTAGAAATTACACCTGGTTCTATACCTGGGTGTACTTGTGTAATATATTTCTTTCCTCCCTGAATCATAAGCTCTCTGGTGGAAGAAAACCTATCTGTCTGTCTCATTACTATTTTACTAGAATCTAATGCAATGCCTGGCACCTCATAGACACACAACAAATATTTGTGGAAGGATGAAGGAAGGGAGCTAGGAGGGAGGGATCTGATACAGTACTTGGCAACACAGTCAGCCCTTAAAAAAGCTTGTTTAATGAATAGAGTAAGTCACATTTCCTGTTTCCCTCTTAGTCATGTACTCTGTAGGACAGAACAAATGTTATGTTAGGTCTCAAAGAAAAGTCTCAAGGCAAACGCATAAATAGTAATGAAAACTATATTAATGTTATCATACTAGCCAAAATTTTTATTGAGTGCTTACTATATGCTAAGCACTTTATACGCATTAATCATTTGCTTATCACTATAACGTGAAGAGAATTTCCATGTGACAGATGGAGCGACTGAGGCTCAATGTGGTTTTATAAGGTAGTTAATAGTAGAAGCAGGATTCCAGTCCAAGCCTACCTGACTCTTCACTACCCTGCACACTTTTCTAAGGGCTCAGCAGTACCTCATAGTGGTTTCCAAGTCTCCACTCCCAGCACAAGGACTAGAGTGGCCAGGCCTCCTGTGGGCAGGATAAGGAGGCCACCTGTGGTTGAGCACATGGAGACCACCCTCCTGGGTTCACGCAGGTGTCCCTCCAGGAGTCTGGCCACAACACAGTTCAGAACCACAGAGGCTGATGGTAGAAATGAACGATCAGGAGGAACAAGGCAAGCTGATCTTCATATAAGACCAAAACAAACACAAATTCGGAAAAAGAGAAAGCCTGGGTCCCAAGGATCAGGAACACACGCATTGCTGTAAAAAGGGAACATAGGAGCTTGCTGCTGGCATCTCAGAAAACTAGCAAAAGGCATCTTGGCTCAGAAGATGACTGAGAAAACACAACAAGAAAGGACCTTCCATACAAGGCATGACTCTTTCTTCACCCTCAATCCCATCCCTGTACCCACAAACCCTTTCTCTTCTTCCTCCTCCTCCTTTTTCTCCCTCCCTCCCCCCTTCCCCTTCCCTCCTCTCCCCCTCCCCCTTCTCTCCTCTCCCCTCCCCCTTCTCTCCTTTCCCTCTCCCCCTTCCCTCCTCTCCCCTCCCCCTCCCTCCTCTCCTTCCTCCCCCTCCCCCCTCCCCTTCTGTAAGAACACTTCTGCTGCTAAAGTGTTCTTACATGCCCCAGGTTGCTGGTCCCTGCTCTTCATTCAAACATCTTTGGAAAACAAGGTTAAAATGTCTCGATCTAGGATTGAACTGACAGTGCTTATGTTTCTGTCCCCCTCATCTTGAGGGCAAGAAAGCGTATTCCATTTCTTTTTTATCCCCCTCTCAGCACCTATTACTAGATACCATATGCTCTGCACGTACTTGGCACTCAATAAATGCTTGCTGAATGGCTGACTCTTCCCGTCTCCCCACCCTTTCCTTCCCACCCCTACAGCATTACTTTAAAGATCTGTTGCAGAGCTGTGGGGCGAGGTTTAAGACCCGTTTTGACAAATAACCCTTATGGGTGTTTAAAGCCAAAAGATCGAATATTTAAAGTAGAAATATGAGCTGTAACTTCATGGGTGTTCTTTGAAGAGACGCATAAAGCTGTACAAATAGATAGCCTTTCAGACAGGACATAACAGACCCAGCTTTGTGCATTTGCAAATATACAGAAGAGAAGAGCCTGAACTTCACTTTGAACCCTACGTTTCCTTCTGAAATCAGTTTAAATAGGAGAGTGAAGGTAGTTAAATCTTCTATTTTTTAAAAGGAGATGTTACAAATACTTTGGCTTTAAAGCTTATGTCATTGATTCATAATATAAGAGGTGACATTAAATCTATGCCCCCTCACTGCCCCCCACGCCCACAGACAGGAACCTACAGGCAAAAATAAGACTGGATTCCATGGAAGTAGTGAGAGCAAATTAACTGCTATAAAAAGGGGCTTGTAGAATCTCAGACATGAGATCTTGGTGCTGGGAAGTTTTAGGGACCAAAGCAAGGATCCAGGGACAGCAGATGGTTGAAGAACCATAGCGGAATCAACATCACACAGTGGCTCTGGTAATGACTTCATGAGGCTGCTGAGCTTAGAATACAAGTCCCAAGAGAGAAGTGAGCATGAGTTGAGCAGACCCATCGCCCCATAGGATCCCTTTTCTTCCAAGGATGTCTGGAGTTCCCTGGCTGCTTAGGTTAATATGGCAGAAACAAAAGTGCATCCTATCTAGGGCTGCAGCTCCAGCTTTGACGGTCCCATGTCCTCTTAAGAGCAGCTGAGCTCTTGGCTCATATGCCTATTCTATGTTCGAGAGGTGATCTCAGCAAGTGGAAGCTGCTTGACATATCTTATTTTTGTTTTAAGCAGAATTATTTTGCATGGAGCTATGTTTGCCCAGTGGCTAAAGAGGTTACTTAAAGCTAAGCATTTGTAGGATAGGTGCGATCAAATATACTTAACTATCAAGCAATAGATATTAAATTGACCATAAGGGGACTTCCCCGGTGGTCCAGTGGTAGAGAATCTGCCTTACAATGCAGGGGATGCGGGTTCAATCCCTGGTCAGGGAACTAAGATCCCACATGCCACGGGGCAACTAAGCCTGCACACCACAACTGCTGAGCCCGTGTGCCTCAACGAAAGAGCCCACATGCCACAAACTATAGAGCCCATGCACTCTGCAACCCGTGCACCACAACTACAGAGCCCACGTGCCCTGGAGCCCGTGCACCACAACTAGAGAAAACCCACAGACCACAACTAGAGAGAAGTCTGCTCACCACAATGAAGAGCCCTCGTGCTGCAATGAAAGAGCCTGCGTGCTGCAATGAAAGATCCTGCATGCCTCAACAAAGGTCCCGCATGCCGCAGCTAAGACCCAACACAGCCAAATAAATAAATAATAAATCTTAAAAAAAAATAAAAAATAAATAAATTGACCATAAGAACTCTTGGTTATATTACTAATTTTTACATTGCTAGTATCAGAAGTATGCCCTCTTTCCGATTAATCCTTTGTTTCCATTTCCTGTAGGTTTAATGTAGGTCAGTAGCCCTGGATTCTATACACATTATATTTGTGCAAGATGACTGACCACATAGTAGAAATCTGCATAAACACACAATATCTTTACTTTTTGGATAACACGTTATAGTTACAAAGAACCTTCTCATTTCTCATCTCATGTAATTCTCAAAAAATAAAATCTATAGGATGGGAATTAATATTACTCTCATTTTACAGATGATGGAATGGAAGTTAAGAGAATTTCATTCAATCATTCATCCATTCAATAATTTTAATTTTCGACCCAAATGTGTGCTAGTCACTGGAAATACAAAGATGAAAAAAACTTAGTCATGACCTGATGAAGTTCACTGTCTATTATGTAGAACAAATAAGTAAATAAAACATTGATAATGGGATGTGATGAGTCTGTGTTAGTCAGATGCACAAGATACAATGATGGAAAAAAAATTACCATATTTTCCTGGCTGTGAGTGAATAGTCTTTCCAAAGGAGGAGATTCTTGAAGTGGGTCTTAACAAGAAATTTGCCAGAAAAGATAAAACATAAAGCAGAGAAGCAGCAAGTGGCAAGGCACAGAAGCAAGGAACTGTATGATGAATTCAAGAACAGCAAACAGTTCAGCATGCTTGTGAGTACAGAAAGGAGGAAAATGAGATTGGAGAGTGTTTTCTAGCTTTACTAGAGCTAAACAAGTGAAAGCAAGTGTTTTCACTTGTTTCCAGTGAGAAACAAGAAGTTTCTGGGTTGGTATGGTGGGCTGGTGAAAAGAAGTCTTCAGGAAATCAGATTCATTTGATCTCTTTTCAACACGCATGGCCTCCATGTGGTCCAAAATGGCTACTCCTGATTCAGCCATCCCATCCACATTTTGAGCAGCAGAAAGAAGGAAAAGAAAAGAAAAAAGGAACAAAGGCATAAACCAGCTTTCTTTTAAGGGAGATTCTTAGAAGCTGCCATGGGACACTTCTGCTTATAATTCATTCATCAGAACTAGTCACATGGCCATGTCTACTGCTAAAGACTTCTAATAGCTTCTGCTATGGTGACCAATGTGCTCAGTTTAAAATTTGTGATAATATTAGTATAGAAAAAAGAGAGAATGGAATTTGGAAGACAACTGGGAGTATCTGCCCCTGAGTAGCATGAAAAAGCCCATCACAAATTGCTATGAATTTTGAACTTTGCCCTCTGGCCAACAGGGAGTCATTGGAGGGTTTTGGATGAAGGACCTGAGGTGACCATATGTGTGTATATGATTAAGATAGATGATAGACTGGAGAGGGTAATATTGGAGACAAGGGACTAGTTAGGAGATTTTTATAGTGGTCCAGGTGAAAGACAATGGAGGTCCGATGGGGGAAAAGGAATGAGGAGGAGAAATGTTAAGAAAGTTATCCATCATGACAGTTGAGTAGTAGCAAGAGGGAGGATTCAAACTCTAATCTTTGGCTCTAAGTCCACATTCATGACATCCATCTTTCTTAACCAAAGTTATGGCAAGCTGGCCTCCCACAAGCCCTTCATATCCAAGTCATGTTGTGAAAATCAGATATTACGGTCCAGATCCAGGAACTGAAGGATCCAAAAACAAGAAAACATGTGTGGCAGTTTAATATTTTGAGATACTTTCCATTTTCTCTTCTGCATTCAAGCAGGTAGAAGACTCTGGGCTGGGCTTCTTTGCCTATAGGAAGTCTGAAACAGGACTTCTTGGGTTTCATTTCTAAGCCTCAGCCCATGCCAGAGGAGAGAGTCTGAAGAGGGAGAGATTTCAGCTAGACTAGGAAGGCATTTTAGAGTCGGGGGGAGGAAGATGGGTTCTCACCACCTGGAGATCATGGGAGGAGATGAGGGGAAAATGGCCATGAGGTGACACAGGCCTGAATCCAAGGCCTGGTGTTCACCAAAGATTGCTCTGCCCTCAGTGTGGCGCAGGCAGACACATCAGATGGGACCATGTGAGCTGGAATAATCAACAACCCAAAGGATATTTCAGAAAAATTAGCACTATCTGAAACCACAGCAAAGCCCCAGTCTGCTATTAAATTACCTTCCAGAAAGAGAGCTAGAGGTTTTAATGAATTGATGTGTAGAAATAAAAATGTGCACTGCAATACTGAAAACAAAGTTTAAAATGTATGAGAAATAAAAGAAAGGACTGAAATTCCTACCTACAACTCTGCTCGACAGTGGAATGCTGGGTGACAGCAAGGCTTTCTATAGCCTCATGGGGTAAGGAGTCAAGAACAGCTCTAGAACACATTTTTGTGCCTATCTCTCCCTTTTCCTTAATTCTGATTCAGTGTGGAAACTAATTCAGACTGGATCCATGTATATCCATACCCATTATTCACTTGTAAATGTTCTAAGTAACTCAGATCTCCCCTCAGAAGACATTCTAGTATCACTTAACTGGATATTTCAGGACAAATGCATGGGATGTTTGGAAATGTCAAGATAATATTCTAGTTATAGTCTAATTTTTCCCTTTACTAACACAAATGCTCAAATCAGGATCTCTGCATACAGTATTTATCCAAATATCTTCATGTATACAAAATTCCAGAGATAGTGACATCCTATAGAACAAGCATAATTTACAAAGTCAGCAAGAACATCCTATTTAAAGCAATATCCCCTGGGTGTTGTCTGAGCTTGAAATACAAGTTCATTATTGTTTCTTTCTGGAGACAATATGCCAAACCTTAAATGTGGCTAAAAATCAGAAGTTCAGGGGAAAAACATTTCAGCCCTGCAAAGAAGAAAATATGCTATATTCAATAGAGTTGGGAATAAATGGTTATGTTTTAGAAATCTGAGAAAAATTTATGTTCTTTGTCTTCCTCTTCTATTTTGCCTACAGCAAGACTTTCTTACCCTATTTTCATTCTATTTAATTTTCTCCCTACCTTCACGTATTTTTATCTGAAAAATATTACAATCCAAAAAAAGGGCAAGAGGAATTTAACTAAAAAAATAATAATCAAAGCCATTCATGGTTTATGTGCCCAGACTAAGCTATATTTATGGCAGTGTTGTTCTTTTTTTTTTTTTCTAGAAGTCCAATGTGTAAATTAAGTTGCACCAAGGCAAGTCAAATTATTCCCCAGCCATTTGTAGTATGCAGTGTTTTATGTGACTTTTTACCCTCTGTTCAATAAAACAATGTGTGCTTGTATAGCAGCCAGACGAAGTGGTGATTCACACTCATCTAGGAGATGCCAAGTACTGTACCTCTGTGAGGAAACACTCACCCATGTGTAATGAGAATCCTTTGGATTTCCTGAAGTGATTCAACATTAAATTGAATTCAGCACTGAACTGAATATCCATAGATGTTAACCATCACAAGATCGGATGTACTAGAGTTTCATTTGCCCTTGCGCAACTCCCACTCATTTATTATAAGTTAAGATATGCAGCCTTGTCGTACTGAAGTGGAACATTTTCACTCACTCAAGGAGACTGATTAAAGAATTTGGCCTGTTTCTTATTAATATAATGTAATCAAAAAATTTTCAAGAAAAGATGGCCAGCTATGGCTCTGTGCTACAGAACTCCCATTGAGCCCTTGTTTTAAATTATGCAGCTTTTAGCTCAAGAAGAACACTGACCTAGGCTGGCCACTGGCTACATTATTACTAGTTTGATATTGTAGGTACTGGTCTCTATTAGAAAAGATGCTTGTAAAAATCCATACCCTGCTAGATGTCAGGTCACCAGAAATTTCTGCTTTTAAATGCAGGCAGAGGAGTGCAGATTTGATATGGCAGCACTAGGAAGTCACAGTGGGTCACTGAGTGAGGAAGGAAGGATTTGATTGAAAAGTCAGGTCTTCTCACAAATTGTATAAACACTGCTTAAAGAAATCCGGTTACTTTACCCATTGGAGACAGTAACCAAAAACAGAAGTTCTTGAAATACAAGAGTGAAATTAAAAGAACAGATTGGGAATGAGGGAGAAAGAAATAGTTGCCAGAGCTGTAGTGGGCATGGCCACTGGAGGGCAAAGAGGGCTTTGTGTACAACTTGAACTGAGCTGATTGAAAAATAAGGCCATTTGGACATGTGTAAAAGGCAAACGGTCACCAGAGAACTTGAATGTATTATCCACAGCATCTATGTCCTTTAATCACAAAGTGTTTGGAAGGTTAGAATTTCAACCTAAATAATAAAAGTGTTGGGCTTCCCTGATGGTGCAGTGGTTGAGAGTCCGCCTGCCGATGCAGGGGACACGGGTTCATGCCCCGGTCCGGGAAGATCCCACATGCCGCGGAGCGGCTGGGCTTGTGAGCCATGGCCGCTGAGCCTGCGCGTCCGGAGCCTGTGCTCCGCAACGGGAGAGGCCACAACAGTGAGAGGCCCGCGTACCGCAAAAAAAAAAAAAAAAAAAAAGTGTCACAGCAAGATTCTACCTAAACTAAAAGTTGGGGAATCTGGACTAAACTGCCAAAAAAAAAAGAGGCTGAAATGTGTTTCTTGAGGCCAGCCCTCAAGGGGAGTACAGTGCAAGAAAGCGATGGGCCACTTCCAAATCATCCATTAATTCACTCTGAGAAAGTCATCTTTTCACCAACAGGCATACATTTCAGGGCTGGGACCTGAGACGCAGAAAACCCTTTGTTTCCCAAGAATTTATACAGGCTAGCCTTGTTTACGTGGGCTAGCTTTGCTACAGGCAGCCTGCCAGAAACACAAACTCTCAGGCCTTGTCCCAGAGACCCTGATTGAGAATCTCTGTTTTAAAAAGATCCTCGGGTGATTCTGTGCCCCTGGAAGGATTTGCAGGTATGTGCTTTGGTAAGTTCAAACTGAAAAGTCTCTCTCAAAAATCCCAGTTCCAAAATTACGTCTAGTTTAACTTTTATGCTATGCCTTCAGAAGAAATAAGATTCTTTCCTTGTAATGATGAATATAATACCTTGTATTGATAAGATTCCTCTTCTGTCATAATGATGTGTATGTCTAAATAATGTACATGTAAGAGCCTCCATGAATGTTCTAGGGCAGTGATTCTCAAAGTGGGGTCCCTGGACCAGCAGCAAGGTCCCTGAGAACTTATTAGAAATGCAGATTCTCAGGCTACACCCCAGACCTACTGACCTGGAAACCCTGGAGGAGGGGCCTAGCAGTCTGTTTTAACAAACTCTCCTGGTGATTCTGACCCAGGCTTAAGTTTGAGAGCCCCTGCTTTTAAACCACCTCTGGAACTATTCAAAGTCATTAGGGTCATTAACTGTGACGAGTTCTGAAGTAGAGAAAAACCTCAGTCGAATGGAAAATTATTCTGAGAAATTTCAAAATTATCAAAGTAGAAATGTCAAAGCCTATCTCACAAGTACTTTCTAATGGATTGATTTACATTGTTTATCTAGAAGGAGGCGAATTGGTATTTTTATTACTACCAGCCTCTTTTCAAAGTATTGATAGTCATTTCATTTCAAATCCCTAGCTTCCTTGTGAAGACAATCTTCATGACCAGGGGAATGTAACAGCCTGACTGGCCAGCTTGGTAGTGCATCTCACCCTCCCTAGGTGAGAGAGGGAGTTGCCCCCCATTCCTATCATATGAATTAAAAGAAGTGTGATTCTTCTTCCGAAAGTTTGTTCGAACCATCAATATATGTCCCCTACAAGGAAGGTGATTCCGCTAAGATCATGATCTGTGAGGACAGTGTCACCTGCAACTGTGCATGTCCATCCCTCCCACTATGTGGAGGAATCTTAATTAAGAATGCAGTGGGCTTAAGAAAAAAGAAAGCAAAAGGAAGAGAGAGAGAGAAAGAGAGAGGGAGAGAAGCATTGTTTGAACTCTCAGAACCAGCCATGTATGAAGCCAAATTAATCCCAGGACTACCAGTCATATACACCAATAAATTGGCTTGAATTATTGTGAGTTGAGTTTGTGAACCTTTGTGTGAATCATATATGTTCTAATAAACGCCTTCTTGGGAAGGCATAAATAAAAGAGTACACTGGACTGGTCGTCACAAAGTCAGTGGTAAGGTTTCTTCACTAACTAGAGAAGAAACCTTAGGCCAGGTATTTAAACCTCTGAACTCCCCCTCTGACTTAAATATAACAGAAGAGTTTGGTCTAGATACACTCAAGAAACAAGTATTTTAGAACGGGTAGAGGCCTTGGAGATCCTTTATTTTAGAAATGAGAAAACCATAGCCCAAAGAGTTAGTCACTTGATCAATATCAAGCACTTGCTGGCAGCTGTGCAAGCTGACACCCACCTCCCCTAACTCCTGTCCCAGTGCCCTCTCCCTAACACCACTTGATGGGCTTTCTGAAGGTATGTTTATTTCACTGTTATCTTTATAACTATTAGGATGGTTTTGGCTGCAAGTAGCTCAAGTGATTTTTAAATTAAGGGATTTAATGTACACATATCAAGAAGTCCAGAGAAAGGTGGATTCCACTGTTGGTGAGTCCAGAGATCAAGAGCATCATTAAAACCATAGATTCTTCCCATATTTCCACTCTGCCATGCTCAGCATGTTGACTCTGGTTCCCAGGGTAATTTCCTTATTATCACAATATAATGATAGCAATTCACATAAGTCCTTAAGCCAGAAGGGGGAAAATATCTTTCTTGAGCCCCTTTTTAAGAGGGAGAAAACATCTATTGGGGCCACAGAGAGCTTCCCCTTCCATTCCATTGGCCGGAAACAATCATTGATGGGAAAAACAGAATCATCACTTTGGCTTAGGCTACTACATCTCGAAAAATGTAAGGTGCCACTGATGTCAGCAAAGTTGAATTTTTAAAAATATACATCTTAGAAGTATTAGAAAATAGTAGCATGAATTGTTTACCTGGAGGAGAGCCCGGTGGGGGGAGAAGCTGAGCTGATTGGGAGGCTTCTGTGGGTACACATCCCCTCTGTTCACGTTCTATTGGTCAGAAATAGGGATGCCTGGGAGATGTAGCTTAGCTGTGTGCCTGGGAGGAAAGGGTACAACATAGTCTCTGCCCGTGGCCACCTAATACCTGGACCAAATCAGGGGATGTGAGTAGTTATAGGATAACTAACCTACAGAATGTACAAGCACACACTTGTGGAGAATGAGCTTTGAAGATAAGTATCAACTTCTTCCATAATCTGCCCGTGTAAAAACTGGCCTTGTGGGGTGGTGGTGGTGTGATGAATTGGGAGATTGGGATTGGCATATATACACGAATATGTATAAAATAGATAACTAATAAGAACCTGCTGTATAAAAAAATAAATTAATAAAATTCAAAAAAACAAACAACAACAACAACAAAACTGGCCTTTGTGAAGCCTAAGTCCCCACTCTTGAAGTGTGGGCTGCACATAGTGAATTCCTCCTAAAGACTAGAGTATGTGAAAGTGGGGAACAGGGTAAATTTATAGTGGAGACACCTGACAAACTCTACCTTAGCCAGGTGATCAAGGTAAAACATCAACAGTGATAAGGTACATGTTCAGACTTTTGATGTGATGGAATGGAAATGATACTCTACCTTGAATGGTCTTCCTCCTCAAACCTGGTAACTCCAGGCTAATCATGAGGAAAATATTAGACAAATCCCCATTGAGGACATTCTATAAAATACATGACCAGTACTCCTCAAAACTGTCAAGGTCATCAAACATAGGGAAAGTCTGAGAGACGGTCACAGCCAAGAGATGCCTAAGGAGATGTGACAAGTAAATTTAATATAGTATACCAGGTGTGACCCTGGAACAGAGAAAGGACATTGGGTATAATCTAAGGAATACTGAATAAAGTACAGACTTTAATTAATAATAATGCATGATTATTGGTTAACTGATTAGGACAAATGTACCATTACTAATGTAAAATGTTAAGAATAGGGGAAACCGGGCATAGAGTACATGGGAACTCTCTAGACTAGCTTTGAAATTTTTCTGTAAATCTAAAATTATTCTAAAATTAAAAGTTTATTTATTAAAAAAAAAAAACCCTGGCATTTGCTCGAGCCTGAAATAAAGCAGAGCTCGCCCCTTCTCCCTTTCGAAAAATATTTTTGTTCAGAAGTAGCTGCTATTAACTTGTGGGGAGCCTGTGCCCATGCAGACATCTTGACTAAATTGATTTTAGGTTGAAGAATTTCCTGTTTCTCTAGAACCATTTACTCATTGAACCTTTGCTGCAGTCAATGAAATTGAGCTATTATCAAAATGCTATTTCATACTGTATGCTACAATAGCTTATAGAGTGCTACAGCTTCTAATGCTGTGTTGACTGCCTGCTGCTCCTTTCCAACTCACATGCGCATGAACTGCAATACTCTTGTTGCCCTTCAGAGCCTTGCAGATAAAAGATAATTGTAGACAGTCAAGTTACTGCCTGGGCCAGCACAGCACAAAAGGAGAAGAAATAAGAACCATCCTCCATTTCCTCACCACGACCCCACACTCTGTCTAACACACACACACACACACACACACACACACACACACACACAAACACACAATTGTCTATATAATGCCAAAGTCACCTCTGCAAAAACTCTGCAATTTTTGCTCCCAGAAGAATGATCAGTGAAAACCTCCCTCTGTAGCAAAAAGGGAACATACAACATTGAAATTCCTAGTGTCAATACAAACTGTAAGATAGTATATTTTGAAAGATGTCACTGCTCAAATTTCTAATTAAGATACAGATAGCAATATATCCTTTAGCTCTTTAAATATGAAATGCCTTTAAAGTGCAGGTACAGCCATGCTGTGTGATATGGAGAATTATCAATTCATTTCTCTGCCCCCTTTTACTTCCTAAGGGTTTCTTTTTTTTAATTATTTATTTTTTATACAGCAGGTTCTTATTAGTTATCTATATTATACATAGTGCATATATGTCCATGCCAAACTCCCAATTCGTCCAACCACCACTCCCCTCCCTTGCATTCCCCCCTTGGTGTGCATATGTTTGTTCTCTACATCTGTGTCTGTATTTCTGCCTTGCACACCGGTTCATCTGTACCATTTTTCTAGATTCCACATATATGCGTTAATATACGATATTTATTATTCTCTTTCTCACTTACTTCACTTTGTATGACAGTCTCTAGGTCTGTCCACGTCGCTACAAATGATCCAATTTCGTTCCTTTTTATGGCTAATATTCCATTGTATATATGTACCACATCTTCTTTATCCATTGGTCTGTTGATGAGCATTTAGGTCATTTCCAGGACTTGGCTATTGTAAATAGTGTTGCAATGAACATTGGGGTGCATGTGTCTTTTTGAATTATGGCTTTCTCTGGGTATATGCCCAGTAGTGGGTTTGCTGGGTCGTATGGTAATTCTATTTTTAATTTTTTAGGGAATGTCCATACTGTTCTCCATAATGGCTGTATCAATTTACATTCCCACCAAGAGTGCAAGAAGGTTCCCTTTTCTCCACACCTACTCCAGCGTTTGTTGTTTGTAGATTTTCTGATGATGCCCATTCTAACTAGTGTGAAGTGATACCTCATTGTAGTTTTGATTTGCATTTCTCTAATAATTAGTGATGTTGACCAGCTTTTTACTTGACTCTTGGCCATCTGTATGTCTTCTTTGGAGAAATTTCTATTTAAATCTTCTGCCCATTTTTTCATTGGGTTGTTTGTTTTTTTAATATTGAGCTGAATGAGCTGTCTACATATTTTGGAGATTAATCCTTTGTCCGTTGATTCGTTTGCAAATATTTTCTCCCTTTCTGAGGGTTGTCATTTTGTCTTGTTTATCATTTCCTTTGCTGTGCAAAAGCTTTGAAATTTCATTAGGTCCCATTTGTTTATTTTTGATTTTATTTCCATTACTCTAAGAGGTGGGTCAAAAAAGATCTTGCTGTGATTTATGTCAAAGAATGTTCTTCCTATGTTTTCCTCTAAGAGTTGTATAGTGTCCGGTCTTACATTTAGGTCTCTAATCTATTTTGAGTTTATTTTTGTGTATGGTGTAAGGGAGCGTCTAATGTCATTCTTTTACATGTAGCTGTCTAGTTTTCCCAGCCCCGCTTATTGAAGAGACTGTCTTTTCTCCATTGTATATCCTTGCCTCTTTTGTCATAGATTAGTTGACCATGGGTGCATGGGTTTATCTCTGGGCTTTCTATCCTGTTCCATTGATCTATATTTCTGTTTTTGTGCCAGTACCATATTGTCTTGATTACTGTAGCTTTGTAGTATAGTCTGAAGTCAGGGAGCCTGATTCCTCTAGCTCCATTTTTTTCCCTCAAGATTGCTTGGCTATTCAGGGTCTTTTATGTCCCCATACAAATTTTAAGATTTTTTGCTCTAGGTGTATAAAATCTACCATTGGTAATTTGATAGGGACTGCATTGAGTCTGTAGATTGCTTTGGGTAGTACAGCCATTTTCACAATATTGATTCTTCCAATCCAAGAACATGGTATATCTCTCCAACTGTTTGTGTCATCTTTGATTTCTTTCATCAGAGTCTTATAGTTTTCTGAATACAGTTCTTTGTCTTTTTTTTGTGGTATGCGGGCCTCTCACTGTTGTGGCCTCTCCCGTTGTGGAGCACAGGCTCCAGACGCACAGGCCCAGTGGCATGGCTCACGGGCCCAGCCGCTCTGCAGCATGTGGGATCTTCCCAGACCAGGGCAGGTACCCGTGTCCCCTGCATCGGCAGGTGGACTCTCAACCACTGCACCACAAGGGAAGCCCTGTGTTTCCCACTTAGAAAAGTTCCTTGTGCATTTGTTGTCGAGCTGGTTTGGTGGTGCTGAATTCTCTTAGCTTTTTCTTATCTCTAAAGCTTTTGATTTCTCCGTCGAATCTGAATGAGATTGCTGCTGGCTAGAGTAATCTTGGTTGTGGGTTCTTCCCTTTCATCACTTTAAATATACTGTGCCACTCCCTTCTGGCTTGTAGAGTTTCTGCTGAGAAATCAGCTGTTAACCTTATGGGAGTTCCCTTGTATGTTATTTGTCATTTAACCCCTTGTTCCTTTTAATAATTTTTTTTTTGTCTTTAATTTTTGTCAGTTTGATTACTATGTGTCTTGGCATGTTTTTCCTTGGGTTCATCCTTCCGGGGACTCTCTGCACTTCCTGGACTTGGGTGGCTATTTCCTGTCCCATGTTAGCGAAGTTTTCAACTATAATCTCTACAAATAGTTTCTCGGGTCCTTTCTCTCTCTCTTCTTCTTCTGGGATCCCTATAATGCAAATGTTGGTGCATTTAATGTTGTCCCAGAGGTCTCTTATGCTGTCTTCATTTCTTTTCATTCTTTTTTCTTTATGCTGTTCCATAGCAGTGAATTCCACCATTCTGTCTTCCAGGTCACTTATCCATTCTTCTGACTCAGTTATTCTGCTATTGTTTCCTTCTAGCGTATTTTTCATTTAAGTTATTATATTGTTCATCTCTGATTATTTGTTCTTTAATTCTTCTAGGTCTTTGTTAAACATTTCTTGCATCTTCTTGATCTTTACCTCCATTCTTTTTCCGAGGTCCTGGAACATCTTCACTATCATTATTTTGAATTCTTTTTCTGGAAGATTGCCTATCTCCATTTCATTTAGTTGTTTTTCTGGGATTTTATCCTTTTCATTCATCTGGTACACAGTCCTCTCCTTTTCATTTTGTCTATCTTTCTGTGAATGTGGTTTTCATTCCACAGGCTGCAGAATTGTAGTTATTCTTGCTTCTGCTGTCTGCACTCTGGTGAATGAGGCTATCTGAGAGGCTTGTGCAAGCTTCCTGATGGGAGGGACTGGTAGTGGATAGATCTGGGTGTTGCTTTGGTGGGCAGAGCTCAGTAAAACCTTTATCTGCTTGTCTGCTTATGGGTGGGGCTGAATTCCCTCCCTGTTTGTTGTTTGGCCTGAGGCGACCCAGCACTGGAGGCTACAGGCCCTTTGGTGGGGCTAAAGGTGGACTCTGGGAACACTCACACCAAGGAGCACTTCCCAGAACTTCTTCCTGTCTCTTTTAAATATGTTTTGAAATCAGGAAGTGTGAGTCCTCTAACTTTGCTCTTCTTTTTCAAAATTGTTTTGGCTATTTGGGCCCAGTAACGGCTTTTTATTTGGAATCACAAGGGACCTCTGCTCAGGTTTCAGGTTTTGGGCCTTTGTCTCCAAAGGCCTCACTGATGCCCAGCAAGAAGCCACTGCCACATGGGCATCCTCACTGCTGCTCCAGTTCCTGAGGCATCAACTTCCTAAAGGTTTCAAGTCCATTTAGATAAATTCTAACAAAACTTGGAAGATGAAAGTTTGATTTTTTTTTGTTTGTTTAAATGGAGACTATTAAGAAAAGGAAGTTAGGGCCTCCCTGGTGGCGCAAGTGGTTGAGAGTCCGCCTGCCGATGCAGGGGATACGGGTTCGTGCCCCGGTCTGGGAGGATCCCATGTGCCGCGGAGCGGCTGGGCCCGTGAGCCGTGGCCGCTGAGCCTGCGCGTCCGGAGCCTGTGCGTCCGGAGCCTGTGCTCCGCAACGGGGGAGGCCACAACAGTGAGAGGCCCGCATACCGCAAAAAAAAAAAAAAAAAAAAAAGAAAAGGAAATTATATGAAGTATTTTTGTTAGACTAATTAACTGTAAGCCCTTAGCACTTTCTGCATCAGAGACCACCAATCTCAAGGCATTTGGTACATGGTGTGGCGTGTGCAGGAAAGCAGCAATGTCTAAGAGAGTGAGAGATGCCTGAAATGTATCTTTAAATGCAATTAGGAGAAAAACTCTAATGAATTCTAAAGGGGTTTTCCTCCTTATGTGACACCAACATGGAGGCATGAGACTGTCCTTACATCAAGAATTCTACATGAAAATATAATTAATTGGACTTCTAACACTAGACTGATTATCTAGTAAAAGCAAATACAACTATATTATAAAATATATATAAAATAAAATCCTGACATATCAAACCACCATTTTTTGAGGTACAGATGCACATTAGGCAAGGGTACTTCACTTCATTGAATGTCTTTCTTAACAACTAATAACTAATCAGAGTGCTAACTGTTAGGAGATCTGGTCTATGAAAATTTAATCTTATATGAAGATGATAATCCTTGAAATGATGAAAGCAAAAAAGATCTATCTTATTTTAAAAAATCATAAATAATATAAAGCTTCTGAAGAGTGTCAATTCTATTTTTAAAATAGTACAGCTGGAGGAGACCTTCAAGATGGCCGAGGAGTAGGATGTGAAGATCACCCTCTGCCTCACGAATACAACAGAAATACATCTACATGTGGAACAACTCCTACAGAACACCTACTGAACGCTGGCAGAAGACCTCAGACCTCCCAAAAGGCAAGAAACTCCCTATGTACCTGGGTAGGGCAAAAAAAAACAGAGACAAAAGAATAGCGATGGAACCTGCACCACTGGGAGGGAGCTGTGAAGGAGGAAAAGTTTCCACACACTAAGAAGCCCCTTCACTGGCAGAGACGGGGGGTGGCGGGGGGTGGGGGGGAAACTTTGGAACCATGAAGGAAAGCGCAGCAACACGGGTGCAGAGGGCAAAGCGGAGAGATTCCCACACAGAGGATCACTGCCGACCAGCACTCACCAGTCTGAGAGGCTTGTCTGCTCACCTGCCAGAATGGGTGGGGGCTGGGAGCTGAGGCTTGGGCTTTGAAGGTCAGATCTCAGGGAGAGAACTGGGGTTGGCTGAGTGAACACAGCCTGAAGGGGGCTAGTGCACCACAGCTAGCCAGGAGGGAGTCCAGGAAAAAGTCTGGAACTGCCTAACAAGCAAGAGACCATTGTTTTGGGGTGCAAGGAGAGGGGATTCAGAGCACCGCCTAAACGAACTCCAGAGATGGGCGCGAGCTGTGGCTATCAGTGCAGACACCAGAGACCGGCATGAAATGCTAAGGCTACTGCTGCAGCCACAAAGAAGCCTGTGTGCAGGCACAGGTCACTATCCACACCTCCTCTCCCAGGAGTCTGTGCAGCCCACCACTGCCAGGGTCCCGTGATCCAGGAACAACTTCCCTGGGAGAACACATGGCACACCTCAGGCTGTTGCAACGTCACGCGGGCCACAGGCTCAAGCTGCATTCCATACCCCTCCCCCCACAGGCCTCAGTGACCCAGAACCCCCTAATCAACTGCTCCTTTAACCCGTCCTGTCTGAGTGGGAACAGACGCCCTCAGGCGACCTACACGTGGAGGCGGGGCCAGTCCAAAGCTGAACCCCATGAGCTGTGCAAACAAAGAAGAGAAAGGGAAATTTCTCCCAGCAGTCTCAGGAGCAGCAGATTAAATCTCCAGAATCAACTTGATGTACCCTGCACCTGTGGAATACCTGAACAGACACCGAATCATTCCAAAACTGAGGCAGTGGACTTTGGGAGGAACTGTAGATTTGGGGTTTGTTGTATGTGACTGACTGGTTTCTGGTTTTATGTTTATCTTAGTTTAGTATTTAGAGTTTATTATATTTGGTAGATTTGTTTATTGAATTGGTTGCTCTCTTCCTTTTTTAAAAAATATATATATATATATAGAATTTTTTTTCCTTTTCCTCTTTTTGTGAGTGTGTATGTGTATGCTTCTTTGTGTGATTTTGTCTGTATAGCTTTGCTTTTACCATTTGTCCTGGGTTCTGCCTGTCCGTTTTTGTTTTTGTTTTTTTAGTTTAGTTTTTAGCACTTTTTATCATCGGTGGATTTGTTTTTTGGTTTGGTTGCTCTCTTCTTTCTTTTATTTATTACTTTTTAATTTTAATAACTATTTAATTTCCTTTTATTTCTTCTTTCTTTCTCTCTCTCTCTCTCTCTCTCTCTCTCGGTACTCCAGCCAGGTGTCAGGCCTGTGTCTCTGAGGTGGGAGAGCCGAGTTCAGGACATTGGTCCACCAGAGACCTCCCGGCCCCATGTAATATCAAATGGCAAAAGCTCTCTGAGATCTCCAACTAAGCGCTAAGACCCAGCTCCACTCAACGACCAGAAAGCTACAGTGCTGGACACCCTATGCCAAACAACTAGCAAGACAGAAACACAACCCCACCCATGAGCAGAGAGGCTGCCTAAAATCATAATAAGGTCAAAGACACCCCAAAACACACCACCGGACATGGTTTTGCCCACCAGAAAGACAAGATCCAACCTCATCCACCAGAACACAGGCACTAGCCCCTCCACCAGGAAGCCTACACAACCCACTGAACCAATCTTAGCCACTGGGGGCAGACACCAAAAACAATGGGAACTATGAACCTGCAGCCTGCGAAAAGGAGACCCCAAACACAGTAAGTTAAGCAAAATGAGATGACAGAGAAAGACACAGGAGAAGAAGGAGCAAGGTAAAAGCCCACCAGACCAAACAAATGAAGAGGAAATAGGTACTCTACCTGAAAAAAAATTCAGAGAAATTATACTAAAGATGATCCAAAGTCTTGGAAATAGAATGGAGAAAATATAAGAAACATTTAACAAAGACCTAGAAAAACTAAAGAGCAAACAAACAGTGATGAACAACACAATAAATGAAATTAAAAATTCTCTAGAAGGAGTCAATAGCAGAATGAGGCAAAAGAATGGATAAGTGATGTGGAAGATAAAATAGTGGAAATAACTACTGCAGAGCAGAATAAAGAAAAAAGAATGAAAAGCATTGAGGACAGTCTTAGAGACCTCTGGGACAATATTAAATGCACCAACATTCTAATTATAGGGGTCCCAGAAGCAGAAGAGAAAGAGAAATGAACTGAGAAAATATTTGAAGAGATTATAGTTGAAAACTTTCCTAGTATGGGAAAGGAAGTAATCAATCAAATCCAGGAAGCGCAGAGAGTCCCATACAGGATAAATCCAAGGAGAAACATGCCAAGACACATATTAATCAAACTATCAAAAATTAAGTACAAAGAAAAAATTTTAAAAGCAGCAAGGGAAAAGCAACAAATAACATACAAGGGAATCCCCATAAGTTTAACAGCTGATCTTTCAGCAGAAATTCTGCAAGCCAGAAGGGAGTGGCAGGACACATTTAAAGTGATGAAAAGGAGGAACCCACAACCAAGAATACTCTGCCCAGCAAGGATCTCATTCAGATTTGACAGAGAAATTAAAACCTTTACAGACAAGCAAAAGCTAAGAGAATTCAGCACCACCAAAACAGCTCTACAACAAATGCAAAAGGAACTTCTCTAGGCAGAAAACACAAGAGAAGGAAAAGATGTACAATAACAAACCCCAAACAATTAAGAAAATGGTAATAGGAACATACATATTGATAATTACCTTAAATGTAAATGGATTAAATGCTCCAACCAAAAGACGTAGACTGCCTGAATGGATACAAAAACAAGACCCATATATATGCTGTCTACAAGAGACCCACTTCACACCTAGGGACACATACAGACTGAAAGTGAGGAGATGGAAAAAGATATTTCATGCAAATGGAAACCAAAAGAAAGCTGGAGTAGCAATTCTCATATCAGACAAAATGGACTTTAAAATAAAGACTATTACAAGAGACAAAGAAGGACACTACATAATGATCAAGGGATCAATCCAAGAAGAAGATATAACAACTGTAAATACTTATGCACCCAACATAGGAGCACCTCAATACGTAAGGTAAATGCTAACAGCCACAAAAGGGGAAATTGATAGTAATACAATCATAGCAGGGGACTTTAACACCCCACTTTCACCAATGGACAGATCATCCAAAATGAAAATAAATAAGGAAACACAAGCTTTAAATGATACATTAAACAAGATGGACTTAGTTGATATTTATAGGATATTCCATCCAAAAACAACAGAATACATTTCTTCTCAAGTGCTCAGGGAACATTCTCCAGGATAGGTCATATCTTGGGTCACAAATCAAGCCTTGGTAAATGTATGAAAATTAAAATCGTATCAAGTATCTTTTCCGACCACAATGCTATGAGACTAGATATCAATTACAGGAAAAAATCTGTAAAAAATACAAACACATGGAGGCTAAACAATTCACTATTTAATAACCAAGAGATCACTGAAGAAATCAAAGAGGAAATTAAAAAATACCTAGAAACAAACAACAATGAAAACATGACGACCCAAAACCTGTGGGATGCAGTGAAAGCAGTTCTAAGAGGGAAGTTTATAGCAATACAATCCTACCTCAAGAAACAAGAAACATCTCAAAAAAAAACCCTAAACTTACATTTAAATCAATTAGAGAAAGAAGAACAAGAAAACCCCAAAGTTAGCAGAAGGAAAGAAATTATAAAGATCACATCAGATATAAATGAAAAAGAAATGAAGGAAATGATAGCAAAGATCAATAAAACTAAAAGTTACTTCTTTGAGAAGATAAACAAAATTGACAAACCATTAGCCAGACTCATCAAGAAAAAAAAGGGAGAAGACTCAAATCAATAGAATTATAAATGAAAAAGGAGAAGTAACAACTGACACAGCAGAAATAAAAAGGATCCTGAGAAATTACTACAAGCAACTATATGTCAATAAAATGGACAAGCTGGAAGAAATGGACAAATTCTTAGAAAAGCACAACCTCCCGAGACTGAAGCAGTAAGAAATAGAAAATAGACCAATCACAAGCACTGAAATTGAGATTGTGATTTAAAATCTTCCAACAAACAAAAGCCCAGGACCAGATGGCTTCACAGGCAAATTCTATCAAACATTCAGAGAAGAGCTAACACCTATCCTTCTCAAACTCTTCCAAAATATAGCAGAGGGAGGAACACCCCCAAACTCATTCTACAAGGCCATCATACCAAAACCAGACAAAGATGTCACAAAGAAATAAAACTACATCCCAATATCACTGATGAACATAGATGCAAAAATCCTCAACAAAATACAAGCAAACAGAATCCAACAACACATTAAAAGGATCATACACCATGATCAAGTGGGAAGAATTCGGGAATGCAAGGACTCTTCAATATGCAAAAATCATTCAGTGTGATACAACATATAAACAAATTGATGGAGAAAAACCATATGATCATCTCAAGAGATGCAGAAAAAACTTTTGACAAAATTCAACACACATTTATGATAAAAACCCTCCAGAAAGTAGGCATAGAGGGAACTTACCTTAATATAATAAAGGCCATATATGACAAACCCACAGCCAACATTGTTCTCAATGATGAAAAACTGAAACCATTTCCTCTAAGATCAGGAACAAGACAAGGTTGTGCAATCTAACCACTATTATTCAACATAGTTTTGGAAGTTTTAGCCACAGCAATCAGAGAAGAAAAAGAAATAAAAGGAATCCAAATCAGAAAAGAAGAAGTAAAGCTGTCACTGTTTGCAGATGACATGAAACTAAACATAGAGAATCCTAAAGATGCTACCAGAAAACTACTAGAGCTAATCAATGAATTTGGTAAAGTAGCAGGATACAAAATTAATGCACAGAAATCTCTTGCATTCCTATATACTTATGATGAAAAATCTGAAAGAGAAATTAAGGAAACACTCCCATTTACCACTGCAACAAAAAGAATAAAATACCTAGGAATAAACCTACCTAAGGAGACAAAAGACCTGTATACAGAAAATTATAAGACACTGATGAAAGAAATTAAAGATGATACAAACAGATGGAGAGGTATACCATGTTCTTGGATTGGAAGAATCAACATTGTGAAAATGACTATACTACCCAAAGCAATCTACAGATTCGATGTAATCCCTATCAAACTACCAATGGCATTTTTCACAGAACTAGAACAAAAAACTTCACAATTAGCATGGAAACACAAAAGACCCCGGATAGCCAAAGTAATCTTGAGAAAGAAAAACGGAGCTGGAGGAATCATGTTCCCCAACTTCAGACTATATTACAAAGCTACATTAATCAAGACAGTATGGTACTGGCACAAAGGCAGAAATATAGATCAATGGAACAGGATAGAAAGCCCAGAGATAAACCCATGCACCTATGCTCACCTAATCTATGACAAAGGAGGCAAGAATATACAATGGAGAAAAGACAGTCTCTTCAATAGGTGGTGCTAGGAAAACAGGACAGCTACATGTAAAAGAATGAAATTAGAACACTCCCTCACACCATACACAAAAATAAACTCAAAATGGATTAAAGACCTAAATGTAAGGCCAGACACTATAAAACTCTTAGAGGACAACATAGGCAGAACACTCTATGACATACATCACAGCAAGATCCTTTTTGACCCACCTCCTAGAGAAATGGAAATAAAAACTAAAATTAAAAAAATGGGACCTAATGAAACTTAAAAGCTTTTGCACAGCAAAGGAAACCATAAACAAGAAGAAAAGACAACCCTCAGAATGGGAGAAAATATTTGCAAATGGAACAAGTGACAAAGGATTCATCTTCAAAATATACAAGCAGCTCACTCAGATCAATATCAAGGAAACAAACAACCCAATCCAAAAATGGGCAGAAGACTTAAACAGACATTTTCCAAAGAAGATATACAGATTGCCAACAAACACATGAAAGGATGCTCAACATCACTAATCATTAGAGAAAGGCAAATCAAAACTACAATGAGGTATCACCTCACACCAGTCAGAATGGCCATCATCAAAAAATCTACAAACAATAAATGCTGGAGAGGGTGTGGAGAAAAGGGAACTCTACTGCACTGTTGGTGGGAATGTAAATTGATACAGCCACTATGGAGAACAGTATGGAGGTTCCTTAAAAAACTAAAAATAGGACTACCATACGACCAAGCAATCCACCTACTGGGCATATACCCTGAGTAAACCATAATTCAAATAGAGTCAGGTATCACAATGTTCATTGCAGTTCTATTTACAATAGCCAGGACATGGAAGCAACCTAAGTGTCCATCGACAGATGAATTGATAAAGAAGATGTGGCACATATATATGATGGAATATTACTCAGCCATAAAAAGAAACGAAATTGAGTTATTTGTAGTGAGGTGGATGGACCTAGAGACTGTCATACAGAGTGAAGTTAGTCAGAAAGAGAAAAATAAATACCATATCCTAAAACATATATATGGAATGTTAAAAAAATGTTCTGAAGAGCCTAGGGGCAAGACAGGAATAAAGACGCAGACGTAGAGAATAGACTTGAGGACACAGGGAGGGGGAAGGTTAAACTGGGACGAAGCGAGAGAGTGGCATGGACATATATACACTACCAAATGTAAAATAGATAGCTAGTGGGAAGCAGCCGTATAGCACAGGGAGATCAGCCCAGTGCTTTGTGACCACCTAGAGGGGTGGGATAGGGAGGGAGGGAGGGAGACGCAAGAGGAAGGAAGTATGGGGATATATGTATATGTATAGCTGAATCACTTTGTTATAAAGCAGAAACTAACACACAATTGTAAAGCAATTATACTCCAATAATGATGTTAAAAAATAAAATAAAATAAATAAAATAGTATAGCTGTTACCTGGGAAATAACTTAACTAAAACAGCTTGGGGGCTTCCCTGGTGGCGCAGTGGTTGAGAGTCCGCCTGCCAATGCAGGGGACACGGGTTCGTGCCCCGGTCCGGGAAGATCCCATATGTCGCAGAGCGGCTGGGTCCATGAGCCATGGCAGGTGAGCCTGCACGTCCGGAGCCTGTGCTCCGCAACGGGAGAGGCCACAACGGTGAGAGGCCCGCGTACCGCAAAAAAAACCCCAAAAAAACCCAAAAACAAAACAGTTTGAACAGAGTATATGCTAAGGAAGGGCTGAATTTGACACAGAAAGTTTTAACACAGGAAGGTACTGATTTAAATGGCACCTGGAGTTTAGAGATCAAATCCAGAGAACCAAGGAAACATGGAATGCCTAGTTTAAGACTGAATGGTGACTGATGTGGTCTTAAAGAATCCTTTTGCCAGCAGTCTATGCTGTTTAATTGGGTGATTATGTTCTAGGGGATTTTAAGTTTCCCAAATGGCAATCTGGCATTCCATTGTTGGTCCATGGGTTAATCTGGAGGTAGAAGAAGCAGGGATGTGACACGTCACGGATGGGCTCTATCTGAAGCAGGACATTTTGTCTCCAACATTTATCATTAGTTGTTTGGACCTAAAGTAGCACAGACTGTTAATGAAGATAGGTTTATCAAAAAATTCGAAGACCAATGTAATAGTGTGACTCCAGATTATTTAAAGGAATTTCTCTCCATTTTTTCTGGTTGATTAACCAGCAATGTCTGGATATGTATTTTATTCAATTTCTGAATAATATTATTAATAGAAATAATTGACACAAGTTAAAACAACAGGAACTTCCCTGGCAATCCAATGGTTAAGACTTCACCTTCCAATGTCCGTGGTGCAGGTCTGATCCCTGGTCAGGGAGCTAAGATCCCACATGTCTCACAGCCAAAGAACCAAAACATAAAACAGAAGCAATATTATAACATATTCAATAAGGACTTTAAAAATGGTCCGCATTAAAAACAAATCTTTAAAAAAAATAAAATAAAACAACAAATAGAAAGATACTCAGTAAAATTTAGATTTACAAAACTTGCTCCAGGGATGTTGTCCTTATTGAAGTAATTCTCTCTCTCTCTCTTTACCTAGCAAAAACTGGAATCCATAGACTTATTATGATCAAAGTGCTGATTGATTAATCGAATTTTGTAAATATCGGTCCAAAGAAGAAAGAATTGATCTCCATGAAAATTTAAATGAAATTTAAAATGGAAAAAAGTAACTGGAAATGGTTTAACTGATTAAGGAAAATTACTGCAGAAAATGCTTTTTTGACAAAAATACATTAATGTTGTTACCATTTCCATTTAAAGGCTTATTTTTTTTTTCTTTTCTTTTCTTTCTTTCTTTTTTTTTTTTTGGTATAATTTCAGCCTCAAAACATCCTCAGGGTCAAAGCAGTGAGAATATAACTTGCTGTGACCCCTCAGTGGGAGTCAAACAATGCTGTTTTTACCTCTTGGCTTTTGCATATATTGTTCCCCCTGCCTGGAATTCCTTTCTCTGTTTCATATTCTAACGCACTGCATCCTGGCTCTCTCTAGGGTATGGCTCATGTTTTAGTTCTTTTGTTTTTAAATCTCTGGCATATGATAGACATGTAATGAATTAATGCTAAATAATTGAGTGGTTGCATAATTGAGGTCTCCATGCTACCCACTCATTCATTCCTCTTATTCTTTATTTACAAACAAAATCATCAAATCTGTACTGCAACTTTAAAGATGTATTAAGAAAAAGTTCTTTGCTATAAATTCAGATGTATTTTTGTGATCTCTCTCTTTCTCTCAGCAACACTTCCCTCCCTTGCATCTCTCCCTTAGCCACAACCAAGAAAAGCAGTGCATTTATAAGAGTCCACTTGGGACTGAGATGGCTAGTTTAGGAACTCTTGGCTATGGGCATTGGTGGGGGCATCCCTAGAGTGTGGGAGTACTTCCTGGGAGGTCCAGAGGTTAGGTTAGCCAAGGGCTTTTTCTTTCCATCCATCTTCCATTTGACTCTGGATTCAGCTGAATATGGTTAAAGGATTAATTGCCCATCATCTTGTTCCCTAAATTAAGAGTCATTGTGGTAAGAACCAAGCATAGCAATATGCGCCAACCACAAAGAAATAAATTACTTTGTAAGTTTCAAAAGATTTTCACCAAATTACTGCTCTGTGCAAATGATTTTGGGGGGATAAAGTTTGTTTGAGAAACATTTCTTTTGTGACTGTAAT
Source organism: Mesoplodon densirostris (assembly GCF_025265405.1). Taxonomy (NCBI): domain Eukaryota; kingdom Metazoa; phylum Chordata; class Mammalia; order Artiodactyla; family Ziphiidae; genus Mesoplodon; species Mesoplodon densirostris. Next base: position 37,303,756 of record NC_082671.1, on the reverse strand, counting down.
AAGGTATGTGTAGCCCTGCTGAGATATGAGTCACATCCCCTGTGATAGGAAACTGTGGCTAGTCTTTGTGGGTTTGGGGTTTTATACTAAATTTTCAGTGCCTCATGTTTCCTATGACTGATGGATGGATCATCACCTGACTCATAGACTCTTTTGCTATGGATCAACATAGTGTAGATTTTCATATTCAGTAATGTGGCACCCAGCTGCTCAGAGTTTTATTGTGGAGGGAGAAACACCGGAAACATGCAATCAGTGCTTTGAAATGGACTTTACTGAGATGTCTCTTCCCAACCTTTGACAGGATTATAATTAAACTGGTCTAGACTGGTTTGTAATTCTTATTTTAAAAGACCTACAATGCCCTCTTTTTGGTCTAAGTAAAGTAGATGTCTTAGTCCATTGAGGCTGCTATAACAAAACACCATAGACCACGTAGCCTATAAACAACGGAAATTTATTTCTCTCAGTGTTGGAGGCTGGCAAGTCCAAGATGAAGGCACCAGCAGATTCAGTGTCTGGTGATAACCTGCTTCCTGGTTCATAGACAGCCACCTTCTTGCTATAATACCACACGGCAGGGTGAGAGAGCTCTCTTGGGGCTCTTTTTTTATAAGGACACTGATACTATTTATGAGGGTTCCACACTCACGACCTAATCACCTCCCAAAGGCCCCATCTCCAAATACCATCCATACATTGGGATTAGATTTCAACCTATTAATTTGGGGGACACAAATATTCAGACCATAGCAGTCAGTATATAATAAACATTTGAGTTGTTTTTTCCAGACTAAGGACATGTCACCAACCTCAACTTCAGTGTTCCTAAAGTCAAATCTTTATTTCTTCATTTATTCAATGAATATTTATTGGATAAATAAGTGTGTCCCACTTATTGAGATAGGGAGAGAGGAATTAAGGTGAGGCCTCTGACCTCAAGAAGCTTAGAGGTGGTGGGGGAAACATACAATTAATTAAATATGGCACGTGCCATGACAGGCATGGTCACAAAGTACACAAAGTGAGTAAATGACAAACCTATGAAAAGGCATGTCTAAAGGCAAGACATCAGGAGAGAAGATGGCTATTAAAAGATCAGTTCAGCATGGCTGAAGCACAGACTGTGAACACTACTAGGGAACAGGTAAGGGATGAGGTCAGGGAGGGAAGGCAGGAGCTAGATCTTAAAGAGCCTGATGACTTTCTCCTGGTATCCAGGAGGAGCCCTGAAAGGTTTCAGCAGAGGGGTGACAGGACACACTTGCAGAGGTGTTAAGGAGAGATTAGATGAGGGCAAAGTAAGATTGTAGGTAAGCCGATTAGTAAAGAGCCTATCTTGATAAGGCAAAGGGAGAAGGCATTGAGCCCAAATGAAAGTCAGCTCAGTGGGAATAGAGAGTAGGTGAAGGAAACAGGAGATAGGACCTGGTGATGGACTCTGGGCTGTGATTTAAGGTCCTGGCGCTCAGACTCTTGATGTTGGAGCCCGATCCCCTGCCCAACCCTAAGGGGACAATCCTTGGTCCTCTTTTTTTTTTTTTTTTTTTCTGGATATATGCACTACCTTGGCAATCTCAACCAACCTGTGATGATACCCAAATTCATAACGTCAGCTCACACTTCTCTGGAATCTAGACTTGAATATTCAATGGTCTATGTAGCATCTCCACTTGGATGTCCAGTGCAGACAGCAAACTTAACACGCTCCAATCTGAATGTGAGCCCTCCCCTGAAACCTCTTTTACCTGCAGCCCTCTCCGTGTTTGGTAACCTCGGTTTCATTTTTGGTTTCTTGGATCCAAAGGTTCGACGTAATTCTTGACTATTTGTACGTATTTCACATTCATTCCATTGACACATCCACGTAGCTTTAACTTCAAAATTTATGAAGAGTCTGACCACTTCCCAGCCCCTCCATGGCTACCACCCTGATCTAAGGCATCATCTTTTTCTCCTGGATTAAATATAATAACTTCCTAACCTGTCTGCCTGCTTCTCCCCCTGCCCCCTGCAGTCTATTCTCTACAGAGCAGTCAGAACGATAAAACTCTATCCTGTCAACTTCTTATTTGAAACTTTTCAAGCATATAGAAAAGTTGAAAAAATAGAATATAAAATGTCTTTTACAGTTTTTTTTTCTGATCCAGGATCCAATCATTTTCACGTATTCATTTATCTTTTTAATCTCTCTTAATCTAGAACCATCCTCCTGCTTTTTAAAAAATGACATTCATTTTTCCATCAAGAATGTCTCACACGGGCTTCCCTGGTGGCGCAGTGGCTGAGAGTCTGCAGGGACACGGGTTCGTGCCCCGGTCTGGGAAGATCCCACATGCCGCGGAGCGGCTGGGCCCGTGAGCCATGGCCACTGAGCCTGCGCGTCCGGAGACTGTGCTCCGCAACGGGAGAGGCCACAAGAGTGAGAGGCCCGCGTATCGCAAAAAAAAAAAAGAAAAAAGTCTCACACATTCTGAATTTGTCAGTTTCCTCATAGATGATGTCATGTACTTCATATTGCATCATATCAAGAGGCAGATAATGTCAGGTTGTCCTAATATTAGCGATGCAGTTTGATCACTTGGTTAATGTGGTGACCTGCCAGAGCTCTCCATTAGGGAAGTAAATTTTCCTTTCTGTAATTAGTAAAAATTTGTGGGGTGCTATTCTGGCACCTTCCAAATATCTTATCCACAACATTTTACCCACTGGTTTTAGGATCTATGAATAACCCTTCCTAGATTATTTATTATAGTGGAAGTTGGGAAATGGTGATTTCAAAATACTCCCTCTCTTATTTTTTAGCAGACATTTTAGTTAAAACATTGCCTTCCTTATTTTTTCCTTTTTCTTCCTCCCTGATTCATCCTCTTGCCCTTCGTCCTCTCCTCCTCCTCTTCTCCCCCCTTCTCCTTCTCGTCCTCCTTCTCCTATTCCTCCTCTTTCTTCTTTTGACTTTCACAATGGACTCAGATTCTTTTTCATTCAACGTGTTACAATCAGTTACACAGAAAGATTCATTAAAAATGTGTATCAGATCATGTTCTACTCCTCAACTCAAACCACACTGATGACGTCCCACGTTGCTCAAGAGTAAAAGACAAAGTTCTTACCTCTGCGCCCTGCATGATCTAGTCCCCGGTTCTCCTGTGGCCTCATCGCCCTCTGCTCACAGATCCAGCCATCTGGTCTCTTGACTATTCCTCCAGCATGGATGTTCCTGCCTCAAGGTCTTTTGCTCCACCATGCCCTCGCCTTGTAATCCTCCCATCCCAGATACTCACTTGCTTTTGTTCCTCACCATCCTCAGATCTTTGCTCAAAGTCACCTGACCAAATAGTTAGAAAAATTTAGAGTCAGTACTCCCCACTCACCTCATTTTATTTTCTCCATCAATCTTACCACCTTCTTAGATTTATTATATGTATTGTCTGCCCCCAACTAGAATTTAAGCTCCTTGCGGGTAGGGAATTTTATCTGTTTTATGCACTGCTGCATCCCCGTGGCTGGAATACGACCTCTTTGGACATGTTTACAGTGAGTGAATGCATTGATTGGATGAAGGGTTGAAGGACAGGGAGGTGCCCGTTTTTCAGGTTTGACAACTTGAGATGACAGTGCTCTCCTCCCTGCAACAGGGAACACAGAACAAGAGCGTTTTGGAGAACAAAATGTGAACATGTTGAGTTTTAGGTGCCTGTGAGATAGTCATGTGGAAAAACCCAGTAGGAAGTCAGCTAGACCTGGATTTAGTGGATAGACTGGATATGAAGTAGTTTCCAAACACCTAAAGCAAAGTCATGTCTTAATTCATTTTAAATGAATTGAACATTACTGAATTGAATTAATAGGAATGGAAAGGCTCAGAGTCTTTCACCTCCCAATCTGGCATGCCAACCAAGCGTGGGAAGAGAGCTATTAACACTTGCCTGCGTGTGCTAGGTTTTGAGCTGCTCAACTCAAAGACAGCACTAAACACCTGGTAATAGTTCTAATGGTTTGTCAACAAAGCTGGACCGATTAGTCTTCTAGGGTGATAACTGTTTCTAGTAGTCTAAAATCTTTGTTAGAGACACCTGCATCTTGTATAGAGCAATTAGTAGTTTAAAAGTGTGGTTTTGCTGTTGATCTACTAGTGTGGTAACCTTTGCAATTTCTTTAGTCAAAGGATAAGAAAAGCAACATCAAGAATCTTTTCTTTCATTAGGTACTAATCTTTTCTCTTCCTTCCTGCACCTTCTTAGTTCTTTCAAGCCTTGGGAAAGTCTCCAAGAGATGATGAGCCATAAGAATGCAAGAAGAGTTTGTCTTGTGTGGTGTTTAGAATAGCACCTAGCCTAAACTAGGTGCTCAGTAAATTTTACTCAGTTGTATATTAACATCCAGTTTCTAGATTTCTGAACTACCATCCATATCCCTGTTCTACCCCAAAAGCTCAATCCCCCCATCTCTCTAAATTAAAGTCCTGAGCCACACAATCAGTCCCTATAATTAAAAATAAAGGTAACTATGGGAAAGGGTGAAGTCGATGGCATCTCAGCCAGCATAGAAATTGTCCATTGCACCTTTGGATGTGAGGGAAACTTAAACACATTCCAACATCGTTAGCCTGGATACACACCAATGAATGGGAATACGAGTCTGGATGTTCATGGAGAATTTCCATATTAGCTTATAAATCCTGCCCACGTGGTGGGTCATTCCATTATAAACTCCTTGAAGTCTTTTATTTTCCTTTTGAATGATGGTGCATAAAGTAGATGCTGTCATTCATGTCTTAAAGGAAAAGAGATCAAAGTGAAATTATGAGCATATATTTCAGCAATTTCAGAAGACTTTGTCATTATTTATGAGAGTGACAATACTGATGGTGAGCTGATCTATAGTACTTTGAGATAGCAGTGTTACTAAGTTAAGTGTACTATAAATCAGAGAGGCCTCCCTTCCCCTTTAGGTACAAGAAAATAATTAGAATCTTTACTGGTCAACATCAAGGTCAAAAGTAAATGTATATTTAACTTGCCCATTGTTTTTATGGCTCTTCTTGTTTCTTTCCTTTTTTTTTTCTAAAATAGAAAGTGGGGACATAGTTAAGTTAGGAAAGCAGCACTTTAAGAGCACTTTTTAGAGTAACAATAACAAGATGGCCAGATCAGGAGAGCATCAAACACAAAAGTGTAGAGCCACTGAAATTCACTTCAGTGAAACCGGAAATTAACAGTTTTTTAAACCCCAGTGCTGGTAGGGACTCTTGCTATTCTGACCCTTCCTAGGGATTTGATTTTCAGGGTCATCTATGTTTTTCTTTTAAAATTCTGCACAGAGTAGATTTCATATGTAGCAATTACTATCAGAAGACATGTAGGTACATGGATGCCATCCTTTCAACTGAAGGCACATACCTTATTAATTTGAGTGCTAAATTCAGCAATAAGATATTCTCATAATGGATGTTCATGAAGTCCTAAAGCAGGAAAGAATTAAGACATAAAATATTTCTAAATAACAAAAAAATCAAATATGTCTAAAACAATAAATGCCAAAGATCAAACAACTTAGAATATAGAATAGCTAGCTGTGATTTTTATTTAGATAAGCAAGATTAGAAGAACTGAAAATGGCTAAATAACCCCTCTGAAGTTGGGTGGTTACTGTTTTATGTATGGAATTTTAATTACTTTCCATTCATTAGCCATTTCCATTCATTCAGTTCAGAATTCCACAGATGCCCAAGCACTCAAACTTTAAGTCATTGACATAGAGGTGTCAACTCCTGAAGACATCCCATCTGCTTCCAATAAGAAACTTGATATTCTTCAAGATTTATGGGTGGTGGGAGGAGGTTGCCTAAAGTGGGGTTGCAGAAATGGCTGGAAAATCCTTGTAGGTGAAACACATATTTCTTTTTCTGTAGTTCTACATTTATATCTAGAATCTCAGCAATAAGCGTAGAGTAGTTTCTTTGCCCAAAGAGAGCCAAATTATAGATTTCTGATAAACCTAGTGTGCATGTCTGTATACAAATCTTTTGGGGAGATGTGTAGGAGTGGGAGAAGGGAAACATCTGATGACAGATTAAAAATATTTTTAGTTTCATACTCATTTGCACTCATATAACAGTTCCAAATAATAATAATAATAACAATAATAATAATAATAATTTATAGACCCTGGTGACTGTCCAGAATGACTCTTCTTCCATCCTCTTCCTGGAATCTGAAATGGTTCCACCTGGTCTCAGCAGAGAACGGACCCAGAAGTTGTGATACATGAAGATGCAACAGCCACCTTGTATCCAAGAGGAAAAGGCCCAAAGAATCACAAACCCTGGCCTTTACATTGTAGAGGCCCTAAACCAAGACCAGTAGTCACCTCTCTCCAAACCTCTTAGGCTCTTAGGAAGATAATTGTCTAGTTGTTTAAGCCACTGTTGGTTGAGTTTTCTAGTATTGGCAGCAAAATACATCCCCGTCTGAACACACCCAGCCCCAGCTTAATCTGACACTCTCAAAACAATGTTAGGTTTGGAATTTGGACTGATCCCTTTAGGTTTTAGAAAGTAGGCCTAAATCTCACCAGGTGAATCCAACTAAAAATCCAGCAGCACAAGGTATACAAGAGCACTTTGCTTATTGCCTGTGTGCTCCACCCCACCCTCCCCACAAATCCTGTAACCCAACATGCCTCCTCCAAAACCTGGATTTTAAAAAACCCATTCCCTGAGTCCCTACCTCCTACCCTTCCAGCTCACTTACTCTGACACCTCCCCCTGCAACAATTTTCTACTTCGGTGATCCCACCTCTTTTTTACTGTTCATTTATCCTACAACTGGTGCACTATTCACAGTCCTTCATATCTTCACTTTCCTCCTTTATTCAATTTAGATTCTACTATGTATCACTTACAAACACCCTCAACTCCCTTCTTTCACCTTCATCATACTCTTCTGATTAAAATAAAGCAAAGCAAAGCAAAACACAGAAAAAAACAAAAACAAAAATAACCTTACTTAAACCTAACTCTCTTCCATCTCTGTGAATGAACCCATGTTGCCATGTTGCCAGATGAGATCCCACCAACAGGACCTATTTTAAAATCATGACCCCACATCCCAAATCCCCAAGCCACTGCCCAATAGTTCTAATTTATTTGCTCTGTAACTTGTTTTCTTTTTTTTTTTTTTTTTTTTTTTTTGCGGTACGCGGGCCTCTCACTGTTGTGGCCTCTCCTGTTGCAGAGCACAGGCTCCGGATGTGCAGGCTCAGCAGCCATGACTCATGGGCCCAGCCGCTCTGCGGCATGTGGGATCTTCCCGGACCGGGGCACGAACCCGTGTCCCCTGCATTGGCAGGCGGACTCTCAACCACTGCGCCACCAGGGAAGCCTGCTTTCTTGCTCTTTGAGTTAAAATTTAATACTTTCTCCAGTTGCCTCAAACCTCCCCTTATTTCTACCACCCAGGCATTGGTATCTCATACTTTACTGAGAAAAGAAACTCCTTAGCATTCTGATGGGTGGCTTAGGTATTTACACACATATTTGCCTTTTTAAGTATTTCCCCTGCTTTTATAGAAGAATCATCTCTATACCTAAAAAAAGTAAGAAGTCCCTTCATTTGTGCTCAGATACCATACCATCTTCTCTCCCCTTCCTAGGGACATTTCTTGGCCAGCTATTACAGCTTTTGTGCATCAGCAATCTCTTTCTCTTTACTGAATCATTTTCATAGGGCTATGCTAGCATCATCCTCTGACAACCCTCCATTCAACTATTCAACCATTGCCCCATTTCTCTGTTTCCTTTCAGAGCAAACTTTCTCAAAAGACTTCTAAACAAGCTGCCAGCACTTTAGTCACCTCCCATTCATTCAGTATTCAATGCATTCCAGTCTATCTTCCATTCCTACCACTTTACTAAAACTGTCCCAGTCACTGTCACCAATGGCTTCCATGTTGCTAAGTCCATGCTCCCAAGACATTCACAAGCACTGAACACGGTTGACCATTCTCTCTCCTTCATGAAACACTCTCTACTCTCAGCTTCTATCACACCACACTCTCTTGGGTTTCATCCCTCTCCTCCACCCCCACTGGTCACTTCTTCTCACTCTTCTTGGTTACAACCTCATTTGTTACTTGACCTCTAATGTTGGAGAGTCTCAGGTTTTGGTCTTCAGCCCTCTTCCCTATTTATAGTTCTTCTCTAAGGAATTGCATCTATGAATACAATCTTTATGTGGCTGATTTTCAAATATTTATCTCCAAACTCCCTTGAGCTCCAGATACTTATAGTCAACTTCCTGTATGACAGCTCCACCAGGTATCTAATAAGGATATCAAACTTTTCATATGTGCAAAGTGAATCCCCCACCACTATATACACCATAATGTTTGCTTTCCTGGTTCTTCTATTTTGATAAAGGGTAACATCTCCACCCACATGGTCCAACCACATGTTTAAGAGTCTTTTTAGAGTCCTCTCTTTTCCTCAACCTCCTCACCATCAAGTCCTCTGGGTATTTTTTCTAAAATTATCTCAAATCCACCCATTTCTCTCCATCTTCATACTTTTTTAGTCTAAGCCACAATCCTTGCCCACCTAGACAACTGCAATAACTTCCTAACTCATCTTGCTCCTCTCCTGAGGCATTCAAAACCCCACAGAGCATCCAAAGAGATCCCCTTGATATAGACATTGGATTTTTAAGGTAAAATGCAAATTCTTTTCCTTGGCCCACGAGGTCCTGCCTGGTCTCGGTCCCCTTCCCTCTGCAGTCTCTTTCCTACCATTCTCCTACTCTTCACTGTTCTCTAGGAACAAGTCCTCTTTCCTAACCCCAGGCTTGATCACTTGTTTTTCTCTCTACCTAGAATGTTCTTTTCCCCACCTCTTTACATCTTTTAGTTCCCATTCCAGTTCACCTCCTCAGAGAGGTTTCCCTGACCATGCTCTCCCAACTGGCTTTCCCCACTGATTCTCTGTCTCATCAACTTGTTTGTTGCTGGCAAAGAACTTCTCACAGTCTGTAATGATTTTATTTGTTTACTGAGTTATAGTTTATCTCCTGCACTAGAATATTACCTCTCTATCCCAAGGTCATTCCTGTATCCCCAATGACTAGCACAACAGGAGCTCAATAATTTATGTTTACAAATGAATACAACTCTGTAAAGGCTGTTGTGTTTTTTTTTAAATAACCTAGAATTCAGGAACATTATAGATAAATGGACCTTAGAATCAGCTAACCCAATGATTTAATCTAATGATGAAGAAACTGGGGCTCGTGATGAAGAAAGACTAAGGGACCCCTCTGGGTTAATAGACTATTTTAGGACAGAGCCAAGTCTGACTCCCAGTCCCTCGCCCCTCCTTTTGTCCTGTGAGGACTCCCTCAGGTTCTTCAGTTGCAAGGACACTGACTCTGGAAAATTTAAGTAATAAAGGGATTATTAAAAGGGTTTGAGGTTGGTTGATCCTAGAATTAAGTGGAAATCTGCTACCCCTGGCTTTAGAAAGGACAGACACTAGAGTGGCTCTGAATATTCAGGTAACAAGTGTCAATGCACAGTCAGGGCACTAAGTCAGGATGAACTAACATTCTGATCTTTTCCCTTTATTGTGTCACTCCATTCAATAGTTACACTCCTAGGAGGAAAAATAGGAGAGTCCAAGCTTTCCTCTTGTTCCCACTCCTTGGCAGATCAAGTACTGGTCCTGCCTATCCTGCATGTGATAGTCGTTGGATGATTTCCCAAATGGAAATGGAGGTGCTTGTACCAGAAGAAGAGGAGCTAGATTCTCGGCAGGCAAAAACAACAGATGTCCATGGTACATCATCATGCATAGCTGGTAGGAACTGTTGATGCCAAAACATTGGCCTCATGACAAGACCAGTCCTCAGGTTGATAAAAGTCTATGTTTCTTGAAATTATTTGGTGGTGTCTTTCTTGCTGGTGTGTTGTGCAAATTTCCCTGCATTAGAATTTTCCCACTAAAGTGCAGAAGGCAGACAGTAGGGCCTTCTGTGGTGTGAAGGCTGCCAGCCGGCACTGTAACCCTCACTTATTACACATTATCTTGTGTTTGTTCCTGTTTGCCCAGGGGTCAGGTTGCTAAGAGTGTGGAATTTTGTGTTCTCTCTCTCTACAAATGAAGTAGGCCTGAGAAATATACTCTCATATATCTTTTCATACATATTCTCAGCTGTTGAGAAGAAGGTATGTACATTTTCCACATTTTCTGCTTGTTAACAATGCCCCACAGCTACATTAAAGAGACTGAAATAAGTATAAGCATTAACTCACCAAATACATATTGATCCCTAGCCAGGAATTAAGATTACACTGAAGAGTAAAAAAAAAAAAAAAATCCCCTTTAAAATCACATCCAAAAAAATAAAATACTTAGGAATAAACCTGACCAAGGAGGTGAAAGACTTATATGCTGAGAACTATAAAACATTGATAAAGGAAATTGAAGGTGATTCAAAGAAATGGAAATATATCCCATGCTCTTGGATTGGAAGAACTAATGTTGTTAAAATGGCCACTATACTCAAAGCAGTCTACAGATTTAATGTGATCCCTATCAAATTACCCGTGACATTTTTCACAGAACTAGAACAAATAATCCTAAAATTTATATGGAACAATAAAAGACACAGAATTGCCAAAACAGGCCTGAGGAAAAAGAACAAAGCTGGAGGCATAATCCTCCCAGACTTCAGACAATACTACAAAGCTACAGTAATCAAAACAGCATGGTATTGGCATAAAAGCAGACATATGGATCAATGGAACAGAATAGAGAGCCCAGAATTAAACACACACCTACAGTCAATTAATCTTTTTTTAAATTCTTTTATTGGAGATAGTTGATTTACAATGTTGTGTTAGTTTCAGGTGCATTTTTAATAAAGGAGGCAAGAATATACAATGGAGAAAAGACAGTCTCTTCAGCAAGTGGTGTTGGGAAAGCTGGATACCCACATGTAAATCAATGAAGTTAGAAAACTCTCTCACACCATACACAAAAATAAACACAAAATGGCTTAAAGACTTGAATATAAGACAAGGCACCATAAAACTCCTAGAAGAGAACATAGGCAAAACATTCTCTGACATAAATCATAGCAAAGTTTTCTTAGGTCAGTTTCCCAAGGCAATAGAAATAAAGGCAAACATCAACAAACGGGACCTAATCAAACTTATATGCTTTTGCACAGCAAAGGAAGCCATCAACAAAGTGAAAAGACAACCTAAAGACTGGGAGAAAATATTTGCAAACCTATGCGACCGACAGGGGCATAATTTCCAAAATATGCAAACAGCTCACACAACTCAATAATAAAAAACAAACAACCTAATAAAAAAATGGGCAGAAGACCTAAATACACATTTCTCCAAAGAAGATATACAGACTGCCAACAAACACATGAAAGAATGCTCAACATTATTAATCATTAGAGAAATGCAAATCAAAACTACAATGAGATATCATCTCACACCTGTCAGAATGGCCATCATCAAAAATTCTAGAAACAATAAATGCTGGAGAGGGTGTGGAGAAAAGGGAACACTCTTGCACTGTTGGTGGGAATGTGAATTGGTACAGCCACTATGGAGAACAGTATGGAGGTTCCTTAAAAAACTACAAATAGAACTACCATATGACCCAGCAATCCAACTACTGGGCATATACCCTGAGAAAACCATCATTCAAAAAGAGTCATGTACCAAAACGTTCATTGCAGCTCTATTTACAATAGCCCAGAGATGGAAACAACCTAAGTATCCATCATCGGATGAATGGATAAAGAAGATGTGGCACATATATACAATGGAATATTACTCAGCCATAAAAAGAAACAAAATTGAGCTATTTGTAATGAGGTGGATGGACCTAGAGTCTGTCATACAGAGTGAAGTAAGTCAGAAAGAGAAAGACAAATACTGTATGCTAACACATATATATGGAATTTAAGGGGAAAAAATGTCATGAAGAACCTAGGGGTAAGACAGGAATAAAGACACAGACCTACTAGAGAATGGACTTGAGGATATGGGGAGGGGGAAGGGTAAGCTGTGACAAAGCGAGAGTGGCATGGACATATATACACTACCAAACGTAAAATAGATAGCTAGTGGGAAACAGCTGCATAGCACAGGGAGATCAGCTCGGTGCTTTGTGACTACACAGAGGGGTGGGATAGGGAGGGTGGGAGGGAGGGAGACGCAAGAGGGAAGAGATATGGGAACATATGTATATGTATGACTGATTCACTTTGTTATAAAGCAGAAACTAACACACCATTGTAAAGCAATTATACTCCAATAAAGATAAAAAATATATATATACTTCAATAAATAAATTTAATTAGCAATTTTAATTAAAAATTTTAATTGAAAAAATTTTAATTTTTTAATTAAAATTGTTTTAAATTTAAAAATAAAAATTCAAAAAATTACACAGAAGTGAAATAGGAAGGGAACAATTGCCCCCATTATATTTTCCTTATTCCTGACACCACTTTTCTTCCCTTTCTGCACCTTCCTTGCCCCACCACAACTAACAACCATCCATACAATACCTGAGTCAACCACCATCCAAGTCTGTTTCTTTGGGATTTTTTTTTTTTCATGGAGGAAATAAGAAGAGAGGAAGCCAGAAGTGCCATGGAGGGTTTGGTTTGCCAAAGCGGAAATTAAAAGTTCAAAAGAACTGAAACCAAACAGATCGCTAGCCACACCAGGATCTGAAACTAAATCTGGAAGATGGAAGCTCTCAGGCAGTGTTCCCTCCTTCATGATGAATGGACGATATCAGCCATTTTTCTACTTGTTTTTTCAGAAGTTTTATTTACCCTAGGCTATAAGGTGAGATGAACTCCAAGGCTGTTGTAAACCCCAGTGCTGTTGGGGACAGTAATGGAATCCTGAAGGAAGATTAGTTAAAAAGCAATATTTATGGAACGACACCCAGAGACTAAAAGGAAACAAAAACATGTTTAACCAGACAGTGTTCTGGGATGCAGTCTGAGAACTCAGAATCAAAGTTGTTTAATTTGAAATGACTTTGCAAAACATGGAATATAATCTCATTTACCTAGAGTGTCTGGCACTTGGCAAAATACAACACACCGAAATCTGACTAGTATGTAAAGATGTCTCTATTCTGCTCCCTGTATGGGAGAAAATCATGTGGGAGAAAGACATATGCTGCTGTGTGAATGTAAACTGTTCCCCGCCCCTCGCCCCCACACATCACTTGCCCAAATACATTTGCAAGGTGTCAAGCAGGGAGCCCCGATAAAAGGGCTGGAATGATCACCTGGATAATCCTTAGGATTAACTTGAGGATGGTCTCTTCCAATAGCATCAAAGAGTGTGAAAGGTGAGGGCTCAATCAAAAGGGTGGCATTCTATCCAGGGCAACCTGAACCCTACAGTCTGTGTGATAGAATTCTTAGAAAAGTCACTTTTGTTCCAATTAAGACAACATATATAAAATGGCAGACATGAAACTGTAGGATCAAGGACTCCAGGAGCCTCTTGAGGTTTCATTGTTTGAAACTAAATATGATCTCAGTAGCAGAGCCAAACGTACATCTATTGCCCTGGCTCATGCTATAATATGAATAATAATAAAAACTAATATCTACTAAGCACTTATGTGCTAGGGACTGTGACAGGGCTTTTCCATAGATTATCTCTTTTATGTGGACAATACAACAACAAGGCAAGTAGATATTATCATTGTCCAGATTCTTGAGGAAACTAGAGTTTAGGAAGATTAAGAAACCTGACCAGGATTGCAAGCTAGTGAGAGGTAGAGCCACAATTTGAACCCAGGAAAATTGACTCCAGAGCCTGAACTTCTGACCGTTATGTCACCCCGCTATGGGGTGACAAAGTCCCAGTACTTTGAACCTTGAAGCTGGTCCTTGGCAGCCTTTTATTCAACTTAAAAATGAGGTGGTAATGCTCATAATTTGTTAAATTTTAAAATGATTCTCCCGTTCTTTTCATTTTCCTTAAGTCACAAAGATAGTAAATGGTATATTGGGATCTGGACAGGAATCTCTGTTTTAATCACCTCCAATTCATTGGTGAAGGAGGGATTCCTGCCCTAGGGTTATGGGGATGGCTGAACACACAACACCCAACACTGGACAGATGACATGGATAGCAGTTCATTAATCACAGCTACTCACCACCTGGGGGAGGGGGACACTGCATGCCAGGGGTTGCATTTAGAAACAGAGAAAAGCAGAGCCTGTGCGAAGCAGTCTTTGTAGTATCAAGAGGGTGAGGTATCCCCTATTCCACAGGAGAATACAATTGGCTTGTTTGAATAATCCTGCAGGCTGGTAGGGATCTGAAAACTGCTACTTGGGGATAAACAGGAGCTATACGTGATCCTCCTAATGAGGAGCGTTGTTTGCCTATGAGACCTTATCTGCAGAAGCAGGGTGGGAAAGGGAATTTGCAGTTGGACCATTTGAAGTCCTTCCAATTTTACCAAATGTCAAGACAGCACATAATATTGGACCTTAATTTTAAGGCTTATGCCACAGTGTCTATAAAACATAAATAGATGAGAAATATAAGGAAAGTGTATGAACAAAGATAGCTGGCTAGAAAAGAGCAGGGTGTATTTGGGTAACTAAGGCTATGTGGAAAGGAAACATGTTAGATGAGACTGGAAAGCTGGTTTCCAAGGGCTTTGATAACCCATTAAAGATTTTTTAAAAAATAGAAGGACATGACCAAATATATGTTTTAGGAAAAATCTATCTGGAATGAGGATGGATTAGAAAGGAGGAGAAAGCAGAGACAGGCAAAGCAGATTACTGTTTGTTGACATCATGACAGTGAGATATCATGGGCATATGAGCCAGAAAAGTGGCCTCCATGGAAAAATGAGCAAAAGAGCAAGTCAAGAGAAATTACAGTGGCACAGACCACAGGTGTAATCAAATGATTGGCTGTAGAGAGTAAGGGAGCAAAATAAGTAAGAATTACTCCAAAGATAGCCCATCTTTGTTTAAAGTTTTCATATTTTGTTTACCATGGATTTTTTGCATTAATTTTGATGTTTAAAAATAAATATTGCATTAAAATATTTATCTCGATTACAGAGTGCATTAGTTTCTTGTGGCTGCTGTAACAAATTACTATACATTTCGTGGCTTAAAACAACAGACATTTATTCTATCACAATTCTGGAGGCCAGAAGTCTGAAATCAAGGTGTCTGCAGGACCACGGTCCCTCCAGAGGCTCTAGGGGATAATCCATTCCTTGCCTCTTCCAGCTTCTGGTGGCTGTCAGCATTCCTTGGTTTGTGGCTGCATCACTTCCATCTCTACCATGTAGTCACACTACCTTCTCTTCTTCTTCCTGTGTAAAATCTCCCTCTGCCTCTCTCTTGTAAGGACACATATAATTACATTTAGGGCTCACCCAGATAACCCTGGATAATATCCCCATCTCATGATCCCTAACTTAATCATATCTGCAAAGTTTTTGCCATTCATAGGTTCCAGAGATTAGATGTGGATTTGGGGGAGGGGTGGCAGGGGGACTAATTTTTAGCCTACCACACTGAGTTTTTTTACATCTCTTTATTAATTAATTAATTTATTTTTGGCTGCGTTGGGTCTTCGTTCTGCACACTAGCTTTCTCAAGTTGCGGCGAGCGGAGGCTACTCTTCGTTGTTGTCCGTGGGTTTTCTCATTGTGGTGGCTTCTCTTCTTGTGGAGCATGGGCTCTAGGCGTGCAGGCTTGAGTAGCTGCAGTGCGTGGGCTCAGTAGTTGTGGTGCATGGGCTTAGTTGCCCTGCGGCATGTGGGATCTTCCTGGACCAGGGCTCGAACCCGTGTCCACCACACTGACAGGTGGATTCTTAACCACTGTGCCACCACGGAAGCCCCCTAGGACTCTTTAAATTTGGCATCTCGGGCAAGTGCCTCCCTTCACTCTCCTCACCCACCCTGGTCCCAGCCCTGGACCATTTGGGCCTGGAACACTACGAGAAGGTGGTTTTGCTTACAAAAATGGCAAATTAAAGAGAAGGAACTGATCTAGGACACAAATATTGCTTAAATATTTAAAATAACCTACTATTGAATTAGATATTTTAGTGTCCATTTGGATGTTAACACCTGATTTTTATGTCCCTTGAACATAACCTCATTTTTCCTAGAGCCAAATGAAAGCCCACCTTGAGAACAGGTTAGGACATTCTGTGTCTTTGCCTAGAGTTCAGAAGATAATACTGCCCAGTGTTCATCTCCCTTTCTTGGAAACAGTACCAGAACTTGCTTTGGGGAACCACCTGTCTTCTACTCTCAGATGATGTGATTAGATGGTCTCTATTCCCCACCCCAGGACTGGAACTTGTGACCCAGGCATTTTCTATCTATGGAACTGCTTCTCCCTAACTACAGCTATGGGTTCACAAATTTATCTCAAATTGATCTAATAAAAATGAATTCTGGGATTTCAATGGGAACTGCCAGGAAGTACTGAGTTTTCCTCTCAACTTGTATCAGTGAATATGGAGCTTGAAGCTCTGGAGCCTGAAGCTAACAGAGAAAATGCAAAACTAAGACTCAAAGATCCCAATGACATCACTTCAGTCACTAAATCAGGTCACACTTGAAGCCAGACCTACTCCCAGGCTTTTCAATTACCTGAACCAATAAATTTCTCTTATTGTGTATGCAAGATTGAATTTGATTTTTCTGTCATTTAAAACCACAACTGATGGTTAGAAACTTTAATAGAACACATATTTATAATTTTAAATACTTGGCTGCCCAATGGAAATGGTGTGGTGCATGGGGCAGGAAAACTTTTTGAGCTGGGGTTGTACCCAAGGGACATTTGTGCTTTGTTTGGTGAGAGTGTGAATTATTTCATCCTTTGACCAGGACAACACCACTGTCATGGAATTTATTCAGTGCCACAAAGCCTCCAGTGGGAACCCAGCATTTTCCCTCAAGGAGATAGGACTATCTGATCAATCTCCAGGAAATGTATTGACTGAGGAGCAAAAAAGAATTAGAGGAAAGGCTAGCAAGGTCACTAGGTAATCTTGGACAAAGCTACTGGAGAAAGTGAAAAGAGAGGACTGTGGGGCATTTAGGAAAGGGACCAGGGCAAGAGGAAGCTGGTCGAAAATGTAGGGAAGTGATAAGGTATAAAACACTTACCGGATTACATTCCCTAGAGTTCCCTGGGCTTCCTTTACAAAAGTGGCAATGGCTAGCACCATACTTATAAATTACTCCTCTCTACTTTGTACAGACTTTTTTTGTTGTTGTTGGAATAAAGGAAATTAACAATAAAGAAATCAAAAAAGAAAATATGATTAAGATAGTAAATGAAATCATTTTCTTTTCATCATTCCGTACGTACCCTTCATATCTGGTAGAAAAGATTATATTGGCATTAGGCTGTGTTATGCTAAAGTGATGAAGAGTGAAGGTTTCATAATAGTCAACTCAATCATCTCTTCATCACTTTACATTTCAACGTTTGACCTCAGGAGAGCCCTTTCCAGGGTCATATTAAGAATATTTAAAAGAAACAGGAAAGTCCACCAGTAAGATAGCTTCTCCAGTAGAATAGTTAACTATCCACTCAGGAGAGTCTACATTTTCAACAGCAATTTAACACCTTGCCTAAATTTTTCAACATCTCACTAGTTCTTTCTTCTTAACTAGTAAAGAAATGGCTTATGTGTTGGGTGGGTCCTTTTGTATTATGCTTATAAAATAACATTTGACTACATATTTTATACTAATTATATCAATGGGCTATAGTAATAGGCAAAATAAACCCCAGAGGAGCATGTTTTTAAAAATATAAACAAGTAAGTGAAGATATTAACAGCTTTCCTTGATCACAAATTTCTAAGCACTATTCAAAGCTCTTTAGGGACCATAATTACTGTAGTCTATAGAGTTACTGTTACTTGTATTTGGCAAGATTCTCCATGTCAATTGTACAGTGTGAGGCTGAACAAAACAGAGAAGTAAAGGGAAAAAAATTGGCAAAACATTTTGGTCTTAACCTTCACTTATATGACTAGGGAGGTATAAGGGACAGCCATCACAGAGAAAAAAAATAAGAAGTGACATTTTGGAAGAAATCCAGATTCTCTCTTATTTAAGGGAGTCAAACAATTTACCTTGAAACAAGATTTATGTACACTGGAGGTAAAAACATTAAAGGATCAGGTATTTGATCAAATTTTAGGGGAAAATTTAAGATTCCAAACATGGCACTACTTATAAATACACAATATGTGTGTTCATACATACAAACATGTTCTGAACATTCTAATGAAGAAAAAATGTTGTTTATACTTTTTAGATCAGTTCCAAAATTCACTTAGGAAAAGTCTTAAAAGCTCTTAGAAGGCCTCCCTGGTGGCGCAGTGGTTAAGAGTCCGCCTGCCGATGCAGGGGATACGGGTTCGTGCCCCGGTCTGGGAGGATCCCATATGCCGCGGAGCGGCTGGGCCCGTGAGCCATGGCCGCTGGGCCTGCGCATCCGGAGCCTGTGCTCCGCAACGGGAGAGGCCACAACAGTGAGAGGCCCGCATACCGCAAAAAAAAGAAAAAAAAAAAAAAAGCTCTTAGAGATGAAAACTCTAATAAATGAAGCCTAATTTTCATGAATACCTGTACTCAAGGGCTATTTGACCTGAATTACACAGCACATTTTGAGCTTTGTAACTCTTAGAGTACATATAATTTTTAATTGACTTTTCTTTGGCAATATCAGTATGTATGTATTATATTCACGGGACTCCCTCTACTGTATAACTTAACACATGAAAATTCTTGTTTTACTCTTTACCAAGGTTTCCTTGCACCTTGATGGATAAGGTGTCTAATTATGCAGTACTGCAGAAGGCTTTGGATCAAATCAGATGTTTTTATTGAAAATGAGGTCATGTTGGGTTGTGTGATATAGCTAAATAATCACTTAACTATTTTTCCAAGCCAAACACAGAGTAATTAGGTTTAGTAACATGGCTTCCTCCCTAAGATCCATAACTCAGACATGGTGGTTTGGGAACAATATGGGTAGAAATTGTGTATGTTTTTCTTGGACGTTCAAATGAATGTCACTTTCTAACTAGACTACATTTTAAATATAATTTAATTTACTCTCATTTTTACTTTATGTGACATTGCCTGGGAGAACATTTTCCAAATAATCATCTAAAATATTGTGGTCCCGGGCTTCCCTGGTGGCACAGTGGTTGAGAATCCGCCTGCTGATGCAGGGGACACGGGTTCGTGCCCCAGTCTGGGAAGATCCCACATGCCGCGGAGCCGCTGGGCCCGTGAGCCATGGCTGCTGAGCCTGCGCGTCCGGAGCCTGTGCTCCATAACGGGAGAGGCCACAACAGTGAGAGGCCCGTGTACCGCAAAATAAATAAATAAATAAATAAATAAAAATAAAATAAAATATTGTGGTCCCTAAATTTATCACTCAAGTAATATGTCATGTTATTACAGATAAACAATGAATCGAGGAGTTTGGGATAATAATTTATACAATAATATCCATAAACATCCATTAGAATATTTTGATAGTAGATTTCCAGATATTTCGTGGAAGTATTGATTTCAAATATATTGTCATCATACCACCAAAAATCATTGAAATGTTCTAGTTCTAATACTCTCTCAGTTTCAAATGCTTGTGTTTCTTGTGTACCTAGAAGACCTAGTTTGGTGTTCGGGAAATATTAGACTCATTGCTGTACCCAGGTCCATTTTTTTGAAATTTGTTAAATAATAAACTTAGATCAGCTTTATGTTCAAACAGTGCCTAATTTTCCACATTTCAAGGTGTGGGCTTAGGCATAAATTCTTAGACTATAGGTATAAGATCATTCCACTGAAGAATAAGGACTCTTTTACTGAGACTATCATTCCTTCCAAGATACTAAAATTTACTATATATTTCACATTGTTGGGTTGGCCACACAAAATCCTTTCACATTTTAGCTTTGGGCCACTAGATATTTTTTCCATTCCACTTTTATGCCCCAGAAGGGTACTATGTAGTGTACCATTATAAAATTTCCATATTCATCTTAGGTTTACTACCAGTATGACTTCAAAAATATGATACTATCAAATTGTAATGACTGTGAAATTAAGATGCCTTTTAGGGCATCCGTGAACAGCTGTATTGAATAGCCTGACATCTGTGAAATCAAAAGTGTATTTTGAATTCAACTTTCAAACCACAGAATTCAAGTAAGCAAAAACTGACCATGTGTTAAAAACACCTGAAACTCTTCCTCTTATAACTGTTTATCTACATTTTAAAAACTCTGTTTACATTGTAGTAACAGCTGTGTTTAAAAGGGACATGACAGAGCAGACTAATTTATAATGCAAAACTCTATTCTAAAAAAAAAAACTTATGCTTGAAAAAACACTTCAAAAGAGGGCAAAAATGATTAAAATAGACACAACCATTTGTTTAAACTATGACTTTCTCTAGAAAAAACAGCCTAATGTAAACTGGCCTATGCATGTTTCAAGCAGCTGTTCTGTATAATGCCTCTACAAAACCTTTCTCTTTGGGGGGTGGGCAGAAAGAAAATGAGCAACTGACCATATCAAAAGGTCACTGACATTTAAGAAACAGCACAAATCTAAGGATGGAATACAAAATATTTTTCAAGTATGCCAAGTTAGTTAAATTAAAGGCTGAGGAGACAAAGCCAGTGACCATCACCGTAGTCAGCGATCTTCTGACTGAAAAGTCACCTTTGACCAGCATTCATTCATTGTATTTGTATAGAATAAAGGCAAAACTTTTCCATAAGGGAAAAGAGTCCAAACAAATGTTTTGTCTGTGTTTTACAATATATGAGCTAATGCTTCTTTTCACTCTCTCTCTCTTTTTCAATCATTGTTTGGGCACCACATAGACATGATCCTAGGGCCCCTTTTTCACCGTTTCAACTGATTTTCCTTGGTGTCTGATGCTGTTGACCACTTTCACTTTTACAAAATCCTCTCTTTCATTGGTTCCCGTGATGCCATTCTGTCCTCATATCTCTTGATCTTTTCTAAGGAGCTAATGGAACACCTTTTCCTCTGCTTGTTTCCTAAACATTCCCTTAAGTGCCATCTACGGCGTCCTTCTCTTCTCAGATGGAGGACAGTGGTCTCAGGTAGTTGAAAGAAGCAAGGAAGCAGAGTTTCCCACATCTCAGCCTGGCCATGTGCTCAGGTTGTCAGGAATTAGCTGAGAGGGTCACATCTGAAGGGACCTGATTGGACAAAAGACAAGGACCACACAGAAACAAGGATGCTTCCTCAGATCCCAGCATGGAGAGCTGATAAAACCAGAACCTGGTTTCCGCACTCACATATGTCAATCTTGGAAATGTAGGCACAACCCCAAAGAAAGGGGCATGGAATTCCAAATAGATGAAGATAAAGTTCCCACTGCCCAACAAAATAAGGGCCCCAGATAGAAATTAAATTCAGTTAAAGAAACATGAGAACAGTTCCATTTCACACGTATGATTTTGTTGAATGATATTCCAGCAGTTCCCATCACAGTGCCTGCAATATGGTTGGAGTTCAAAAAACTGTGGTTTCCTCTCTTATTGGAGGATCACAAAATTCTCATTATCTGATGAGTTAAACTGGGTGAACTTTAATTCATTTATCCATTTACCCATGTAACAAAGATATTTTGAATACCTACTCTGTGCCAGGCAATATTCTAGGCTCTGAAAACACTATAATGTAAATGAAGTTCCAGCTCCTTAGAGACAGAGACAGTGGAAAAAGAAGAAAGAGGGAAGGAAAGAAGGAAGGAAGGAAGGAAGGAAGGGAGGAGGAATGACAAATGTAAGAGAATAAAACAAAGCAGAGTATTAGAGAGAGTTCGGGGTTGGTCCACTCTCCTGGTCAGAGTGCTCAAGAAGGCCTCTCTGAGTAGATGAGACTAACATTGTGCCTTAGAAATTTGTGGCAAGGACACGTCAGGGGCTTCCCTGGTGGCGCAGTGGTTGAGAGTCCGCCTGCCGATGCGGGGGACACGGGTTCATGCCCCGGTCTGGGAAGATCCCACATGCCGTGGAGTGGCTGGGTCCGTGAGCCATGGCCGCTGAGCCTGCGCGTCCAGAGCCTGTGCTCCGCAACGGGAGAGGCCATAACAGTGAGAGGCCCGCGTACCGCAAAAAAAAAAAAAAAAAAAAAAAAGAACACTCCAGGCTGGGAAGTCAGCAGGGCACAAGCCGTTGAGTAGTCTTTCAAATCAGTTATTCTCTAAACTTACAACTCAAATTAGCATGTAAGGGAAGAAGTCTGTAATCTTAATGTGAATCTTAGCCATTCCTTCGGTTTCATTTATATAACAGTCAAAATATATTTTGGAAAAATAAATCAAGATGAAAGTAAGGATTTGCTGTTATTAATGTTCATTCATTAAATTACATTCATTCAAATAGGAAAGAATAAGCTATATAACTTATATTTGTGTCTATGTCTCTATTTGCATATACCTATATTTGTATCATCTATATCTCTATTTACATTTGAAATACGCTATATACTCTGGTTATACCCATACCTGCATCTATCTATCTATCTACCTATCTATCATCTATCAATGTGCTGCTGGCTATGTGACCTAAGTATTTTACTACTAAGGCCTCACAGCTGATTAACTTATCTCTGAAAGAAGCAAACTGTCCTCCTGAGAAACTCCTCAGAAGTAGAATATATAACTGTGTATCTATACCATGTGTATCTGTATCTGTATCTGGCTATGCTTATAATTGTGTTATGTATACATAAGACTTCAGTTTAAGCACTCCCAGGTTATACCTTTACAGACCAACTGGATCAAATATCTACAGCAAGAAGATGATTCTACTCATAAAACACAAATTGGGGGGATTATTTTTGTTACTATCTTCTAACGAGATGTCGAAGAGAGGTTCCCAAAAGATAAATTATTAATTCTAAATAGCATACAAAATCATACTTTATTATTCAAAAAAAATGTAAAAATATCACCACTGCTTTATCCTTAAGGTTTCCCCTTGGAAAGGGCCACCCCCACTCCCCAAACAGAAATTGAAGATGTGTTACCAATGCCAATGCAGTCACCTCCAGGGTAGCTGACATATCCATGGCATTTTTTCAAAGCTATGATATATAAATTTTATTTTAAAAGAGTTGCAAACAAAAAGAAACACACTGGCTTTGTCTATATTCAGGGTCCTACAGTTCTTTTTAAAGTACAGTGTTATGATGCTTTATAAAAAGAGGTCCTACATTTTCTGATGCCTGGTAAGACTGATTTATCACTTACAACTCCCTCACACTCTTGATTTTATGATGGAATCATAAAATTGTGGGTAATTTTTTAAATGGCTGCATCAATTATAATAAAAATATATGCTTTAAAGCCCTCAAAAGTAGGATAGTTACAATCAGTCATCCTACACTAAAGGAGTCATTTGAAATGAGTCTTATTTAATTAGGATGACTGCATGCCTGACTTGCTGGGGACAGTCCCAGTTTATGTCTACTGTCCTGATGTAAGAACAGTGCCCACACTGACTCTCAAGAAAGTCCTAGTAAACTACAGTTATTCGATGTAAAATCAATTGCAGAATGGTTATAGTGAAGAAATTTTATAAATCTAGTGTTTGGTCCAGGACAGGAAATACCACCTGTCACTAAAATCTGGAAAATACAGTTGTCACAGTATATAATATTCAATTATTTAAATAATTTTCCTCCTCTGGGAGTCAAATCAAAGAGTGACAAAAAAAGGGCTGTAGCACAGAGGTAGCTTGGCTGTCATGCCAGCACTAGTGTAATAGCATAGACATACAGATACAAGACAGTGTTTACAAGTTTATTCTCCTTCAGGCATAAAAATTAATGAAATTGACATTCGTAAATGTATTTCCCTGACTACATTTTCCTTCTATGAACTAGCAAAAATTTGGAAGTTTATGGCAACTAATCATTTCCACTTTATCTAATACTAGCAGGGGAAAAGTTATTAAAGTTGAAGTCTTCTCAAGGGATGTGCCAGTCCCATCAACTCTTCTTTTCTATGGCATATAGCATTACTATAGTAAGTGTTCAATTGTATAGGAGAAGATATTTAAATCATTTTACATTTTCTAATATTTTCCAGTTCTATGCTTTCCCAGATATAGTAGATTTGTTTTTTAGAACAACATTTGCATTTGACATAATAAGGGGTTTGGCATTTTTAAAAGGTGGGAGGAAGGCAGATCATTTTTGGAAAAAAATTGAACTAGCTTTATGACTACAGAACTTCTTAGAACCTTTAATATTCTAATATACATGGTGACTCTAAGAGACAAGTATTGCATGAGGCATTTCTCAAACATGTTTGCCCACTGAGCTCTCTTTTCACACAGCATCTTCCTGGTCTAATGTCTGTGCAACACATTATGGGAAATATGTCTTCTTAGAATAATGTCTTATTCTTCACAAATCTACATGGAAAAAAAATCGAATCCCTCTGTTAAAGGTTTTAAAACTACTTAAAGAGGCAGTAATGAAAAAAAAGATGATAAGAAAATGCACCTACATTTATTTATTTATTTATTTATTTATTTATTCTACAAATACTGAGTGAGTATATACTATGTGCTGGGGACTTTTCCAGGCATCAGTATTGTTGCAATACAAGCCATGCAAAGTCCTGGTTCTCAGGGAGGAAACATTCTAGTGGGAAATACACAATAAGCACACGTATGAATATATATGTATCCATGAGTGATGGTGTTAGGGTGCTAATATTGTGAGACTTTGTTCTTTTTGTTTTTGAATTTTCTCTAATATGGGTATAGTACATATATAAATTCAATGTGATTATAATCAACATCCAAAAGGATTTTTTGTGAAACTTAACAAACTGGTTAAGGGCCTAGAAGAACAAAAAGCCAAGAAGAGTCACAATGATTTTTTTTTTTTTTCTTTTTTTGCGGTATGCGGGCCTCTCACTGTTGTGGCCTCTCCCGTTGTGGAGCACAGGCTCCGGATGCGCAGGCCCAGCGGCCATGGCTCACGGGCCCAGCCGCTCCGCGGCATATGGGATCCTCCCAGACCGGGGCACGAACCCGTATCCCCTGCATCGGCAGGCGGACTCTTAACCACTGCGCCACCAGGGAGGCCCCACAATGATTTTTAAGACTAAGGAATTTTCCCTAAAATATTAAGGAGCTATAAAGTTATTAGCACAGGGATAGACAAACTAATGGATCAAAATAAGAAATCCATAATCAAAAACCCACATGGAAACTTGATGAGTGTAGAAATGGTACTGATGATCAATGAAAGTAATGGATTATTCATCAAATAGTGTTGGGAAAACTGGCCTTCCAAATGGAAAAATAAACTGAATCCCTGCCTCACACCATACTTAAAAAAGAAATTTAATGTGGAATAAAGAACTAACTTTGAAATTGAAAAAGACACAAATAAATGGAAAGCTATTCCTTGTTCCTGGTTTGGAATAATTAATATTGTTAAAATGTTTATATTGCCCCAAACAATCTACAGATTTAATGCAAACCCTGTCAAAATTTGAATGGCATATTTCAAAGAACTAGAAAAAATAATTCTAAAGTTTGTATAGAACCACAAAAGATCTTGAATAGCCAAAACAATCTTGAAAAAGAAAAACAAAGCTGGAGGTCTCATGCTCCCTGATTTCAAACTATACTACACAAAGCTATAGTAGTCCAACAGTATGCTATTGGCACAAAAACAGACACACAGATCAATGGAGCAGAATTGAGAGCCCTGAAATAAACCCACAAACATATGGACAATTAATTTACAATAAAGGGACAACAAATACACAATGGAGAAAGGATAATGTCTTCAATAAATAGCACTGGGGAAACTGGACAGCCACATGCAGAAGAATGAAACTAGATTACTATCTTACATCATACACAAAAATTAACTCGAAATGGATTAAAGACTTGACTGTAAGACTTGAAACCATAAAATTCCTAGAAGAACACAGAGGTGGTAATCTCATTGACATTGGTGTTAGTGATAGTTTTGAGGTCCTGACTCCAAAGGCAAGGGAAACAAAAGGAAAAATAAACAAACAGGACTTAAACTAAAAATTTCTACACAGTGAAACAAACCATCATCAAAACAAAAAGGCAACCTACTGAATGGGAAAAGATATTTACAAATCATATATCTGATAAAGTGTTAATACCCAAAATATATCAAGAGCTCATACAACTCAACAACAATAAAACAACCCCGATTTAAAAATGGGCAGAGGATCTAAATAGATATTTTTCCAAAGAAGACATACAGATGGCCACTAGGCACATGAAAATATGCTCAACATCACTAATTATTAGGGAAATGCAAATCAAAAGACATATCCCCTGACAATTGTTAGAATGGTTATTATGAAAAGACAAGGAATAACAAATGTTGGGGAGGATGTGGAGAAAAGGGAGCCCTTGTACACTGTTGGTGGGACCATAAATTGGTTTAGTCACTATGGAAAAACAGTATGATGATTCCTCAAAAAATGTAAGAATAGAACTACCATATGACCCAGCTATTACACTTCTTAGTATCTATCCGAAGAACACAAAAACACTTAATACTTAATTCAAAAAGATATGTGCACTCCTATGTTCACTGTGGCATATTTATAGTAGCCAAGATATGGAAACAACCTGTGTGTCCATCGATGGATGAATGGATAAAGATATTCAATGGAATGCTGCTCAGCCATAAAAATAGAATGAAATCCTGCCATTTGTGACAACATGGATGAAACTTGAAGGTATTATGCTAAGTGAACTAAGTCAGGTGGAGGCAGAAAAAAATAGCACATGATTTCACTCATATGTGGAATCTAAAAAGCAAAACAAAAAATAAATAAAACAAAAACAAACTTATAGACACAGAGAAATATTGGAGGTTACCAGAGGATAAGGGGGTTTGGGAATGGGTTAAATGAGTGAAGGTGATCAACCGTATGAAATTTTTAATTTCAAAATTAAGTTATTTAATTAGTAAAAAAAAATGAAGAAGAACTGAACATATACAGTACATATCTACATATAGGTATAAAACTACATGGCTCCAGGCAGTTATGGAAGTGAAATTCACATCAATCTCTTCCCACGGTATCGATGCATTTAAAGTTCTTACAAGCATGAACCTTTAAAATGTTTGAATATCCACAAACTAAATTCCATCTTGTAAACCACAAGAATCATAAACATGCCCCCACCCACCTTTGTATAACAGAATTATTCTATAAGAAAATTCTAGGTCCATTGAGCACCCTGTTAGGAAGGGGCCATCTACAGAGGGGAAATTTCCAAGGATTTAGAATCCAGAGTACTGAGTTCAATTCTAGTCTCACCATTCCCTAAGAGTGTGATCCCAGGCCAATAATTCGACCTGTGTGAGTCTGTTTCCTCGTCTATAAAATGACGATAATGATAGTATCACCTCACTGAATTATCATGAGGATTAAAGAAGAATATACAGGAAAGTGCTTTGTAAGTCTTAAATTCGTTTTGCCAAAAATAGTAACTCATTTCTGTACCAGTTGAAGGCAAAAGATGCTTACCACATGAAACTCGCCTTAAGGGAATAAGTGAAGTGCTCTGGTGGAAGAGGCAGGATTAACATTGGAAGCAATAGCATGCATCAAGAAAAAGAAAGAAAGAAAGAAAAAAAGAAAACCCCAAAGAAACACAGGTTGAATTATGTAGCTGAGACCCTCAGGACTGTAGGGAGCTTCAGTGAGTGTCAGGCTCTAGGATGATAAATGACTTTCACTAGGCCTTGAGGCATGCTGTTTAGATCAGTGGAAGGTGTGGAGAGGGTGTTCTAGGTAAGAAGAGAATGTGGTCTACTTGCAAAATAGCAATGATAGGCTTAATTTATCCAACATGGTCAGGATCTTTTCACTGTAGGGCCAGTCGTGGTTCTTATTAAGCGGGGAAGGCTTACTTGCACCTGTAGGTTAACCTAACTTTAAAATTACGAAAAAAGGACTTGGGAAACAGCAAGAACTGATACTTACAGGGTGGCAACAATGTTTCACTAGTTATCATCCAGGTGCGTGATCTGGCCCTTAGCAGCTATTTTATTAGGTTCCCAGCATCTTGTCATAGATCCTTGTCCATAGCTATTTGATGACTGTGAAGGATGACCGTGAGAAATCTCATCTTTGCTTTGTAAACACCCCAGAATTTAAATTTACTGCTTCTAAATCTGACCCATGAATGGACCAACAAAGGTGTTAAGATATTCTTCTTGAATCAGCACAGCTTACTAGACCTTGAGACAGATATCTTGTCTTAAATTTCTTCTACTTTATTTGCTGTCTGTTGTTTTAAACCATTCTCTTTGATTTTTTGTTTTGATCTACACAAAATGTTAGGTTGAAATAACTACTTGTCATTCCCACTGGATCCAGCTCGGGAGTAATGTGGACCAAGAATCCATAATACAAGGCCATGTGGCTAAAAAAATTTGAGATTTCAATAACATGAAAACTATTAATGCTGAGATTCCTGTTTAGAGTGAAATGTGTTGTCATCACACCCCTTTCATTAAACGGTGACGTGATCTTTGTTTCTACATAAGCAGTCACTGCTTGGTTGAGGATAAGACAATCTTGAAACTTAAGATAACTGATGCTCAAATAAAATCAATCCTATTGATAGGTTTAGAAACAAAAAAGCCTCACATTTATATTCCTGCCTTCTTTTTGCTATGGGAAGGGAGAAGGGATTGTTTTTTTGTGGAGGCAAGGCTAGTATCTCAGGGAAATAAGAAAGTAATAACAGATGTAAAGTCAAGGGGAGAAATGGCACACACTTCTCCCTCCTTCCTGCTTCCCACTTCAAGTTACATTCCATGTGGAAGACTTTAGACCTTTCCCCAACATTTAGTGACTGAAAATTAACCTGGAAATTTTGGTCTGCTTTCCCTCTGGTTGGGGCACTAAGAATTAAGCCTTTCTTAGTAAGTTCCTGTGATTTACTTATATAGTTAAAACTAACCATAATTCACGCACCTCACAGTACATTATACGTCAAAATACATCACCTCATTCAAATGTATACTTGAAAAGTGATGCTGCCTACCTCACCTCACTTCTACCACCCACCCAGTTAGTTCCCTTCCTTCTGCCTCATCCAGTCCTTCCAAGCTGAGACCAGCCTGACCCTACTTTCCAGGACACCCTCAGGTTCTCTTTCATTGGAAAGTATCTCAACACACCTTGCTCCACTCACAGGGCCCGGTGGCCAGACTCTGTCCCACCACATTGCTCCCAAACTCACGTTTGTCGTCAATCATACCTGAGACTTGAGACCGTGGCCCCTGGTCATCCACAACGTCCCCCAGCACAACTCATCCCATCCCATCCTTCAGGCCATCTCACACTCTCCTTCAGGCTATCGAACTGGGACTCTTCCTTTGACTCTGTTCTGAAATGTCCAGCCGGTTGCCCTGCTTATTTCCCTGAGACCTGGGACATGATCCTAAACTCCAAGCTGGTGCCAGAGCTCCTGTGCTGTACTGTGTTCCTGAAGGTCCTCTCAGGAGGACCAGGAGTCTCACCCCAGGGTCTCAGCCCGGCTATAGGGGATGTGAACCAGCAGTGTAGCTTTCCTGCTTGCCTAGGTGTTGTCCCAAGACTCTTGGTTACTCTGCACCACACCACAGCCTTTAGAACCTCATCTTGAACTGTGCTTTCTAACTCCTCTCCCTTCCCACCCATCTCACACACCCCCTGGGCTTACAAGCTCCAGGATTAAGACTGAGCCTGGTGTGCTCCTCAGGAACCAGTTTCCACAAATGACCATCCTTCCTAACGGATGAGTGTGATGCCAAGCTCTGACACTGTCCCTATTTCCTCTACCTTGCATTGCAACAGGTGTGCCAGCATACCGCATTCAACATTGACCCAACAGAAAGGAACAGTGGCAGCTGTTACAGGCCAGGCGTTGTCCTAGTTGATGGAGAGATGAAAAAGGCAAATCCCAGCATCAAGACGTCTACAGCCCTCACCCGTCTCTACTAATGCACATGTTCTGATCTATAACTTTTGAAGCACCTCCCTCACTGGACCACATCCTGTGTGTTATACAGAAAGACTAAAAATAGGGTCCAACCAAATTGGACTTCTAGCCAAGTGTTACCTTAAGAAATATTTTAATTATTCTATAGTTCTTTTGTCATTAAAATTGGAAATATCACATAGGATTGCCTGGATAATGCAACACAGAAACAAAGGGGAAAGTATGTGTTCAGAGGCTACATGAGAACGGCCATCCTCATGCTTTCAAGTTCACAGATCTGGATCATTGATTCTCAACAGAGGTGGTACCTCCCCCTAGAGGGCATTTTGGAAATCTGTGGAGGTATTTTTTGTTTTCACAATGATTAGGGTATACTTCTAGCAGTTGATGAAGCAGGCATGCTAGAGGTCTCCCAGGGCAGGGGACAGTCTGCTCAATGAAGAAGCTGAGCTTTGTACAGCTTTTAAATATCCCAGAAAATAGTCAAATAAGTGAAAAATTTGTTTATAATTATCTCAGCCTGAAACCTAATGCTACTTTATATAGAGAATTTTTGAACAGTTTTAATAGACACTGACTTTCCAGCAAAGCAACAGACCATGTAAATCAAAGGAAGAAGGTCCTTTGTTTGGTTTAGAAGGTTAGTAAGTGTTGTCTGTCATTTTGAGAAGTCGTGTCACCAATCACAATGCTGTTCAAGGTCTTCAACAGCCCATACAACAAACCTGTTTCAGTCTACATCTGTAGATGTCACCAAAAATTGTAATAAAAGATATCTGAGATGTATTTTAATGAATTTAACATTCAAACATTATATGAGCAGAGACACACAAAACATAGAGATCAGATTGAGGTCCATTTAAAAAAGGGCTGGTTTATAATATTTCATATTCAAAAATTTGGAGGCAATATAATAAGAAATCTATGTTGTGAAAACTATGTTTTGGAAGTACTTGCTAATTTGGGCAGGGGATGTTTGCTGTTTTTCAGTCTGACTCTGACCTTGTCCCCAGAGGTGTACCACCACACAACTTCTCAACAACCTCTTGAACTATAGTTCCCTTTCCCAAACCTTCTATTCCACATCATCCATCAAAAAATACAGCCTCCAAGGATTTTTAAAATCCTAGAGACTGAATACACGTCTACTAAGATAGTGTTATTTTCCTAATCCATGTCATAAATTGGGAATCATTTTGATATTATACTTATAAACAGAACCCAGCTCATTTGTAAGAGTATTGGACTTCATTTTCTGCACTTTGACTCTATATTTCTTCTTGACATTTCCCCTTACTTAAATTAAGATTAGTTTTCTTTTTATTACTACATGTAAACACATATACTGTTATTACTCACCCTAACAGTAGGTTTATTCGAGTATCCATTTGTACTTTTCCTCCTTAATTTTTCTATATATCTTGTACAGAATAATAAAAAATTATTTTATTTTAGAATAATAAAGGGAATTATTATAAAAAGGGAGCACTGACCTCTGTAAGGTTGTTTCAACTGCTCTAGAGTCAACAGACTAACAAGTAGTTTTATCCTTGAAAGAGCTTACTGCAAGGCAAGAGTGAAGTTCAGAATATGTTTTAGCCAGTCTAGTGCAAACACCAACAAATCAAAATGGACCCCAGCTGTAAACGACAACTCTAGCAGAACCAGTGCCCATCAGCTGAATGTCAGCCCTCTCTAAAAAACTCCCAACTCATGGTTGTGACTCAATTCCAATACGGCACTCTTATGTCCTGTCTCTCCTCCTAGGGCCTGGGTTTGGTTCGATATATTCCTTATGTGTTATCTAATTTGATCCTTTTTTAAAAATCACTATGAAGAGATATTATCTCTACCTTTACAGATGAAGATAGGGAGAAATTAAGAAATCTGTATGAAGTCACAGAGTTAGCAAATAGCAGAACTGGGATTGTAACTTAGATACTTCAACTCCCAATACCCATGCTTCCCCATCCACCATCACCATTTCATGTTCACCCATAAAGTTACTATACAATGAACAGAGCAGAAAAGCACAGGTGATGGTTGGTTCTGAGCAGTACTTTTCACCAAGACAAGAAACAACAAATGACATAACAATGGGATTAATAACCAGCTGATAACATTTGGACCCTGCTAATGTGGGCCTTATTACAATCCACCAAGCATAAAAAGACATAAAGAGTTTCTTACCGTTTCACACATTCATGTGATCTTCTCTTTTATCATCCTACTGAGTTATGGTAATTAAGAGGAAACAATACTATCGTGCAGGTACTCATTAAAGTCATGGTCTGTGAGCTCCTTGAAGATGGGAAATCCTCATCTCAACTCCAGTGCTGAGCACCGTACCTACAGCAAAGTAGGTGTTCAGTTAATGTCTCTTGTTACCACTGACTGATGACATAGCATTCTGCAGCAAACCATAGGAGAGAAGATGTGCGGTTCTCCTGTTTCTGGTCTCCCTTGCCTTGAAATCTCATAGGCTTGTCCTCATAAACTTCTGGCCAACACATTCACTCACACTCCCAAGAGTTGACTCTTTGGGTTGTTTTTTTGTTTGTTTGTTTTTCCCAAATGTTTTCTTTTTTTTCCCCTTTTGTTTTTTCTTTCCTTTTCTTTTTGACTCCTCCTTGGGTTTCAAAGTGCACTCAGGTGAAGGATTATTTGGGAGGTAACTGTGAGGATGAACTGCTAGACAGGTGGGGTAGAGCGGTTAAGAGAATAACTATAAATCCAATAAGGAAGGAAAAGTGTATGCTCTCTACATTAGATTCCAAGCTCCATAAATTCTGTAGCCCTTCCTATGTAGAGAGCATTACTTCTTTTACCAATTTATTGAGAAGCTGGAATGTCCTTGGATAGAAAGGAAAGAGAAATTCATAGCATTGGAGATTTGCTAAAGATTGGTGATAAAGAATTTAAATTTGATTTGAGATGAGAATATAAGCTCCATGAGGGCAAGGACCTGGGTCTTCTTTTAACACTATCTCCCTGTTATCTAGCACATTGCCTGGTACTAATCAACATGTGTTGGTTGAATTAATAAGATCACATAAGCTAAAAGTATGACAAGCAGTGAAAGCATTTGCATAAAGGTGTCAGAGCTAAATATTAGTGTGCCAGGAGGGAGAGGGTCCATACTCAAAAACAGGCTTGACAATGAAGCATGTAGATCATCAGTGTCATCTCTCTACAACTCCTCTCTCCAGAATCACTTACTAGTCATACCCTTAATGGTCCTATGCCATTCCAGATGTTTAAAATATGATTATTCCGGAGATTTTTAAATAATTTAAAGGACAAATGTTTCAACATAGACTGCCACCATTTCTCATTTAATTTCTCAGAAGGTGGGGGGGGAAATACCATATTTTGTAAAGGACTATTTGTTTTAAAAGGAACAAGAAGCCCAAACTGGAAAATTTCAATATTGAGTAATAGAAATGAAGGGTTAAATAAAATTATGTCAAAATATTCTAATTTTAGAAATATATAATATTTATTTGGAGTCATACAAGCTATAAATTGCAAGCCAAAAGATAGTTGAGCAAAAGTGTCTTTCCAAAGATGACCAATTTTAAAGGGGCAGAGTATTTCAATTTATCGTGCTGCATTATGCAACTTCTTCAACAGCCCAGGTTTCCCATATACATCAGCTATAATTCTAAGGAAAAAAAAATGTTGATTTTGTGAGTGATTTACAAAGCCTGTTTTGTTTTGTCTTGTTTTTTAATTTTTGGCTGCATTGGATCTTTGTTGCTGCACGCGGGCTTTCTCTAGTTGCGGCGAGCAGGGGCTGCTCTTCGTTGCGGAGCACGGGCTCTAGGCATGCAGGCTTCAGTAGTTGTGGCTCACGGGCTCAGTAGTTGTGGCTCGGGGGCTTTAGAACACAGGCTCAGTAGTTGTGGCGCACGGGCTTTGTTGCTCAGCGGCATGTGGGATCTTCCCCGACCAGGGCTCGAACCTATGTCCCCTGCATTGGCAGGCGGATTCTTAACCACTGTGGCACCAGGGAAGTCCCACAAAGCCTGTTTAATAAGGAAAGGTGACTGTATTAGTTTCCTACGGCTGCTGTAACAAACTACCACAAACTCAGTGACCTAAAATAAGAGAAATTTATTCTCTTTCAGTTCTGGAAGCTGGGAAGCACAAAATGATTTTTCTGGGTGGAAACCAAGGTGTCAGCAGGGCTCATGCCCTCTGAAGGTTCTAAGGAAGAATCTGTTTCCTTGCTTTTTCCAGTTTCTGGAATTGCACTCTGCTTTCCTTGGCTCATGACCCCTTCCTCCATCTTCAAAGTCAACAGTCTGGACTTTTGTTTCAGTTGTCACATTACCTTTTCCTTCTTCTTTATAATCAAGTCTCCCCCTTATAAGTATACTTGTGATTGTATTTAGAGCCCACCAAGATAATCCCAGATAACCTCCCCATCTCAAGAACCTGAACTTAGATCTGCAAAGTCCCTTTTATCATACAAGGTACCTCTCACAGTTTCTAGGAATCGGGACCTGGGTATTTTGGGGGGCTATTATTCAGCCTCCCAAAGTGAAAAACATATTTGAATAGGAGGCTTGTGGTTTAAAGTTCTACTTCCAAATTAGGAATAAGACAGAGGCAATTACTTTCTAAAATATATAGTTTGTATGAAAGAAACAGATAAATGAAGCAAAAGGCAGCTGTGGTTACTTTCTATGACAACCTTAAGTCATCATCAACATATATACCTCATCTTGAAAATGGGCACCAGGCATATCTTCCATCATTTCTAACATTGCCAACATAGAAATATTTGCAGCAGGCTTGTAGGTGCTGATTGTAATCGCTAATATAATTGAGGCTGTAACCATTCTTTTCTTTTTCTGTTCTCCAAGGTTACTATTTGAGTGGGCTCTCACGATCCAGTGTTTATAGTTTCCTCAGTGATGGAGGGGGAGGATGAAAGGATACATAGGTCCGATTTCTCATCTTCTTCAGCTTGAATATTATATGATGGTTTTATTTCTCACTCTCTCCCATTTTCAAACACTGTTATTAAATATGAAAGAGAGTCTGAAGTTAAAACTCTTTGTTTTTCAAAGAGTTATACAAGCCAAATTGATGATGGACTCAGTGAACTGAATGGTTGGAAGAAAAGAGATTTTGTGGAACAGTCAGTAATTCCTTGCTGTTTGGAAATTCTGCATAAGAATGATTAAAAATAAACACTGATGCGTACTCAGTAGAAGTGTCATAGATCCTACCAATGATTCTTTTTTTTTTTTTTTTGAAGATGTTGGGGGTAGGAGTTTATTCATTTATTTATTTTTGTTGTGTTTGGTCTTCGTTTCTGTGCGTGGGCTTTCTCTAGTTGTGGCAAGCGGGGGCCACTCTTCATCGTGGTGCGCGTGCCTCTCACTATCGTGGTCTCTCTTGTTGCGGAGCACAGGCTCCAGACGCGCAGGCTCAGTAGTTGTGGCTCACAGGCCTAGTTGCTCCGCGGCATGTGGGATCTTCCCAGACCAGGGCTCGAACCCACGTCCCCTGCATCGGCAGGCAGATTCCCAACCACTGCGCCACCAGGGAAGCCCGGGAAGCCCCTACCAATGATTCTTGATTCATACTCATGGATGTAGAGATATACAACTTTTCTCTTTCTAGTTTTATAAGTCCCCAGGGAGAAAATTAAATGGTTATTACTATTTGATGAAAAGTATGATTAGAGTCCTCATTAGCTGAACTCTCCAGCTTAATAATATGCAAAACAGACTGCTCTTAGATCAGAAGACCGCTAAGTTCCCTTTAAACTCTAAGTTTTATGATTCTCTGCTTTTGTGTTTGCTGACAAAAGAACAAGAAAAAAAGAAGCAAAGATCAGCACATGTTTCTCCTTCGCGCGTGAAACATTTGCCTTTGTTTTGTCTTGGAATGCCCACTCTTAGAGACAGATACAGCCTCGTGTGTCACATTCTTGACACCATCTCTACACTTTTAGTTGAGATTGTCATTGACAGGGTAACACACCTGGGAACCACACCAGTTCCCAGAACCATAATTTTAAATACCATCCTAGCAGTCTCTAAATTGCAAGGGTTCCTTTGTAAGGTGAGAAACCCTCTCTCCTGGAGGTTTGTTTATTTTGCAGTTAGGAAAGATAAGGGACTCCTTTGTGAACCATTGGTTTGGAATTTAAACGTATAGTATTGCTGACAGAGTGCTGACAATTCATCATATGGTGTATTTAGCATTTTCTTTCTCTCAGGGTGGTGGGCTGGGGCGGTCCCCTCCCTTCTTCCTGGTCCCTGAGCGGAGGATCCTTGGGCAGCGATGACTCAGCCCATCTCCTGTCAACCGCTGCTGCCGTCCAGTCACTGGCTCAGAAGGGTTCCCTCACCACGGGTTTACTTGGAGGGCTCACTTCCAAAACAAAGATTAAAATGCCCTTTCTCTTTAATAGTCTCACTGAACACTTGCTCGTTAATGTTCAGACACTAATAGCACTGGAAAGAGTCGTTGCTTGTGTCAACTCATCAAGTAGTCTAAACAAGCCTGTTGGAGGCTGGCCAGTTCTGGCCAGTCATTGACCACAGACACGATCTGGAAGGCTGTTACAACTTGTGAAAGTGAGAGGTAGCTTTGCTTCCTGTCTAGCCCACTTCCCAGGGATTGTCCCCAGAAGCACTGGACTTTGAGGCCAGCAGGGGTTTTTGTTCAGTTGTGGCCTTAAGATGTGCTTTATTGTTTAGCACTAAAATTGAGATGTGTGTCAAAGCTGGAAAATTCTGGAAAAGCCAGAAATAAGAGCATTATCTGAAGCGAGGCTTGGCAGCTGGAAGTTTATAATTTAGTCTTGTGGTTAGAAGGTGCTGATAGTTTTTGTCCTACTTGGTTTTTGATGAGTGAGTGGGCGGATTTGCGAGCTCCCTTCTTTGGATGATGGCGGTGCTTTTTCAGAGATATTGCTCCTCTCCTTCAGATTAGCCACATTTATCCCAGCCACGTGCTTCCTCTCTACAAAAAGAGCTTTATAATCATTACACATCCCTCAATAAGGTGGATGGAGAAACATCTTCAAGTATGCCCTTCTGGCAATAGCCAATAAACAAATTCAAAAACTCAAAAGACTGATATTGAAAAAATTTGTACAGAGTTGTGTTTCATTTCTAACTCTGGAGTATTTCTCAGGAGGGGAAAAGGGGAGCTGTATCTCTTACATGGCATCCGAGATCCAATCTGGTCTCATTTATTTGAGAACTTTTTATTAGTCACTCATTCTGTGCCAGGAACCATGCTAGATGCCAGGGATTCAAAGATGAAATCAACATGGTCATTGCCCCCAAGGAGTGTATATCCTTAAAATAAAGTCATTGCTGTGATGGAAAGATGAAGAAAGTACAAAAGAGAGCAGCTGAAAGAGGCTGGAAAGAGTTGATTAAGGAGATTCTATTTGAACTGAAATGTAAAGGACTATGGGGATTTGTCAGAGGAAAAAAATCAGGAGAACAGAAGGAAGGGGGATGGTTACCCAGGGAATTCAGATCCTCTCCTGCCATCAGAAGGGGGTAGGCTTTGAGGGAGATAGGGCTGCATAGACCAGCAAGGACCAGGCCATTCAATGCCTTGTCAGTGTAGTTTTCACTCTTATGTGATGGTTAGGTGATTGGAAATTTCCAAACAAAAAAGTGATGTGATCTCATTTGCAAGTGAATAAAAAATCAATTTGGAAAACTGAATGCATACACAAAGGGATCCACTCTTCACCTATCATCTGGTCATTGAGGCTGTGATCAGGGTACAGAGAAAAGCTACCTCCCTACCCGTCTTTTTCATCTCTATCGTGATCCATAATGGATTTAAGGGACTTTCCAAATCTTATTTCAAGGCTTATGCAAGTCGAGGCTTCCCAACATTTTACCTCTGTCTAGGTCTCTTTTTTCTCTTTTTGCTTTTTCCCTAGCATCTTACCATGCCTTGCTATTTTTGAGCTCAGTGGTCTTAAGGTTTTTCAAAACATATTCAAATTTGGAGTAAAGCTATGATAATTGAAACAGTGTGACATTGTTACAAGATTGGAAAGACATAGCAATGGAAGACATAGCTGATTCAGAATCAGACTCTAGTATGCATGAAAACTTATATGAGAAATGAATCATCACAAATCAGTATTTCATGAAAAAGTGTTATTGATACAAATAATTAATAAATAATAAAGTTCAATTTCATAAGTAATCAAAAAATGCTAGCTAAAACAAAGGTAAGGCAAAAGATACCATTAAACAAGAAAAATTAAATGTAATGCCCATGAGGTATAGGTGAGAAAGGCATTCTCCTACTCAGTAAAAAAAAACATAACTTTTCTGGGCTGCCCTAGTGACGCAGTTGATAAGAATCTGCCTGCCAATGCAGGGGACACAGGTTCGAGCCCTGGTCCGGAAAGATCTCACATGCCTCAGAGCAATAAGCCCGTGCACCACAACTACTGATCCTGTGCTCTAGAGCCCATGAGCCACAACTACTGAAGCTCGCGTGCCTAGAGATGGTGCTCTGCAACTAGAGAAGCCACCGCAATGAGAAGCCCACGCACCGCAACAAAGAGTAGCCTCTGCTCGCCGCACCTAGAGAAAGTCTGCGGGCAGCAACGAAGACCCAACACAGCCAAAAAATAAATAAATAAAATAAAAATAAAAAGACATAAACTTTCTGAAAAGGCTTGGATATGTTATAATTTGCTTTAAAAATGTTTATACCCTTGATCTCATGATTTCACTGATCGAAACATATTTTAAGAAAAAAAATTGGAGAATTAGACAAAGATTTGTGCACAAAAATGTTCATTGTAGCGTTATTTATAATAACACACATTCTAAGAAGAGGTGATTTATAAAGTAATGATACCAGTAGTCATTCTCTTTCACAGAAATGAACATTTATTGAGCTTCTACTACAAGCCAGTGATTAATTTATCTCCTGTAACCTTCCCATGCTGCAGATTATGAAATCAGGCTCAGAGGGGTTTGGTAGTCTGCCCAAGATCACAGTTTTGGTGCTAACCCAGATCTGGCATCAAAAACTTATTCTTTCCATTATACCTCAATACTTCTATTTATAAATATGTGTCAATTGTTTACTTCAAAAATTACTATAAGGAGCTCCATATCTCTTTCTATTTTTCCAACATTCCAGAAAACAAGGGAGTTCTGCTTTTGGATTCCTGTGGTGTGAGTGGGGGAGCTAGTGCCTACAGCTTGGAGAGTCAATGAATTCATCTGCAATTTAGATCATTCATTTCCCAAGAAAAAATAGTGAACCATAAGAATTCAATGTTCCTCCTGGGAATCTTCTCTCTTTTACTCTTGGAATAAATCCAGAGGAGACAAGCACTTAAGACATCGAGTACATCCCAGATACGATCTGTAGTAAATATTGGCTAGTCCATCTACACTTAGTGTTTAGTTATTTATAAGGCTACCTCTTCTATTCGATAGCCAGTTTCTTAGGGTTAAGGAAATACAGCATTGTCAGTGCCTTGAATATAGAGAGAGTACACTGTCTAGTGGCACAAGCAGAGGACTACAGTTATTTCTCAACAGTCAATAGCTTGACTCAATTCTTACAGGAGGCACTGGTTGGCTTCATTTTTTGTAGAAATGGAAAGTGGAAGTAAAAACAAACTACCAGCCTCACAGGATCAAAGGTCCATCAGCCTATAGCTTCAAATTGCCAAGAAACACGTTGTAGGAATACCAAGTGTTGATGGTCAACACAAAGGTCGTAAAATAAATAACACTGGTTTGCCTCCTCCTTATATTTTCTTACTTTGAAGGTTTTTGGCACACTTGTTTTAATCCTGTGCAAAGTTCTAGTCTGCTGTCTTTAGACTGAACCAGTGGCTAGTTTCAGCTTTGGACCTCTACATAGCAAGAAGCAATAGAAGAGTCCTCCTAGTCATAGCGAAATCTCTCCTTTTCCCTATATCCACTCCCTCCCTCTTTTCTCTTCCCTCCATGAAGAATAGAATGTGTTTTTATTTCATCAAATCTGAGATAACACTGATTATAAGACTAACCAACATTTCAGGTATAATTTAAAAAGAGAAGTACTGCCAGTTAAAATGGCACAAAGTTGGGGAGGGGAGTTGTAACTTATAATTTTTACTTTGCTTTTATTGAAAGAGTTCACTTAAGCTTATTTAGATAGATTTTTCTTTAACATATTTTGCTCTAATGCACATATACAAAGAAAAATATGAGCAAAATAACTATAAGTTATTCCTAAAGCCTTCATCACAAGTTAACTTTTTCCATCATTTTTTGATTCAGAATTTTTCTCCACACACAGTGTTGCTCTCTGTGCTATCAAAATGTTGTGTTTGCTGCACAAGAGTGCTCCACTATTCTCTATGGGATTTTCCTTCAAGTCATAGACACCCATTTCTGCAAATGCTGGTTATTGCTTGATCTCACCAGATCAAAGGAAGGTTTTCAGACAACAGCCAGAATTCATGTTTCTTCCTCAAATTATCTTTTAACAGTTTGTTGACTTAAATATTGAAGGGTTGCAGTTATCCAGTCATGTTTCCAAAATGTCAACCAAACTCAAGGTTATGGGAACAAAAGCAATGACGATTATGTCAGGACTTCTACCTGGCCAACACTGATTATGAGACCATTGATTGTAAGATGTCAAAGATGTTAAAATGTAAGCAAGCTAGTAAAGTGGTAAGGGGATGATTTCATCTTGAGTTGATGATATAAAGTTTGTATTCAATTTCCACTGCACAGGGAGGACAGCGCGGGGAGAGATATAGGGCTAGAGGTTAGGGTTGGAGAGTTGTTTTCTGATCATTATTTACTCCAAGTCTGAGTTTTGGTGTCCCATAAAGGCCTCAGTGTTTGTAGGCTGACCCCAACATCTTTAAGGGAACTGTTTAAAGATCTTCAGGAGCTGACCAGGTACCAAGAGCCTGGGATTAAATCAGCATGTAGTTTTCGTTTTATTTCCAACACTTCTAATGTATAATGGTTAATTTTTATAGAAATAGATCCACCTTAAGAAGAATCAAGTTTCTTTGTTTGCCTCGCCACTGTAAAGTTCAAACACATCAGATGTTACTAAGAGTTTTCTGTGAACCCTAGGAGGGAATCTGAGCCATTTACCTGAAAATAGATATGTGGGAAACTGCCTCTACCTTTAAATTGAAGCGAGGCCAATCCGTATGTCGATTTCATTGAGGTTACATTGGAGGCATTGTTTAGTTGATTATTCATACAGGAGTGTGGAATGAAAACCAAAAGTCAATAGATGGTAGTAGGCAAAGTGTTTTATGGTTAAAAAAAAAAAAAACCACTCCCCCATTTGGATAGATTTGTGTGGGACAGAGGTAAAGGAAGGGCAATAAGATGAGGAGGGAAGAGGAGATTGGAAAGTGAAAAGTTACCACCAAAGAGGTAAATGTTTGAACAATAGACATTTTCATGACTTTCAAGCACACACAATATTTGGAATTGGCTCAAGTCTGTTTTATTCAAAAAAGACCCTTAGGGCTTCCCTGGTGGCGCAGTGGTTGAGAGTCCGCCTGCCAGTGCAGGGGACACAGGTTCGTGCCCCGGTCCGGGAAGATCCCACATGCTGCAGAGCGGCTGGGCCCGTGAGCCATGGCCACGGAGCCTGTGCGTCCGGAGCCTGTGCTCCGCAACGGGAGAGGCCACAGCAGTGAGAGGCCCGCGTACCGCAAAAAAAAAAAAAAAAAAAAAAAGACCCTTAGTCTTTCTTTTTTTTTAAATAAATTTATTTATTTATTTTTGGCTGCGTTTGGGTCTTCGCTGCTGCTCATGGGTTTTCTCTAGCTGCAGCGAGCGGGGGCTACTCTTCGTTGCGAAGCAACGAAGACTCAACACAGCCAAACATAAATAAATTTAAAAATATATAGGTCTTTGGAATAAATAAGACAATATGAAGTTGTGCATTTTTTAACGTCTGGGAATTATACCACTGATTTTCCCTGTGTTGGTTATTGTCCCAACGTGAAAGTCTATTTGCATGACATGGTCTCGTTTATACTTCAGTGACTCATTTTTATGGTGAACTATATTTCGTTGCTGCTTTCAGTATAGATAATAGTAGATCACAAGACGAAATGGAGTAAACCCACATAAAATGAGAAATTTCTATTAGTTTTGACAATGGGGAGAAATTCCTGTTTCCTTTGGTGAATAATGCAGATGAAGGGTTTTTCTTGGTTATAGTGTTTTAGGAGACATCTGGCTACAGAGTATTGGGTTTTCCCAGAAAATAGTGTTTTACAATTGATTTCCAAGTTATTTCTCAAATTCTCAGGAAACAGATTAGCTTTGCAGCATAGCCTTATTTATTCAAACATATTAGAAATCAAAGTGGGTTTGAACTGGTAAAATGTCTGAATTGAAGACTATTTGTAGAGAAATGCATCTGGATTCCTTTTAAGGATATACCGTCATTGAAACATGATTAATAAAGTTTCTAAGCCAAATCCTTTGAAGGAAACTCTTTCATGAATAGAAGAGACAGTTGAGAATAAATTATAATCATCAAGTCAATTGTTTCTAATAAGTGGGTTCTAGAAAACTGTTTGTTCCTTTAAGATTTAAGAGTCTCCCTAAGTCTAGTTTTTGCTATTAATTATCTGGGTACAGTTTGTGTTCACAGAGAATGCAAACGTATGCTTCAATCCGGTTTCTGAATCAGTGAGGTTTGGGAGAAACTGGGGGGCATTACCTAGCCCCTAGGCAGCTGCGTCCCTGGCTAGGTCAGTTATCACTGCTGGCTACATTTTCGATTTTCTCTTCCATTACCACAATATCCCAGGCAAATAAATGCACCTCCCCTCCGCCCCCATTTTCTCTGGTGCTCAGCAGCCCCATTTCCCAACCCCAGATCACCATCAAGCTTAAAACCTCCTTCATCCATCTTTCTCCCTCCTCCCCAGAGTACAATCAATGACCAAGAAGAATCCAGCCAATGATTTCACAGCAATCTCACTAACTTACCTCTTCCTCTCCATTTCCTCTGCCAGAATCCTGGCTCGATCCTAGCTTATTTTTTGCCACCTGGCCTAACCATAGTCTTTCAGCAATCCTCTCTCCCTCTAACCACCCTCTTGTCAATCCATTGCGCAGAACACTGATCACACCACTCCTCTGCTCAGAAACCTCTCGTGGCCCAGTCCTTGGGAGCCTCCACAAGAGCTGATCCCAGTTCTTTCCAACGTGAGCTCCTGCTCTCCTCTGGGTAAACCTCACACTTGAGCCAGTCATGACTTGCTGTTCCCCGAACACACTGTGGGCCTTCCAACCTCTTTACATACTCTCATGCCATTCCCCCATTCTCCTCTCAAAATCCCATCAATCCTTCAGAGTCTAAACCAAATATCAAAGCTTCCTTTAGGCATATCATACAGAAGTACTAGCCATATTTATAAATACATGATTATCCAGTGCCTTTGCAAATCTGTATATCACATATGCGTATATATCTTGTACTCACAAAACACTCGATAGTTAACAAAGAACTTTCACTCACCTTATCTCATTTAATTCTTATACCAAACCCATGAGATGGGCCATATCAGCAGTCAACAAAGGAAGAAGCTGAATCTGGGGAAGTTGCATGGATTACCCAAGGTCACCTAGCTGAAAAGTGACAGAAGCAGGTTTCACACTCAGATCTTGGAACAACTCTGGGTTGCTTTCAACCCTATGACAATGAC
Organism: Mesoplodon densirostris; assembly: GCF_025265405.1. NCBI lineage: Eukaryota > Metazoa > Chordata > Mammalia > Artiodactyla > Ziphiidae > Mesoplodon > Mesoplodon densirostris. The sequence goes on along the minus strand of NC_082671.1, from coordinate 37,259,892 downwards.
CTCCATTCTAATGGTACAGTGACATGGATGAAGTAATTTCTGCAGCAAATAGGAAGAGAAGCCAGGCCACGGAGGGTCACGGGAGGTTTCTGAGAAGAGCAGTGGCATGATCGAAGTGCTGCTGCGGGAAGATTGATCTGGCCGGGCTGCATGGAGGGGATGGGAGCAGGAAAGCCCTGCTGGAAGCCATCTCTCCCTCTTCTGAACTCCCTCTAGCTCTTAGTTTATACTCCCCGTGCAGCATTAATACAGTGCGGCAAACTGGTTATTTATTTGTTTACGTTGACTCCCTTCCTACTAATACTTTGCCTAGAGCAGAAAGGATTTAATGTGGCTTTAAACTGTCTTATATTTTACAGCTAGATTAATACAACTAGGTTCTTATCTCCTCCACTTGATTTTAAGTATTGAGTGTAAAAATCATGGATTTTACATCTTTGTACTAACCATATGTTTGACGTGAAGCCATACTGATTGTGGATGTTCAGAATCCAATGAATGAATGAATAAAGGAATGAAAGGGCATTTGAGAGATTTCTGCTAAAGATGGGATTGGCGAGGGGACATGGCTAAATAAATTACAATATTTGATACTTCAAAATCATCTGTAACCATTAATAGCATGAGGCAGATCTATATGAGTTAAAATGGTGAGAAGGCTGTGGTACACTGTTCAGTAAATCACAGAATACACACGCATATATACAAAAAAAATTGTGTGCATATGTGTATGTGAGTGTTTGATGCATATAGAACTATTAACACTGGTTGCCTCTGGAAAAAGTAATGGGATCAGGAAAGACTTTTATGTTATAGTTTGTATCCGGAATTTATATAATTCTGTATAGTTTTGTACACACTGTGAAATGTATTTTACAAGGAGTTTGTATGACTTTTGGGTGTCCAGAGAATTTGGTAATGCAAACCATATATAACTAAGGACTAATACTACAGTTTCATGTTATCTTATGGCCTTAGCCAGGGTTTAAAAGAACCATTTAGTCTCTCCCATGTGCTGAATGTCTTCTTTTAACTTAATCCTGAAGATTCTTTCCAGTTTATTTGTGATCAAGACCCACCTCCGAGTCCAGCTTTCTTCTCTGTGTTGCCTACTCCCCAGGGGGCCACAGAAGATGCCCCACACGTGGTCTCCTGGCATTCTTTCTGTCTCTCCTTTTTAGGACTTTTAATGGCGCATCCTGGTCCCTCCTAATTTGACTCTCCTTCGTCTGCTTGGGACCGTCTGCTTGGACCCAGCCCAGCTGCTTCCCAAAGCCTCCCCAGCAAGATGTCACAATGCTCCTTGACATCTTCAGTGCAGCTCCTAGAGGCTTTACTTGCATGTGTTAAACCACTTTGGACCTGTTCGTTTACTTTTAGTAAAAAGAACAAGGCTACTACCATTTCTGATTCTCTCCTCTCTCCATCTCCCTGCCACACCTCCAGATCAACAACCATGATTTTTCAGAAGGAAATTATTTTCCTTAAAGATTTCACTGTGTTCTCCAGCAATGAGAAAACATAGTTATTGGGTGGTTACAACCTTTTTAACTACTAACACCCAAACAGTAATTAGAACTAGGATTGTCATCATTCGTCATTAGCCTTTCTTTTCCTTGCATTTGAGTATGTTCTCTTTTGAAAAGTACACTTTTCCTCTTAAACTTTTTCTATTTATCCACTCACTGCTAAATACTTTCCTTAAATTGCATTAAATCTCACTTATGTTCAACTCTCCTAACACTTTTTTTTTTGCATCTTTATTGGAGGATAATTGCTTTACAATGGTGTGTTAACTTCTGCTTTATAACAAAGTGAATCAGTTATACATATACATATGTTCCCATATCTCTCCTAACACTTTAATCATGATCAAAAGCGTTGGGTCTTATCAGATAGCAGTTTATAATTTCACCTTGCATGACCAAGTAAACCACACCATAAAATGCGAGGCTATTGAACAGTCTCCAGGAACCCAAGGAGTTTCATAGTTCATAGTTACCAGACATACTCTACCACTATTGTTGCCATCTCTCCCACTTTCCTCAACTGCTTATTGAGCATCCCAGAAGCTCAGGGGCACTGTCGCTCTAGCAGTCAAGTCTGAAACCAAGAACCCCTTCCACCAAGAACCAGCTGGGAATGTGATGCATCAAGAATGCCTACTACATGCTCCACATATAAGACATGCAGAACTAAATATGTAAGCAGCTTCTGGCAGGAAAGAGCTCTCTGCAGGAGGCACCCATTTGTCTTGTCACTAACCTTAAACCAGGCACCCCCATGCTCTACTCATCTGCGGACTTAGCACACCATTCAAATCTCTTGGTCACACAATACCTTGCCTAACCTGTTGGTTCTTTCCATAGACCAAAGAATTAGAAATGAAAAATAAGTAATTAACAGCTGAGCAGATCTCTTCCCTAGCTTCCCCTTCAGTAATCTCAGGAACCAACTGTGTGAACAAGATAGCATCTAAAGGAAAATCCCAAGAAGTTGACAAGCCTGCATACAGTGGGGGATGGTGATGACTCTGACCCCCATTTCAATGACTGAGATTACTTCCCTTTTTGCCTTTAAAAACTTTCATGGCCGAGCAGAATCTTCGGAGGTGGTTTGTGGGGGACACTGAGTCCACCATCTCCCCAGATTGCTGGCATTCTGATTAAAAGCAACTTTCCTTTCTACCAACATTTGCCTCTCTTGAGGATTGATTTTTTTTTTTTTTTTTTTTTTTTTTTTGCTGTACGCGGGCCTCTCACTGCTGTGGCCTCTCCCGTTGCGGAGCACAGGCTCCGGACACACAGGCCCCGCGGCCATGGCTCGCGGGCCCAGCCGCTCCGCGGCATGTGGGATCCTCCGGGATCGGGGCACGAACCCGTGTCCCCTGCATCGGCAGGCGGACTCTCAACCACTGCGCCACCAGGGAGGCCCATTGAGGATTGATTTTTGAGTGGTGAGCTAAGTTCTGTAACAAACAGTGGGCAATGGGTAAAACTTTTACAACAGAGCATATAGAAAATTTCAGGCAGATTTGTGAAGTTCAAAGTAAATTGTTCTTGCACTACTCTGATGTCACCCAAATTCTACTTTCTAGGCAAATTCATTCTCTCTCACCTCTATACACTGGAAATTGAATCAAGCCATGGTTTTCATATTTTGTGGTCACAGATTCCTTGAGAATCTGATGAAAACCATGAACCTCCTTTTCCTGAAAAAATGTACTTGTTTATATACATGAAAAATTACAATTTCAAGGCTTTTGCCTATCCTAATGCCCCTTACCCCCAGAAGTTTTGTTCTTAGATCCTAGGTTAAGAACCCTGAAATACAAAGCAGCACTATTCACAATAGCCAAGTCATGGAAACAACCTAAATGTCCATTGACAGATGAATGGATAAAGAAGATGTGGTATGTATATATATATACAATGGAATATTACTCAGCCATTAAAAAGAATGAAATAATGCCATTTGTGGCAACATGGATGGACCAAGAGATTATCATACTAAGTGAAATAAGTCAGGCAGAGAAAGACAAATATCATATGATATCACTTGTATATGGAATCTAAAAAAAATGGCACAGATGAGCTTATTTATAAAACAGAAATAGACTCACAGACATAGCAAACAAACTTATGGTTACCAAAGGGGAAAGAGAAGGGGAGGGATAAATTAGGAATTTGGAATTAACAGGTACACACAACTGTATATAAAATAGGTAAACAGCAAGGACCTACCGTATAGAACAGGGAACTATATTCAATATCTTGTAATAACCTGTAATGGAAAAGAATCTGAAAAAGAATATATATGTATATGTATAATTGAATCACTTTGCTATACACCTAAAACATTGTAAATCAACTCTACTTCAATTAAAACAAAAGAACCTTGAATTAAAGGGAAGAAACCAATCTTCTGGAATAAAGTCCAGAAGTCTGGGTAAAGAGATTCTAAGTGGAGCTTATAGGTGGTTCTCACAGACAAGACAGAGGATGAGAAGGGAGGTGGTGGCATTTAGGGAAACAATAAAAGAGATATTGGTGAAATAAAGGATTGGTGTAATGGTGATATGCCTGTGGGTCAATCTGTGATGAGGCTGAGAACAAAGGCCTGGGCCAAACTGCTAAATTCCCTCAGGTAGTAGAGTTGAATGCTTAAAATTTTGTATCAGGTGGATGTGGGTGAAGCCTGGCTCTGTCCTATAGTAACCCTTAAACAATTTCCTCACACTTCTCTAAACCCCACTGTCTTCAGCTGTAAAATGAGGATAGCTGTGGTTTAATGGGGATGACCTTGTAAATGAAGGACTTGTGAAATGCTGGTTACAACGCCTATATCTATTAACATTATGCTGTTTCTCTTTTTCAGACACTGAAAGGATTCTGTGCAGGTCATTTACATTATAGTGTGAATTACAATTAAATGCTAACTCACTGAAAGTTATTTGTACATTAAACCCTCTTTCGGTGTAGGAAGCTGTCCTATGTCAATCCTTGGCAAAAAAGGTGGAAGTGATAGACACAGGTAAAGGAGGAAGTTGAAAAAGCACTATAGCATCTTTAAAATCACAGCTCTGGGACAGCTAAGCTAGACCTAAAGAATAATTTAGAGAGGCAAAGGAGAAGAACTGTAGCAGGTATTATGGAGTCAGGAGGTGCATCTGGTCTTGGGCCTCACGCCCTCTGTATTCCGCTGGCTGTATTTGAAATCCATGATTAAAATCCATATATGGTCAGTGACAGGCAGGGCACTCAGTCACCTGGAAAGTCCTGTGGTCCAGCCCACAAATCTAAACTGAGCAAAGATGTCAACTGTATGAGTTCAAAATTATTGCCTAAAATTGCAAGTATATTGACCTGACATCTACAACAAGGGAGAATTGCAATATCCTAAACACAGCTGATGGACTGCAGAGGATCTATCACGGAGGACAAACGTCAAGCCAACCTGTGAGGTGGCCAAAGTCTTGAGATTTTTCAGTACTGGTGGTAACCATGCTTTATGATTCGGCCATGTAATGCATCATCCTGACCACTGCTTTCGACAGAGTTTCATTATTGTGATAAATAGCGTGGTTACAATAGCCAAGCATGGTTTCCCCTCAGGCCGTTCTGTCTTTATTATACTGGGACACCCATGGTTCCAGGAAGGGCTTATGGTCTACTCTACTAACTCTCCAAGGAGAACATGTAAAGCCTTTAGAATGATGACATAGTGTGATCAGAGGAGATTTAAGCTTTTATTTACCCATTTCTATACTAGTAATCCTAACCCCTTGAAGTATATAAAGATTTTATTTCATGTTCTATTATAACAGACCTGTAGCACTTCCTCTAATTTAATGACTCAGGTGCATGTAATCTTAAAACCTTGAAAGTCAGACGTCTGTGTATGTGCTTATTGTTTGTTAGTGTATATATATGTTACAAACATATCAAATTGTTTGATGAAAACTTATGTCTCTGGATTTCATTTTACTTCGTGGAATGAAATCTGAAACAACTCAGATTATTTAAGTAGGTTATTTAAAGCATAACATTGATTATGCAACTTGTTTTGTTTTTTAAATATTTAAAAGGCCCTTGAGTTTTTTGACCCTACAAACAGAGATTTTGGTTTCTAACTTTGTCTGATCTTCATTAACAACCGTTCCTTCCTTACAAACAGAAGAAATAGATGGGGACGCAAAGCTCTCTAACTCCTTCCAAATCTGATGCTCTGATGCACACCCCCTCCCCCCATCCCTTCTCTCTCTCCTATGGTTACCAGTTAACTTTTTTATGGGAATTGTTAACTGTCAGTTAAGAGGGAAATTAAATTTGGGAATCTTCACTTTTTGGAGAATGCCAAGGATTTGTAGGACTGTAAGTGATGAGACATCATCTCTACCTTAAGGGAACAACCTTAATTCCTTGGAGCTATTTCACATTTTGTTTTGTTTCTTTGATTAGTTTAACAACTTTCACAGACTTAAGAATGAAAGATCTAATATCTGTTGATTTTATTTATTTTCTCAGATCACAAAAATATTACCAATGTTAATATGTGCTTGTTTTAAAGCCATGAAAACTTTTACTCATATTATTTGGCAAATAAAATTTACATGATTTTGCTTTAAGCAAAAAAAAAAAAAAAAGAAGAAGAAGAATGAAAGATCTAATTCCAGGGCCCAGGCCCACTGTATTTGTAAATGAATGGAAAGTTAATTGAGGAAAAAGGCAGAGTGTATTTCATTCATTGTTAATTTAAGTGGAGCGAGCCCATAAGCAAAGAAGGAACACGCTTTTAAATTCCCAAGTATGTTTCTCAGTTTATGTCAACATTTTGGATTTCTTTTCCATGGTAATTTCAAAAGTCAGAGTTGTGTTTGTTTCTCTGTTTTTATGAAATGTCTTACAATATAAACTTCTCTCCTGGAAAAGCTTTCATAGATGTAGAGTTCTAAAAATGTAATGAATTTTAGTAAGAGAGCTGATCAAACTTTGAACATTCACATTTGGTTCAGTAAGATAGTCAACTGTTTTCTTGTACATTTCTTAATATTATACAATTCTTTCTCAGATGAATGATTTTACTTTTACTAGATATATAACTATGTAAAATCTTAAAGTTCCAGGGGAGTGAAACTGCAAAACTGGAGAAGTGGCTTGCTGTAGTGTTCGATGAACCTCTTCTTTGTTTCCATTATTTTTAGTTTGGTTTTGGTTTTCTAAGAATTCATACCCTTGCTTTTGGAACTCATTATTTCAAGCTCCAATAATCCTAAAAACAAAAGCTGAAACTATGGAATTTTTTATGGTTTTAACTTGATCGTTCCCTTTCACCTTGAAAAGGGCAAGAATTTGCCCCCAACTAAGCCAAATTTGTGGAATAGCTTGATAAAAATGGCAAGTGTTTTCTGTATGGCGGTGATGTCCACAGTGGTGTGATCTTTCCTGCCTTCACATTGTATTACATGAAATGTTCATGCCGTTCTTCTAGAAATGCTAACCTTATTTTTCTAAGATTTCTTTCATTCTTTTTTCAGTCAAAGGGTAGAAGTAATTTGCAAGGAGTTTAGTGTTGTGATAATGTCCAGGGGTTCATGCTTTAGTGAGAATTCAGAAATGGATTACAAATAAAGGTGGTTCAGTTTTCTCATCTGTAGAAATGGAGGGGAAGTTCATGGATTACCTTATAAGACATAGAGAAGCAGCGCAGCAGGGAACTGAAAATATATACATATGAAAAGGTTAAAATAGTTCTAAGAAAACAGCTTCAGCAACAAATTTCCTACAGATTAAATGAGAGACCACTGAACCTTCTCCTTCTTGTTATTTGGTCCTTAAATAAAATTACAAAACACAACAGACTTTGTATTTTATTCTCGCCTCTGCTGCTGACACTGAATGATCAAAAATAAGTGCTGGGGGGCTTCCCTGGTGGCGCAGTGGTTGGGAGTCCGCCTGCCGATGCAGGGGACACGGGTTCGTGCCCCGGTCCAGGAGGATCCCACATGCCGCGGAGCGGCTGGGCCCGTGAGCCATGGCTGCTGAGCCTGCGCGTCCGGAGCCTGTGCTCTGCAACGGGAGAGGCCACAAGAGCGAGAGGCCCGCGTACCGCAAAAAAAAAAAAAAAAAAAAAAAAGTGCTGGGATTGATGTTGCTTATTTACAGTCTCTTGGCTGCTCTCAGAATTCAGGAAAGATAAAGTCTGTGGTGACACACATATACACACCATAAATCCTTACATTTTCAAAAGTAACACTGAGATTCCAATGTTCTTCCTCTGCTTTTTTATCCTGAATACCTAGTCCTAAAAGATCTTTTAAACTCCATCAAGGTTTTCAACCATCTCCTTGTCTCTTAGTCATTCAATCTGGTCCTCATATGTTAATTTTGGCATTCCTCTAGTCAGGCTTCCTGTCATAGCATCCAGATAGAAAAAATAATAAGGAAAAGAGGAAAGTAAAGAGAAGAAAATGTCAACAGATAGGAAAGAATGGAAACAAAAGATTAATGCAATCCCATAACTACAAAGCCCTAGAGAAAGAGAAAGAATCTGGGAAGGTTAATTGTATTAGGCCTGTAAAACATTTGAGCTTTTCAGGGAAAACTGGGAAATGAGGAAGTGATCAGCAAATGGAGAGAGAAGTTGCATTTCACCAGCAGCGACAGGAGGAGCTCTGCCTGGGACGGGCTGTGCACAACGGCCGGCCATGGACTTAGAAGCTCAGGAGCCCCAGGACACACTTACCCTCATGACATTTCTCGGTTGTCTGGCAACCAACAGAATGATGAAAGGGGAGTCCCCAGGGAAGATATTCCTCTTTTTAGGACTACCAGACTGGATTCCAGGGCCACTCTCGATCCCCCAAAGCATCCTAAGTCCTGTTTTTCAGCTCTGAGTCAGGATCTGGGGGTGCGGAAAGGAAGGAGATTGGATATGCCCCTTGGTAATGGAGGGTTTGCTGAGATTTTTCTGATGCTTCCAGGATGATTCCAGAAAGCCTGGTCTAAGTTTGGTAGGCTGACCATATATCCATGTTTGCTCAGGGCAGACACAATTGACACCTGTTATTCCATGAGAATTAAGAACACATCGATCACTGTCAAAAGAGATGGATGCAAATTCTAAGCCCATCCTAAAGTTTAGGCTCTGAGATCTCTAGGATACCCAATCATTTATGAGCCCTTTTGAATTTGAAGGAGTGTGAGCCAGATTAGCTCACAAGTGACAGAGGACATCAGCTCTCTGCAGTCTCCCTGAAGGCTAGGGAGTGAAGATGACAGCCATAAGCTAGAATCATTCTGTGGTCTCAGTATACAAACATGACTGGCATATCTGGCTATAGACACAAGGCAATGAATTTAACTCTTGGGACAGGGGTTCTCAGATTTGGGGGCATGCATCTTGTTTCTTGGAGCATTTTCAAACTAGGATTTCTGTATCCCACCCTTGGACTTCATGACTCACTGTGTCAGGGGTAGGTCACTGGGACCCACGATAGGGAATTCTGATATTCACCATTAATGATGAATTTGTTCCTTAAGACATGCTAAATAAAGGTAGGTCTCCACTAGGGTATTCATTTAACTTCTCAAAAGAAAAAAAATTGTAATTACAACTAAAACAACTAACAAGGAAAGGCAACTGTGCTCTTGATCTTTTAACCACTTTGGAAAAAGGCAACCAAATACAGCAAGAAAAAAATATAGAAAGTCATCACCCATAACATAAATATGTAGGGAGTTTCTTTTAATATTAATTACACTTTTTAAACATGAATTTATTTCATTATCATATGTGATCATCAAGACAACTTGTGAGATAGGAATTATCACCATAGTTGAAGAAAATGAGACTCAGTGGTTTTATGCTGTCAGTCCAAGCTAGTAGATAATTATTCTTATAAAAATTCAAATAAATTGTAGGAATACAGGGGGGAAAATGACAAAGGAGGAACTTATCATCAAAAATAATATGAAGCTATGGTCAACTAATCTATGACAAAGGAGGCAAGACTATACAATGAAGAAAAGACAGCCTCTTCAATAGGTGGTGCTGGGAAAACTGGACAGCTCATGTAAAAGAATGAAATTAGAACACTCCCTCACACCATACACAAAAATAAACTCAAAATGGATTAAAGACCTAAATGTAAGGCCAGACACTATCAAACTCTTAGAGGAAAACATAGGCAGAACACTCTATGACATCAATCACAGCAAGATGCTTTTGGACCCACCTCCTAGAGTAATGAAAATAAAAACGAAAATAAACAAATGGGACCTAATGAAACTTAAAAGCTTTTGCACAGTAAAGGAACCCATAAACAAGACGAAAAGACAACCCTCAGAATGGGAGAAAATATTTGCAAACAAAGCAACTGACAAAGGATTAATCTCCAAAATATACAAGCAGCTCATGCAGCTCAATGTCAAAAAACAAACAACCCAATCAAAAAATGGGAGGAAGACCTAAACAGACATTTCTCCGAAGAAGACATACAGGTGACCAACAAACACATGAAAAGATGCACAACATCACTAATTAGTAGAGAAATGCAAACCAAAACTACAATGAGGTATCACCTCACACCAGTCAGAATGGCCATCATTTCAAAATCTATAAACAATAAATGCTGGAGAGGGTGTGAAGAAAAGGGAACCCTCTTGCACTGTTGGTGGGAATGTAAATTTATATAACCACTATGGAGGACATTATGGAGGTTCTTTAAAAACTAAAAATAGAACTACCATACGACCCAGCAATCCCACTACTGGGCATATACCCAGAGAAAACCATAATTCAAAAAGACACATGCACCCCAATGTTCATTACAACACTGTTTACAATAGCCAGGACATGGAAGCAACCTAAATGTCCATCAACAGAGGAATGGAAAAAGAAGGTGTGGTACATATATACAATGGAATATTACTTAGGAACAAAATTGGGTCATTTGTAAAGACGTGGATCGACCTAGAGACTGTCATACAGAGTGAAGTAAATCAGAAAGAGAAAAACAAATATCATATAATAACGCATATATGTGGAATCTAGAAAAATGGTACAGATGATCTTATTTGAAAAGCAGAAATAGAGACACAGGCATAGAGAACAAACGTATGGATACCAAGGGGGAAGCGGGGAGTGGGATGAATTGGGAGATGGGGATTGACATATATACACTATTGATACTATGTATAAAATAGATAACTAATGAGAACCTACTGTATAGCACAGGGAACTCTACTCAGTGTTCTGTCGTGACCTAAATGGGAAAGAAATTCAAAAAAAGGGGATATATGTATACGTATAGCTGATTCACTTTGCTGTACAGTAGAAACTAACACAACATTGTAAAGCAACTATACTCCAATAAAAAAATAATATTTTAATGAAATATTTCTGCACAAGTTTTATTTTTATGTAGAACTTCACAATGAACGACCAGAAGGACCTCCCAAGTTCAGCTTTTTTCACCAGCTAGTCTAGAAGATTCTAAACATTAAGGTACATTAAACAGGTAGTTGAGCTATAGTTCCGTAGGAATGCATTGCTTAGTGACTTGTTACTGTTCAGTAACTTTAAGATTAGGAAAGCCTTCAGATACTAATACCCATTTCTCCCATTGCCACTGAAGTCTCATTTCTTCTCACTAAAATTTTTAGTATATCCCAACTCCAGTGCCCTTAGGATAACATTTAAATAACTGAATATGATTATCAGTCATCCTAAATCTTCCCTTACCAGGGATTTAAACTTAACTCCTTTAATATTTCCAATTGATGTAACCTAAATTTCTAGTCCTGGCGGTGCTCTTCTCGGAAATACTTCCAGTTCGCATTGTTTAAAACATACAGGCAAATTTGACTTTTGGTCTAATGACCACCTCATGCCATAGTTAGTACCTTCAAGGCTACTAATACTGCAATGTGCAAAGCTGCCCCCTAAGAAACAACACTTTCCAGTGATGTCTCTCTGGCTTTCTTGCTTCTTTTACTAGGAAACATATTTTTGGTTAAATTGGTGCCCAGAAAGAGAATGATAGGACAGTATAGATGGTGTTGCTTGAACACTTCCTTTGTGTTGCATGAAATTTTTTTTTTTTTTTTTGCGGTATGCGGGCCTCTCACTGTTGTGGCCTCTCCCGTTGCGGAGCACAGACTCCGGATGCGCAGGCCCAGCGGCCATGGCTCACGGGCCCAGCCGCTCCGCGGCATATGGGATCCTCCCAGACCGGGGCACGAACCCGTATCCCCTGCATCGGCAGGCGGACTCTCAACCACTGCGCCACCAGGGAGGCCCTGTTGCATGAAATTTTAACAAGTTTTACTGTTGTCCTTTTATTTATTCTTTACAAGAAAAAGATGTATATGCTTTACTGATGTATTTATGTTGTTCATAGACTAAAATTTCTTTAGTTTCCTTCTTCTTCTTTCCCAATTCTTCACCCCTTCCCCAAGTTCACTTCATTTTATAGGTAAGATTCCAGTTTCTGAGAGAAAGTGATAAGCCCAGCTGAATTTAAAATTTGACTTTTCACTTACTTCTATGATATATAACACCCCACTTAAGTTCTTAAAGACTTTTCATTAGCTAAAATGTTCCTTGTCAATGAAGCTTTACTTGAAATGTAAAAGATTGAGTTGCTGTGTTTCTTTTTATCAGCAAAATACCTATTAATCATTTTGATTTTATATGCACATGTCTCTATTAAAACTAGAAATCATAATTATACAGCACTAAGTAAACTGCACAGAGCTTTCTTTGATAAAATGAGATATAAATTACATTTCCCCTTTCTTTGCTAGGCAAAACATTTTTCTAAGTTTTGACTTATGATTACACCCCTTGTACTTTCTTGTTGTTGTTGTCATTAATAATTGAAATTGATTTTAAGAGCTGGAGCATGTGCACTGGAAAATCATAATAGTCTAAGGATACAGGAACCCTTAATGTTATCTTTAAACATCAAAAAGATCTGTTTCACACCTGGATGTTATTCAAGTCCACTTTAAGCTGGCATTTTTTTCCTCTGTGGGTAACATTTGCTACTGAAAAACCTTATACGGATTAAATATCCAGTAGAATTATCAATAATCTTGTTAATAATGTTAATGAAAGTGTACAGTTAAATGACGGAGACAGTTCACACCATTTTGATTTATTTATTTAGCAGGGAGCATTGTTTAACATGTCAGTCCTGAGAAACAGAAACAGCCATGAAGAGGCTTAACATTACTAATAAAACAATCAGTATTAAAATATTTTATGTAACAATTTGTCCGTGTTCATATAATAATCTGTCAACTCCATGATTTGCTTATTATGTGAATTAACTCTGTAATCGCTCTGAGATTGGATTCAGTGACACCGTTTAACTGCTCCCGAGTCGGGGGCTTTTACTCGGTATTTTTAGGGAAGGAGCTGTCAGGCTAATCTGAGGATATTTGGGGAAAGCCAATAAACTGTCACAAACTCGTAACCAGTTAAGAGTTCTCTTGGTCTGGTAGAGATTTTAACACTTCTCCCCTCCTACCCTCCACTTTCACTCCGGCCCCTCCCTCTTCGAAACGCTTAAAATAATAATTATTATTATTAATGTTAATATAATAATTAATTATACAAATTAATTAATATAATAGTTATTATCATTGTTATTATTTTAAACGCTCATGCCGGCTCTAAACGTGCCCCTAATTGATGAAAGTCAAAGCGCCCTGCATTGGCGCGTGGCTGAGAGGAACCCCGGGACCCGGACGCCCGCGAGGAGGGAGAAATTGAACACCCCTCGCTCCGCCCGGGTCGTGGGCACTTGCGCGCCGCAGACCTGAGAGCCGACGTCACCGCGGGGACACCCTAGGTGGGCGCCCGGGGCGCATCTTCGGGGAGCAGCCGCCCCCGTGCTCGACGCCGGTCCCCCTGCGGCTGGAGGTGTCCGCGGGTTCCCAACAACGCCCTCGGGATGGAAACGCTGGTTGCTCCCGGGCGCGACTTCCGCATCCCAGGCAGCGGGGGTCCCTGCGGGTCCGCGGGCCAGAGACCCCCGGAAGCCGGCAGCGGGCGGAGGGGCTCCGGCGGCGCGTCCCGATCGCCGGGGGCCGCGAGCGCGCGCGGCTGGGGGTCGCGGCGGTCGAGCAGTCGGGCGGTCCCGGGGAGCGCGGGCTCGGCTTTCCCGGCGCCGCAGCCTGGCCGGCGACCCGGTGGGGCGGGGAGGGGGCAGGGGCGAGCTGCTGCTAACTGCGACTCTGTGGGAGGGGGAGGACGTCACCCCAAAGCTATTCTAAGTACAAAAGCCGAGCCGTGGGTCATTCAGGACACCTAAGGAATAGTAATGAACGGCAGCCTCCGCCCACAAACATAACATTATGCCTATGTGCTTTCTGACAGGTTGGCTTGTCAGACTTTCCTTTATTAATTCAACCCGCTGCCCTCCTTCCCTGGCAAGAATTCAGCCACTAGACTTTTTTTTTTTTTTTTTTTTTTTTTTGCACTTCGGATTAGAAGTTGGCTAACATCTCTTTAGCCAAGATTTCTGTTTAGTATTTTTAAAAAACTCATCCCTGGTAAGAAAATCACAAATGGCATACTCATACAAATTCGTTTTTCAACCGCATCTTCTAGGAATGTATTCCAAAGTCTAATTGCCATCATTCGAGACAAATAAGCCTAGTAATTTTGGAAAGTGTAATTAATGATCAGGATAATTTGGGGAAGGAATAGAAAGGACCGACTGAGACATCCATTTACTTATCAGAAACCTTATGGCTGACCATCATTGGAGAGCAAAGCAATGCCAAGAATGTCACATGCTTCTTAGATCTTGGTATCCTGTCTGGGCAAAGAGCCAGTGTTTGACACTACAGAGAAAGGGACAAACCTGTGCAGCAGATTCCCAAGAGTGAATCACACACAGAGCAACTTTTGAAAGAACATCATTTAGTGAGTGAGTGAGTGATTTTTCATTCAAGGAATATTTGGACAAACCTCTTCTGGTAGGAGGGTTCAGAAAGAATTGGGAAAGGGATAAAATATGAATAAATGCAGGGCTCCTACCCACATGGATCATCCAGTCTAGTGATAGGAAGAAAGTTTAGACAGTAACAAGGGGTAGAAAGTGTAAATGCCTCCAGATAGGCTCCAAATAAAGTACTAGGGAATTCAGTGGAGACAGGATTACTCCCAGCTGAGGGATAGTCCTTTATTAAACTGAGTCTGGCCAAACTTCAGTTCTGTCTTGGGCTCCAAGTAAGTGAAGGAATTCACTAAAGGTCATTTCCCTCTAAGAAAGTCTCTGATGTGGATTTAGCATACAGATTGCCTCTTCTAGAACCTTCAGTATGTTTCCTCCTACCAGCCTTAAGTCGTCACCTTCTTCTCTTAAGTTTCTTAAACACTCGTTTTGAGGGTTAATTCCTGTACATTGAGGCTGAGCTGAGGTGACACAATCAAAGGGAGTTAAGAGTTAAGAGCTAAGTACGTTTTACTTATTATTTCTTTCCAAAAAGAATCTGGGTGGTCTACGACTGAAAACAGCCCCATTTCAAATAAATTGGTAAAATCAAAATAGAAAACCAGGGGAAAAAATGGAAACTTGAAATAAGGCAACCCTAAGAGTGAACATGATTACTAAAATCAAGCTTCAGATTTGGTTCTGAGCTTCTCAGCAGCCAAGGTAAAGAGAGAAAAACCCTGATACCGATCTTGCTGTTGAAAAATGCAAAGAATGCCTATTTTCAAATGAAACTAAATTTTTAAAGAAATTTCCTATGCGGAGTATCATAAAGGGCACCAAGGGACGTAACAGGAAGTGTCCTAACAGTACTTTTATAGAAAAGAAAAGAGGCTATCACAGCCCTCTTTCTTGTAATAGCCTTCCATAAAAATCAAGACTTGAGTGAAGGGGAGTCTTTGCAGACTAAGCTAATATAACCCGGAATTTGGGGGTTCACTTTATTTTTAAAATTAATTAATTTATTTTTGGCTGTGTTGGGTCTTCGTTGCTGCGTGGGCTTTTCTCTAGCTGCGGAGAGCGGGGGCTACTGTTCGTTGCAGTGCGCGGGCTTCTCATTGCGGTGGCTTCTGTTGTTGCGAAGCATGGGCTCTAGGCATGCGGGCTTCAGTAGTTGTGGCACAGGGGCTCTAGAGCACAGGCTCAGTAGTTGTGGTGTATGGGCTTAGTTGCTCCACAGCATGTGGGATCTTCCTGGACCAGGACTCGAACCAGTGTCCCCTGCATTGGCAGGCAGATTCTTAACCACTGTGTCACCAGCAAAGCCCTGGGGGTTCACTTTAAACACTAAGTAACATATCCACTGGGCAGCCTTCCCCATATATCACTTCTCTCAGCTGAGCCAAATAACTTAAGATTCTTCTCTCTGGCAAGAGCCCAGAGTGTTGGTATTACTTTGGGATCACAGAGTACAGATTCATAGGGTTTGGAAAACAACTGAACAAATGCTAAGTTTGTCATCATCCTTCTACTAAAGTTTCAGAAGCAAATCAGTGTGTTCACACCGTTGAAGACCATCCCAGGTTTCCTCGGAGGTAGGCTGCAGGGGCACCTCAAGGGTGAGCCAAAATTTTCCTTAGGAAGTTGCTTTGAACGTGCTCCAGCACTTGAACAAATGTTTAATTGCGTCCCTGGAGCTCCATACTGTTTTGGCATGGAAAAAATTTCAAAGCTGGTGTTTCCTAATCACCCACAGTGGCTGGAGGAAAACATCAGTAGGACTCCCACAGTACCTCTGACTGAATGACGAGGCTTTCTGATGAGACTCCAGAATAAGTTCATCGCAAAATGAAATTGAATGAGTTGAGAATAGCTCCCACAAACGAGGACTTTAATTTTATTATAGTTGGTTAGGCTGTTATTTTTGACAGGTGTTAGATACTACAAGCACTTTTTTTTTTTTTTTTGAGGCCCCTTCTGGTTCTTGAAAATAAAACAATGTCATCAGACCAGAGGAAAAGGTTTCTCTTCCTATTTACCATGGCAGGGAGTCTTTTAAAGGACAAGGGAGATCATCCTGTTTTATACCCCTCAAAGGATTGTTATCTGATCTGTCAGGAGACCGTTCCTGCTTGTCTTGATTTTTATAGGGGGTGTTGGAATGGAGAATTTTTTTGAATTTTTTTTATTGTGGCAAAATGTATATAACATAAAATTTATCATTTAACCATTTTTCAGTGTACAGTTTAGTGTTGTGCAACCATCACCACCATCAATTGCCAGAAGTTTTCCATCTTCTCCACCTGAAATTCTGTTTCATTAAACACTAACTTCCCATTTCTCTCTTCCCCAGTCCCTGGTAACCACCATTTTACTTTCTGTCTCTATGAACTTGACTATTCTAACTCCTCACATAAATGGAATCATACAGTATGTGTACTTTTGTGACTGACCTATGTAGCATAGTGACTTTAAGGAGAACTTTTTTAAAAGGTCATGACTAACTAATAATCTATGTTGAAATCATGCCATGTGACTCATAGCCAGTTCTTATCCACAAAATGAAGAGTCGGTGAAACCTGTAAACCATCTTACATTGTTCTAGGCAACTTTCTCCCAAAGGAGATAGGCAATGTATCATTGAACATTAAGGAAGGGTAGTTGCATCTGTAATCTACTTGTTCCTTAGGTAAACTGTCAGGCTGAGAGCCTCAGAAATACAGAAAACTGGAAAAAGTTTTGGAGGAACTATGCAAAAATATGGTTGGATTTATAATCGGTGAGATACAAACAGCTGCTGATGGATCATTAAGAGTGTAAACAGGATCCTACCAGAGGGGTTGCTTGAAATACTTTGGTAAAGACTAGCACACATCAATCAGAACAGTCTGACCGTGTTTCAGCTATCTGTTATTGTGAACAAATAACCCCCAAACCCAACAGCTTAGAACTGCCATTTTATTTTGCTCACAATTTTGTTGGTCAGGAATTTGGGCATGGCTCAGCTGGGCGGTTCTGCCCTGGGGTTTCTCCTGTGGTCACACTGACATGTCAGCTGGGACATCCAACACAGAAGCAATGATGTTGCTTCTCAGTTGAGGGCTCAGCTGGGGCTACCAATGGAGTGACTACACGTGGCCTCTCCAGCATAGCAGTCTCAGGATATTCAGACTTCTTCTATAGCAACTGGCTTAAGCTAGAGCAAACCTCTCGGGAGAGCCAGAGGGACGCTCCATGGCCTCTTATGATCTAGTTTTGAAAGTCACAGAGCATCACTTCTGCCATACTTAATTAGTCAAAACAAGGTTACCCAGATTTGCATGAAGTGGACATGCACTTTACCACCCAATGGGAAGAGTAGCAAAGGATTTGCAGCAATTTTTAAAATAACCACTACAGGTAGCAAAATGCTTTAATCCAATTATAGTCAGTGTTAACCAGCTGTGTTGTGGTAGGAGAAGCTTGTAGAATCTAGTCCAAGAGGCACCAAGGATCTACAGAATTTTATATAGCTGTTCTGTGATTCTAATGTCCCTTTCTCCTTCTTCCTGTCTTTAAAAAAAAAGATGTGATGGCTATAGCTCCAGCGTCCGTCATGGACCATGAAGCAATCTGGGGAATGGAAGCAACCTACTATGAATGGTGGTGGCTTGTAATAACCTTCTTGTAATAGCCTTCCATAAAAATCAAGACTTGAGTGAAGGGGAGTCTTTGCAGACTAAGCTAATATAATTCAGTATTTGAGGGTTCACTTTAAACACTAAATAACATATCCACTGGGCAGCCTTCCCCATATATCACTTCTCTCAGCTGAGCCAAATAACTTAAAATTAAGATTCTTCTCTCTGGCAGGAGCCCAGAGTGTTGGTATTACTTTTGGATCAAAGAGTACAGATTCATAGGGTTTGGAAAACAACTGAACAAATGCTAAGTTTGTCATCATCCTTCTACTAAAGTTTCAGAAGCAAATCAGTGTGTTCACACCGCTGAACAAAAATGTAAAAAGAGTCACTGATGGCTGTGAAGCCACCATACTAGCCTTGGACTGCCTCTGCAAGAGAAAAAAAAATTCTGTCATGTTTCGGCAAATGTTATTTCTGGTCTCTGTCATTAGCAGCTGAAGGTAACTCCTAAATGCTACACTTTCTAAATTCTCTAAGTAGCCAATTAAGTTATGAGTCTAGAGAGACTTAGGAGCAGCTAAGCTGAAGATTAGGCTGGTAAAGAAACTAATTTTTAATGTGATATTCATCCATCTCAAGTATAGTTAATCAAAACTGGACTCTTAAGTATCTAAAATATTCAATAGTCAATGATTGAATACTCACTGTGTGGATGAAAAAGAGTAAATAAATAATCACAACATTGAGCGATAATGCAAAAACAGAAACAGTGTAAAGTATTTTGGTTGGACAGCTAACAGAGCGATTCATTCAGGTTGATGGATCAGTGAAGGTTCAAAGGTAGTGACATTTGGGTTGGGTCTTGAAAGATGAGTAGGAGCTTACAAGGTGAATAAGGAAGAAGTGGAAGGACATTGCTGGCAGATGGAACAGCATATGTCAAAGCACAGAAGTGTGAAACAGCCCATTGTGATGGAAGCCCAAAAAGTCCCCATGTTTCTGGAAAAAAGAAGAAGAAAAATACAGTTTTGAAGAGTTTGGATGCTTGAAGTCAATTTTTTTTTTTTTTTTTTTTTTTTTTTTTTTTTTTGCGTTACACGGGCCTCTCACTGTTGTGGCCTCTCCCGTTGCGGAGCACAGGCTCCAGACGCGCAGGCTCAGCGGCCATGGCTCACGGGCCCAGCTGCTCCGCGACATGTGGGATCTTCCCAGACCGGGGCACGAACCCGTGTCCCCTGCATCGGCAAACGGACTCTCAACGACTGCGCCACCAGTGATGCCCCCAGATGATATTTTTTTAAAGCGTCTTCTATTATCTATTTTGTTATCTCCCTCCCTCCCATGTTCCATCTTTTGGTTTCGCTGCTCAAATTTTTTCAGTGTAATATTTCCCCCATTTCAAAGCTTTTCTTAACCACTAAATCTTAGGAATTCCCAACTACCTTGCAACCCAAAGTTCTACCTTGCACGCGGAGACTATTCAAACATAAAGACTGGGGGAGAAGGGGGATTTGAACTGGTAGTTATTTAAGACCCCTTCACATCCTCTCATTGTGTGCATTTTAGCAGGTGGGTGGGGTGCATCCTCCAATTTTGCACACACACACGCCCTCTCAGATGTAACTCTCACTCTAGGTCAACAAATATTTTAATAGGTCCCTTTGAACAGATGTGACCTGTGGATTTATCCGATGACCCCCATCGGAAATAATCTGCGGTCGGGGGAGAAGACCGCCTTCCTCTCCAGGAGAGCCTTTATTGTGTCTCGTTAATGAGCCTCTCTCCGAGCCTCAAACTGGGCGCGTTATTATCCGTGTCGGCAAGGCTGGAGGAAGAGGTAAGCAGCAGACCTCCCGAGCCCCCAGAGCCATCAGCGCTAGTTCTCCCGGCCCGAGGGCAGACCGACAGGTATCCACCCGGGTTCTTCTCGGGTTCCCAGCCGGACCACGGAGGGGAGAAAAGTAATCGATTTTGTCTAGTGCTGAGGCGAGCGTAACACTTCCTGCGGTGATTTGCAGCCAGGGCTGGAGGTTGGGGGCTTCCCATTGGCTCGCTGGCCGACGCCGCGCAGTCTGAGTGGGCGGGGTCGGGCGGATGGGCGGGGCCGGGCGAGCCTTGGAAACAACCCCTGAGAGCAGAGGGGGCGACGGCCACGCCCCCAGCGCTCCCTCCTGGGGGTCCCTTGGCTCGCGGGGTTTTTTCTTTTAAGAATGAGCAGATGCCAGTGACAAGTTAATAGCTCTTCCTGCGCTCCTAGGTTAAACGGAACCTCATTCCTGCCGAGTCTCCTTCCACCGACGTGCCCCAGGCCGCCCGGGAAGGGGCAGGGATTCCGCCTGCCACCCTGCGAGAGGGGCGTAGTGTTCGCGGCTCCTCGGCCGCCTCCCCGCCAGCCTTCGGTCCCGCCCACACTCCTGGTAGCTGACCCTGAGCCCCTGGCCAGAGTCCACCAGGCCTCATCTCTCACGTGCGCTCAGCCGGTTCCTCTCCCCGCGCAGCTCCTTCCCGCACACGTGTGCACACCCACTCCACGTCCTACACTAGGACCAGCCCGCACCCTGCGTTGGCCCCTCGAGCTGGCCGATCGATCGTGGGAACCGGGCAGGGCCCCTCCGCCCCGGCCCTGTCCCCCGTGTCATCCATCTCCCTTCCCGTCGGCCGCCGAGACTTCAAAGGAGGCCTGGCCGCTGGAGTTCCTCCTCCGGGCGACTCAGATCGCGGGCGGTCGGGGCGCGGGCTGGAGCCGGGCGGGCGCGGGGTCCCAGCCAGGCCGCAGCCCAGCCGCGAGAGCCCCGCCGTAGGGGCCTGTTTCCCCCGCGGGTGGAAGCTTTCCGACGAAGGCGGCGGCTTGGTGCCTGACCCTGTCTCCTGAGAGAGTCTCCCCCGGAGCTTAAGCCCTATTTCCTTCCTTCTGTCCTCCCTCCAGTTCGGTCACCCCTCACTGATAGGCTCTAATCCTCGGATCGGAATTGCTTCTGCCTGGAAGATTTGGCCGCCTTTTCCGTTGCTCTCTGCGTTCCTGAAAAGCTAATTCGTTCTGAGCCGCATTGATGGCGGGTGCTGGGGGAGGAGGGCTACTTCCAACTCTGGCACCACCTGGGTGGTCGCCGTGACCGAGATTCCTTTACAGCCATTCTTCTCCTCGACTCTATAAAGGCTATTTTGCATAGAATAAAGACGCTGAAGTAGTCTATTTTGGCATTAATCTTGCAGGGGTACAATGACTAGTTTATATTGATCTTTATTCATCTAGACTATGAGATTTTTGAGGGTAGGGTTGTGTTACTCAGTTCGATGGCTCCAGACCCTAGTACAGGGCTTGGTAAATAAATAGTAGCTGTCCCTTCAATCATGTTGAATTCAACTGAATCAGCTTTTCACCTGAAGCTTTCCTAACGTTGTTATATAAAGCTTTCCAAGAAGAAGAGAAAAGAGGAGAGAAAGAAAAGGAGGGTGGGGGAGGGAATCCCAGAATAATTTCAGATCCATTGAAAGAAACAGGTTAGACTTAAGATCTTCAAGGCTAAACCAGACAGATCCTGCACATCTAAGTGAAAACACAGAAGCCCTCAAACCATCATTAAACACCTCAAGTTCATGTTGTTTTCCAGGCTAACAATGCCAACATTCCTTAATATGTAACATTCTCCAACTTTGCGTTGTCTTTATTACTTTTCTGACCCACCTTCAAACTACATAAATGCTGAGGTGAGAACACAAGACTTAACTGGACAGAGATTGTTCAAATGTGGAAAATGACAACGTATATTTTTTTCAGTGAGAGAACTTTTATCCCATTTAAAGAAAGTGCAAGGTTTCACATAACCAGATTAGCTTTTTAGAAAAATTGGTGGCAGTATGGAGGCAGTGTGCAGAATAACCCTATGCCAGGGAATTAATAAACACAGTATACCCCCTGCATATTGTTTACAATATAGACAAAATTTTTCATTCAACAATAAACTTTTTTAAAAATTATTTTTAAAGTTTTTTTTTTTTTTTTTGCGGTACGTGGCCCTCTCACTGTTGTGGCCTCTCCAGTTGCGGAGCACAGGCTCCAGACACGCAGGCTCAGCGGCCATGGCTCACGGGCCTAGCCGCTCCGCGGCATGTGGGACCTTCCCGGACCGGGGCACGAACCCGTGTCCCCTGCATCGGCAGGCGGACTCTCAACCATTGCGCCACCAGGGAAGCCCTAAAGTTCTTTTTTTAAATAAATTTATTTATTATTTGTTTGTTTTTGGCTGTGTTGGGTCTTCGTTGCTGCCCGCAGGCTTTCTCTAGTTGTGGCGAGCGGGGTCTACTCTTCGTTGCGGTGCACAGAGCTTCTCACTGCGGTGGCTTCTCTTGTTTCGGAGGACGGGCTCTAGGCGCACAGGCTTCAGCAGTTGTGGCACACGGGCTCAGTAGTTGTGGCTCGCCGGCTCTAGAGCGCAGGCTCAGTAGTTGTGGTGCACCCGCTTAGTTGCTCCGCAACATGTGGGATCTTCCCGGACCAGGGCTCGAACCCATGTCCCCTGCATTGGCAGGAGGATTCTTAACCACTGTGCCACCAGGGAAGTCTAACAATAAACTTTTGAGATATATTCATTTTGAGACATGGAGCTCTTTATTTTAACCGCTGTATAGTTTTCCATTAAATGAAGAGTCCAGAATTTACTTACTCATCCTGAATTTGGGTATTTAGAGGATATATATTTTTTTCCTGTTAGAAAGAATGTTGTAGCGATGTCCTTGTACTGGTTGGGCTCCTTGTTTGCGTATGAGAATGTTTCTCTTACTTTTGTCCCTAAAAGTTAAATTGCTGGGTTGTAGGGTTACATAGCTTCATCTTTACTAGATGGGGCCAAATTGTTCTTCAGAGTGCTTATAACCATGTGCTTGATTATTAACATCGTGTCAGATGCCCCGCTTTCCCACATCCCCAGCAACACTTGGTATTATCAGGCTTTTTCCATTCTTTCCCTAATCTCACAGATATGAAATGGACTGTCATTTAAATTTATATTTCCCTGATTCCTCATTCAAGTCTTTTAAAACATTTAACCAGCATTGTTGAACAGAACTTTCTGTGATGGTGGCACACAGATGGTGGCACTCCCTTTCATGGATTTCTTTTCACTTTAGTCCTCTAAACTCCCACCAATTTTCCTACAAAGGAAATCTGACCATGTCAACCCAACAACTTTAAAATATGACAAAATCTAAAAAAGGTTTAGATTACCTACAGTTTATTGCCCTTAGGCTTCACCAAATTATAAAGTTTGGCAATCAAGGGTTTTACACCTAGCCCTGCTCAGTATGTCAACTTTATTTCCAGTCGCTCAGTCCTGCAAGTTCTACGCTGAACTTCTCACTCATCACTAATATTCCATAGGCCAGTTCATCTCTGAACCTTTGTACATACAGTTCTCTCAGCTTGTTATGTTTTTTCTTCCCTCCCCTACTAATCACGCTGCTTTACTTTTGTGTCTCCCCTACTAGTCTGAGCTCCATGAGGACAGAAGAGGTTTTGTTGTTCATCTCATTTTTGTATCCCCAGTACCTATCCTAGTGAAAGCCAAATAGCTGGGGCTCAGCAAATGTTTGCTGAATGCATGAATGCATGAATGAATGAATGAAGTGTTCCAGAAAAAAAATAGCCTGAAGGGGAAAAATCTAAAATACAGTATAGTAACTTTAAAACAATATTCTCTGTCTTAGTCCTTTGGGGCTGCTATAACAAAACACCATAGACTGGATGGTTTATAAACAACAAACATTTATTTCTCCCTGTTCTGGAACCTGGAAAGTCCAAGATCAAGTCACTGGCAGATTCGGTGTCTGGTGAGAGCTCATTTCTTCATAGATGGTACCTTTTTGCTGTGTCCTCATGTGGTGGAAAGGGCAAGAGAGCTGCCTAGAGCTTCTTTCATAAGGGCACCAATCCAATTCATTAGGACTCCACCTTCATGACCTAATCATCATTCAAATTTCCCACCTCCCAATATTGTCACACTGGGCATTAGCCTTCAAGATATGAATTTTAAGGGGACACAAACATTCAGATCCTAGCACCCTCTATCAACCACAGGCTTTAGGTGTTTTGAAACAGGCACTTCTTACATTGATCTGTATTTTCTTCCACTGTTCTTTTCATTTCTGCTATGGATTTGTTTTTTTCCTATTAGTATAAGAAAGAAAAGATCCCCCAAACCTATCTATTTGGAGTGCTTCAGCTACAAAAAGCAAAGAAACAAAAATAAAACAACAAATAAAACCTGATGACCAGTAACTCAAACAAATATTTTTTTCCAAGTTATAAGAAGCTTGAGGGAGATACCTGCTGGGACAGATTCTATGGCATCTCTGCTCATCCCTGACTTTTCCTCAGTGTCACACAGATGCTCTTTCTCCTGGCACATTCATATTCAATGCAGGGTAGAAGAAGGAAGGGTCAATGCCCACATGACTATTCTTTTATGAGAAAAGCAAACATTTTCCCACAACATCCCACTATAACAGATTTCCTATCATCTCATTGGTCAGAATTGGGAAAATGACCACAACTAGCTGCAAAGGAGGTGAGCATTACCATCACAATTATGAGCCAAAGCCTGGGACTGAACACACTGCCAACACAAGGCAAATAGAGTTCTGTTAGCAAGGAAGAAAGGGGGTAGTGGATACTTAACTAAGCATCTTCCAGAAAACATGATCCCAGCATTTTAAATATTAAAACCAAATGTCTGGTCTAATCTCATGTTCTAGCTATTCCCATTTCACCTCCCAGAAGGCATAGAGGCCTGAAGGCTTAGAAGGGTCCAAGATGTATAGGACTTCAGGACTTTTGACTGGCAGGCTCTGTTTGCTCTTAAAAGGAAGGAAAAACAGGAGCAAGGAATGGGGTAGGGTGGTGGGACTGAAAATGGGCTTA
This sequence comes from Mesoplodon densirostris, assembly GCF_025265405.1. Classification (NCBI taxonomy): domain Eukaryota; kingdom Metazoa; phylum Chordata; class Mammalia; order Artiodactyla; family Ziphiidae; genus Mesoplodon; species Mesoplodon densirostris. The sequence goes on along the minus strand of NC_082671.1, from coordinate 37,234,904 downwards.
GTGGAATAGAAGAATTTAAAAATTGGACTAAGTTAAGAAGTTGCCGGTAAACTAGGGCTGCCATTTTAGGCTGTTCCCACTGTGACCCACTGCTCACAGAACTAGAAATTCAGAAATTGACCTTTTTAAGATATCAGACAGTCCACTCAAGTCAAGGAGGGTGACAGCAGTGCTGAAGCAGGGCAGGAAGAACACAGGGATTAAGCTGAAGGGTAGCTGTCATAGTAAACCACCTTTCTATCTTTATTTCAAGTGCTGTGCCCCCGATCCCTGAAAGCAGAAGAGTTGGGTCAGATCCTGGAATAAAGCAATAGTTGACGGCCGTTTAGAAGACTAAGTAAAGTGGCAAGAAACCCATGAAAGGGAGATCTATGAACATATTATATCTTTTCTGAATGCTGTCAACAGGGTAGTGGAAAAGGATGAAATAAGAACACTATTTCTGGGCTTCCCTGGTGGCGCAGTGGTTGAGAGTCTGCCTGCCGATGCAGAGGACACGGGTTCGTGCCCTAGTCTGGGAAAATCCCACATGCCGTGGAGTGGCTGGGCCTGTGAGCCATGGCCACTGAGCCTGCGCGTCCGGAGCCTGTGCTCCGCAATGGGAGAGGCCACAGCAGTGAGAGGCCCGCATACCACAAAAAAAAAAAAAAAAAAAAAAGAACATTATTTCTTGATAGTGTCAAGAAGATATGGAACTTATTGTTGAGTATATGCATTTATGCCCCATGTGCCTAGCATAACCTTTTCCAAATTCTAACCTTTCTTCAAGTCTTTCCCTGGTATTTACAACTACAAGTCATTTGTTCATTTATCTTTTTAACAAGCAACTTGGAGTCAGTTCCATTTGAGTATGTTTCCAGCAACATAAAGAAACCAGCTCTTGAGACTGACTTATGGTAGAATGATGGAAGACACTGTCTGCTAGATGAATAGTTATTTTTAAAATGTTTACATTGGCCTATGAACAAGTTGATAATTTCTTTTCCCCTGTACTTTCAAATGTATTTTTAAATAAGTATATAGGGACTTCCCTGGTGGTGCAGTGAATACAAATCCACCTGCCAATGCAGGGGACATGGGTTTGATCCCTGGTCGGGGGAGATCCCACATGCTGTGGAGCAACTGAGCCCGTGCACCACAACTACTGAGCCTGCTCTCTAGAGCCCGCGAGTCACAACTACTGAGCCCACGTGCCACAACTACTGAAGCCTGCACACCTAGAGCCTGTGCTCCACAACAAGAGAAGCCACCGCAATGAGAAACCCGTGCACTGCAATGAAGAGTAGCCCCCACTCACTGCAACTAGAGAAAGACCGTGTGCAGCAACAAAGACCCAATGCAGCCAAAAAAATAAATAATAAATAAGTGCTTTTTAAAAAAAAGTATATAGACATCTTTTAAAGGAAGACAACCTATTCTAGTCTCCCTATGACTGATCATCTAAGTTGTCCAGCTTATAATAAAAATCTACTGAGCAAAGTGTGCAAAGAAGTCGGAAACTGTGACTCGTAGTCAAAGAAAAGAAGCAGTCAATAGAAATAGATACTGAGATTCCTCAGATGATGAATTAGGTGACAAGGACTTTATAAAGCAGTGATAATAAATATGTCTAAGAACTTAGGAAATGATAGATAGACATAATGACAGAATAGATGGGAATTATCAGGAGAGAGCTGATAACAAAGAAATAAATGGAAATTCTAGAACTGAAAATTATAATATCTATAATGGAAAACTCATTGAATTGGTTTAACAGGACACTGGAGTCTGCAGAACAAAGGCCAGTAAACCTAAGTACAGATCAATAGAAATTATTTAATCCATAGAACAAAGAGAAAAACAGTTTTTAAAAAGTGAGTGGTAGCAAAATTTCAAGCAGCCTAATGTATGTGTTGGAGTCTCAGAAAGAGGAGAGAAAGAATGGAGCAGATTTTTTAAGGAACCTTCATACTGTTCTCCATAGTGGCTGTATCAATTTACATTCCCACCAATAGTGTAAGAGGTTTCCCTTTTCTCCACAGCCTCTCCAGCATTTATTGTTTGTAGATTTTGTAATGATGGCCATTCTGACCAGTGTGAGGTTTTGATTTGCTTTTCTGCAATTTTGCAGTTTTGATTTGCTTTTCTCTAATAATTAGTGATGTTGAGCATCCTTTCATGCGCTCATTGGCCATCTTTATGTCTTCTTTGGAGAAATGTCTATTTAGGTGTTCCACCCATTTTTTTTTTTTTTTTTTTTTTTTTTTTTTTTTGCGGTATGCGGGCCTCTCACTGTTGTGGCCTCCCCCGTTGCGGAGCACAGGCTCCGGACGCGCAGGCTCCGGACGCGCAGGCTCAGCGGCCATGGCTCACGGGCCCAGCCGCTCCGCGGCATATGGGATCCTCCCAGACCGGGGCACGAACCCGTATCCCCTGCATCGGCAGGCGGACTCTCAACCACTTGCGCCACCAGGGAGGCCCCTCCACCCATTTTTTGATTGGGTTGTTTGTTTTTTTTATATTGAGCTGCATGAGCTGCTTGTATATTTTGGAGATTAACCCCTTGTCAGTTGCTTCATTTGCAAATATTTCCTCCCATTCTGAGGGTTGTCTTTTCATCTTGTTTATGGGTTCCTTTGCTGTGCAAAAGCTTTTAAGTTTCATTAGGTCCCATTTGTTTACTTTTGTTTTTATTTTCATTACTCTAGGAGGTGGGTCAAAAAAGATCTTGCTGCGATTCACGTCAAACAGTGTTCTTCCTATGCTTCCTCTAAGAGTTTGATAGTGTCTGGCCTTACATTTAGGTCTTTAATCCATTTTGAGTTTATTTTTGTATATGGTGTGAGGGAGTGTTCTAATTTCATTCTTTTATATGTAGCTGTCCAGTTTTCCCAACACCACTTATTGAAGAGGATGTCTTTTCTTCATTATATATTTTTGCCTCCTTTACTGTAGATTAGGTAGCCATAGGTGCATGGGTTTATCTCTGGGCTTTCTATCCTGTACCATTGATCTCTATGTCTGTTTTTGGGCCAGTACCATACTGTCTTGATTACTGTAGCTTTGTAGTATAGTCTGAAGCCAGGGAGGCTGATTCCTCCGGCTCCTTTTTTCTTTCTCAAAATTGCTTTGGCTATTCGGGGTCAACAATCCTACTCGTGGGCATGTACCCAGAGAAATCCATAATTCAAACTGATACATGCACCCCAATGTTCATTACAGCACTATTTACAATAGCCAGGACATGGAGACAACCTAAGTGTCCATCAGCAGAGGAATGGATAAAGATGATGTGGTACATATATACAGTGGAATATTACTCAGCCATGAAAAGGAATGAAATTGTGCCATATGCAGAGACGTGGATGGACCTAAAGACTGTCATACAGAGTGAAGTAAGTCAGAAAGAGAAAAACAAATATCATATGTTAACACATATATGTGGAATCTAGAAAAATGGTATAGATGAACTTATTTGCAAAGCAGGAATAGAGACACAGATGTAGAGAACAAACATAAGGATACCAAGGGGGGAGGGGGATGGGATGGACTGGGAGATTGCGATTGACATATATACACTGTTGTGTATAAAATAGATAACTAATGAGAACCGACTGTATAGTACAGGGAACTCTACTCAGTGCTCTGTGGTGACCTAAGTGGGAAAGAAATCCAAGGAAGAGGGGATATATGTATGTGTGTGGCTGATTCACTTTGCTGTACAGCAGAAACTAACACAACATTGTAAAGCAACTATACTCCAATAAAGAAAAATGTAGTAGAAAAAATATTTGAGGAAGTAATAGCCCCCAATTCCCCAAATTGGGTTTTAAAAAGCCATATAAACAAACAAAAAAATTGACCTCCAAATCCAAGAAGCTCTGCAAACCCCAAATAAGTACAAGGAAAACCACATTTCAGCACATCATAGTCAAACTGCTGAAAACCCAAAACAAAGCAAAAAGCAGCCAGAGAAATAAAGAAAACAAATCATATTCAGAGGAATGATGAGACAAATGAAGGCTGACCTCTCATCAGAAACAATGAAGAGATACAGTGAGTATATGGATATTACTTTTATAATATTGAGGGGGGAGGAGGAGACAAATGAGGAAGAGGAAGAAAAGAATAACAGTAGAGCAGCCAAAAGGAGAAACTGCTAGGTGCTGGAGGCAGATTTGAAGGTGCCTTGTAGAAGCAGCTTGGCCGCTCTACCTAATCTAGAGAATATAAAGGAAGTAACATGCATGAAACACTACCCTCAAGGAGCTAACAATGTTGCTGGTAGTGTCTGATTAGCTGTAATAAGGTCAAAGAAAGAGGAGACAGAAGTGAGCTAGCATGGCTTCGGAAGGCAGGGAGGGGCGGGTGGGAGGAGAGAGAAAACTGTTTGAAGAATGCAGTCAGATTTGGATACAGATGGCACTCAGCATACAGGACCAGTGTTTGAGCACAGATGTAGGAGTGGGTGCACTGCCCTCAGGAATCTGACCTAGATGGTAGTGGGCAGGGAGGAGGAAGTGAAAAGTACAGGAATGATCATGCTTTATTTTCTTTCATACCTCTATTGATTGTCTGTATGGGGCTGCAAGTAGTATAGGGTAGGGATTAAATGTGGAGGCTCTGAAGTCAGACTGCCTGGATTCACATCCTCTCTCTGACACTTATTAACAACCTGCAGAGGCAAGTTACTTAACCTCTTGGGTTTGTTCATGTATTCACTTATAAATGAATAATAAAACTATATCACAGGGATGTCAAAAGGATTGAACGCAAAAAAATATATGTAAAGCTCTTACAGCAGTGCCTGGAATATAGTAAATGCTCAGTAATGTTTGCTGTTCTTATTAAATTGGGTTCCCAATATATATTTGCTAGAGGAATTGGTGGTATTAACTGAAGCAAAAATACATTTAAGTCAGCTGGGATATAAGAAGTATAAAAAGTCAACCACAAAAACGGAAGCTGCATCTGAGATGATCTTGTCACCTGTTAAGTCACCAGTTGCCTTCGGGTGTGCAAATAAGGCAACACAGAGCAATGGCATCTCAGTGGTGGAGAGGCTGAAGACATTGATCTCTGGAGAGAAAATCTTTAAAGACAGGAGACCTTAAACTTGACTTGAGTCAAGTCATATAATTTTTAAACATCACTTGAAGAAAACCTATATAAACCGAGATTTATCGCCTGCCAAGTCACCTCCAAGTAAGGAAGTAAAGTCTTAAGGCCTTCACAAATAAAAACTTTAAAGTGAGTCCACCGTCCAAATGAAAATTTGAACCAGGAGAGAGGGCTTACTTCTCAGGTTACCACCACATTATAGAAGGATTAGCTTGTACTTTTGAGCTGCCATACGTCCAGCCAACTGATATCCGTCTAGCTATAAGAGATTTTACCTATTTTTCTAACATATTTCCTTTTTTTAAAAAATAAATTTAATTTATTTTTGGCTGCATCGGGTCTTCGTCGCTTCGCGTGGACTTTTTCTAGTTGCGGCGAGCAACTACTCTTCGTTGCGGTGTGCAGGCTTCTCGTTGTGGTGGCTTCTCTTCTTGCAGAGCATGGGCTCTAGGCACGCAGGCTTCAGCAGTTGTGGCACACAGGCTCAGTAGTTGTGGCTTGTGGGCTCTAGAGCGCAGGCTCAGTAGTTGTGGCACATGGGCTTAGTTGCTCTGCAGCACGTGGTATCTTCCCGGACCAGGGCTCAAACCCATGTCCCCTGCATTGGCAGGCGGAGTCTTAACCACTGTGCCACCAGGGAAGCCCTAACATATTTCATTCCGTATAGGAATTACCAGTTGGGAGACATCAGAACTTGTGGTAGTTTCTGGAAGTGCCAGAATTGACTTAAGATGAAAGGTAAATTAAAATGTGAGGTTCTGGGACTCCACGGAGTCTGGAGTGAATATAAAATCACGGGTCTAAAGGTTTAGCTCTCATCCTATTAGCTGAATGGGCATTTTAAGTCATTCCAAGGCTTTGAGAACTGATCTTATGTCTAAGACCCAGGTAAGCAAGTGGTCAGTTTCATACTGAATCATAAATTCAGCTCATTTGTGGAAATGTTTGGAGACAAAAGGAGTAAATAGTCAAAACCAAAATCGAATCGTTAATTTCCACAAGACTTTGAAGATAGACAAGGTGCATTGTGCAAATAAAACAACTAGTCCAGTCTAAGGGAAACCTATTACCATTGCCTCTCAGGCCTCTTCCACCAGAACCATGTGGCGATGTGAAATTTTTTATCAGAAACAGGAGAGAGAAAGCGACCAACAAGCATGGTCTTGCAGTAGCTGCAATGACCTTGGTGGGGGCTACTTTCATGAGCTTTTGTTAGCCCTGAAGCTGCAGAGACTGAATGATTCTGACCAAAAAGCATCCACATGAACTAGAAGAAAGAAAAAAAAACCTAAGAAGATTCTGGTGAAAAGCACTACCAGAAAATTCCACATTATCAAGAGCTGAACAGAGAAAGACAAATATATGATATCACTTACATATGGAAACCAAAAAAAAATGATACAAATGAACTTATTTACAAAACAGAAATAGACTCGCAGACATAGAAAATTAACTTATGGTTACCAAAGAGGAAATGAGGGGGAGGGAAAAATAGGAATTGGGGATTAAGAGATACACACTACTATACATAAAATAATAAACAAGGACCTACGGCATAGCACAGGGAGCTATATTCAATATCTTGTAATAACCTATAATGGAAAAGAATCTGAGAAAGAATGTATATATATGTGTATAACTGAATCACTTTGCTGTACACCTGAAACATTGTGATCAACTATACTTCAATTTTTTAAAAGAGAGTTGAACATATTCTCCTCTTGGATTGTAGACTGCAATTTTCTGAAACCTTAAGTCATAGGACTTAAGTTTGTTGATGCCTTGGCAAACATGGCTTTGAGAACTGTTCTCCTCTAATCCTAAGGCATCCTCTGGGATTGGTTGGTCCCCAAAGCCTAAATGATGCCTTTGAGATCATATCCTCTGGAGAGCACCACTGAAAAGAGCAAGGTTGGTCTTGGCACTGTACCATTTCCCAAGTCTCTCCCTTCCCCTACTTTCTCTTAGCACTTAGGAAACCTGGCAATCTTACATTCTCTATAGTGTTCATACAGAAGCCTCTCTCAGCAGTGCTGTCCCAGGAATTCTGGTATCACTCTTTCAGTCATCAGTGCCAAAGAACCCAACATGGGTGAGAGAGGGACACATCGGAGCATAGTTACTGGGAAATAGAACAACCTTCAGCAGTCCATCTAACTAACATCTGAGACGTCAATATTATGCTTCCCTTTAAAAGCTGGTAGGCATGGAACTTCTGTTTTGCTGCAAAACATGATGCTCCTTGACATCTAAACTGCCTTTGGGGGGCGGGGGGCAGTGTTGCAGTCCCTGTGATTTAGATATGAAAAGTTTTGTTTACTTCTGAATTCTTCATGCTTTTCGTAACTGCTTGAATCTGCCTAATAGGCAGATTCCCAGAGACAAACTGGAGCAATGGCCCCTCTTCACTCCTGCTCTGCACGTACAGCCTTTTCTTTATTGAAGAGCCTAACCTCCACCTTCTCACCACAGGCATACTTCTCACTTTCACTGCTTGTGGAAAACACAGGGTATTTGTCTTTATGTAAAATGATGTCAGGCATCTGAGCCTTTAGTGGATTTTGAGACTCTGCAATCCTTTGGTGGGGAGAGGCTGGGCTGTGAAATCATGTTTTGAATCCTTAAGGTAAGAATTTTAATGAGAAACAACTGTCGAAGAAGCTCATTTTTTGAATGTGTACCATAATTTTATTTTGAAAAATGAGTTTTTGCTAAAACTGGCCCGTTTTAATCAGGGTGGGGAAGAGAGGGGCTCTCTGTTTTGAGTGGCTGAGCAGAACTGAAAAATAAGCGAATGCTCTTAAAGAGAAAGGACATGCTCTCTCCCGTGAAGAAACAGGAAAACTTTCAGCCATCCCACTAGGCCAGTGTTTTCCTGGCTCTGCAGCACTCTTGTAAATTTGTAAATTTGCCACAGCTCCCTTGTAAATTTGCCAGGGTGGCAGGGACACGTGACTCTTAGCTGGGAGGCCTGCCAGCTATCAGAAGCCCCCAACTCTCTGGAGGGAGAAGGGGATGGGTGCCCAGAGACCACCCTGGGTTATAATTATTTGGGGGGAATGCTTGCTGGTTCTGATAGCAAATCCCCCTAGACAGATGCGGCCCACATTGGAATGTCTTATGGAGAATTCCACCAACTCCCAGTATCAGACCTAGCACCTAACAAAATAAATCCTTACATTAGACCCAAGGTTAGTACAGACTTCCCTATCTAGCACTATATGTCACCTGATCTTTCAGGTTCTTCTGTGCCTAAATCCATCTACCAGACACCCCTTGTTTATTCTCAGTAGGCAGAAACCTATAATTCTTGCTCATTCTATCGGTTCTCCCTCTGGTCACAAATCCCCCTTGATTCCTCCTCGTTCCTGGTTACCTCATTGTCCCTTGGCCTCCAAAGAATCATCTCACACCCGCAAGCCAGACAGATTAATGTCCCTAGTTCCCAAGGTGTGTGTTTGGTCTGATTCCAGGTGACCACTGGGATTCTGAGCCATGACCCTATCCTGAAGGGAAACTCCTTCCCTTTTCATACTGAATGTATGCATATTCCTGATCCTCAGTCTGAGCCTGGAAAAAAAAAAAAAAAGTCTATCTAACTTCCTAAACGTTTCTGAGAGGAAACTTAACACTCTCTTGTCATACACAAACCTCCCTTGGACCTTTTAACCCTGAAAGGGAGGACAGGCCCTCTTAGAAATTTGGAATGATATGCATTATATTATTAAGGAATTTTATTTAATTAATTAATTTATTTATTTTTTGCTGTACGCGGGCCTCTCACCGTTGTGGCCTCTCCCGTTGCAGAGCACAGGCTCCGGACACGCAGGCTCAGCAGCCATGGCTCACGGGCCCAGCCGCTCCGCAGCATGTGGGATCTTCCTGGACCGGGGCACGAGCCCGTGTCCCCTGCATCGGCAGGTGGACTCTCAACCACTGCGCCACCAGGGAAGCCCTATTAGGGAGTTTTAAATCAGTATCTTTCAACTTGGGTGATTCAACCAGTGAGTGTACTAAACTCAGGTACTGATCTGCTGTAACAGGAACTCAGAAAAGCAAACCACCTGGCAGTGGTGGCTGAAAGACAGGCTGAGGGACACAGGGACATTGAGAAGTGTTATGTCCTCTTAAGGAAAAGAAGGGAGAGAGAGAAACAGTTTGAGAATAGCCTACTAGCATAACTTCCTTCAGTGATGCTGTTCCAGCAGTCATAGTTTTATTGGGCTTATTCCTCTTTTTTTTTTTTTTCCCTGCATCCCTCCCTGGGATGTGAAAGTGGTGGTTTTTGGTGATGGGTGGCTGCGGAGGCTGAGGAAAGCTCAAAAAAGAAGGGTTGGAAGTAACACCGTGTCTGGGGTCAAATGGTTGCAGCAAATGTTATCCTCCTGATTTATTGGGCTTATTTCTCCACAGCTTTTGAAGAAGCAGTCAGAGTTACGTGCTTCTTGCTTACAAAAAAAAACAGCTACTCTTGGCCACTGTAGTTTTTAAGAATTCAGTACAGCTTTCAGAGAGAAAGTTGAATGAACATATTATGTGTTAGTTTTGTTGCCAATTGTGAGGCTGCAGAATTACATTCATGTCATGATATTCACCACATTCATGACTTTTATTCAGAGAAACACCAGAAATGAACAGTAGCGCTATGTCCACGTAGGGAGAATTCGGTGTCAAAATACCCAGGGCAGTGCCCCCGCTCCCATATCCCCCTGTTCTCCCCTCCTCTCCTTTCTCCCTTCCTTACCCCAGTCAACCAGAGGAAGCCATTCATCTAACAGCCTCTAAATGTAAAAAAAAAAAAAAGTTAGTCCTTGGCAAATCGTTGCCAAGCTTTGGAACTCTTGTCCATTTACACTCATACGTACACATACGTGCACACTGCAATGAGCTCAGTCATTGTTCAAAACTATGACGTGATTCAAAACGTGTTTCGATGCTTTAATTAGATGGTAAGTTCTTGGTTTGGTCTGGCTTTCTTATTTCGTTGCCTGGGTAGTTTAGGGTGCGGAAGTGAAAGCAATGCAATGACTGGAAGGGAGCTTTAGGGGACCAGAAGAAGTGGGAACAAACTAGTCAGAATCTTCTTTTCTTACGTCCCCCGTGCTAATTGACACAATAGACTGTGGCCTCCTTGCTCTGCTGAGGATGAGTACAAAGCAACAGCCTTTGCCCAACTATCTCCACACATGAGAGAGAAGAGGTTTTCTACAAGACTAGTATTGACAGCGATGTTGTCATTTAATGTAGTCACAATGAACTGTTCATCAAATTGACGTCTGCACAAAGCTTTACCTCAAATTCAGACACCTGTATTACCTTCCTTGCATCTATTTAATAAAGTAGCCATGTCATCTTAAAGAAAACAAACCCTGGGCTTCCCTGGTGGCGCAGTGGTTAAGAATCCACCTGCCAATGCAGGGGACACGGGTTCGGTCCCTAGTCCGGGAAGATCCCACATGCCGTGGAGCAACAGAGCCCGTGCGCCACAACTACTGAGCCCGTGTGCTACAGCTTCTGAAGCCCATGCACCTAGAGCCCATGCTCCGCAACAAGAGAAGCCACCGCAATGAGAAGCCTGCACACCGCAACGAAGAGTAGCTCCCGCTCGCCGCAACTAGAGAAAGCCCGCACACAGCAAAGACCCAAGGCAGCCAAAATAAATAAATAAATAAATAAATAAATTTTTTTTTAAACCTAGTTTTTTTTTTGTTTTTTTTAAAGAGGATTCTGCCTCCTTTGGTAGAGTATACTTTAGTTCTCACATACGATGGAGGCAGAAGGCTTTTTTAAAAATAGATTTATTTATTTATGGCTGCACGTGGGTTTTCCCTAGTTGCGGTGAGTGGGGGCTACTCTTCATTGCAGTGCGTGGGCTTCTCATTGCGGTGGCTTCTCTTGTTGCAGAGCATGGGCTCTAGAGCGCAGGCTCAGTAGTTGTGGTGCACGGGCTTATTTGCTCCGCGGCATGTGGGATCTTCCCAGACCAGGGATTGAATCCATGTCTCCTGCATTGGCAGGTGGATTCTTAACCACTGAGCCACCAGGGAGGCCTAGATTTTTGAAACCATGCATTCAAGGGTAATATATGAGTGAAGATGAAGCATATGCAATTTTTCCTAATATACTACAGGATGCAAAAAATCAAACTGAGCAGGTTTCAGGTCTTCTTGTTTCCAAAAAAATCATCCATTTCCTGGTAGGCTGTACTTCCCAAGATGGTGGCAGTAAGATATCTCACCACACATGGGCTTCTTACAACCCGAGGTGGACACTTCTTGGACAGAGAGGTAGAGTTTGTGTCTACTCCTCTCAAACAGGAGAGGGCCTGTGACTATAGCAGAAGTGACACTGTGTGACTTCTAAGACTAGGCCATAAAAGGGGATCCAGTTTCTAGCGAATTCTCTTGAGACACTTGCTCTTGGAACCCTGCCACAATGCTGTGAAGAAGCCAGGCAGCCACAGAGAGGCCACACGTACGTGCTTTGGCTGACAACCCAGCTGTGGTCCCACCTGTCAGCTGATATCAGTTACCAGTCGTGTGTGTGAGTGAGCCTTCAGAGGACTCCAGCCCCCAGGAGTGATCCCCAGAATTTGAGCCACCCCAGCTCACACTTCGTGGAGCTGTCCTTGCCGAATCCTGCCCAATTTGCAGGTCTGTGAGCAAATCACAAAGATTATTGTTGTTTTAAGTCACTAAGTTTGGGGTGTTTTCTTATGCACCAATAGATAACTCCAACCCTGAACTTTCCCCTCCCACTGGGAGTTTGTTGTTGGTCCTATAAATATCACACATATAAATATCCACATTTAGTGAAATCATGTAAGCCAGAATCTTGAGTTTCTAAGATTTAGCCCCAGGAAAATGTGAAAGCTCCATGCAAAATGAGTCACCACCATTTAAGAAACAGAAGTTTAAGAGCAAATGCAGCCATCACTAAAAATGCAGCAATGGCTACCATTCCTGGGCACCTATGATTCACCATCCATTGTACTAGAGCAGAGATGAACTGAGAAATGCTTCTTGACAGAGACAGTTGGTTTCAAAAGATCAGAAAAAGAGGACTCTGAAGAAAGAAGGATGGATAAGTTAGCAGAAGGCAACAAGTTAAGTCATGGACTTGGGATGAATCTGATCTTTGTATCATAGAGTTTCAGAATCTCAAGATTACATGAGGCCAATTAGACTTGGTCTAATTCACCACGCTTGTCAAATCCCTGAGTCCCATCTGCAACATATTTGAAAAGTTATCATCTAGTTTCCCCTTAAATATCTTTGATGCCCCGGAGAGTCCTCTTAACTTCCTAAAGAAGTAAGTTGTTAGAGATTTCTTCTTTAGGCTAAACTGAAATCATCTGCATGCAACTTTTATCTTTTGGTTCTGTTGTGAAGTTGCATCTTTTGCAGGAGGTTTGGTTCCAAAGTAAACACAAGGCAACAACTGCACATAGCCAAACTTGGTCTTGAACATTCTTCAGGAAAGCACCCCCATAGTCATCAGTCTGAGTCCTTAGCCAGCATTCTCTCCAGTGTAGGAATTAAGCACTGTGTCTTTAGTTGAGAACCAAGGAAAGTAGTTGGCTTGCATATAGGAGATATATGGATTAAAAAAACAACAACCAACATGTACTTTTCAAGGCTAGAGTCACACTCAGACAGGGGAGATGCTCATGCTCTGAGAGGCCAACTAGTCCTGAGATGGGGGATTCAACCCTTTTGTCTCCTCCACATTTGAGGGCACATGTACACTCATTAAGTGGATAAATGCAGGAGCCAGCCACACTATTTAGGTTGTGCTATCCCCTTTAAAGTGTGAATATTTTTGCAGAGTGCATGTAAATGTTGTATCCTTTAAACACATATATGACATGACATCATTATAGCCTTGCGTTCTAAGGCTACATAAGGCAAGTCTAACATGTGTTTAATGAAAGCCTTTGGAGACAGTTATTAGAACCCTCTAGACTGCTCTACATGAAACATCATCTTCCTGCAAATGTTTCTCACAGAACGTGGTTTTGAGTCTCTCACTCTTTTGTATTTCTCCTCTGAACAGATCTGAACATATGTCCTTAAGTATAACTCCCAGTATTGATCAGATTGTCCGTGTGTAATCAGGTCAGCACAGGACAGATACTGTCCTCAGTACTGACTTTTGTTGCTCCAGCCAAAAATTGCATTTGAGTTTTTGGCAGCTATGTCCCATTGTTGAATTATAGTTACCAGAATCCTAAATGTTTTTTGAAAATTATGAAATATTGAAAGATGTAGAAAATAAAACAGCAGATACCCACAAACTCATCATCAAGATCAACGGATGTTAGCTGGCCTTATTTACCTCTTTACATGTGCTTTATTTATCTAGGTCTCCTACGTACTGCATTTCTGCAGCCATATAACCACACCGTCAAGAGTTACTGATTCACAATTATTTACTGAATCCCTACTATGTCATTTCTGGGGTCTTAATTTTGCTATTCAAATGTATTATGTATTATCTCAGCCTCACATTATTCACAAATTTGATTAGGGAAACTTCATCCACAACATTTATTACAGCATTGAATGGGATAGGGTTGATGACAGAGCCCTGTGACCCACCACTAGGGAAAATCCTCTCGAATAGCTGAAGCATTATTGTTTCTATGACCCCATGCCTTTGTTTATACTGTTCCTCCTCCCTGGAATGGCTTCTTACCTCCTTCCTCCATCTGACTAATTTATGTTAGCTAACCATTTGAGACTCAGTGTCACCTGCTCCAGAAAGCCTTCCCTCATCATTATCTGCTAAGTTAGGTGCCCCACCTTTGCACATTTCTCTACTGTAGTACCTGTGCTCTATTGTAATTATTGGCAACTTGGCTATCTTCCCCTCTCATCTTTTTTTTTTTTTTTTTGGCTGTGCTCCATGGCTTGCAGGATCTTAGTTCCCCGACCAGGGATTGTACCCGGGCCATGGCAGTGAAAGCGCTGAGTCCTAACCACTGGACCACTAGGGAATTCCCTCCCCATTCCCCCCATCTTTAAGTCCTTCAATGGAAAAATGCCCTCATATCTATCTTTATATTTTTAACCTTTATCAGTGTGTCAGAACTTAAAAAGTGCTAGTTAGTATTAGGTGCTCAAAAATGCTAGTTAAATTAAAATGTAGGAATAAAACAATTCAGACTACTCTTCCTTCCTTTCATTACAGGAATACTTTCCACGACACCTCTAATAGATCATCACTTCTAACCACAGAGATTTGCTACCACACAGGACAACCCATTCCTTATATGAACTGTTCTAGATTTTGAAAGACTTTTCTCATATTAAGCCCCAAGTCAGTTCCGTGTACCAACACTTTAAGTTCTCATTATAAGTTGAATCTCTTCTCTGAATATCAAGGATTCTTTTATGGCACTGACTTGGGTAAATAAGTGGTTATTAGTGAATATGTTTTACATGGAGCTAGCAGAGCTAAAGAAATTATTTCAGTGCTCAGAACTGAGGCACTTTCTGGGGCATCCCATTAAGGATCTCTACCCTGAATTCTTTCCAGAAGCTAATGGGGTCTGTGAAGACCACAGAGCACAGGTGTTCCATGTTCTATACAGCTCACATTCCTATATAAACATGCCACCACTCTCTCGAGCACTGCAAGCTCCTGGGTGGTCTTAGGGCTGCCTTCAAAGGGAAACAAGTTGGATTGTCTCTCCTGGCTAATCATTTGAGGACCTGGTTAGAAAAGAGCTAGACTGTATTCTGGAATCTCTGTTTCTTGAGTCCCTGCGTTGACACCTGAGGAGAAACCTAAGTGATTAAATCTGGCTCCAAGCTTGACAATAACCAGAGCTATAGGGAAAATAAAACTGGGAGAAACAGGTAACGTCTGTGTGAAGTTCAATGCCTTTCTATAATTTATTGATCATAACTGTCACTTAGTATGGTGGAAGCAATTGACATTTTCCCCTGGAAATACGAAAGCAAAACAGTTCCTTAAAATTTAGACTTTTGTCCCGCAGGTGGCAGATTTTTCTAAATTGTGATCAGTTGGCAAAATTTTACAACAGAGCATTCATTATTCTCTCAGTATAAAATATCGGTGCTTCTTGTGAGTCAGGCACTGTGCTTGGAATGTCACAGACCTTACTGAATGGAACCCTTATAACTATCCTGAAAAATAAATATTATTATCCCCATTTTATAGATGAGGCACTAGATGCGTAAGAAAATTAAGAAACATGTCCAAAGTTTCAGAATTACTAAGTTGCAGAAACAATTCAAATCCAAATGGTTCTGACTCCAAAGCCCGTGTGCTTCATACCGGGCTATGTTGGCTCTCATTTTCAAAATCAGCTTCACTACACGATCCTTCATTTAGAGTTGAGCTGTGCTCACTTCCTGATCCTGTGTTCCTGGATCACCCCTTTTATCTGCATGTGGTTGCACCCCGTGATAACAAGTGATAACATCTTTGCATTATCAACCAGAGTGTATCTAATTTTGTTTTAAAATAATGCCACCCTTAAGAATATCCAAGATATATGAAGGTGATTGCATGAATGTCTGCAAGATTCTCTTGTTTACCTCAACTTTGGGTTGGCCAGAGGGGAGGGGTAGGAGGAGGTAATCCTTATTCAAGAGGACCCAACAAAAGTAGTAAGAAGAAGTCAATTTCTTTTAAAAATCTTGAGTCATATGGACTGAGAAGTCAGGGAGAGCTTTCGTTGGTATTCATCATGAGTATTTTATTCATGTTATTTAGGGTTTTTTTTTTTTTTCATCCATCTCCATGCTCCATGCTTCATAGCAAATAGACCAGGGCCTGACCAAATCTGACCCACTGCCTGCTTTTGTAAGTAGAGGTTTTTTTTTTTTTTTTTTTTTTTTTGCCGTACGCGGGCCTCTCACTGCCGTGGCCTCTCCCGTTGCGGAGCACAGGCTCCGGACGCGCAGGCTCAGCGGCCATGGCTCACGGGCCCAGCTGCTCCGCGGCACGTGGGATCCTCCCGGACCGGGGCACGAACCCACGTCCCTGCATCGGCAGGCAGACTCTCAACCACTGCGCCACCAGGGAAGCCCTGTAAATAGAGTTTTAACGGAACACAGGCGCTTTCACTCGCTTACATATTGTCTGTGGCTGTTTTTGCACTACAAAGGCAGGGGGAAGTGGTTGCAGCAGAGATTGTGTGACCCACAAACCCGAAAATATATACTTTCTGGCCCTTTACAGAAACAGTTTGCCTACCCCTGCTTTAGGCAGAACAAAACTGTATGGGTGTTGCAGTCCAGCAAGGAATCTCAGCGTCTAGACTAGAATGTGGAGGAATTTGGACTTGGATGGCTGGACTAGAGCATCTTTAAAGGCTCTTCCAACCATGCAGTTCGAAGATTTAAAAATTCAGCCATATATATGTATATACATATATATATATATATATATATATATATATATACACACACACACACATACATATATATACACATATATATGTGTGTGTATATATATATATTATATACATATATATATAATTTTTTTTCTCGTAAAGTATATGAGGCAGAACCAAGATGTAGACTTGGAGGACAATAAGTATGTTCAAAACAAGCATTTCTGTTTTGCTGATTCCTTCTATGCTGATGATCAAATGTAGCGAGCTATGTATCCAGCACATTAATTAAATCCTGAATAGTCTCTCAAGCCACTTAAGGCTGGATACATGAAAGTAAGCCATGTCTGATTATATTGACATCAACAAGTATTTGAGAGAAGGCCATCTACATAATTTTATCATTTTGCTTGTCGGTGTTTGTAAAATATTATTTGTAATATTATTTGAAAACTCCCTCCAGTCAAGGAAGCTTGTAACTATGGGGATGTTTTATTAATTTATTTATTGACCAGCAACCTTATGCACACTGCTACATGAAACAATAGAGGAAATGTGGTCTCTGCCCTGGAGGACGGCACTGCTCAATCCTTGGACTCTCTTATGTCTCAAGACCTGTTATAATGTTTTGGTGATTTTTCTTAAGGTATTTCCAAGTAATTAAGATGCATGTCTGAAAAATTATGTATAATGTCAGAGGCCCAAATCCTTGGGACCTAACACTGACTATATTTCTATATGCATCCCTGGGACCTTTGGCTGCATTTTCATCAGAAAACTCATCTTTTGAAATTACAGTTTTTTTAAGCCTCCTGCATTCTCTATAGATCATCATTTAGCTCGCTGGTTAGTCATCTGGTCTTTTTTTTTTTTTTTTTTTTTTTTTTGCATTACGCGGGCCTCTCACTGTTGTGGCCTCTGCCGTTGCGGCGCACAGGCTCTGGACGCATGGCCATGGCTCACAGGCCCAGCCGCTCTGCGGCATGTGGGATCTTCCCGGACCGGGGCATGAACCCGTGTCCCCTCCATTGGCAGGCGGACTCTCAACCACTGCGCCACCAGGGAAGCCCAGTCACCTGGTCTTTTAAGTTGGGCCATACTTTCTCTGCATACAAGAATAATGGCAAAAGTAGATGTTTACAGACATCTGATCTCCGCTGCATTGCTTCAAATCATCATGCACAAATATTTTAAAAAATCTTATCTCGGTATAGTTTCAAGTGTCTATGCTAGGAAATATAAAGACTGAAGTCAATTTTTTTCCTATTGAATTTAGAATCAAAACAGACTTATGTGAGTAAAACAACTGAAAGTGTAAAAATACCTGTTGGGTTGAGAATGATTTGCATGGGGAAAAAATATCTTATGCTTTGAAAATTAGAAAGATGTCTGATCTGGATGGACAAAAAGACATCCTTGGACTTCCGGGTAAGATGGCGGAAGAGTAAGACGCGGAGATCACCTTCCTCCCCACAGATACACCAGAAATACAGCTACGCGTGCAACAACTCCTACAGAACACCTACTGAACGCTGGCAGAAGACCCCAGTCCTCCCAAAAGGCAAGAAACTCCCCACATACCTGGGTAGGGCAAAGCAGAGAGATTCCCGCAGAGAGGAGCGGTGCCGAGCGGCACTCACCAGCCCGAGAGGCTTGTCTGCTCCCCCGCCAGGGCGGGCGGTGCTGGAGCTGAGGCTCGGGCTTCGGTCAGAGCGCAGGGAGAGGACTGGGACTGGCGGCGAGAACTCAGCCTGAAGGGGGCTAATGTGCCACAGCTAGCCGGGAGGGAGTCCGGGAAAACTCTGGAGCTGCCGAAGAGGCAGGAGAATTTTTCTTCCCTCTTGGTTTCCTGGTGCGCGAGGAGAGGGGATTAAGAGCGCCGCGTAAAGGAGCTCCAGAGACGGGCGCGAGTCGCGGCTGAAAGCGCGGAGCCCAGAGACGGGCGTGGGACGCTGGGGCTGCTGCTGCCGCCGCCAAGAAGCCTGTGTGCGAGCACAGGACACTGTCCACAGCGCCCTTCCGGGAGCCTGTGCAGCCTGCCACTGCCGGGGTCCCGGGATCCAGGGGCGGCTTCCCTGGGAGAACGCACGGCGCGCCTCGGGCTGGTGCAACGTCACGCCGACCTCTGCCGCTGCAGGCTCGCCCCGCACTCCGTGCCCCTCCCTCCCGCCCGGCCTGAGTGAGCCAGAGTCCCCGAAGAGGCTGCTCCTTTAACCCTGTCCTGTCTGAGCGAAGAACAGACGCCCTCCGGCGACCTACACGCAGAGGCGGGGCCAAATCCAAAGCTGAGACCCAGGAGCTGTGAGAACAAAGAAGAGAAAGGGAAACCTCTCCCAGCAGCCTCAGAAGCAGCGGATTAAAGCTCCACAATCAACTTCATGTACCCTGCATCTGTGGAATACATAAATAGACAACAAATCATCCCAAATTGAGGAGCCAGGAGTCAGTGCTGTGCCTCTGAGGTGGGAGAGCGAACTTCAGGACACTGGTCCACAAGAGACCTCCCAGCTCCACATAATATCAAACGGCGAAAATCTTCCAGAGATCTCCATCTCAACACCAGCACCCAGCTTCACTCAACGACCAGCAAGCTACAGTGCTGGACACCCTATGCCAAACAACTAGCAAGACAGGAACACAACACCACCCATTAGCAGAGAGGCTGCCTCAAATCATAAAAAGTCCGCAAACACCCCAAAACACACCACCAGACGTGGACCTGCCCACCAGAAAGACAAGATCCAGCCTCATCCACCAGAACACAGGCAGTAGTCCCCTCCACCAAGAAGCCTACACAACCCACTAAACCAACCTTAGCCACTGGGGACAGACACCAAAAATAACGGGAACTACGAACCTGCAGCCTGCAAAGAGGAGACCCCAAACACAGTAACATAAGCAAAATGAGAAGACAGAAAAACACACAGCAGGAGAAGGAGCAAGATAAAAACCCACCAGACCTAACAAATGAGGAGGTAATAGGCAGTCTATCTGAAAAAGAATTCAGAATAATGATGGTAAAGATGATCCAAAATCTTGGAAATAGAATAGACAAAATGCAAGAAACAGTTAACAAGGACCTAGAAGAACTAAAGACGAATCAAGCATCGATTAAAAACACAATAAATGAAATAAAAAATACTCTAGATGGGATCAATAGCAGAATAACTGAGGCAGAAGAACGGATAAGTGAGGTGGAAGATAAAATAGTGGAAATAACTGCTGCACAGCAAAATAAAGAAAAAAGAATGAAAAGAACAGAGGACAGTCTCAGAGACCTCTGGGACAACATTAAACGCACCAACATTCGAATTATAGGGGTTCCAGAAGAAGAAGAGAAAAAGAAAGGGACTGAGAAAATATTTGAAGAGATTATAGTTGAAAACTTCCCTAATATGGGAAAGGAAATAGTTAATCAAGTCCAGGAGGCACAGAGAGTCCCATACAGAATAAATACAAGGAGAAATACACCAAGACACATATTAATCAAACTGTCAAAAATTAAACACAAAGAAATCATATTAAAAGCAGCAAGGCAAAAACAACAAATAACACACAAGGGAATCCCCATCAGGATAACAGCTGATCTCTCAGCAGAAACTCTACAAGCCAGAAGGGAGTGGCAGGACATACTTAAAGTGATGAAGGAGAAAAAGCTGCAACCAAGATTACTCTACCCAGCAAGGATCTCATTCAGATTTGATGGAGAAATTAAAACGTTTACAGACAAGCAAAAGCTGAGAGAGTTCAGCACCACCAAACCAGCTTTACAACAAATGCTAAAGGAACTTCTCTAGGCAAGAAACACAACAGAAGGAAAAGAACTACAATAACGAACCCAAAACAATTAAGAAAATGGGAATAGGAACATACATATCAATAATTACCTTAAATGTAAATGGACTAAATGCTCCCACCAAAAGACACAGACTGGCTGAATGGATACAAAAACAAGACCCATATATATGCTGTCTACAAGAGACCCACTTCAGACCTAGAGACACATACAGACTGAAAGTAAGGGGATGGAAAAAGATATTCCATGCAAATGGAAACCAAAAGAAAGCTGGAGTAGCAATTCTCATATCAGACAAAATAGACTTGAAAATAAAGACTACTAGAAGAGACAAAGAAGGACACTACATAATGATCAAGGGATCAATCCAAGAAGAAGATATAACAATTGTAAATATTTATGCACCAAACATAGGAGCACCTCAATACATAAGGGAAATATTAACAGCCATAAAAGGAGAAATCGACAGTAACACAATCATAGTAGGGGACTTTAACACCCCACTTTCACCAATGGACAGGTCATCCAAAATGAAAATAAATAAGGAAACACAAGCTTTAAATGATACATTAAACAAGATGGACTTAATTGATATTTATAGGACATTCCATCCAAAAACAACAGAATACACATTTTTCTCAAGTGCTCATGGAACATTCTCCAGGATAGATCATATCTTGGGTCACAAATCAAGCCTTGGTAAATTTAAGAAAATTGAAATTGTATCAAGTATCTTTTCCGACCACAATGCTATGAGACTAGATATCAATTACAGGAAAAGAGCTGTAAAACATACAAACACATGGAGGCTAAACAATACACTACTTAATAACGAAGTGATCACTGAAGAAATCAAAGAGGAAATTAAAAAATACCTAGAAACAAATGACAATGGAGACACGACGACCCAAAACCTATGGGATGCAGCAAAAGCAGTTCTAAGAGGGAAGTTTATGGCAATACAATCCCACCTTAAGAAACAGGAAATATCTCGAATAAACAACCTAACCTTGCACCTAAAGCAATTAGAGAAAGAAGAACAAAAACATCCCAAAGTTAGCAGAAGGAAAGAAATCATAAAAATCAGATCAGAAATAAATGAAAAAGAAATGAAGGAAACGATAGCAAAGATCAATAAAACTAAAAGCTGGTTCTTTGAGAAGATAAACAAAATTGATAAACCATTAGCCAGACTCATCAAGAAAAAAAGGGAGAAGACTCAAATCAATAGAATTAGAAATGAAAAAGGAGAAGTAACAACTGACACTGCAGAAATACAAAAGATCATGAGAGATTACTATAAGCAACTCTATGCCAATAAAATGGACAACCTGGAAGAAATGGACAAATTCTTAGAAATGCACAACCTGCCAAGACTGAATCAGGAAGAAATAGAAAATATGAACAGACCAATCACAAGCACTGAAATTGAAACTGTGATTAAAAATCTTCCAACAAACAAAAGCCCAGGACCAGATGGCTTCACAGGCGAATTCTATCAAGCATTTAGAGAAGAGCTAACACCTATGCTTCTCAAACTCTTCCAAAATATAGCAGAGGGAGGAACACTCCCAAACTCATTCTACGAGGCCACCATCACCTTGATACCAAAACCAGACAAGGATGTCACAAAGAAAGAAAACTACAGGCCAATATCACTGATGAACATAGATGCAAAAATCCTCAACAAAATACTAGCAAACAGAATCCAACAGCACATTAAAAGGATCATACACCATGATCAAGTGGGGTTTATTCCAGGAATGCAAGGATTCTTCAATATACGCAAATCAATCAATGTGATACACCACATTAACAAGTTGAAGGAGAAAAACCATATGATCATCTCAATAGATGCAGAGAAAGCTTTTGACAAAATTCAACACCCATTTATGATAAAAACCCTGCAGAAAGTAGGCATAGAGGGAACTTTCCTCAACATAATAAAGGCCATATATGACAAACCCACAGCCAGCATCGTCCTCAATGGTGAAAAACTGAAACCATTTCCACTAAGATCAGGAACAAGACAAGGTTGCCCACTCTCACCACTCTTATTCAACATAGTTTTGGAAGTTTTAGCCACAGCAATCAGAGAAGAAAAGGAAATAAAAGGAATCCAAATGGGAAAAGAAGAAGTAAAGCTGTCACTGTTTGCAGATGACATGATACTATACATAGAGAATCCTAAAGATGCTACCAGAAAACTACTAGAGCTAATCAATGAATTTGGTAAAGTTGCAGGATACAAAATTAATGCACAGAAATCTCTGGCATTCCTATATACTAATGATGAAAAATCTGAAAGTGAAATCAAGGAAACACTCCCATTTACCATTGCAACAAAAAGAATAAAATATCTAGGAATAAACCTACCTAAGGAGACAAAAGACCTGTATGCAGAAAATTATAAGACACTGATGAAAGAAATTAAAGATGATACAAATAGATGGAGAGATGTACCATGTTCTTGGATTGGAAGAATCAACATTGTGAAAATGACTCTACTACCCAAAGCAATCTACAGATTCAATGCAATACCTATCAAACTACCAATGGCATTTTTCACAGAACTAGAACAAAAAATTTCACAATTTGTATGGAAACACAAAAGACCCCGAATAGCCAAAGCAATCTTGAGAACGAAAAATGGAGCTGGAGGAATCAGGCTCCCTGACTTCAGACTATACTACAAAGCTACAGTAATCAAGACAGTATGGTACTGGCACAAAAACAGAAAGATAGATCAATGGAACAGGATAGAAAGCCCAGAGATAAACCCACGGACATATGGTCACCTTATCTTTGATAAAGGAGGCAGGAATGTACAGTGGAGAAAGGACAGTCTCTTCAATAAGTGGTGCTGGGAAAACTGGACAGGGACATGTAAAAGTATGAGATTAGATCACTCCCTAACACCATACACAAAAATTAGCTCAAAATGGATTAAAGACCTAAATGTAAGGCCAGACACTATCAAACTCCTAGAGGAAAACATAGGCAGAACACTCTATGACGTAAATCACAGCAAGATCCTTTTTGACCCACCTCCTAGAGAAATGGAAATAAAGACAAAAATAAACACATGGGACCTAATGAAACTTCAAAGCTTTTGCACAGCAAAGGAAACCATAAACAAGACCAAAAGACAACCCTCAGAATGGGAGAAAATATTTGCAAATGAAGCAACTGACAAAGGATTAATCTCCAAAATTTATAAGCAGCTCATGCAGCTCAATAGCAAAAAAACAAACAACCCAATCCAAAAATGGGCAGAAGACCTAAATAGACATTTCTCCACAGAAGATATACAGACAGCCAACAAACACATGAAAGGATGCTCAACATCTTTACTCATTAGAGAAATGCAAATCAAAACTACAATGAGATATCATCTCACACCAGTCAGAATGGCCATCATCAAAAAATCTAGAAACAATAAATGCTGGAGAGGGTGTGGAAAAAAGGGAACACTCTTGCACTGCTGGTGGGAATGTGAATTGGTACAGCCACTATGGAGAACAGTATGGAGGTTCCTTAAAAAACTACAAATAGAACTACCATATGACCCAGCAATCCCACTACTGGGCATATACCCTGAGAAAACCATAATTCAAAAAGAGACATGTACCAAAATGTTCATAGCAGCCCTATTTACAATAGCCCGGAGATGGAAACAACCTAAGTGTCCATCATCGGATGAATGGATAAAGAAGATGTGGCACATATATACAATGGAATATTACTCAGCCATAAAAAGAAATGAAATTGAGCTATTTGTAATGAGGTGGATGGACCTAGAGTCTGTCATACAGAGTGAAGTAAGTCAGAAAGAGAAAAACAAATACTGTATGCTGACACATATATATGGAATTTAAGAAAAAAATGTCATCAAGAACATAGGGGTAAGACAGGAATAAAGACACAGACCTACTAGAGCATGGACTTGAGGATATGGGGAGGGGGAAGGGTAAGCTGTGACAAAGTGAAAGAGCGGCATGGACATATATACACTACCAAATGTAAGTTAGATAGCTAGTGGGAAGCAGCCGCATAGCACAGGGAGATCAGCTCGGTTCTTTGTGACCGCCTGGAGGGGTGGGATAGGGAGGGTGGGAGGGAGACGCAAAAGGGAGGGGATATGGGAACATATGTATATGTATAACTGATTAAATTTGTAAAATTAAAAAAAAAAAAAAAAAAGACATCCTGCCAGAGGAGAGAAGATTTGCTTTCATGTGTGGACACTGGGGCTTGTGGGCATGACCCAAAAGGAGGTCAGAGCTGTCTGCACATTACTCTTGTTTAGTGTCATTGTGAACTTGTTGATAGGATGTTTTTTAATTGTTCTCAAGTCAGCCAGTATATGAATATTTTGTTTCTGAGTCAGTAAGGAACAGAATTTTCATCACATGTTTCTTTAGGATTTCCTCTCTTTTCTTCACCTATAAGTGTCTAATAAAATATTTTGTTTGGTACTTAAAAAGTATTTATTGATGAATGACTTCACTGTTTCAACTAGCTCATTGGTATATCTACTGAGAATCAAAAAAAAATGCATGAACTTAGACTTATAAGCAAAAAAATTCTGGAGAGAAAATTTATAGCTTCTAGAATTGTTTAAAAGAGAATTTATATAATGTTCTAGATGAGTCCATTAGCATTTCTTTCACATAATAACAATTTGTCAAGAAATCAATTGGCCCAGTGATCACTTTGTCCACTTAATGATTCATAACTTTTTAACAAGTAATAGAGTAACAGGAATGTGTGTTTCAGTCAGGCTGCTCAATATACAGCTTACTTAGGGAAGAGACAATTTCTCGGGTTTTAAAAAATTCTGGTATCAGGCAAGATGCAGTCAGCAATCTCAATGATATTTTAAAACTGTATGGTGAGTTTTTATCTTCCAATATATTTTCATCCCAGTCTACTGCTTTTCCTATTGCTCTTGATTTACAGATTTTCTTTCTTGACCAGGAGGGGAAGGAGTTGGATTACAAGCAATTCACTGGGAATGTTTTTATACATGGATGGGGAGGGATCTTTGTGTGCATGTGATAGTGGGTGTGTGCACTGATATAAGGAGAGTGTGAAGATGCCCAACAGTGTTTAGCTTGGAATTTTATCAAGCAATTATGCTAATAACTATAAAGCAACAAGTTCTTGGTGAATCAATAATGTTGAAAAATTGGTCTTTTGGCAAACTAGTTCTTTGATGGATTGGTAGTCAATGACTTACTATTTGGTTGATTTTCTGCACACTGGTCTACTTCTTATAAAATCATCTTCTGTCTCCCAAGAGAGACCCACTTGTGTGGAGTGCCAAAAACAGTCTCATCTAGAAGCAGGTGGAGGAAGCTTCTGCCATATTTTCCAGCCATATAGTTTTAGAATAATAAATTGTTGCACTCCATGTAAAAGAAAAATTCCCTTAAGGTGTCTTTTTGGAGAAGATGAGAAATCTTTTTAGTTACTGAACATTTCATGTGATGGTATTAAAAAAGAAGCCTTCATTTTTTTTTTTTTTTTTTTTTTTTCCTTTTTGCGGTATGTGGGCCTCTCACTGTTGTGGCCTCTCCCGTTGCGGAGCACAGGCTCCGGATGCGCAGGCCCAGTGGCCATGGCTCACGGGCCCAGCCGCTCTGCGGCATATGGGATCCTCCCAGACCGGGGCACGAACCCGTATCCCCTGCATCGGCAGGCGGACTCTCAACCACTTGCGCCACCAGGGAGGCCCAGAAGCCTTCATTTTAATCACAAAAATGGCTTTGCCACAACTTCCAGTACAGGCATGGGCTAGGATGTGAAAGAGAAGAGAACTTGGATATGCATAACTGGAAGGGAGAGAGAAGAAGAATATATGTAGAAAAATGAACAATGCTTAAGGCTGCAAGGAGTAGAGGAAATATGCCTGAGGAAATAAAACAGCACAGGGCCATTAGACTTTGGTGGGTGCTTACGTACACGGTGTGTGTCCTAGTGTGAGACAAAGAAGGTTATGTGTATTAAAGAGATAAGGTTCATCCTCCCCAAATATTCAACCTTCCTAAAATACTCAGCAGCAAATAGTCGGTAACAGATGTAAGCAGTTTCCAGGCTTGCTCTCTCAACCTCATCTTGTCCATATATTGATACCTTAGCAACTGAAATGGGACATGGGTCCAACTAAGATAGGACATGGGTTCTGACATTCCAATGACACTGCACAAACCACTCCACTGATGTTTTCAGTGGTGACAGCTAGAGACTAATGGTGAGAGGGTACCAGAATTGACTATTCAAATAATGAAAGGTACTAGGTGTCACTGTTGAAATATTGATCTACATTCTTTTCTCTGTTAATAGGATACTGGCATCCATGGAAGAGAGGTCTGTAGAAAAACTCAAATATTACGTTACCAAGTTTCCCTTTGCAACATGTGTGAGGTGTCCAGGGTTTTAAATATAACTTTCTGTTCTTTACATATAAAAGTGCTAACACTTATTCCAGGTATCACTGCAGAGCCCAGATTTCTCACCAACCTGTCTTCCCAACACAAAGGAACTAAACTTGAGATCCCTGGAAATTCTTGGTATGAGTCTTTGTCTTTCCATTTCTGTTTTCTTTCACCTCCTCTTGCTTTCACTGGATGGAATTCATGCCTTTCTTCACTGAAAAAGGAGCTACATCAGGCCTAGGGGATCAGGAAGAGGTTTTTATCACCTCCATGATTTAGGTAGCAAGGCAGACATCGGGCAACAAGGAGTTATAGAAAACTTCTCCACCCTTTCTTTTTTTCTTTTTTTAAGGGAGCCATTACTTCAGGTAGAGGATATTAGCTAACATATTTCTGCAAGCATTGGGCTCTTTCAAGACCTCCACTGGTGATCAAACCAAATGTTTAAAAGGACATTCGCATAAACAAAAGCATGCTCTGCATTCACAAACCATTTTCAATAAGATCTCTTTCCAGTCAAGACTCTGACCATCTGCTTGCCTTATATTTTTAATATTATATTAAAATTATATATTTTAATATATATTTATATTTTTTAATATTATTCTGTCAAATATATGTTCTGTTAACGCAGGTAAAGGAATCTTATATTTTTTAATATTATTCTGTCAAATATATGCTCTGTAAACACAGGTAAAGGAATACTTGAAAAATCTGATCATATACAACTCATTGAGTCCAGATGACATGAATCCTGAAGTCTGGTGGGAATTAGTTAATGCAGGCTTACATACAGTACCCAAAACAGAGCAGCTTCACAGTAATATTTTATCAAACCACCCTCATTTCAGGAAGTACACAGGTAGTAAAATAAATACAATCAACATTCTCTTAGGCTGTCCTGGAATAAATTGTTACCTTGGACAAGTTACTATTTACAAGGCCACACATATGAGCTTACTCTATCATTAAAGGAAAGAAAAAAGCACATCACCAAGAAAGAGCAAAAGATAAAAAAAGATTTGCAGGATGGTATTTTTCTAAAGATTATAGAGGAAATCTGTAACATTATCTACTAAGGGTGGCTTTTCAAGATATAGAACAGGATAAACCATATATGTGATGTAGCTGAGGGGGCCTACTCAGGACTGGAAGCCAGAATGACCCAGATTCTGATCCTGTTTGTCATGTGGCTGTATAATTACAGCTGTGGACCTCACATGGGCCAAAGGTAGGGATCTATCTCTTCATTGAATATTGTGGTATATTAAAAAATGGCTTCAAATTCATTGACATCCCTCTCATTGAACGTTGGGGTCTATTTCCCCTCCCCTTGGATCTGGCTGGCCTATAACTTCCCTGACCAACAGAATCTGGTAGAAGTAATGCTATATACACCAGCTCCAGGCCTAGCCCTTAAGAAGGTTTCCATCCTGGCCTCTTGAAAGCCATGGACAAGTTGGATTGCTCTAAGGCTGCCATGTTGTGTGGAAGCCCAAGCTCCTGACCCACAGAGCCATGAGCTAAATAAAAGGGTTGTTATTTCACATCACAAACTAAGGATGGTTTGTTACATAGCAAGAGTTAGAAATAGCAGCTCCCCTTTCTACTTCAGGAAACTTTACTCCTTTTCCTTTCTGTGTTTTTCACTTCCTTTTTCCTCTTTTCCTTTTTCTCCCTCTATTCCTTGATATTTTCTTACAGCCACCACACGAAGAAAATTAAGCATATTTTTATGTTTGTTTGTTTGTAAATGAAGTCGATTTTGGTACTGTTTTTCCTCCTTGTTCATTATTTTAGAAGAAGGTGAGCAGTGCTTAAAACTTTCTCTCAAAAAACAAAATTATTGAGGGCAGAGTCAAGATGGCATACTAGGAACACATGGAATTTTCATCTCCTCACAACTAGGGCACCTACCAGGCACTGGTGGGGAACCATGGACACCTAAGGGGACAGGAGGAACCCCCAGCCACCGGGTAGGATGTGGGGTGTGGGGGGAGTGAAGGGAGAGCATAAGTGGAGGCGGGAGGGGACTGGAACCCCTGAGGGGCCGCTGGTGGAGGGGAAGGGATCCCACACCGGAAGGGGTAAATTGGGGAACCACTGGGAGGGCAGATGATCAAAAGGGAGCGTGGCCAGGATTCCCCTGCCCACTTGGGCCCCCAGGAGCCTGCTGAGATCCCGGACCTCATCCTCTGCCCACCAAGGCCCCCTCCAGCCATGCAGATCCTGAGGGAGTGGGAGGGAGAGCAAAAGTAAAGGCCGGACCTCCGGGACCAGCACCCCAGAGGGGTGGCTGGAGGAGGGGAGGAGTTCCTACACCCAGTGGGACACACCCACAGTTAGGGGTCGAGCGGGGACAGGGGAGACCCTGGGGGAGACAGTGGGGGAGGGATGGGAAGGAACAGAAAGGAACAGGGCCAGTGCTTTCCCTGTCCACTTAGGCACCAGGTAGGCTGTTGGGCTCCCAGGCCTAATCGTCAGCCCTCAGAGCCTCCCTCATGCCCCACAGAGCCCAAGCCCCGCCCCTACACCCCCACCCAGGGCCCTACCTCAATACTTGGAGACCCCCTCCGAGACCCCCTCCAACGCTCTGAACCTAAACCCCACCCACACACCCTCACTCAGGGCCCTACCTCCAAACTCCATAACTCCACACTCCAGACGCCCTCCTTTCGATGTGATGCCTCGCCCCATCTGGCAGGTCCTAGGCAGAGGTCCAACCCCACGCTTGAATGTCGCCCCACCTAGGGCCCGCCCCCAGGGCCTTTTCCGGCTATGTGGGTCCTGAGCTTAGGCCCTGCCCCACACTCAAACGTCCCCCCACCCACCTACCTAGGTCCCATCCCACCCTAAACCTCACCTCTGCCTAAGTTCCACCCACGCCTAAACTCCACACCCATAGCCAAAGCTTTTTTTTTTTTTTCCTCTTTTAGATTGGGGTTCTGTTTTACCTTGTTGATTCAGTGCTGTTGATTCTTCTATATTTTTATTTCTCCTAATAAATCATTTATTTTTCTAATTTTATTCTATTCTTTATACTTTGTTATTGTTCTCTCCTTTTGGCTTCCCCCCCACCACCCCTGCCCTTTTTTTTTCTTTTTTCTGTTGTGGTTTTATTTTACCTTGTTGCAGTTGTTTCCATTATAGTTTTATTTTTCCTAATATATATTTACCTTTCTAATTTTATTTTGTTTTTTATTCTTTGATATTATACTGCTCCTTTTTTCTTTCTTTCTTTCTTTTTTTTTTTTCTTTTACTGCACCATGAAGCTTGTGGGATCTTGGTTCCCAGGCCAGAGGTCGGGCCCGAGCTCCTGTGGTGGGAGCTCCAAGTCCAAACTGCTGGACTAACAGAGAATCTCAGACCCCAGAGAATATCAATTGGAGTGAGGCCTCCCGGAGGTCCTCATCTCAGCACTAAGACCCAGCACTATCCAACTGCCTGCAAACTACAGTGCTGGATGTCTCAGGCCAAACAACCAGTAAGACAGGAATACAGCACCACCAATCAAAAAAAAAAAAAAAAAAAAAAAAAGAAAGAAATGACAAAAAAATATGTTATAGACAAAGGAGCAAGGTAAAAACCTTCAAGACCAAATAAATGAAGACAAAATCGGCAACCCTCCTGAAAAAGAATTCAGAGTAATGATAGTAAAGATGATACAAAATTTCAGAAACAGAACAGAGGAAATACAAGAAACATTTAACAAGGATCTAGAGGAACTAAAGAGCAAACAAACAGTGATGAACAACACAATTACCAAAACTAAAAATATTCTAGAAGGAATCAATAGCAGAATAACTGAGGCAGAAGAACAGATAAGTGAGCTGGAAGATAAAATGGTGGAAATAACTGCCAGAGAGCAGAAAAGAAAAGAGAATGAAAAGAATTGAGGATAGACTCAAAGACCTCTGGGACAACATTAAACACACCAACATTCAAATTGTAGGGGTCCCAGAAGAAGAAGAGAAAAAGAAAGGGTCTGAGAAAATATTTGAAGAGATTAGAGTCTAAAACTTCCCTAACATGGAAAAGGAAATAGTCAATCAAGTCCAGGAAGCACAGAGAATACCATACAGGATACACCCAGAAATAAACACACAGAGACACATATTAATCAAACTATCAAAAATTAAATACAAGGGAAAAATATTACAAGCAGCAAGGGAAAAGCAAGACATAACATACAAGGGATTCTCCATAAGGTTAACAGCTGATCTTTCAGCAGAAACTCTGCAAAGCAGAAGGGAGTAGCAGGACATATTTAAAGTGATGAAAGGGAAAAACCTACAACCAAGATTACTCTACCCAGCAAGGATCTCATTCAGATTTGATGGATAAATTAAAACCTTTACAGATAAGCAAAAGTTAAGAGAATTCAGCACCACCAAACCAGCTTTACAACAAATGCTAAAGGAACTTCTCTAGGCACAAAACACAAGAGAAGAAAAAGAGCTACAAAAACAAACCCAAAACAATTAAGAAAATGGTAATAGGAACATACATATCAATAATTACCTTAAATGTAAATGGATTACATGCTCCAACCAAAAGACACAGACTGGATGAATGGATACAAAAACAAGACCCATACATATGCTATCTACAAGAGACCCACTTCAGAACAAAGGACACGTACAGACTGAAAGTGAGGGGGTGGAAAAAGATATTCCATGCAAATGGAAATCAAAGGAAAGCTGGAGTAGCAATTCTCATATCAGACAAAATAGACTTTAAACTAAACACTATTACAAGAAACAAAGAAGGACACTACACAATGATCAAGGGATCAATCCAATAAGAAGACATAACAATTGTAAATATTTATGCACCCAACATAGGAGCACCTCAATACGTAAGGCAAGTGCTAACAGCCATAAAAGGGGAAATCTACAGTAACACAATAATAGTAGGTGACTTTAACACCCCACTTTCACCAATGGATGGATTGTCCAAAATGAAACTAAATAAGGAAACACAGTTTTAAATGACACATTAAACAAGATGGACTTAATTGATATTTATAGGACATTACATCCAAACACAACAGAATACACTTTCTTCTCAAGTGCTCATGGAACATTCTCCAGGATAGATCATATCTTGGGTCACAAATCAAGCCTTGGTAAATTTAAGAAAATCGAAATTGTATCAAGCATCTTTTCTGACCACAACGCTATGAGACTAGATATCAATTACAAGAAAAAATCTGTAAAAAATACAAACACATGGAGGCTAAACAATACACTACTTAATAACCAAGAGATCACTGAAGAAATCAAACAGGAAATCAAAAAACACCTAGAAACAAAAAACACAACAGCCCAAAACCTATGGGATGCAGCAAAAGCAGTTCTAAGAGGCAAGTTTATAGCAATACAATCCTACCTCAAGAAACAAGAAATATCTCAAATAAACAAACTAATATTACACCTTAAGCAATTAGAGAAAGAAGAACAACAAAAAAAAAACACCCCCAAAGTTAGCAGAAGGAAAGAAATCATAAAGGTCAGATTAGAAGTAAATGAAAAAGAAATGAAGGAAACAATAGCAAAGATCAATAAAACTAAAAGCTGGTTCTTTGAGAAGATAAACAAAATTGATAAGCCAGACTCATCAAGAAAAAAAGGAAGAAGACTCAAATCAACAGAATTAGAAATGAAAAAGGAGAACTAACAACTGTCACTGCAGAAATACAAAGGATCATGGGAGATTACTATAAGCAACTCTATGCCAATAAAATGGACAACCTGGAAGAAATGGACAAATTTGTAGAAAAGCACAACCTCCCAAGACTGAACCAGGAAGAAATAGGAAATATAAACAGACCAATCACAAGCTTTGAAATTGAAACTGTGATTTAAAATGTTCCAACAAACCAAAGCCCAGGACCAGATGATGGCTTCACAGGTGAATTCTATCAAACATTTAGAGAAGAGCTAACACCTATCCTTCTCAAACTCTTCCAAAATCTATCAGAAGAAGGAACACTCCCAAACTCATTCTACGAGGCCACCATCACCCTGATACAAAAACCAGACAAAGATGTCACAAAAAAATAAAACTACAGGCCAATATCTCTGATGAACATAGATGTAAAAATCCTCAACAAAATACCTGCAAAGAGAATCCAACAGCACATTAAAAGGATCATACATCATGATCAAGTGCAGTTTATCCCAGGAATGCAAGGATTCAATATATGCAAATCAATGTCATACACCATACTAACAAATTGAAGGATAAAAACCATATGATAATCTCACAAGATGTAGAAAAAGCTTTTGAAAAAGTTCAAAACCCATTTATGATAAAAACTCTCCAGAAAGTAGACATAGAGGGAAACTACATCAACATAATAAAGGCCATATATGACAAACCCACAGCCAACATCATACTCAATGGTGAAAAACTGAAACCATTTCCTCTAATATCAGAAACAAGACAAGGTTGCCCACTCTCACCACTATTATTCAACATAGTTTTGGAAGTATTAGCCACAGCAATCAGAGAAGAAAAAAAATAAAAGGAATCCAAATTGTAAAAGAAGAAGTAAAACTGTCACTATTTGCAGGTGAATATTATACAGAGAATCCTAAAGATGTTACCAGAAAACTACTAGAGCTAATCAATGAATTTGGTAGAGTTGCAGAATACAAAATTATTGCACAGAAATCTTTTGCATTCCTATACACTAACGATGAAAAATCTGAGTGAGAAATTAAGGAAACACTCCCATTTACCACTGCAATGAAAAGAATAAAATACCTAGGAATAAACCTACCCAAGGAGACAAAAGACCGGTATGCAGAAAATTATAAGACACTGATGAAAGAAATTAAAGATGATAGAAACAGATGGAGAGATATACCATGTTCTTCGATTGGAAGAATCAACATTGTGAAAATGACTATACTACCCAAAGCAATCTACAAATTCAATGCAATCCCTATTAAACTACCAATGGCATTTTTCACAGAACTAGAACAAAAAAATTCACAATTTGTATGGAAACACAAAAGACCCAGAATAGCCAAAGCAATCTTGAGAAACAAAAAAAGGAGCTGGAGGAATCAGGGTCCCAGACTTCAGACTATACTACAAAGCGACAGCAATCAAGACAGTATGGTACTGGCACAAAAACAGAAATATAGATCAATGTAACAGGATAGAAAGCCCATAGAGAAACCCACACACATATGGTCACCTTTTTTTTTTTTTTTTTTTGGCTGCTTTGGGTTTTCATTGCTGTGCACAGGCTTTCTCTAGTTGCAGCGAGTGGGGGCTACTCTTCGTTGTGGTGTGTGGGGTACTCATTGTGGTGGCTTCTCTTGTTGTGGAGCATGGGCTCTAGGCATCTGGACTTCAGTAGTTGCAGCATGCGGGCTCTAGAACACAGGCTCAGTAGTTATGGCACATGAGCTTATTTGCTCAGTGGCATGTGGGATCTTCCCAAACCAGGGCTTGAACCCGTGTCCCCTGCATTGGCAGGAGGATTCTTAACCACTGCACCACGAGGGAAGTCCCCATCACCTTATTTTTGATAAAGGAGGCAAGAATATACAATGGAGAAAAGACAGCCTCTTCAATAAGTGGTGCTGGGAAAACTGGACAGCTACATGTAAAAGAATGAAATTAGAACACTCCCTAACACCATACACAAAAATAAACTCAAAATGGATTAAAGACCTAAATGTAAGGCCAGACATTACAAAACTCTTAGAGGAAAACATAGACAGAACACTCTATGACATAAATCACAGCAAGATCCTTTTCGACCCACCTCCTAGAGAAGTGGAAATAAAAAAAAAAAAAAAACAAATGGGATCTAATGAAACTTAAAAGCTGTTACACAGTAAAGGAAACCATAAACAAGAAGAAAAGGCAACCCTCAGAATGGGAGAAAATACTTGCAAATGAAGCAACTGACAAAGGATTAATCTCCAAAATTTACAAGCAGCTCATGCAGCTCAATATCAAAAAAACAAACAACCCAATCCAAAAATGGGCAGAAGACCTAAATAGACATTTCTCCAAAGAAGATATACAGAGTGCCAACAAGCACATGAAAGGATGCTCAACATCACTGATCATTAGAGAAATTCAAATCAAAACTACAATGAGGTATCACCTCATGCCAGTCAGAATGGCCAGCATCAAAAAATCTACAAACAATAAATGCTGGAGAGGGTATGGAGAAAAGGGAACCCTCCTGCACTGTTGGTGGGAATGTAAATTGATATAACCACTATGGAGAACCATATGGAGGTTCCTTAAAAAACTAAAAATAGAACTACCATATGACCCAGCAATCTCACTACTGGGCATATACCCAGCGAAAACCATAATTCAAAAAGAGTCATGTACCACAATGTTCATTGCAGCTCTATTTACAATAGCCAGGACATGGAAGCAACCTAAGTTTCCATGGACAGATGAATGGATAAACAAGATGTGGCACATATATACAATGGAATATTACTCACCCATAAAAAGGAACGAAACTGAGTTATTTGTAGTGAGGTGGATGGACCTAGAGTCTGTCATACAGAGTGAAGTAAGTCAGAGAGAGAAAAACAAATACTGTATGCTAACACATATATATGGAATTTAAAAAAAAGGTTCTGAAGAACCTTGGGGCATGACAGGAATAAAGACGCAGGCGTAGAGAATGGACTTGAGGACATGGGGAGGGGGAAGTGTAAGCTGGGACGAAGTGAGAGTGGCATGGACATATATACACTACCAAATGTAAAATAGATAGCTAGTTGGAAGAAGCCGCATAGCACAGGGAGATCAGCTTGGTGCTTTGTGACCACCTAGAGGGGTGGGGTAGGGAGGGTGGGAGGGAGATGCAAGAGGGAGAAGATATGGGGATATATGTATATGTATAGCTGATTCACTTTGTTATAAAGCAGAAACTAACACACCATTGTAAAGTAATTATACTCCAATAAAGATGTTAAGAAAAAAAGTATTGGTTTCTTTGTACACTTGAAACTAATAAAATATTATAAATCAACTATACTTAAATTTAAAAAAAAAAAAAAGAAATACTAGTTGTCATTTCCTATCTCTAATCTAATGTATGGGAAGTTTCTCTCAGAGAGTTTTATGGTAGTCCTTAGGTCCATCTAGCTTTTGGATAAGTCTATCCTCTCCTCTCTATAGAAATCATGCATCCTAAGTTAAAAAAAAAAAAAAAAAAAGCTACTCCTCATTTTCCCCTTCCAGATCCTTTACTGAAGCCAAGCATAATCCAAAGGCCAAAAGTCTCTCAAAGTCAACATGGCTGCCATAAAATACAATGAAAATCTTTAGGGACTGTGATTGCTTTTCCAAGCTGCATCTGCTGACCTTGATAGAACCGGGTGGGAAGTGGTGGACCATACATCAATTTACTCTGTTCTCAAAGAGCAAGAGGTAGCCTATGCCACAACTTCTCTTTGGAAAACTTATTTCCAGACAGGCAATACCTTTTTACACTCACCATAAACTATTATGACTACTTGTCTGTGCATGGACAACTTGTAGGTATCTCTATGACTTATTCTTTAAGTGTCCAGCAGCTAGCCTAGGGTGGGGGGCAGTGGACTTTAAGTAATGTTTACTAAATTAATGAATAAATGATCCAGGACCAAATATCTGATTCAAAGGGCTCCTATCTAAAATGCATCAGGGAAAACACAGTGTCATTACTGTGATTATTTTCTGCAAGTCCATTTTATTTAAAATAATTATTCCCTCCGAGTATAACATAGGGAGAACTCTTTTTGTACAACAGCTCTGTGTGTCATAGACCTTTGTTTTTTACCAGACTCCAACGATATCTGATCACTTCTATTACAGTGAATGCCCTAATCACAAGGATGTCTCAGTTGAATCCATGTCCTTAAAATAGTATTTTCCCTTTGGTTTGCATCATAACCTCAGGGAGATTTTAGTCTTATTCTAATGAAGTGGCTTTAGTTTTAATATGTTTGTCATTCTCCCAAGAAGATACATTCAGACTCTTTTTGTAACACAAATTCTCAACCCCTAATTTATATGTTGTCAAGTTTGGGTGTTAGTATCCTGTACTTGACTCCCTTAAAGCAGGGCACACCTGAATCAGTTTTGGGGATTAAAAAAATACAAAGAAAATTGTAAGCAAAACATCTGATATAGTTTTACTTGCAAAGTTCAGATTTTCTGAATGGGATCAAGATGGCGTGGCTTGAAATGTGGCTGAAGGGAATAAGAGAAATATGGTAAATATCTACATATCTGAAAGTGGTAGTGGTGAAGATCTTATACCGTATTTCCTGGTATATTTCTCCTTAGATATGTCCACATATGTACACACGCATTGGAGAAAGCAAATGGAGAATTTCCCTGTCTCTTCCCTAGAATCATTACTGTCCCATACATTCTTCTGTTATGTGATAATGGCCACTCTTGCCAGCATTCCCTTTTTAAAGTAGACTTTGCTTAGACTTTACCAAACAAAAAAAAAGGATTGAATTTAAAAAGCAATGAAAGTCTGCTTGCTACTGGGGGAGGGACTGCCCTCAAAGCTCACCCCTCTGGTCCTGCAAAGGCCTCTCACTCCACAGGCCAGTTTTGCTTTTTGTCTTTTCACCCACATAGCAGACCTTTATCCAGCAACTGCTAGGGGCTGGGGGCGCTGTGGTCAGTCTGAGTGGGGTTGGGGACGGGCAATGCTGCCCCTGCCCTCACTGAGCTTATAGTCCAAGGAATGTTTGATTAAATTAACCAGTCATATCAGATAATACAGCCGATGATAGGTCCAGATCAGACACTCACCTCAATTAAAAGTGATACTTATAATTTGTCCTATATTTTATCCATATCTGTCTTTCTAGAGTTTTCTTCCTTGGAGCCACATCGAATAAGGCTTATCTCTCTTCTGCAAGAAGTTGAAGGTTTTTTAAAACAGCCACCTTCTCCATCTGAGTGATCTCTCCTCCAGGCTAAGGAGACCCAGCTCCTTCAATGCCCTGACATGATTATGAATTCCCCAAGCCTTTGCACTAGTTAGGCTTTGCTACAAGTGACTGACAACCTAACCAATAATGGTTTAGACAAGATGTGAGTATGTTTTTATGTCTAAAATTTCAGGGAGGTGATCTATGACTAGTATGACCCTGCACAACACCACAGACCCAGGCTCCTTCCAGCTTGTTCTTTTTTTTGTACATAGCTTCCATCTCAAGATCTGAGTGATAGCACCCAAGCTCTAAGCAGCAGGATAGAGAAGGGGGCAGAAAGACCCAAGTGTGCCTGTGTGCTATCCATTAGGAAAGGTGTCCAGAAATCGCCAATCCTGCTTATATCTCATTGATCCAAACTTAGTTGCATGCCTGCACATCTAAGGAAGAGAGATTGGGAAATGGAATATTTTCTAGAGAGCCATATGCCCTGCTAAACCTTGGAGGTACTGCTGCTTTAGAAAACGAGTTAATGGATATTGGGGACAACCAACTGTGTTTAGCATACCATCCCGTTTTTCCCTTTTGTCACTCATGAAGTGCTGTGGCCAAAGCTAGCAGAGCCATCCATTTCTGCCTTCATTATCCAAGCATATCCTTTGATTTCCTCACTTCTGGATCAGACCAGCATCATATCCCCTCAGGGGCCTTAAGGAAAATAATTTTTGCCTCTTTTTGGGGGCTTGTGGTAGAAGGAAATTTAGGCACCAATTTTTGTTGCTGTTGTTCTGTTGTTGTCTTGCATTGTATAGTCTTACCCAGGCACAAAATATTTATTAATGCAGTCTCAGATCATCTGGACCATTTTCATAATCACATTGTACTGCTTACCAGTATCAGGAATTGAGTTTCTCTGCTAGTAGCAGATATCCAACTAGCAGGATAACTAGTTAAGGGTTTATTCTTTCATATAAAGGGAGTCCAGAGGTAGTACACTTCAGAGCTGGTATAGAGGTCCATAACAGCATCAGGGATCCAGTGTTACCTTGTTGTTTTTCTCTGACAGGCTTACTCGTGTCCATCATTGTGGACTCGTGTCCACAATGTGGCTGCTAGAGCTCCAGCCACTACATCTATTCTAGGCAGAAAGAAAGGGTAGGACAAGAAGCAGAAGAGATATCCCTCCTACATGAGTCAGAACCCTTTAAATAGTTATCTTAAAAATTATTTACAAAGAATCCCATTTATATTTCATTGTCCAAAACTTTTTTGGGGGGAAGCTGGGAAATATAGTCTTAGCTAGGCACTTTGTTGCTGCAAATAAAATTCAGGTTTTATTATTAAGGAAGAAGGGAAAATAGAAATGGGTAGGCAACACACACACAGTCCCTGCCTACTGCACATTATTGCTAAGTCATGTGTCTGTCCTCTGTCTCGTACCTACAGTTAGATATTTGTACCCAAGCACAGGACCCTAGACCTTATCTTATTAGAAAGTGCTCGTTTCAGCCTATGAAAATCTTTTTAGATCCAAAATACTCATTATTCTTCAGAGCTAAATCATCTATAAATGAAAGTTAAGTGAGTGAGCTGCTGAAATGCTCTTTCTGACTTTATACCAGTTGGTGAAATGATGAAGAGATGGTAATAATCTATCTCCAAATATTTTTCTCTGATGCCTCAGCTTCAAAGATTTTCATCTCTTATTCCATAACTCTGAGATCTTTTTGAACAATTTTGCTTTTTCTTTTTGCAGAGACTTTTTATTGCTAGGAAGATGTAATTTTTACTTCAAAGAAAACTTTTTTAGTTTATCTTCCCCTTTTTTCATTTTACCATGTGTAAATGGCAATGCTATTAAAGTGTTACTGGCATCCACCTCAGTGCTGCTATGTTCTTAACACACACCCCGCCTGCCCCCCACCTTTTCAGAAAACCTTTAAACTAAAGCAAGAATTTTTTTTTGCAGCATAAACTTTGCCTGGTCAATTATCAAGTCTCTGCTCCTTTCTGAGAGCTTTGGAGTAATCTTTCTCAATGAGTATATCTTTTTTTTTTCAATTAGAAATTTTAGTTCAGTATATGATCCTCTGAGTAGGGAGTTGTTTCATTTTTTCTTTTTAATTGAGAGTTAATAATGTCATTGATCTTGTTCCATATTTTCAGGGTTTTTTTAAGATATAGAAATAATGACATTGCAACAATAACCACAAAAACGAATGGATTATTTTGAACCTTAAAAATAGCGCTAAATAATGAGAGAAACACTGCAATCACTAATTCCAGACCTTCTCTCTGTAGTCCTTATTTACAAAATATTCTTTCAGCTCCTTTTCTCTCACAATAGGAATTGATGGCCCTTTGCAACATTTTAAAATCTGTGTACTCTCTGTTGAGGGTAAAGGGGCCCAGCCTTCTCCCTGAGGGGAGGGGAAATTCTTTGCATTCCTTCCTGATGAATCACACACACACACACACACACACACACACACACACACACACACACAAGGCATGGTTTCTCAGTGGCTCTATGGTGGGATACCCTGTTACAGGCTGAGATCTCCAGTCTTGAACTCTGTCACTTATTCACTGTCTGCATTTGGGCCTTAGTTTCCTTGCCTCTTAAATGGGGATGGTGATACCTACTGTGCAGGGTTTTTAGGGTTAATAAGATAACATAGGAAGCATCTAAAATATGGGAGATACTCATTAAAGATGAGATAAGTAGGATGAGCTAGTCATCTTTTTTTTCTTTCCATGTTCCATTGTCAATGCACCATGTTGAATATCGTAGTTCACAACACACTGCTTTGTAACTATTATAACACAAGAAATATTGAGCTGACCTGGTGTACCTGCATGCAGTGGTGCATGCATTGGCAAGCAGTGGCAGGAGCAGGACAAAGCATTCACTGAATGAGTTTCATGTGTCAAACACTGTCCAGGTGTTAGCACTTTTATTTCTCACAACCGTCTATGAATAGTATTGCCCTAATTTTGAGGAACAAGAGGCTTCAAGAAGTTAAGTCACAGAGCTAGTTAGTACAGAGTTGACAGTAAATGTCCTCTTTGTGTGTCAGAGGCTTATGCCCTATGGTAGTCAGAATTCTGAGATGGCCCCCAAGATTCCTACTCCTCTGATGTCCACGTTCTGTATAATCCCATCCTCTTGAGTGTGGGTGGGACTGTGAATATGAGGGTAGAGTCAGTCCTGTGATTACATTATGGTGTTTAAGACTACTCCATCTTGGCAGAAGTCAGGGAGATTCTCCTGCTGGCTTTGAAGAAATAGGCTGTCATGTTATGGATAAGACCTGAGGGCAATCTCTAGGGCACTCTCAGCTGGCTACCCCTGGCCAACACCTACCAAGAAAAGGGACCTCAGTCCTACAACCTCAAGTTACTGAGTTTGGCCAACAATCTGAAGCTGGGAAGAGGATGCAGATGAGAACCACAGCATGGTCAACATCTTGACTTCAACCTTGTGAGACACTAAGCAGAGAATCCAGACTTGCTGTGTCAGGACTTCTGACCAACAGAAACTGAGTTAACCAATGGGTGTTGTTTTAAGCCTCTAAGTTTGTGGGAATTTATTACACAGCAACAGAAAACCAATACATATTCTTTCTACTAGGCTCTGCTGGACCCACAGTCAGGAAATGGGAGTTTCAGATTCTATCTTCACTTTCACTGGCTAGCAGCCCAGAGAGCTAGGTCAATTTACTTATTTTTTTTATTAAATAAATTTATTTATTTTATTTATTTATTTTTGGCTACATTGCATCTTTGTTGCTGCGCTCAGGCTTTCTCTAGCTGCAGAGAGAGGGTGCACGGCCTTCTCATTGTGGTAGCTTCTCTCGTTGTGGAGCACCAGCTCTAGGCGCGTGGGCTTCAGTAGTTGTGGCTCACGGGCTCTAGAGTGCAGGCTCAGTAGTTGTGGCACACAGGCTTAGTTGCTCCGCAGCATGTGGGATCTTCCCGGACTAGGACTCGAACCCCTATCCCCTGCATTGGATTCTAAAGCACTGCACCACCAGGGAAGCCCATCAATTGATTTTTAAAGAGGAGCCAGTAATACTTGTCTTGCCTCCTTGATGTGTCTTGCCTTCAGTCCTCTGAAATGGTGGACTTTAATGTTCTTGGTGGGATATAAAGGGCTACCCAAAGTGATATTTGAAATGTTTAAGAACCAGTCCAGTGCAGAGGGCAACCAATCAGAGAGGATGCTGGCCAGAAGCAAAAGGCTCACACTGGTGCATGCTGGGAAACATACCTCATAGGGCAGGTGGAAAAGGTATTTCCAGGTTCAGATATTGATGTGTGGGAGCCCAAGATGGTGTCAGGAAGGAGGGAGGTTGAACACATAAAGGAGACACCTCCATTCAGCAACTCTCCTGTTCTGTGTGTCTCATAGTTTTGCTTTCACATTATTTTCTATAAAGTCTCTCATATTTTCAACAACCATCATGTCACCATATTCCTCCTAGAATAGACTCCACTATTAGAGAATGAGCATCCCTTACCCTCGCCCCACTCCTGAGAAACGATGGGGTCAATA
Source organism: Mesoplodon densirostris (assembly GCF_025265405.1). Taxonomy (NCBI): domain Eukaryota; kingdom Metazoa; phylum Chordata; class Mammalia; order Artiodactyla; family Ziphiidae; genus Mesoplodon; species Mesoplodon densirostris. Next base: position 37,192,707 of record NC_082671.1, on the reverse strand, counting down.
GCTCTTCCCTGAGTCTGCTTGAGCAGACGGAAAGATTATTTAATGCTCAAATGTATACTATTGAACGAGAAATGAGAGGCTGCTTCTTTTACAGTGTCATTCACATTTATTCAATTTGACTGTGTAGATGCAGATTTGACCTCCAAGTTCCACCTTTTCCCTGTAGATACTTTGCTTTTTTCCTGCAGGTATTTTTGTCTTATTTCCTAGGCTCAAGCTTCCCAAGTATCTCAGTTGCTTTAGTGGCTTAATTGTGCAGTGGCATATTTAAAAGTCATTATTTTCATCATCTATTAAATACAGCCCAGAACAGTTTAAAAAATTGGGTGAGGCATTTTTGCAAAAGCATTTATGATGTGGGCTGCCAAGGAATGTGCAGCTGCAGGAGCTTCTTTCTCTCATCTCAGACTTTTACTTGAAAAAGTATTAAGGGTGGATACCTGCAAAGAGGAACCAATTTGATCTCCCAAGAGCTAAAAGCACTGGAGAGAGAGACACACTTTGTTTGAACACGATGAATCTATTGATCCTGGGAAGTGTTAGTACTTACAAAGTAACCGTTTTATATTGAAATGAGCTGCCTTAACTTGGACTGCACCTGCTATCTTACTAGTTCTTAACAGCTTTAAAGAGTGTATCCTGAGCAGTAGGGTATTGGCAAATGTTTAACAACAAGATGGGGGGTGGGGGGAGGCGCACCTGATTTGCTACATTTGCCAATTTCCTTGGTGCAAACACTCCCACCATAGCTGATTTCAACCTGCCAAAGTGAGATTGCTGAATGCAGCACTGGGAATAAATGTGCAGTGGCACATCATCATGTAATAGTTTTATCCAACAGATGCAATAGACAAAAAAAAAATCTCAAGAGCAGAGATAATAGTAAAATGAAGCAAAGTTATTAGGAAATGATGATCTTTAAGTACTTGTTACTTTTTTAAAATATATAGTTTATTTAATTGTAAGTTTATATCATTTACATTTTAATAATGTCCATGGTTAATAACCAGCTCCAGCATACCACTGAGCCAGAGTCAAGAGGATTGACTATGTAACTGGATGATAAAATTGGCATCATTCTGCTTCAGTGTTGGTAGAAGCACCAAACTCCAAGAAAAAAGCAATTGGTTCCAAGTACCCCCTGTTAACATATGAGGTTCTAGGCCACCCATGTGGGATTTGCAAAGGGGCTGACCCCAAGTTGGCTCTGGCAGCATCCCACCCTCTAGGTGGGTGGAAGAAGTGGGAGAGAATTTCTTTGGAAAAGTTGTTGTATGTGTCAGCACAAACAACAGGGACTTGCTGGGTATGTCTCAGAGAACTTATAAACACCCTTGGAGTTTGGAAACATAAGGACTGATGTCTGACACCCACTAAGAGCGGTAAGTGTACAAGCTGTGGTGGTGGACACACCACTGTGTCTGGTTGCAGAGTAAGGAGGGCTGCAATGGGACAAACTTCACTTCAGGTGATGGTGGGAAAAGGTGAGTGTTTCCTGGAGCTCAGACTGGACCATGTAAAAGGGAGTCAGCCTGGAGCTGCCTTAGAAGGGGTCCTCCCCAAATAGCTAAGTGGCTACCTGGAGGGATGATGTGACCCTAACAGAGGAGTAGGTGCCCAAATGTCCTCCAAGGGGCAGTGTTAATCAGACTGCTGACTATGGCATGGTGGTGGCAGTCAGAGGTCCCAGCCAAGGATCACTGTGGAGCCAGCAACAGCTAGGCTTGAGAGGAAAGAATCAGCTTTGAGCACCTGTCTTGCCTGGGCCACCAATGCCATGTCTCGGCTCTTCCTTTCATCTTCTCTAGCCTTTGATCCAACCGTACCAGGGTCAGAAACAGCAGCTAAGGGAGATGAGGAGAAAGAAAGCAAGGAAGGGGGATAAAACCAGCGATGTCCATGTCCAAATAAATCTACACAAAAAGCTTTAACTTGGATAAAGATGATTTTTACAGTGCACTGGACTATAGTCATCTAATTATAGTCGGGATTGTTTTAAATGCCAAAATGAAGGCACTATTCATTTATTATCCAAGAGCAATAGAAAAAGCTAGACAATATTTTACCTGGTGGAGGGAGGGAAGAAATCCAGAAATTAAATATCAAGAATGGTGGAACATATGTATATGTATAACTGATTAAATTTGTAAAATAAAATTTAAAAAAAATAAAATAAAAAAAAAAAAAAAAAAAAAAGAATGGTGGAAGAACAAAGCTAGAGGTTTAGTGTCTCCTTACAACCTATTAATGTGACATCAGCGTGTCAACCAATTACAACTGCATCTTTTTGAAGATTTTCTTTACTATGTTAAGATCTTAGATACTATAACCAATTGCTGTTTAAAAGGATGATAAGTTAAGTCACAGTTGTCAGCATGGAGCCTTTTTTGAGAACAAACGACAATAAAAACTTAGAGTAACTTTTGGAATTAAATATTGAAGTACTCCACAAAGATGGGTGCCAAACTTGTCATCCTCAATTCTAATTGGTAAATCTTGGTCCCAAAAGGATAATAGGAAAAGATAAACTGAATTATAAAAGTTAGACTGAATGTAATTTTCCATAGACTGTCTAAACACTACAGAACAAAGAGTTAAAAAGTGAAAATAAAAATACATAATTATTTTCAATTACAGAACACTAAGTAACTAATTCCTTTTGAATTCCCTAAATTACAGTTTGTTTGGAACTGTACAGAATTACAGAATACACAGCCATAAAATTCTTGCTAAAAGGAATTCAACGTTTACTTACTCAGTTTCATGAATGTAAATGTCATTTTAGGGTAAAAGAGTTATTTTCGGGGGATGGGCTGGGAGCAAATGTAAAAACTCCCAGGTTCCATGAAACAGTCTTATGTCTGTTCCACTCACTAGTAGAAATTATATTTGCAACAATGACTAAACCCAGACAATTCTGTGAGGTTACTGGTCACAGAGGCCACACATGATCTTCCCAGGAGAGGTATGTTCCCAGGTGAAAGCCTTCACTCAGACCATGTTGTCTAAAGAAGGAAGCAGGTTGGTAGTAACAACTGTGTAGTGACAGAAGCCAAAAGTGGAAGGAGAAAAAGTGATATAACAACACTGTGGGGTCCCTTTCAATTTGCAAATTGATGGGCATGCAAACTGAAATGCCCACATGGACTAGGAACATTAAAAGAAAGACAAGCAGGCAGTTATGAGAAAAGACAACAGTACAAATGCTGCAAAAAAATAGCAATTGACACTCTGCTTCAGCGGCAGGGGCAGTAGGAAGTAGGGAGGAGTGTGGGGAACTGAAGACCGTGTGGCAGGGGACACTTGGTGACTGAGCCATAGGAGAAAGTGGATCCAGAAGCCGAGAATCCAAGATTTGTAATGCCCTGATTTTTTCAACGTTACCAACTAATTTTAAGAGTTGAGGGACTTCCCTGGTGTCTCTGTGGTTAAGAATCCGCCTGCCAATGCAGGGGACATGGGTTCAAGCCCTGGTCCGGGAAGATCCCACATGCTGCGGAGCAACTAAGCCCGTGCGCCACAACTACTGAGCCTGTGCTCTGGAGCCCGCGAGCCACAACTACTGAGCCCATGCGCCTAGAGCCCGTGCTCTGCAACAAGAGAAGCCACCACAATGAGAAGCCCATGCACCACAATGAAGAGTAGACCCCGCTCGCTGCAACTAGAGAAAGCCCGCGCGCGCAGCAACGAAGACCCAATGCAGCCAAATAAATAAATAAATTAATAATAATTTTAAAAAGTTGAAAATACCATGTTGACCAAATAAAAAAATGGCTGCTCTATGATCTGTGGTATGTGATCAAAATATTTTTTTAGATAACAATAATGCTAATCATAACAATTTGGTATTGTTCAGATTCTTTTATAGTGCTTCCTAGTGCCTAGGACTGTGCTTCACATGTATTAATCTTTTTCATTCAAATTAATACATAGCACCACACTAACAACAAAAGTGTTGAATGTAAATTTCATGGCTTTGTTTTGTGTGTGTTTCAAGAGCAAAAATAGTTGACACATAAATAATTCTGAACATCTGCCCTCAGTCCCTCTTCATTATATCCTTAACCATTTGAAGAGGCACCTGGAACGGAGAATAGGTCAAACAGGGCCTGTCTACCCTGATAAGATGAATATGGAGAACTGGTGAACATTTATGGAAATACTGTGGAAATCAGACCTATTTATTAGCTGTCAGAACCCCGTTCCTTTCATCACCTTCTGCCAAACACTGCATTAGTTGTAGGAAGTACATAGGGATATAAGAAAGATACAATCTGTAATTTCTGAGAATCTTTTTCAATGCAGTATTGCCATCTTGGTGTTTGAAGCAAAAACTCTAAGGAACCAAGTTCACTCTTGTAGAAAAGATCTATGGAGGCTATTCCACTGAAATATCAAAAATCTTTATCCAGTGGGAATTAAAATGTCCCACTAAGTCATCTTTTCCCTAAATTTTGCCCATTTAAAACTCTTTTTACATAAAAACAAAAAGTGATTGTTCTTTGAAAAAGATATAGCAAATGCTGAATATTATAATATGGCCTCATTTTTCTGGGTTCTCTGAGATATCACTTAAAACATTCACATAAAGTTACTGGAGGCAAGTTAGGTTGAGAAAAGAAAAAGTTGAAGAGGTGAAGAGGAGAAAGAGGAGGACAAAGACTGAATGTATGTCTTTTACTATTTTCTGTAAAGTCAGCCTTAGATTTCCTATTTTAGGAACTGAGGTCCTTATGGGTCAAAAAATTAATAAACACACACCCGGAGAGATACAATGAAAATAGGTTTTTTTTAAATAAAAGGCTTTTGTTTCCCAGCAAACAACTTTATAACTCTTTAAGTGAATGTGTTTTCTAAGAGTACCCGTAGAGACAGCATACAGAGGCAAAATCCCATTTTAAAAGTTTTTGTGGATTTTTCAAATCAGTTAGTCATAATGGAATTGGGTTTAATGGCTCTAATGAAATCATCACTAGAAATAATTGTTTTCAATTTAGAGGCCTTGGAGATGAATTAGACTTGATGTCCAGTGGCTGAAGTGAGCTAGCTGGGAAGTATATTGATCTCAGTAGGAAATATACAAAGAATTCAAACATTCTTGCCCTCCCTAATTTCTGTCATTTCCCTGGGATGCAATATTGCTTTTGATTTAATATTTTGGCTGGGGGGAGGGGCAGTTTCAGAGACTTCTACTTGGCCTTTCTCTGGACTCTTTGATAGCTCTGACCACACGGGCTAATGCAGAAATCAGCCAGCTACCAAGTATATATCTATTCCAGTTATATTTGGGGACCAGGAAATGACCACTGGATGGGTTCATGGTCCCAGTGGGCTCACCGGTGGCCAGGACTCCATTTCTTACCTGGCCTCCGCGTGACCACGTGCTAAAAGGGAGCTAAGGGCAATGCTTTGGTCCCTGGGTATCAGTGTCCCTTCTCCATAGTAACTGGCCACAGATTTCTTTAGGTAAGGGCGGGGGAGTCATTAGTGTGTTCACTTGCTGTGGTGGTGTAGGGCTTTTCTTCCTGGGGACCGAGCTTCTTCTTTAGCCACTGGGTTCCAGATTCGAAAACTGGCTCAGGTTCAGAACCATTTTATCAGGATGACTGCCCTTAGCTTCCTGATTATCCACCCTGGATTTCTTTTGACTTTATGGATTGAGTTGTACCCTCCTCGGCTGCCCATCTCTTTTTCCATCAGAGATACTGTATTCTAACAGTATCCGTAATACACTGAGCACAGACCCCTCTGTCTGCCTTTATGACTTTGCCTCTCATTACGATGATTGTGTCTACTTGGGGGGCCTATCACACCCATCGCTACCAGAGATGGCCTCTCCTACCATCAAGTCTGGCCTCCAGGGGGCAGCCACCACTGAAGTTCTTAGGGGTGCTGGTGCCCCTCTCACCATCATATCCCTCTTGCTTGGCAAATGATGCTCTTCCCCTGTTCCTGTAGAACAAAGGCCTCTGGTGGTTTCCTGGTGTTACATAGCACACCCACTGCAGCATGCCCATTTCCCCGAGCTTTTAAACCCCTTCTCCCCCATCACAGCAATTCTGGCACACCTATCTCACTTAATGTGCTTCATTGCATTTTCCAGGAGGCATCCAGGAGCCATCTCGTGGGGGCCTTGCCAGGGTGTTAATCCACTATCCTGGATAAACACTCCCTTATTCAACCTTCCATTCCACTACCCTTCAAAAAGCACTCACAACAACCAGACACATGCACCTCATCGGCCCCCGCCCATTCACCTGCTCTTTGGGGGTCTAGTCCCTTTCCTCCCTCATCAGGTCCAATATACCCTTGGCAGGGTTATGTTGTGACTGAATTCTACCTACTGACCTCGTAGGAAGCCAGGGGAAGGGCTACCCTTAAATAAGAAGAGTGGGCCCCTTGTGCAGGCTCAGTGGATTCGGAGGAATCTGGGAATTCATGATTCTCAAGCAAATCAATCCAGATGTCCTGTCCATGTGCCAAGGTCACTCCCCTCCTTCCCCCTCTATCCAGGGCCCTGACCTTGGCATAACAGATCTGCCTTGTTTGGGAGCTTAACCTCCTTTTGAGCTCTGCTACTGTCATGATTAAGTACTCTGGTCCTCAGCTTTCTCTGCTCTCCCTCCAAAAGATGAGAGCCACTTTATGCTGCCAAGGAGGCTGTCTCTGGCTTTCATTCTTAGCTTTTAAATGTCAGTCACTCTTGGTTTTGTGTCCTAATTGTTTTTTCAAGAGTGTCAGTTGAGTTTGGGTATAGCCAACCAATTCCACCATCCTCACAGTTACTCTTTCTCACACATTTCTCAAACTCCTACTACACCACACCAATTAGTGATTCCTGTTACACTGGTCACCAGTTTACCATCCTAGTTCACCACTGGCAAAGGTGTTAACAATTGCGGTGCTGCCTTGTACCAGAGGTTACCTGGGTACCACCTATCCCAGTGATGGAAATTCGAATTGCCAGCCAAGCACTCCAAAATTCCATCCCAGCATCTGCTCTCCCAACCATTCCTAGTACTAATTGGCAATGGTTGGGTTCTCCAGGAAGCAAACTCTGAGATGGAGATTAGAATTCAAGAGTTTTACTATGGAGCCTCTTGGGATCACCTCGCAGAAGAGGAGAGATGAAAGCAGGATTGAGCAGAGAGAGAAGTCAAGCTGTGTTGCAATTTCAACCAAGTCTGCAGCTGACTCTACAGGGCTCTCTAAAGCTAGGATGACCTTTCTGTGTTGTCCTGAGTCGACAGGAGAGGCCAGCCTTTACATCCCAACACTGATCAGTCATTGCATGCAGGCATCCCGGAAAAGGGCCTTGACCTTGCGGGAGGCAGCTCTCTTCAGCCCATGCAATCCCCAAAGGGGGCTGACCGTTGAGGGCTCTCTGCTGGAAGCAGTCCCAGCATCTGGGAGAGTTAAGCCCTTCATCCCTGAAAGGGGTTCTGGGTGGTACGTCAAAGTGTCCACCACACCCCATATTCGAGACTATCTTAGACAGATATTCCTGGCTCAACGGATCACTCTTTGCAAAGGTGGATATTCATATGAAACATTTGCAGATCGGAGCCAAATAACACTGTGGTTCTGAAGTTTACTTCCCAGGTAATTGCCATTCACTTTTAAGCTTCCTTTCCCAGAGCCCTCTATCATCTGCGGTGCTCTCAATTCACACCAGCATTCTCTAAACCCACAATTCAGGGGCAAGACTCTGTGCCTTTAGGGACACTAGGTCCTAAGGCTGAAACTGCCTTTCTTCCTTCTCCAACTGGTTACTCTTTAAGACCTAGCTCAAATGTCACCTCCATGGTGACACTTTCCTCTAGTCCCCTAGGCCAGAGCTATTTGCAATCTTCTCTTCTACAGGAAAAGAAGTGGTAGTATAGTACTTAGCAAGCCATATTCATAATGCAAAGAGCTAAACTTGAGAGCCAGACTCCCCCTCAATTTGAATCCTAGCTCTGACATTTAGTAGCTGTGTAACCTTGATCAAGTTATTTAACCTCTCCCTGTCTCCATTTTCTCATCTGCAAAAGAGGACTCTGCTTGATAGGGTTATTGTAGAGCTTAATGAGGTATAGGCACAAAGCACTTAGAACTGTACAAGGCACATAATTTAGGCTCTATGTCTCTGCTATTACCTCACTGTAACTATTCTAGATTGTGCTACATTTGTTGGCTCATCAGGGCCCAGGACCATTTCTTATTTGTCCTTTAGTAGACAACTCTTAGACAGTGCCTGGCACACAGAAGATAGCAATAAACACTCGTTGACCACAGGTGGCTATTTATCTAAGGCCTAGAAATCTGTAGCTAGCACCAGGAAGATAATGAATTGCCATCACTAAAAGCTAACAATATCATACATCGCAAACTCGAAGAAATACATTTCCCTTGTGATGGCAGTGTTAAACCAGTGTCTCCCTAAGTGTCTTTAATGAAACACCAGTCCTGCAAGATAATCCACAAAAATGAATTCAGTGGCCAAATAAGCTTGGGAAATGGTACACACGCAATTGGATTCACATCAGAATAATAAAGGCTCTGAGAAGTTCTGTAGGGATGTGGAGTGTTAATAGACAGGCACAAGTTCTTTGATATTTCTCCCTTTAAGAATTACAGTTTATTTCCCCTCCTGCATAAAGGTTGAACTTAGTGACCAAATTCTAATGAATAGATGATGGCAGAAGTGACAATGTGTTGCTCCCTGTCATGAGGTGAGATCATAAAAGGTTTTGGAGTCTTCTCCTTGTTTTCTCACTTGGATCACTCACTCTGGGAGAAGCCAGTTGCTGTGTGTCAAAGAAAAGCCCAGGCAGCAAAGAAGGAATGCCTCCCTCCAACAGCTTCATGAGTGAGCCTTATTGGAAGCGAACCCTTCAGTCCCAGTCAAGCCTTCAGATGACTGCAGCCCTGGGCTGCATCTTGACTGCAACCTATGAGATACTCTGACCCAGAACCACCCAGTGAAGCTGCTAAATTTGGGGGAAGTTTGTTATGTAGCAATAGATAATTAAAGCATAATGAAGCATGTTTAACTGTATATAATCCAGTGTTTGACCCTGCACCCTGTTCCATGCAGTACTCATCAACACTGCAGCCCACACACTTGTTAGAACGTTAAAAATCACTTTACAATTACATACTATTAAGTTTCTCTGAAGCTTGCTTTAAATCTTTTAGAAATAAACCTTTTTGTCTTTTTAAATTGTTTTACAATTGATACTTAAAAAAAAAACCCTACTGTCATACTATTCTCTCTAGGTTTTGTTTTGTTTTGTTTTTAAATCAAGCTTTATTTTTAATGGGAGGTTCTGCCTTCCTTTTCTTATTTATTCTGTTTTGTGAATAACTTTTTTTTTTTTTTTTTGCCGTACGCGGGCCTCTCACTGTTGTGGCCTCTCCCGTTGCGGAGCACAGGCTCCGGACGTGCAGGCTCAGCGGCCATGGCTCATGGGCCCAGCCGCTCCGCGGCATGTGGGATCCTGCCGGACCGGGACACGAGCCAGTGTCCCCTGCATCGGCAGGCCGACTCTCAACCACTGCGCCACCAGGGAAGCCCTTCTCTCTAGGTTTTTTAAAGATCAGATTTAACATCTTTGCTTTGCTAAAGTGCCACCTTCTCCTTGTAAGAATAGTTTATTTTACTTGCATTAACCATAAATTCATGTGTGGCTTTAAAAATACATTGTCGGGCCTCCCTGGTGGCGCAGTGGTTGGGAGTCCGCCTGCCGATGCAGGGGATGCGGGTTCGTGCCCCGGTCCGGGAGGATCCCATATGCCGCGGAGCGGCTGGGCCCGTGAGCCATGGCCGCTGGGCCTGCGCATCCGGAGCCTGTGCTCCGCAACGGGAGAGGCCACAGCGGTGAGAGGCCCGCATACCGCAAAAAGAAAAAAAAAATAAAATAAAAAAAAATAAAAAATAAAAAAATAAAAATACATTGCAAGTTTTATTGCTGAAGTGCATTTTAATGTGTCTTATTTAAATTATTTTCTATCAGATTCAAATCAAGTATTAAATATTTTATCTAAAATAAAAGAATCTGAGCACTTCCTAGAAGTGATCCTTTCTCAAAAGAAAAAAATCTTTCCAGTTTAATGATATTACTATATCAGCTTTTTAGATGCTCACTTAAAAAGAAATTAATACCTCTAAATAAATAATAAAATCAATGGTGCAGGCTTTGTTTTAGTATGTTCAGATCTACGCCTCATAAATATTCAAAGGACCCTGAGGTTAATCAGTATTGTCCTTGGGTGGTTTATCAGAGTTTTAGGTTGTCCATAATAGGCTTGCTTTCAAGTTCAATGCAGTCAGTGTAGCAACTGCTTAATTATAGCTTTTTAGACATTTCAATTTCCTCTACTTACTTTGCCTGAAGAGAAGCCCTTTGAAGCTCAAAGACTTAGCCACCTCCCTACTTTATAAAGCAGTTTTGAGAGAGCACAGATTTTCACCAGTTAAGGGAAAGCAGACATTTTCTGCCATTGCATTACCGGAAGAGCTGGATAGAGAGGCTGAGTGGGGAGACCAGGCATCTTTCTCTGTTCCTGAACTACATCTCCTCAGTTTGTCTTCATCATTGTCTTTGAAGTGAATATCTAGACCACCAGATGTATCAATGTTCAAATGTAAGAACCAAACACATCCCAAAGCCAAATGTAAAGAATTTTTAGTTTTACTACCTAATCTCTGATCTTCTGTTTTACATTAACTTAATCTCTGATCTTCTCAAATAGTTTGAATAATTGAGAGGACCTAAATGACAGTTAAAGGGTACAATTTCTTCATAGTTGGTTAACTTTATTGAGCTACTTTTCTTCAGTTCCACAGTGAAACGAATGACAGTATAATATAATATGTATTTCTATTATTTATGGTTGTGGGCTTTAGAATTGTATGGATTATCAGGGAAGAGGGATAAATTAGGAATTTGGGATTAACAGATACACACTACTGTATATAAAGTAGATGAACAACAAGGACCTACTGTATAGCACAGAGAACATATTCAATATCTTGTAATAACCTATAATGGAAATGAATCTGAAAAAGAATATATATATATATATATGTATATGTAACTGAATCACTTTGCTGTACACCTGAAACACTGTAAATCAACCATACTTCAATTTTTTAAAAATAGATAAATAAATAAATAAGAATTGTACGGATTCTTAGACAGCAATGAGTTAAGCACTGTGTTAGACCATTTACATATATAATCTGTCTTTATCCCCAACACAGTCCTAGGAGATGAGAGATATTTTTAGCTCTGTTTTACAAAAAGGAAACTGAGGCTCAGAGAAGTAGCTTGTATCAGAGCTTATAGTTGAAAATAGATTTGTCTTGACATCAGAATCACAAATAACTATAGGAACTATTATAACTTTGTTACAGTAATTTTTATCCCTTAAATTATAAAAACATCTGTTATAGGACATCTTTTAATTCAATCGTTACCTATAACCACTGACTCCAATATAAAGACAGAAGGTACAGCTGGCATTAAAGATTGTATCTGCTTTCCCGTTATACCTTTAAGCACGTCAGGTATATCAGTTCTACAGTGAACTGTGATAACTAGAGAAACAACAAATGCCCCAGAGGAAGCATTTTCTAGTGATTATATCATAGATACATAATAATATCTTTATAAGCTAAGCAGGAAAACATTCTCAGAAGCATATTGTTCAGGTCAGTGATTTTAAAAGAATTCCATAGGATGAATAGCCCCTCTGTCAGAATAAAAGTTGTGGAGCAAATTCCATTATAATTCTCTTTTCTCAGTCACTTGGAACTTTCTCAAAAAGTCTCTTTCCAAGTGAAGCTGTCCCTGGTGGCTGCCTCCCAAATGTGATTTTTTTCTTTAAGTTAAAGGAAAGTTTGTTTCTCCATCCAAGAAGGAAATAGTTATTCAACCACTTTTTTCAAAGGCTTTTAAGTATAAATACCTCAAAACTCCCACTTTTAAATACTTAAGATTTCATGTAAAATTAGGTAGCACTCGATTATTCTTTTTGTTACGTCACATGAGAAATTAGGAAAACAATTCATCTAGAATTGTACAAAGTTCAATAAATTGTTTCTATATTCAAATCTGGAGTAAAAGCAGGACTGGTTTTATAGAGCTACAGTTGGATTGAACTTCACTAAACATTTGACTGAAGTTTCATTCACAGTGGTTTATCTATATAACCAGTCATGGAGTCAAGATAAAGCATCACAGCTTCCTCTGTTCACATGCCATTAAGGCCTGTGACATAGCTGGCAAATCTATCCCTGTAGTATCAATATTTGCCTCTGTGCCTTTGGTAATATGCCTCTATTGAGAGGTTTTTTTTTTTTAAGGTGATCTCAGCAGCTGCCTAGGAACTCACATGTCAAGGTCTCCTCTGGGCCTTCAGGTTGACCAAGTAAACATCTCTACCCCACCTACCTAACCAGAGAACACAGACGCTAGGTCTCTGCATGCAAATTAATTCCCAAGTATCGTTTCAGAAAACTTTGTAAGGTAAGCGCACACATGCAGCTATTTCAAAAAGCATTTCGCTTGCAAAATCTGTTGAACTGGGCTTCCCTGGTGGCGCAGTGGTTGAGAATCTGCCTGCTAATGCAGGGAACACGGGTTTAAGCCCTGGTCTGGGAGGATCCCACATTCCGCGGAGCAACTAGGCCCGTGAGCCATGGCCGCTGAGCCTGCGCGTCTGGAGCCCGTGCTCCGCAACAAGAGAGGCCGCGATAGTGAGAGGCCCGTGCACCAAGATGAAGAGTGGTCCCTGTTTGCCACAACTAGAGAAAGCCCTCGCACAGAAACGAAGACCCAACACAGCAAAAATAAATAAATAATTTACTAAACTCCTACCCCAACATCTTAAAAAAGAAAAATCTGTTGAACTGGACATTGTCAGAGATTATTCAGAACAAAGTTTAAAAACTCACTTTGTAGCACGTAAGATATAAGAAGTGGAAACCAGCCAGCAAATTCATAAACAATCCAAACTCAGCCACGTCCTGATCACCTGAGCTATTTGCTTGTGCCTGCTACCAGAACTCTAAAACTAAACTGTGCTGCCATTGTTGTAGCACTTTATAAGCAATACAGATCAAATGGGATCGTAAATTGTATATTTCTTTAGATAAACTGGTTTGGCTGCAAATTACCAAAAAAAAAAAAAGTTGACTGAACAAGCTAGAAATATTTCTCTTGTGTTTAAAAAGTCTGAAGGCAATTGATCTTGGTTGGAATGGCATTCCCCAGTGGCAGGAACCACCTCCTTCCAGGTGGTTGCCTGGCTATGTGAAGCTTCCATTCCAAGATCACTTCATGTTCAAAGATGGCAGCTAATGCTTCAGACATTGTATTTCCATTTCAGTGTGTGGGAAGAAAGCATGAAGAAGGGGCATGCATTGGCTCCTTTCTCCCAGCACTTGGACTAGAACTTACTCACATGGTCTCACCTGGCTACAAGGGAAGTTAAGGAATGTAGCCTTTATTCTGGAAAGACATATGTCTAGCTAAGACTCAGGACTTCTCTTTTTGAGAAGAAGGAAAGAATGGTTATTTGAGGTAAAACTGTGATTAATGGATAAAATAAAATAATAAAGTTATAGTGATTACAAAAAATGAGGAGGAGTGGTAGGCTGAGATATTCGAATTGAATTAAGCAAGAACACAAAAATCTATGATTGTGGGCTATTTTCTTTTATCCATTACTTTCACAAGGTCTTCTAAAGGTCTTGGAAGTCGAACATCTTGAAAGTTAAGATCTAGCTTAAAGATCTGCACGTTCCAAAGCAAAGTGGATATTTGTCGATTAATGAGAAATTCAGATTGTGTAGTTAGTAATCTCAAGGTTGAGAAAATTCCACATTAAATCAAGAGTTGTCCTGGTTGCTACTCTATGGTATGTTTATGCTTAAATATTTATGATCTCTCAGAAAGATCTTATTCCTAAGGAAATATGTGTCATGTCATCCTAGCTATTTAGCACTTGGCTTTAGTGTACATTGTTCAAATATTTTAACAACCTAAAATTCTCACTTTCCCCTACATTTTTTTATTTAAACAAGAGAAAAGGTATTTTGTTCAATTAAATATAAAAAATAGAGTACATACTATTTAAGAATGCAAGTGATTTCCTTAGAAAATACATAATGAGTAAATTGAATCATCTTTAGATGGCTGTAGTTAAGAGTGCAGATTCTTCCATTTACTAAAGATGTGATGTCGGGTGATCTAACTTCTCTGAGTTTCAGGTTTGTTTGTTTGAAATTTGGAAGAACCTATTTCAAAGGCTTTTCATGAGGATTACTGAGCTTATGTATGTATATTTGGCATACACTAAGAAGTCAATAAAATTTAGGGATGTATTACAGACCAGTATTGTCTGTTTCAATCCAACTACTTATAATTTTATGCTCATACTCAGCTTTTCCTTTCAAAAATTTCCAAGAAGTTGACAGATTAAGAGTTTTCAAACTAGGCTTATGCTTTAAAATTTGTTTAATATTTATGAAATATTATATAATTATATATAAAAGCACACATTACTATGCTCTAGTAACAAAGTAAACAGGTGGAGGTTAGAGACATATGATTATGTGGAGTGAGCGCTATCATTCCCAGAACAACTAAAAATATAAAAAGTCAAAATCAATATGCCTTTTTCTTTTAACATTCATTTAATTTTTTAGAATTATATGTTTATAATTTTCTCTTTGCTGAGAAGGATGTTCTCTTCAAAGATATTTTAGTAGTTAGTGCATTGAAATATATCTATGTCTACATCGATATTTACATCCACGTATTTTAAAGATTTTGCCACTTGCATGGAAATTATGTCTTTTAATAACTCATCTGTGGTCCAAGACCTACAAAAGAGCCTTGTTCAAGATATAATGAACACAGGTACCAAGACTGCTTTAGCTTCCAGTTCCTAAGCCCAAGCTGTAACCGCATCGCTATAATGGAGCAATATATTATCTTGGAATGAACTGTGGAAGCACTTTTCTTTGTTGCACTAACATAAAATTTTAGAGAATAAATATATCACAGCGAAAAAATGGAAAATGTGAAACATTGCATCATTTGTTTGCATTTTATATAAACATCAATATTGCTTTTTCCAAAGAAAATATGGAAGAATATTAATTCTGATAAAAAATAAGTATTGTTAAGGAGCCAAGCACATGAGATATTTGTCTTACAGCTTTATTAAATAAAAAACTGCACTAATAAAGAATATTGTGTTACCTTTGGTTTCTATTCTGCAATTTTTTACATAGGCAAAACCTCCTCTGCTTTCCTGGAAACATGTTTCAATTAAGCACGATGAGCGTATTTCAATTAAGGTTTATATTTCATGTGTAATTTCACAGATGTTAATGCCTACATCCATAAATACACTCAAGAGTCACATGGCTGTAAAAGAGAGTCCCATTCTCTGTTTCTGATAGTGCATATATGTAACCCCAAATGTGTACATAGCTAGCACTTACAATTGACAAGTATTTCTTGTTGAAGTCATGTCAACATAATGCCAAACCACTAAATGTTCTTGTCAAATTGCTGCCAGCTTTCCAGTCCAAAATTCTAAGCACTGCCTCATCTTAAAAGTCCCTTTACATAAGAATTAACATTAAAAATCCCACTCCTGGGCATATATCCGGAGAAAACTCTTAATTCGAAAAGATACATGCACCCCAATGTTCACAGCAGCACTATTTACAATAGCCAAGACATGGAAGCAACCTAAATGTCCATCAGCAGATGAATGGATAAAGATGTGGTACATATATACAATGGAATACTACTCAGCCATAAAAAAGAATGAAATAATGCTATCTGCAGCAACATGGATGGACCTAGAGATGATCACACTAAGTGAAGTCAGAGAAAGACAAATATCATAGGATATCACTTATATGTGGAATCTAAAATATGATACAAGTGAACTTATTTACAAAACAGAAACAGACTCACAGACACAGAAAACAAACTATGGTTACCAAAGGGGATAGCATGGGGAGGGATAAACAAGGACCTACTGTATAGCACAGGGAACTATATTCAATATCTTGTAATAACCTATAATGAAAAAGAACATATATATATGTATAACTGAATGACTTTGCTGTATACCAGAAACTAACACAACATTGTAAATCAACTGCATTTCAGTTAAAAAGAAGAATTAGGGCTTCCCTGGTGGTGCAGTGGCTGGGAGTCCGCCTGCCGATGCAGGGGACACGGGTTCGTGCCCCAGTCCGGGAAGATCCCACATGCCGCAGAGTGGCTGGGGCCGTGAGCCATGGCCGCTGAGCCTGTGCGTCCGGAGCCTGTGCTTCGCAACGGGAGAGGCCACGGCGGTGAAGGGCCCGCATACAGCAAAAAAAAAGAAAAAAAAAAGGAAAAAAAGAAGAATTAACATTACAGCATCAATTTTAACCATTTTCTGGCTAATGGTTGTAGGTTGAAATGCTCCTAGAGATAAACGCAGAGAGAGGTAAAGTCAGCTCTTAATGATCCCTCTGTTGGAGGGATGCAGAGGCATAGGTCATCCCAAATGATAGACATTGGGAAAACCACTTCAGTAGCAGGCATTGTTGTGGTCATATTTGAATATGGGCTCTAAGAATCAAGTTCCAAGTTAAGGTCCTATTAATACTACTTGCCCCAGGAACTTGAAGTAGTTGCCCAATGTCCCCAAGTTTCAGGCTGATGCTCACTCAATCATCTTCTTAAGTATTTGCTTTTCAAAGGACCTACTGGGACTTCACTGCATACAAAGTCAACAGCTGAGATGTTGACAAATATATTAGGAGGAAGATGTGGGTTTTCACTTGAAAGTAGCAAATGTGTTCCACTGGGTAATTGAATAGAAATGTCAACAAAACAGGAGCCTGCAAAGACTGAGCCGTCCACAGTCATAAGAGTGTGCTGGCTGGCCTGTCCACAGAAAGGCTAATCTATTAGAGCTACTGGCTTATTTTCTTTTCACTCTGAGGCAGGGGTATAGCATGATCATAACATTAGAAGCATGAAAAAGTTATGGTCTAGCAAAAGCTTTCTGGTGACTGAATGAAACCTACCATTTGATTTTAGTTTAGGATTAAAACAATGAAGTTGACAGGTTTCTTTTTTTCCAAACTGACCATTTGACCTTTGTGTATTAAAACTGCTAAACTGATTTAATCACTACTACTCTTGACTTTCCTCTGAATGGTGTCTCTTTAGTGAAGCCACCCACATGGTTTTCCTCGTGCAGTCTTTTTTTTTTTTTTTTTTAGTAAAACTTTTGGAAGCAACACAACAACCTTGTTTTCTTTTATTTGGTTTCCGAATGATTGTAAACATGACATCAGTGTTTAAGGAGAACACCCTTTACAAAACTCAACGGAAGTCCTTGTAGACAAAAAGATTGTGGCAAAAGAAGTATGTTTTCTCTTTTGTTCAGTAACAAGCTCAAAATTTCTTTTTCACTGGCTTAAATGTTGATTTGGTTTGCAGTCACTTTACAGATTTTAATCTTTGATATTTTTTGTTTTAAGGTACTAGTGTGTAGTGGGTTGGATGTCCCCAAAAAGATATGTTCCAGTCCTAACCCCTGGAACCTGTAAATGTGACTTGATCTGGAAATAGTGTCACTGCTCATGTAATTAATTTAAGAATCTCATGATGAGATCATCCTACATTTAGTGTAGGCTCTAAATACAATAACGACTGTCTTTATAAGAGAAAGGAGAGGGAGATTTGAGACACAGATACACAGAGGGGAAGATGGAGGCAAAGACTGACATGATGAGTCTGCAAGCCAAGGATTGCTAGTAGTCACCGGAGACTAGGAGAGAGGTATAGAACAGATTCTCCCAGAGTCTCCAGAAGAAACCTTCCCTGCCAATTTCTTGATTTCATACTTCTGTTCTCCAGAACTGTGTGATAACAAATTTCTGTTGTTTAAAGTCCCCCAGTTTGTGATCATTTGTTATGGCAGCCCCAGGAAACTAACACACAGTGTATGCCTGTACAGATCTTGGTACAGGTCTTTCTTTCCAGATGCTGTCAGAATATGTTAACAATTACAGCCACAGAAGGCAGAACAACTGATGCTTCACCACCAGCTGCTTTATCACAGAGATGAGTACCCATACAACCATTTGTTGGCATCAGTTGGTGGAAACACGTAGCCAGATAAAAAGCCAATGGTAATGAGGTGGATGGACCTAGAGTCTGTCATACAGAGTGAAGTAAGTCAGAAAGAGAAAAACAAATACCGAATGCTAACACATATATATGGAACCTAAAAGAAAAAACAAAAGAAAAAAAAAATGGTCATGAAGAACCTAGGGGCAAGACAGGAATAAAGACACAGCCCTACTAGAGAATGGACTTGAGTATATGGGGAGGGGTAAGGGTAAGCTGTGACAAAGTGAGAGAGTGGATGGACATATATACACTACCAAACATAAAATAGATAGCTAGTGGGAAGCAGCCACATAGCACAGGGAGATCAGCTCAGTGCTTTGTGACCACCTACAGGGGTGGGATAGGGAGGGTGGGAGGGAGGGAGACGCAAGAGGGAAGGGATATGGGAACATATGTGTATGTATAATTGATTCACTTTGTTATAAAGCAGAAACTAACACACCATTGTAAAGCAATTATACTCCAATAAAGATGTAAAAAAAAAAAAAAGCCAATGGTTTCCCTGGAAATATCATTGTTGAGGACTAACAGCATGATTTCTCCTATGCCTTCGAAGGACAGATTTCCTTGACCAGGTAAGGCCAACACTAACTACTACAGTTACCAACATGACTTACGACAAACCCATGTTCTCTGTGACAATGTAAGTCAGATGACAACATCTACCATGTCCTGAAGGCAGCACGTTGTTTGCCGAGCATAATATAATTCTTCTTTCAATTGTTCTTAACTTGCATGCTATGAAATGACTTACCGCCCCTGGAAAAGAAGAATAAAGTTGAAAGGAAGGAAAGAGAGAAAGGAAGAAAGACAGAAGGGAGAAGAGGGAGGGAGGGGGAGAAGAAGGGAAGAATGCACAGGAAAAAGAAGAAAATCCGAGGGAGAGAAGGCGGGAAAAGGAAGAGTCCTACTGATATGTGGAATGTGGAATATACCTCATTAAGCATTAAAATCACATTGCTTTGGGTTTCCCTGGTGGCGTAGTGGTTGAGAGTCCGCCTGCCGATTCAGGGGACACGGGTTTGTGCCCGGGTCTGGTAAGATCCCACATGCCACGGAGCGGCTGGGCCCGTGAGCCATGGCCGCTGAGCCTGCGCTCCGCAACGGGAGAGGCCACAACAGTGAGAGACCCGCGTACCGCAAAAAAAAAATAATAATAATAACATCGCTGTTAAACCAAACCTCTGCTGTCTTCTTAGTTGACTGCCAAATGAATTGGCACAGTTGGCCAATGCAAGATACAGGAGCCCCAAAGACAGCATTGGGAGGGAGGCCAGCAGCCCAGCCTCTTAAGAGAAGCAGCAAGTCATCACAGACTTTAACTCAGACTCAGTCCTGGGTAGCAAGGCAGGTGGGCCCCTTCCATCAGCACATTAGGCTGAGATTTAGTGCCATCACAAAGCACTTCAACGTGCTGTTGAAATTCACGCAGTCTATATTTCTCGTTGCATAGAAGAAGTGAACCAGTGCCAGCTACCACACTGAAAGCTTCTGGCTAATCAGAAATTGTCTTTGTAGTGGTATTTACACTAACATATTTTTCTTTTGTTTTTGGATGAGGTCTTTAGTAAAACAGAGGAACTTCCTCTGCCTTTTTCCTCTTCTCCCTCTACACCGCCCGCCCCCTTCCCTCTTAATCTCATGAGTGGGGGAGGGGAAACCACAGGACAGGATATCTGGCTTTAGGCCACTATGTCCTGCAATTGAACAGTCAGCAGATGAGTCAAATGATGGTATTTAAGAACAAACAAAAGGAAAATATAAATCCTTTAGGCAGAAGATATGTGTAATTTACTCTAGTTTTCTGTTTCAACTTTTGCAAGAATGCAAGATCTTAGACAATAGCAAGTCAGAAATAGTCCAGCACTAAATCTCCCTCAATTAGGGTCATAACAAAAACACTATTTATAAACATATGGTGCAACTTGATAGGATGAAAAGAATCGTGGATCCAATTTGCCATCTCCATCCACAACGTCCCAGGAGTAGTGAAAACCCTGTTCCTTGTAGAGTGAGCTATCTGAAACGTTTTCAGCAAAATGTTCGGAATCCCTGGGTTCCGCAGAATGACTAGATTTGCGGCTATTAACTTGGGCTTCAGGCTCCCTCTCTTCATTCTCCATCAGCCCCAATATTTTTGCCTGCAAAAATGTTATTTAGTGGCGCACCAACGTTGGTGAAAACTGTAGGTATCTAAGGAAAATTAAATATCTGACATAACACCGTCAATTATAGTGCCTCTGGTTTGTAAGCATTTGCATTCTATTCTGAGCAAATCTGCAAGATTAAAACCCCCCAAACCCAGATTGGATCCTTTGAGTCCCCATAAATAACCTTTGGCTTTTGTCAATCATGAAATGCTTAGGTGAGGCCCAGCCTACTCTATGCCCTCACCTGCCACTGCTCCTTTCCTTACAGCCTTCTAGATGGAATAATTCAAGTCACACATAGGCACCAGGCTTTCCTATTTTCCTCTTTGACTAACTGTTCCTTGTTTGGCCTGTGCTTCTTCTCTCTCCCTGCCCCATATTTAGGTCTCTTTACATTATATTTTAGAGTTATTTGTACATTGGGTCTGCTCCTAATCAACTGTAAGCTCTTTAGGGGAAGGGGTTTACTCACTTTTGTTCCCTTCTCTCCCCCTTAAAGGCACCTAGCACGCTGCTTTGCACATAGCAGACGCGCCACAGTTATTTTTTGACTGCATACACAAGCAAATAAATGGTGAGTAGATTAAAAGTCAGAAGATGAACATTAAATAATTGAAATAATGATTTGGGAAAACAAAAGCAGGGAAAAGTAAATTTGAATCATAAGTAGTTAGTACTTTGTGAGAAAAATACTTGTCCTGTGAATCATTCTACATCTTTATCCTGCGTTAAAATTTAAACTGGAGTGTTCCCACTTAAAATGTCTGTGTACATTACATGTTCCAAGGGAAGTCAAATTCATAATCAAGACTGTATTGTATTCATAAAAGGATATTTTATTATATCAGTATTAATGTCATTTTATGCTGTCTCTTGGAGAAATGTACATTTTAAGGCTAAGACTATACCACAAAAGAAATTCTATCCTACGAGACTTCCCTGGTGGTCCAGTGGGTAAGACTCTGCTCTCCCAATGCAGGGGGCCCGGGTTCAATCCCTGGTCGGGGAACTAGATCCCGCACGTATGCCACAACTAAGAGTCCACATGCCATAGCTAAAGATCTGGCAGGCTGCCACAAAGATCCCATGTGCCACAACTAAGACCCAGCACAGCCAAAAATAAATAAATAAATATTTTAAAAAATAAAGAAATTCTATCCTAAAGTTCTGATGCCAAGCCACTAAAAATTCAGTTGTCTATATTGTGAAGTGATCCAAACACCTCAATGAATTTTTTTTCCTTGTACTACATGGTTGCTCATCTGAACAAAGAGGAATAGTTACACATTATAAACACTTGATGGAAAGATTTATTGGAAAAGGGAAGTACGGAAGAAAGTGTAAAATAGTATAGAGTCCTTGGTAAGTGAACTAAAAGGAAGAGCGATCTGCCTTTCTACTAGATGTCTTTTCAGGGAGTATGGGAGCCCTTGCATGCTTTCCCAAATAATGTGGTAAAACACGATGTTAACTTTTGATTTTTATTTGCTTATTAACAACAAAGGCTTTGAGTATCATGACCCTCAGTACCAAGAAGGAAGAGAGAGAAATTGAGTACAAGACAAAAAGAGATACAGCTTAAAAAGGCACTGAAAGCACTTTCATCACCTTCCCGAGTTTCTCTCCCTGATTCTAAATTCTGCATCCACAAACCACTTCACGTTTCAGGAAGGGAGAGAAGGTGAGAAAGATGAAATGATGGGGGAGGGGACAGGAAAATGGGAAGAAAGTGGGATGAGGAAGAAGTGGGGATACTCAAGAGCGGTTAGAATCACACAGAAACGGGGAATGAAATAAAAGCCACTGTGAGCACCAGAGGCGAACAAGATAAACGGAAGATTTGTGTACCATATATGATGGACTATGCCTACTACTTCTGCAGCCATAATCTAGTGGATGCCACGTACAGCACAATTCTAAGCATTTTACATATATTAAATCATTTAACCTCATGACAGACCTATAGGGTGAAAAGCACGGAAAGCCTGACCTAATCTATCTCAAACAAAACAGGGAATATATTGGGTCATATAAATGAACGGTCCTTCAGGCAAGGCTTTATCCAGGGCTAAAAAATGTGTCCCTCTCTCCATTTCTTTGCTCTACTGCCACTATATTGACCCCAACCCCTGGCAGGCTGCTCCTTCCTAGTCCCCCCAAAGCTGCCTACAGCTGTAAGTTTAGGTGCATATTTCTTGCTCAGTCCTGGGTGGGGGCAATACAGTTCGAACAAAAGTCCCATAATTTGTTGCCCTGATTTGCCAGATTTGGTCTCGTGATTATCCCATGAACCAAACCCAGTTCTGAGGGATGTGCTGATTGTTTTAAGCCAAGTATAGATTAACCCTGAAAGCTGGGTGGTCCCAATTCCACCCGAACTAGATTGATGAGAAATTCATGGAACCATTAGAAAGGGAGCAAGAAAGGAATATTCATAAAGGTAGACTCCAAAGATGGTAAAAATGGACATGAAAATAAATAAGTAGCTATTCAAAAAAGCAAAGACTCAGAATCTAAAATATTTTTATGATTCAATTTTTGTTTAAAGTATACATGGGGCTTCCCTGGTGGTGCAGTGGTTGAGTGTCCGCCTGCCGATGCAGGGGACACGGGTTCGTGTCCCGGTCTGGGAAGATCCCACATGCCACGGAGCGGCTGGGCCCGTGAGCCATGGCCGCTGAGCCTGCGCATCCAGAGCCTGTGCTCCACAACGGGAGAGGCCACAACAGTGAGAGGCCCGCGTAACGCAAAAAAAAAAAAAAAAAAAAAAAAAAAAAAAAAGTATACCTGTATTTTAACATATGTATATATGCATGTGCTTGTATCTATCTATACTGAATTGCAAGCAAGAGAAACCATCCCAGGCTAATTTAGGCAGAAAGGGGGAATCTTTAAAAAGGGTTTTGAGGGCCTCCCTGGTGGCGCAGTGGTTAAGAGTCCGCCTGCCGATGCAGGGGATACGGGTTCGTGCCCCGGTCTGGGAGGATCCCATATGCCGCGGAGCGGCTGGGCCCGTGAGCCATGGCCGCTGGGCCTGCGCATCCGGAGCCTGTGCTCCGCAACGGGAGAGGCCACAACAGTGAGAGGCCCGCATACCGCAAAAAGAAAAAAAAGAAAAAAAAGAAAAAAAAAAAAAAAGGGTTTTGACTGGTTCAGAATCTCCAGGAAGTTGGTTGTCTTGGGTCAGACTGCTGAGAAGTGGACCCTGGAAGATTCGTATGCTGGTGATTTATTCAATGATGCCAGGAGACGCCCACTGGGAGTTGGGGAAGCAGGACGGGAAAGCCCAGCAAAGGTGCAGTCTCAAGCAAAGGTCCCCAGAGTAGCTATAGCCTGATCCCACAGAGAAACTCCGTAGTGGAAGTTACACCTCAGTATGGCCCCAACCCAAGGCCTAGGGCTGGGCTTTCCAACTGTGAACCTCTAAGTCACTGGATAAGGGCTGTTCCAGGAAGGCAAATTCCCAGGACTTCTGGCTTTCCATGCATTCTGGCAAAAGCTAATTCCAGGAGCCGCAGGACAGCCCTTGAGAAAAAGATGTAGGTGCTGCTTTTTGGAAGTGAAAGAGCCTCAAGATGCTGGGGAGGAGAAGCACACAAAACAGTAAAAAGGGATCCAGTGAGATCTGGGCAAAGCACAAACACAATGCACTCCTTTGGCAGAACCAGCTTTGAGCTATGCAGCCAGTTACAATGCTGCAGACCACACCGTGCAGCTGCCCTGGGAAATCTTGAATGCTGCTGGTGCCCTGACATTAACCCACTGCTGCTTCCAACTGCTGACTGCAGCCACTGCCCCCGTCCTCACCAGCATGGATTCCTTGTGGTTCCTGCTCTTTGAGTTCCTAATTTCTAAGGTCTAGGGGGCTAAGTGATGGAGGCTAGAATGTGTGTTTATACCTCTGCTGCAAGAGACACCAGAAAAGGGAATAGCTGGCAGTTTTAGCTTCTATATTGAGAGGCAAGATGTGCCCCACTAAGTATTAAGTGGGAATTCCCAAAGCACAGGGAAAGGATGCTCACCTTGCGTGGCCAAAAAGAGTAAGAGGTGTTCTCTACACACAGACTCACAAAAGCATAAAACATTTAGAATTAACAAGACACTATTAACAGACGTTACCTCTAGAGAGTGAAATTAGAACATTTTATATCTTTCTGTAGTATCTGAGAATTTTATAAGGGGCTTGTTTTTTTTTTTTAATTTTAAAGAAGTGGTTTGCTTCTTAAAAGATCTGTCCCTTTATTAAGAACGGCTTTTAGGAGGCCAGAATGTTTTAATTAAATTATGTACTTTCTCCTTTCAGATTTGGTGGCAACCAATCATTTTTTTTTCATTCATTTATTGAAGATTTACTGAATCTTATGCAAGGCCATGGGACATAAAGGTAAAAGACACAGCCTCTGCTCTCAATGAGGGAATGAACGGCTGTGACAAGGAGTGGGAATGACATGTCTTTGAATATTTGGGTTTTATTCTGTTTTATTTTCTCAAATATCAGCCAGACTTTAGCTTCAGATAATGTGTCTCAACTACGCAGCTTTAACTAGCTTTTTTTTTTTAATTTTTAAAATTTATTTTTGGCTGCGTTGGGTCTTTGTTGCTGCACACGGGCTTACTCTAGTTGCGGTGAGCAGGGGCTACTCTTCGCTGTGGTGCACGGGCTTCTCATTGCGGTGGCTTCTCTTGTTGCAGAGCACAGGCTCTAGGCTCATGGGCTTCAGTAGTTGCGGTTCACGGGCTCTAGGCGCACAGGCTTCAGTAGTTGTGGCGCGTGGGCTCAGTTGCTCTGCGGCATGTGGCATCTTCCAGGACCAGGGCTCGAACTCATGTTCTCTGCATTGACAAGTGGATTCTTAACCACGGTGCCACCAGGGAGGTCCTTAACTAGCTTTACTTATTTTTTTTCCTATAAAATGGAATTGGGGACTGTAAGTTGTATGTCTTCATGATGATTTCCAATCTAAATGCTGTTGGTATATTTGAAAGGAGTTGCTATGGAAGTATTTTTTTTTTCTCGAACTTCATTTTTTAAAGATTTCATAAGAATTAGGTAACATCACCCTACATTTTGTGTTGGATTGCAAAAGACTTATTGCTATCCAGATGTATTCCTTTAGCTGATGGTAATATAAGCATTCTCAAAGCTCCTATTTCTAAGGCTGGGATTTAACACAGAACCATAGGTAATAAAGATGTATAAAATCTAGCATCTGAATTATTCTGTCTTCCTGACATCTCGTTTTGATTTATGAAACGTTTATGATATGGTCAAGCCAAGTGGTAGCTTGACGGGAGGTGCTTTATTCTACCACTCACTCTCAGCTCCCCAAAGCCAGCTTAGGCAGGCAGGTTGCCATGTGAATGCAGCAGCAGTACCCAGCCCCTTCCTGTAATCAGCTTACCTCCCCTAAGTCTCTCCTCTCTACAAACTCTGAAACTCCATTGCTTTCAAAAGTCATCCTGGTTGACAGTGGTCCAGTTGGTTGACATAAAATAATACACTACTCTTATAGGTTGTTAAAACTATATGATTTGGAATTAATTTGTAATAAAAACCACATTTGAAATCCATCCTTACAGTCTGAAATATTACATGTCAATTCAGTTGACTAAAGCAATGGTTTCCAATCTGTACTCTGTGGAACCCTAGGGTTCCATGAAGGTGCCTTGGGGCAATGAAAGCCAGAGGCTGAGAGTGAGGCCAAGGGGTTAGAGCTTCAGAGCTCTGCTTCCTGCCAAAGATCAATGCATTTTCTCTCTTAATTTTCTAGATATTCGGCTTCCATGTAAAGGTTTATTTGGAAAAAAGGTTTCTACTAATTTTTTTAAGCGACTTTAAATTTAAGATGTGCATTCTCTTCAACTCAGAAATGTAACTTTTAAAAACTATCCTGCAGAAAATATTGCACACAAGCTCAAAGATGTATATATCAAGAACTCTGTTACCATTGCTTTGTAATAGCAGTACATTGGGAACAATCTAACATTTTTCAATAGGGGAATAGATAATCAAGCTATGATATAACCATACTATAGAAAAACACTGTACAGCTGATAAAAACGAATGGAAAGATCTTCAAGACATATTAAGTTTTTTAAAAGCAAGTTTCAGTACAATGTGCTTAGTATGGTCCAATTTATGTAAAAATAAGGCTGTATACTTGCCTATATATTTAAGCAAATGCTTAGAACAAAGGACTAGAAGGTTATAGTATGTCCATTTTTTTCCAGTGATTACCTCTGGGAGGAGAATATGTACCGTTGGTAGGCTGGTAAAGAAAGATTGTCACACTTTCATATTTTCCTCCAAATTTTTCTGAATTGTTTGAATGTTCTACACTTAGATTTTATTCAAGTATAGCTTGTGAACATTATTAAAGGAAATATTTTTTACAGAGCTTGAAACCAACTGGGTGAGATCATCATGGTGCTAATGAAACCACGAATATCTGCCTTTTTCCTACATAGGCAAGTTAGCGCCACATACAGAATATCTCTATTTGTCTGGCAAAGATTGCACCTACTAACCCCAGACCAGCTTTCACAACCACATATGCCATTGTCACAGATCAGGTGAGAGAGTGTGACTGGTTTACTGCCCTCAGCTTACAGCATGTGTCTTATTGACAGGTTTGTGGCTTTGCCCTTTGTTCTTTGTTTTAAACCATACCATACCATTTATCCATTTACAGTACACAGCTCTAGTATACTCACAGAGTTGTGACACCATCACCACAATCGATTTTAAAATATCTTTATAACCCCCAAAAGACACCCCTTACCCATTAGCAATCATTCCTTATCCCCCTCCCCATCCTCTGTAAACCACAGGTCTATTTTCTGTCTCTATAGATTACCTATTCTGGAAGTTTCATATAAATGAAATCATAAAATATGTGACCTTTTGAATCTGGCTTCTTTCAGTTAACATAATGTTTTCAAGGGTCATCCATGCTGTAGCATGTGTCAGTATGTCATTCCTTTTCATTGCTGAGTAATATTCCCTTATGTGAATATACCACATTTTGTTTATTCATTCACCAATGATGAACTTTTGTGCTGTTCCCACTTTTTGGTTATTGTGAATAATGCTGCTCTCCACCTTCACGCATAAGTTTTTGTATGGACCTATGCTTTCATTTCTCTTGGTAACACATCTAGGGGTGGAATTGTTGCATCATATGATAATTCTACTTTTAACATTTTGAGGAACAGCCAGACTTTTCCAAAGAGGGTGTACCTATTTACATTCCCACTAGCAATGTATGAGGGTCCATATCCTTGCCAAAACTCGTTTTATCTGTCTTTTTGATCAGGGTCTTCCTAGTAAGGGAGAAGTAGTTCCCATATGTTCTTGTGTATTTGAGAATGACCACATGTATTAATTAGGTTTCTGCTACAATAGCATTTCATAATAAAAACAACCTCAAACTTCAGTGGTTTTAACCACAGGCATCTATTTCTCCCTCATGAGTTCGCACGTTGCCTGTGGCCCTATTGGGCTTGGCTGGGCATTGGTTCTGATCCATTTCATGAGTCCTTATCGTAGGACCAGGGAGTGCTCTTCTCATAAGGGAGCTGAGAATCTCAAACAGCAAACAGAAATACCTCATGGCCTAAAACTGGCACATGTCACTTCTGCTCTCAAACCACTGTTGAAAAAATTCATGTCACCAAACCCAGCTTCAGTGGAGCTGATAAGTAAACTTGGCTTGCAATGGCAAAGGGTATGAATGTATAATCTTATTAAGTATAGAGGTAAAATGTGGGGAACAATAATCCTATCTACCTTACCACTCAACTCTCTATCTCCAGTTCTCTCCCCTTACTTGTTTTCTAACATGGCTTAGCCATTATGTGTTATACGTGGCTGTCACTCAAAATTTAGTATGTCTCAAATCTCAGAAACCCTTTTCATTCCCCCAAATAACTCCTCCTCCCAACCTCTCCATCTAGGCAACAACACCCAAATTTGGAATTACTGGAAGCTCAAATAATTAAGAATTAGAGTGCCCTCGTCTCATCAGGCTTTCTTCTCTTTTATATCAAATGCTGCTAGCTTCTAACCAATATTTCTTTTTCTCTTCTTTCTTAAAAAAAAACAAAACTGATTTTATTCAGAGTAGCAATGTGCCTTTTTCCCAGCCTCCCTCATTTTGTAGCTGAGGTTGATCCTGGGACGAAAATCTGCTGTGGATTTCTAGAAAACTTCGGTTTCATTGTCATTTTCTTCTTATTGCTGTTGTCTAGGACATGGATGTGAGACTAGAGGCGGAGTGGCCAAATTTTAGCCATGAGGGTGACCGTAGATGAAAGCCACATGCTAAGAATCAGGGTGCAGAATGGAAGAAGGAACATGGAACACTGATAACATCATGGAGTTCTGCCTTGCCTGGCCTGCCCACTTCTGGAATGTTTGTTATGTCATTCTCCTGTTGATCAAGCATCAGTGTCTCTATATGGACTACCAAATAATTTAGAAATTTTTAAAGTGGTAATTAAGATTTCCAAAATTCTCTCTAAACTTCTAATCTTTCATGTCATGCTTATTCCTTGTTCTTTCGACCAACCACCCACCCAGTTTCCATTTTTTGTCCTTCTCAGCCTTGCTTGTGCCCCACCTACCTGGAGGCCCATGCTGGTGGCTTAAGTCATCCAAGTTCCCTTGCTTGTTGGCTTCTTGTTCAGTTTGGCCGGGGGAGGCACTGACATAAGAAAGCAGAGAAGAAGGAGAAAGAGGTCAGGGTATTTCTTCCCGTCTATGCGCTGCTTTGGTGCCTCTTCTCTGGCAGTGGTCACGGGCCTCTGCGACCTCAGCTCCCACCAGATAGCCCTTCCCCCAGGGCTCCAATGCTCAGTAGGGTCTTAATGGTTTTTCCTTTGCTTCCTTTGCTTAACCCTTCAGTCCTAGGGTGGTAATGGCTCCCCAACATTGCTAGTGTCTGGGGGCCTCAACATTCCTTGTTCATTCCTATAACTCTGCCCAATCTCTATATGTGGTCCTTCCAGTCCAGTGCCTTCCCAAGAACCATCTGCAGTGAATTGTTTCCAGCTGGCCTCTGACTAATGCAGTAAAACCTCTCTTGGTATAAGTGCTTCAGTTTGCATTTCAGCAATATTTTCCATAATCTTCCCTTTGCTTGAAATCCCTTTCCTCCCATCTCTGTCTAGCTGTCCTTCCAGGCCCTCTCAAACACCACTGCTCCCATGTAGCCTCCCTTAATTCCCATACCATGGAAATCTCTTCTTTCCTTGAACTCACTCAGCACATACTTGAAAGTGATTATCTTTTTTTCTGCTTTAAATTATAGTGATTTTTGTACATGTAACTCTGGCCAGTTTGTAAATTCTTTGAGGTCTGAACCTACACCTAGGTCTGATTGTTTTTGTTTTTCTCTCTCTCCTTAATGTTCCTCCTTGAACTCAGCCTCCCTCCCTGCAAAGCACCTGAAACAAAGCTTGATACCAAATGGGTGTTCTATCATTCATTTTTATTATTATTTATTACTACCTATTACTATTATAATAGATACTAGTTACTAATTTATTACAATGTACAGTTTACAAAAAATTATGGAGATGATGACACAGACTAAAATTTCCCTTAGGTGGTAATATAGTTGTACATTTAAAATACACAATAATCATTCACCTATGATACATATATGACAGGGAATTTTATTTTTATTTAAAAGTTTTCTGATGATAAATCAGGTTTTCTCCCAATACTTTTCTTGGGTATCAAAGACAAAAGTCATGAATGGGCAAATATTCATTGGTAATTGAGGTTTTTTAACATTATGAGTTGGAATCGGAGTTACAGAGTTATCTTCTAATCCAGTCTTTTAAAGCTGTGTCCTGGGAAGTGCCAGAGAGTCTTTCCAGGAGTGGGGTTATACTGAGAAGTCTTCAGTAGGCTTTCACTTGAAGAAGGATTCTGGTCTTCAAAAGGAGTGAAAACAATTTCTCTAATCTCACCTCCTACTCCAAATATTCCCACAATGTACTTTGTTTAGTCGCTAAGTCTCTGTGTATAAACATCTCCATAACTGGGAGTTCACTGACTATGCAATTAGATAATACAGTGTGGATTCAAACAACCCTAAATTTGGAAAGTTCTATCTTATATTTGGCTGAAATCTGATGACCCATCCTTCTTCTGCTTGAAGCAATAAAGAATCTAAAGTTACTTCCTCAAAATGGCAGTACTTTACAAGGGTGATCATCTTACCACAAGTCTTTCTTTAGGCTAAAAAACCCATTTCCTTCAAAAGGTCTTTGTATGACTTATATGGAATACCTACCTGGGTCACATGTTATTAGTCAAAATCGCTCTTAAAACACAGTGCCTAGAACTAAATATAATTTTCCTGATGTACATTGACAAGGGCAAAACATAGTGATATTATTATTTTCTCTATTCTGAGTATTTAAAAGCCAGTTTTAGGAACTCTCGGTTTCTGAACTGGCATGTAAGGAGCTTATAAGTTGCTATTCTGTCCTAACAAGTAAGAAGCTGAACAAACTAAGAAAAAATTATTCTTAGATGCATAAGAGCAGTAAGATCACATGGCAATCACTACCTCAAAAACCGAGGGACAGGTGAATACAGAGAATGACAACTTCCCAGAGCAGAAACCTCTGCAGAACCAGTACTGGGGTAAGAAAATCTGAAATGTAGTTGATGAAGTGCTAAAGCAATAAGACAAGAAAAGAAAATTAAAGTATACAGA
The DNA here is from genome assembly GCF_025265405.1 of Mesoplodon densirostris. Taxonomy (NCBI): domain Eukaryota; kingdom Metazoa; phylum Chordata; class Mammalia; order Artiodactyla; family Ziphiidae; genus Mesoplodon; species Mesoplodon densirostris. The sequence continues at coordinate 37,161,615 of NC_082671.1, read as the reverse complement.
TTGGGAAGGAAAAAATAAAACTGTTTTTGTTCATAGATGACATGATTATGCAGAAAATCCAAAACAATTGACAAAAAAACTCCAGGAACTAATAAGTGACTAGGGCAAGGTTGTAAAAACAAGGTTAATATATAAAAGTCACCTCTTTCTTATATACCAGTGAACAAGTGGGATTTGAAGTTAAAGCCATTTTACCGTTCATATTAGCACCCCCCAAAATGAAATACTTTGGTATAAATCTAATGAAATATGTACAAGATCTACATAAGGAAAACTACAAAACTCTTATGAAAGATATGAAAGAACTAAATAAATGGAGAGATATTCCATGTTCATGATTAGGAAGACTCAGTATAGTCAAGATGTTAGTTCTTTGTAACTTGATCTATAGATTCAGCACAATCCCTATCAAAATCTCAGCAAGTTATTTTGTGGACTTCAACAAGCTGATTCTGAAGTTTATATGGAGAGTCAAAAGATGTAGAGTAGCCAACTCAGTATTGAAGGAGGACTCAAAGTCAGAGGACTGACACTATTCTACTTCAAGATTACTGTGAAGTTACAGTTATCAAGACAGTATGGTATTCACAAAAGAAAAGACAAGTAGATCAATGGAACAGAATAGAGAGCACAGAAATAGATCCACACAAATATAGGCAACTGATCTTTGACAAAGGAGCAAAGACAATACAATGGATCTAAAAAACAAAACAAATAAACCAAACCAAACAAAAACAGACTTACAGATACAGAGAACAGATGGGTGGTTGCCAGAAGAGAGGAGGTGGGGGATGCAAAATAGCTGAAGGGGATTAAGAAGTACAAACCTTCACTTATAAAATAAATAAGCCATTGGGATGTAATATACAGCATATGGAATATGGTCACTAACATTATAATAACTTTGTATGGGGACAGATGTTTACTAGAGTTATCGTGGTGATCATTTCATAATGTATGCAAGTGTCAAATGACTGTGTAGTACGCCTGAAACTGATATAATATTGTACGTCAACTATATTTCAATTTAAAAAAGGAAGTACAATGGAGCAAAGATAGTCCTTTCCAATAAATGGTGTTGGAACAACTGGACATCCAAATGGAGAAACCTCTCAGTTGAGTCAGTTCCCCCCCCCCCCTTTTTTTTTTTTTGGTGTGGTACATGGGCCTCTCACTGTTGTGGTCTCTCCCGTTGTGGAGCACAGGCTCCGGACGCGCAGGCTCAGCGGCCATGGCTCACGGGCCCAGCCGCTCCGCGGCATGTGGGATCCTCCCGGACCGGGTCACAAACCCGCGTCCCCTGCATCGGCAGGTGGACTCTCAACCACTGCGCCACCAGGGAAGCCCCGAGTCAGTCCCCTTTAAAGAGCTTTCCCAGAAATACTTCTGAAGACTTCTGCTTATATTTCATTGAGCACCACAATCTAGAAGGGAGGCTGGGAAATGTAGTTTCATGGTTGGGCATGTTGCCATACCCAACACTGTAGGTGTTCTTTTACAAATTAGAAGGGCAGAATGAACATTAGGTGGGAAACTAGCAATTCTTAGTCTGATACATAATCCAAGGAATTGTTTTTAAATCACTTTTTCCACCCTATACTGGTATAGCTGATTTTTCCTCCTTTTGAAACCAATTCCCCCCATGAATACTTCATATTCATCATCTCAAATTATAGTATGGGCTGTTGAGATCTTTTTCAATCTTAAATTTGGGCATCAACAGAGTTAGCTATCCCTTCTACCTTTAGGATATCTGAAAATCTGTAAATTATGCCAGGATGCTGATAGAAAAGACTACCTTGGAAGTTGATGTCAGCACAAAGGAATGCACAACATCCAAGCCATATTTCTTCATCTTTTCACAAGGATGTCATAAAGATATTTATCAAGTGCTTACTTAATTCCAAGTATTCTATTTTAATATATATATACAGTAGAATACAGTGAAGCCATTAGAAGTGGTCTTGTAGAACATTCATTGACATGAAAAAAATTCTTGATATATTTACATAAAAAATAGGTTATGAAACAGAATGTGTAGCATGAACCTATAGTAGTTCATTTAAAGTCTAGAAGGATTCAAATGTTACAGGGTTATCTATGAGTTGTGGGATAACTGGCAATTTTTTTTCTTTGCTTTTCTGTCACCTCCATTTTCTAATATAATAAATATAACTGATCCAAAAAAGAAATAGATCCTTCTAGATGCATTGTAGAAAATGGATTTTTTAAATATAAGACTGACCGTCAGGAGACCAGAAAAAAAGACATTGGAGTTGTCCAAATGAGAAATGGAGAAAGTTCTAGCTAGGGCAGCGACAGTGGAAGTAGAGAGTAGACAGATTGAAGGAACATTTAGAAGGCAGAACTGGAGGGACTTGGTGATCGTTTAATGTGCAAAGAGGAGGGTTTAAAGTGAGTGCCAGCTAACAGTGATTTCTAGCTAAGAAAATCTAGCTAAAAAAAATAATAAAGTTATTAATTGGTAAATAAAAAAGAAATTAGCTTTAGGGGAAAAATCATGGGCCAGTTTCTATAACAAACCACCTCAAAATTTAGTGGCTTAAGAATAAAAACATTGGGGCTTCCCTGGTGGTGCAGTGGTTGAGAGTCCGCCTGCCGATGCAGGGGACACGGGTTCGAGCCCTGGTCTGGGAAGATCCCACATGCCACGGAGCAGCTGGCCCCGTGAGCCACAATTACTGAGCCTGCGCGTCTGGAGCCTGTGCTCCGCAACAAGAGAGGCCGCGATGGTGAGAGGCCCGCGCACCGCGATGAGGAGTGGCCCCCACTAGCCACAACTAGAGAAAGCCCTCGCACAGAAACGAAGACCCAACACAGCCATAAATAAATGAATAAAAAGTTTTAAAAAAAGAATAAAAACATTTATTTGATACTAGTAAAATGCAATTGGGGCAGTGCTCAGCAGGGGTCTCTCCTTTCTGAGCAGCTTTACATTAGTGTGGGGTGGCTTAGAGGCACGGGTTGGGGGGGCCTAGAATTATCTGAATGTGTGACCTCTCCCCATGTCTCTCCAGTATGGTGGCTTCAGGAATTCCAAGGTACTGAGAAGAGACAGAGAAAGAGGTAGAGACAGAGATGGAGTGGGGGTGGAGAGAGGGAAAGAGGAAAGGATGGAAAGCAACACAGATGATGTGTTTCCATGCTGGACATTACTTCACTGCCAGCCCAAAAAGATACAGCAGGTGGGTGGCTTGGTAGGTGTAGTGCAAACACTTAGGACGTACAGAAAAACTGTATGAGTAGTTGTGTTTTTGAAGCAATCCATGGAATGGAGGAAGGGAAGTTTACCAGACCTGATCCCTCTTTTATCAGTTTTTTATTGCTGCACAACAAATTACCACAAACTTAATGACTTAACAGACCATTAAAATACCCACATACTTAGCTCACAGTTTTGTAGGTCAGAAGGCAGGTATAGCTGGGTTATCTGCCTGGGGGCATCACAAGGATGCAATCAAGGTGTTGGCCTGGCTGAGTTCTCAGTGGAGGCTCTGGGGAAGGTTCACTTCCAAGCTCATTCTTGTTGGCAGAATTCAGCTCCTTGTGGTTTTACAAAGGAGGTCCCTGTTTCCTGGCTGGCTGTTAGCCTGAGGCTGCCTTTAGCTCTTAGAGGCTCCCCACATCCCTTGCCATGTGTCCTCTCCATCTTTGAACAGACAATGGACAGTCAAATCATTCTTGAGCTCCAAATCTCTAACTTCCTCTCCTAAAATCAGCTAGAGAACATGCTCTGCTTTAAAAGCACACATATGATGAGGTCATGCTCATCAGGATAATTTCCTTATCTTAAGGTCAACTGTACCATCTAACAGAATCTAATCTCGGGAGTAAAATCCATCAAATTATATTCCCAGGGATTATGCACAGCACGTACACCAGGAGGGCAACCATACCTATATCTGACTTTAAAGCTGCTGGGTTGTATACCTAGACCAAGATTGTTTGGGGCTGACAGTATAATGTCAACAGATGAGACATGGAAATGAAACTATGCCACTTCTGTTCCACTTCCATGACTTTTGTCAAAAAGAATGTTCTGTGAATCCTAGTGCTTTTAGGTATTCAATAAATGTTTGTTGAGGACACTATGTATTAGATGGAAGAGGATCAATGTTTGTAAGGGTAAATGAAAGGCTTAACGTAACAGGTAAATAGATTTTAAATGAGCACCTAGCTGTTTCCAAAGAGATTCTCTCCAGTTCTGAATGAATTACAATCCTGAGTCCTGAGAGAATAATAGTTGCAATTACTGCAAAACCAATTCAACATATGTTTGTAGAGTGAATGAGGGGACAAATTTATTTTGTTTGGTGACCCTTTGTCTATGGGACTAGAAGCCCAGTCCAAAACCACTACCCCGCCCTCCCCCACCAAAATATTAACTTGGCACTGTATATTCTTTCTTGGTGATTCCGTAGGGAAACTCCTAGAGATTATCATTCCTGCATTTCATTAAATACTAAGCATCTTTTAAAAAACAAAATCACTAAAACTGTGAGTTTGAGCAGTACAAATGAGTTCATGTTAAAATACTGGAAATATTTTTCAGAAATATGTGTTTGCCTTGTGCTATACTGAGCTTCTATATGCTGAACATATATATATATGTGTGTGTGTGTGTGTGTGTGTGTGTTATTTCTGTTCAATAAACATTAGTTATATTTTTTCTGTGACCCTATATAGATTCACTTCCAAAGTATCTGGTTTTAATAAATCTCTGTTTAATTATCCATGATTAATTCAATCAGTTATAATTGAGAAATTCCTTTAATCATTCTTTAACTCATGAATATATTAAAGGTTAAATATGATAAAGTACAATGTGAGAACCCCAATATTTTCATCACAGATGCATTTTCTTTTAATCAAAATAATTTTGAAGTTATTTTAATATATGTAATGCTTTTCTCATCCTGTGGTACATTTGTAAAATAGTAACTTATTAAGAGTAACAGTTGGGCTTCCCTGGTGGCAGAGTGGTTGAGAGTCCGCTTGCTGGTGCAGGGGACACGGGTTCGTGCCCCGGTCCAGGAAGATCCCACATGCCGCGGAGCGGCTGGGCCCATGAGCCATGGCCACTGAGCCTGCGCGTCCGGAGCCTGTGCTCCTCAACGGGAGAGGCCACAACAGTGAGAGGCCCGCGTACAGAAAAAAAAAAAAAAAAAAAAAAAAAAAAAAGAGTAACAGTCATAGAAGTAAATTAGTAAGTACCGAAAGTCTATTATGAACTGAACGCTGCCTGCACACAACTGGTGCAAAAAAGAGGTGTCAGAAACACTACCTGCTTCCATGGAATTTACATACAAACAGGACACAATTAGAGAGCAAGATATACATTTTTAAAAGTCTTAGAACTGGAAGAACTCAGAGATTATAGTGATCTTTCAGTTGAGAAATGAGGACAGAAAACATAGAAACTAGAAAAAAAATAAATATAGTTTCCAGGAATGAAAATATATAAAACTGATATAGACAAAACCTGCTGCAATATTTGTTTCCTATCCTTCTGGTTATAAATTCAAAAAGGGTCAAAGAGTCTGACAGCAAAGTGACAGTAGTCTGAAAACAAGTGGCTCTCACCCCCATTTTCTTCTGTGCTGTTCTTCCAGTCAAGGATTAATGCAAAAATAAAATTCTGAAATCCCTTCCTTGCTGGCCTCTGCATAATTTAGAAAAATCCGAGGATATAAGGTACCCCAATTTCCAATTGGCTGGTTGAAATCTTCGGTGATTTTTCCTACATTCACCCTCAGAATTTTATCTCTAGTCCTTGCAAAAACAAGCAAACAAAAACAAACGAGAAGCCCATTTTGTATGTGTATGTAGAATGTGCACACCACTGTGCGAATGTGATCACATTAAAGCATGTGCAAACTTGGCAGTTAGGAAACATCCCTGCAATCTTCGGTACGTGAAATTTCAATCTCTTTGATGAAGATACCATCTTTCAGCCAAGTCCTGGCAGAAAACCTTTGGTTCCTGTGAGACCCCTCCCTCCCCAGTCAGCGCAGGTCTCCATCCAAGGGGATGGGGGCTCTCCTTCTCCATCACTGTTAGGCTTTCCCAGACCCAGGAGAAACCCTGGGTTTCTGCAGGGCACTCAACGCGCAGCTAAGTGTCCCAGCTCTGCAAAGGGCAACTGGAAATGGATTTAAAATGGCAACGCGGACCAATCAGCGCTGCCGCGCCTGAGGCGGACGTTTACACGCGCCTCCTCCCTCCACAGGCACAGAGGAACCTGGCGGTGCCGAACTCCCTTACTTAGGGCTGTAAAGTAGGCGGTTTTTATTCCACGGTGGTCTGTATTTGGGGGAAAGAAAAAAATTCTTCCTCGGGTGAAAGTTTTTATTTTGGAATTGGTCCAAAATAATTTTGGGTGTGATGTGTGAAAATCTCAACCTAATTTTTTTCAGAGCTTTTTGTTATTCAAGGATGAAAAGAGGTACATTTTAAAATGTACTCCACCTTTTAAAACGGACTGTGGTAGTTATGGTGTTCACATAACTCAGAAACAGTCCAGGCTATAAAATTAGGACTTGGCAGAAAGGGAGTTCCCAGGGAGAAGGTTAAATCGAGGTAAATTGAAGGGAGAGTTGGACAGTTGGCTCAACTGTGGAGTTAGGAAGCTATGGGGTCCCCGCGTTGGGCAACCCCTCTACCCTGCGAGCGTTGGAACCCGGGTGCATAGCGCCAGCCAAGGGGAGACTTCGCGTCGCCTCCAGTTTTTCCCGGAGAAAAAAAGCTCAGGAAAGAGGCTGGCGCGCTCCGTGTGCCTGTGTGCACATTGTTTGCACGTGTGCCTGTGTCTGTGAAAGTGCATGTGTTTCTGCGTGCATGTGTGCATGTAAGTGCAAGCGTGTTTGTTTACATGTGTGTTTATGCCTGCATGTGCTGTGGGAGTGTGCACGTGTGTCTAAGTGCACGTGTGTGTGTGGATCTGCGAGCGTGTCTGTGTGTGTGTGTGCGCGCGTGTGTGTGTGTGTGCGCGCGCGCGCGCGACGGGTCGTGCGATCTGCGAGGAAGGCATTCCGACGCAGAACAGGGCGGCGGGGGCCTGCTCCTACTCCTCTTCAGTCGATCCCCACTCCTAGGAAACGAGAACTCTGCCGCGCGTGCAGCCAGACGCTTCCTGCAGAGTGTTGGCTCCGCATCGTGGAGGTGCAGGTAAAGGCCAAGCCCGTAAACGCGGCTCCGGGGGCAGCCACATTTCCGCGCCTTCCTAGGACAGCCGGCCAGGGGCGACCTCGGGCGGCGGGTGGGGCGAGGCCGGCGGCGAGCCGGCCCGGCATCCCCGGCCTGTCCCTTTAACCCCGCCGCCGGGCGAGAGCACGTGAGCGGGGCTCCGGGTGGCACCCGGGCGCCGCCGCCGCGGAGGCAGTTGTATTTCGAACGCTGCCTCTGGCCCACGGCCAGGCGCCTTGGCTCGGCGGTCCGCCTGGCCTCCCTCCTCCTCATACTTTTCCTAGGGCGCAGCCCCCTCCCCTTTATCCGCCTACGATTAGAGGTGGGCACTCCCCCCCCCATCCCGCCGCCCCCTCCCCAAGCGCGCGCGCGCACACACACACATACACACACACATACACACACATACACACATACACACTCTCATCCCGCTTGAATCCTGGGGCAGGAACTCAGAAAACTTCCAGCCCGGGCAGCGCGCGCTTGGTGCAGGACGCAAGAGCAATCAGCCCGTCCCCCTCCGACTCCCCGGTGCCGCTGCCGCCCGCTCCCGCCACCCGAGGAGGCGCGGTGCCACCCACCGCTCCGTCCCCTGCCCGCGCTCAGTGCCCGACCCGATCCCGGCAGAATCTCCCCATCCTCCCTCTGCTTTCCGACTGCCCAAGGCGCTATTTGTTTTCTCTCTCTTTCTCTTTCTTGCTCTGCGAGCGCGGAGCGAGGGGGAAGAGGAGGAGGAATTCTTTCCCCGCCTAACGTTTCAAGGGACACAATTCACTCCAAGTCTCTTCCCTTTCCAAGCCGCTTCCGAAGTGCTCCCGGTGACCGCAACTTCTGATCCCAAACTGAGAGGGGAGCCTCCCAACTTGAAACCCTCTTTTCCTTCTCCTTCGCTCTCCGCCTCCTCTCGCTACCTCCACCGTCACCTCCACCTCCGGCACCCACCCACCCTGCCGCCGCCACCAGCAGCGCCTCCTTCTCTCCTCCTCCTCCCCTCTTCTCTCTTGTTGGCAGCCGCTGGACGTCCGGTGTTGATGGTGGCAGCGGCGGCAGCCTAAGCAGCAGCAGCCCTCGCCGCACGCCAGCTCTCGCCCACCCCGCCTCGTTCTCCAGCCCTACCTCGCAGTCTCCCGAAAGGTGCTGGGCAGATTCGGGGCGGCAGAGGCGAAGCGGCTGCAGCGGCGGTAGGAGCGGCGGCGGCAGCGGTAGCGGCGGCGGGAGGCAGGATGAGCGCACGCGGTGAAGGCGCCGGGCAGCCGTCCACTTCAGCCCAGGGACAACCTGCCGCCCCGGCGCCTCAGAAGAGAGGACGCGGCCGACCCAGGAAGCAGCAGCAAGTCAGTACGCGGGCGGGGTGCGGGCAGCAGCCCACCTCCGCTCCTTCCGCGAGGGCCCCGCGACCCGCGGCCACCCGAGCGCGGGTATCCAGCCGCCGCGCCCGCCGCGCCCGCCGCACGCCGCCGCGGGGGCGAGCCACGGAGTCCCGGCGCGAGTGCGCGGCGGAGCCCCGGGCGCCCGCGCCCCTCTGGGCCGGGAGGTGGGAGCCACGGCGGGCGGGCTGCCGGGTGCGGGCTGGAGGCGGGGTCGGGCGAAGCGCGTCTTCGGACTTTCGCTATTGTGCCCGACCCGAGTGGCGCGGTGTCTCCTGGTGACGGGAAGCGGCCGGGTCCGACAAGCCGGGGCTCGCCAGGCACTTTCCGAGCCGCTTTGCAGTGGCCCGGGGGTTAGGGGTACTCTGGCGGGTCAGGGTTGGAGGGGCTGAAGCCTCGGGGGCCGTAGGCTCTTTCTCCCGCCAACCGGGGCTGCTCGCTGGCCGGGTACTGGCGCGCCGCAGCCGCCCCCTTGGCGCCCTCCCCAAGTTCTCGGTGGCCTGAGACTCGCGCCCTCCCGACAAAGAACTCGTGGGCCCGCCCGGTTCTCTTAGGGCTCTTTAAATGCGGCGCGGCGGCCGCTGCTGAGGTGTCCCAGGAAAGGGGCTGGCTACAGGAGACCCTGGGTCCCCACGGGACAGGATTAAGTAGTTCAGCCAAGGGCGCGGTGGCAAGCAGTGTCCGAGAGGGTGCACGGTAGCTAGGGTCACTTCCTCGCCAGGCGCCCAGTCCCCCTTTTGCCTTGGGTCCCGCGCCTCAGAGCTGCAGACCTGAAACGTCCTTCTCCAGAGCGAGTGGCTGGGGGTTGGGAGGGGGACGATCGAGGGGCGCCCGGGACCCCGCGGAGTGGAGGGTTTTGTCTGCGGATGCAACCAATTAAGCGTGTAGCCTGCGCTTGCGGAGCTGCGCGCAGCGCCCGGGGTGGAGGGGTTTTGTTCGCAGCAATTTCCAAGCCTCCGCGGGCAAGGATGGAGCGGGACTTGTCTATTGAGAACATTTAAACTCCGCTTCCGTGGGGTTTAAAGCTACTTCTTCGTTCTTTAGCCTTAAAGCGCTTCCTTCATGGCAAATAGGCCTATTAGAAAATAATCCTAGAGTCCCAAAGCTGCCCGAGAGCAAGGTGGGGAAGGCGAACAATGTTTGCCTGCCAGTGCGTTTTAGAAAAACTGCTGTACCTTTTTGAAATCCTCAAAGGAAACAAGCCAATCTAGAGGCCCCTGAGTTTTCCCGCTCTGCCCGGGCGACACTTTACATCGCGTTAGGATCCTGTTTTACACCTCCCAGGAAGTCACTGCCCTTCCCCCCCGCTCTTGTTTCCCACACGCCACCCGGCTCACTCTAACTCTACTAATTGCCCCCCACCTCCAAAAAATAATCCAAAAGAAATTGCAGTGGGGTCTGGAGGTGATTGGAGGTTTTACCTTTGAGTTAAGGCAGAGTTCACAAAGAAAGAAAAATGTGTCTCCTATGTGTTTGCTCCGGATGTGCCCACTGGAGCTAGTGGTCCCACAGAAGCTTGCAGGAAACCTTCCTCAGAATCTCTAAATAGGATGCGAATTTTCACTGAAGACTTTTATGCATTTTAAGCTAATTCTCATTTAATAACCGAATCTGAATGAGATGTAAATTGATGATTCACTGGATAAATATTTAGGATCTGGAATATTAATCATCGCATTCTCTTAACCACTCGAGTATTTACTACTTGGCATAGAAGCCGTTTAAAGTTTTGCTAAACCTATTGATAGTTTCAATTTCTCCTTCCCAGACACTCCCATTCCTCCTCACTACCCACCCCCCATCCCTTTTAGTTTTCTTCGGTACACCCCCATAAGAGTTTTCTCAAAAGAAAGTTTTGGAGAAAATATTTATTTTTATCAGAAGACATTTAAATCTAGACTGGAGACCATTCCTACATCTCCAATTGGCAGTGAAGAATTGAAGCAATTACCTAGATAATTCAAGCAAAGCCTCCCACAACAGATTTACCATAATTATTTGGAAATTTTAGGAGGAATGGAGTTATTTTAAGTTGAAGAACTTGGATAATTGCTCCAGTATTTCACTCAGTGTGTTGATTGAATTATAACTGACCTACAATATAGATATATAGAATGATCAAAAGCCACCTTTTTCAATATGGGAGATTGTTGAAATATTTCTGATGTTAGCTTCATATTTCTGTTGTTTAAAATGCTGGTATAGTGGAGAGTAGTATTTGTGTAAAATGCTTATTATTTCTATGCGTTGCCAAATACACAGTCTTGCATATTTTACACCTTAAAATGTATAACTTTCTTTCTAGAACAAGCAACCTTTGAACAGTCAGCCTTTGTTACCTTTTTCGGGTTGAAATAGAATCTAGCTTTCATATGCGAAATAGAATTTCCTCTATGAATTCTTGGATTACAAGTATAGTTATTTCCCCTTTCTGTAAACTCTGTACCATCATCATCCGTTTATGCTTGAACTGAATGTGTTCCAACAGTTCTGTTGAGCAGCACAGGCAGAAAATACAACTATAGAGTCAGGGTCAATTTCTTTCAGCCATTCTTGCCACAGCAGCATTTTTTTTCCCCCCGAAACTAGGAGCCAACCGGTGAGCCCTCTCCTAAGAGACCAAGGGGAAGACCCAAAGGCAGCAAAAACAAGAGTCCCTCCAAAGCAGCTCAAAAGGTGAGATTTCTTACGTCCTCCCAACTTTCTCAACGCCCAGAGGAACCTCCCTGTAATTTTCCTGTTCTAGATCCACACCTAAGGATTTCTCCCAAGTGGGTAACCCAAGACTCACTTCCTACCTTTAATATTGGTGAGATTTTCAAGCAGATACTTAGCATAAAAAGTTCATGAGGATGCTTACACTGCTGTTTTTAAACAATCACCAAATAATAAGAAACTTAAAACGGAGATGGGAGGGGGAGGTGGGGGAGTGGAGAATGAACAATTAAGATTTGCACCAGTTGTGAAATAGTTAAAAACAAATCAAAGCTATAGATTTTGTCTGGTGGTGAAGTTTTTGCAATTTCCTTAAAAAATAATAAAGATTAATTTACTTTGTGCCTATTTACATGATTACTGGAAAACCAAATCCCACTATTAAAGTTAAGTACTTTGCCAAATAGATGATAATTAGAAGTAAATCCAATTATGGAATTCTGGAAAAAAATTTTTACTAATTTTACAACTTTAAATGTGCTAATAAAGTACCTTGTTTGTTTACAATAAACCTGCAATATAATATATCATAATCTCTCAAAAGCCTTTCCACCTCAGGTGATAGAGAAATGTTCTGAATAGGACAATGAGAAATTTTTTAAACAAATATTTGACTCACTTATTGTATATTTTTGGACAGGATAGAACCCAACCAAGTGTAACTTCCAGTGTTTTTCTTTATAAATTTTAAATTGCAGTTTAAAAACTTCATGTTTGGTGGTATTTGAGCTAACAAAGAAGAAATATCTCAGGATCAATGCGTAGACAGAGAAGGGAAGGTGAAGATAAAATTCACATTTTTTAAGCTTTACAAATAAATCAGAAAAAAAGTTTCTATATTTTGTTTGTGGGTTTGTATGCTCGTTAAAAACAAAGGTTCAAAATTCAGAAGTAAATTTTGATATATCTTTACAGTCGATTTGAGTATACCATGTATAGTATTTGTTGAAAATGATTGTATGCTCATCTTTTGAGGATTAATGTTTTGTGTGGTTTTCTCTGTGAGTGTGAGCACTAACCATATTATATTTGATAGTTTTCAGTGTTGTAAACTTCCATAGCAACCAGTGATACATATAAAGTTATTTAGGGAGCAACTATGAGTTCTTCTCTGTTTTATTTTAACAGTCTTGAACAGAGTTGAAAGAGCAGATTTCTAATATATTTAAATATAACTGCTTCTGAGAGTGAAGATTTAATTGTACTCATATTTAATGACTAAACATTGAAGTAGCTCTAAATTATCTTGTCAGTTAAAGGTGCCTGTGTAATCTGATATTACTAATATGAATACTTACTATTTGTTTTTTTACCTGCTTTATTCAATTTAAAAAGAGGGACAATTTAACATAGGGTTTTTTTGTTGCATTAAGTTAATTCTATCTTAATTTTACTCTAATGGAATGGTAAAGAAATATCTTGGTAGCTAGCTGACAAACATTTAAACTATGATGTAATTGCTCTGAAAAATGCATCATAACATCTCCAAGGAAGAAATCTGTAAATCTCATCATAAATAAATTATTTAAAATTCAATACAAAAAAAGCGAAAATGAATTACCTCTCATATTTTACTGTATTACTGTTTTTTTGGAACAAGTAAAAAGGTGCTTCCATCACCTTCTCTTCAGTTTGAAAGTTTGCCACTGACTAGCAAAATCTTTATTGACAAAAGGAAAGTTGAGACTTGTGCCTAATTTACCACCTAAAGCAAAATAACAAAAGGTTGGTCTCTTCCCAAGTAAGGTTTGACTTATTTTTAGTTACTTTGGTGATAGGCATTTATAAATGACCCTTAGGCTATTCATCTTTCTGATAATTCTTCATGTGTATGCACATAGTATTACAACTTCCAAAACAGAAGTAGGCTTTCTTTTTCTGAAAGAAAGTTTTCTCTGAAATCTTTCATTCTTCCAGACAAAATTATTTCACACAATTCTGTTATAAAAGTCCCCTTTCTAATAAAAATGGATACATAGTTTTGCTCAGAACCTGACTGTTATATTTCTTCAGTCTTATAAATTACGCTTCATCTGGAGAAGATAACACTTTGCAAAATAATGAATGACACTGATGAATTGTTCATGGCATGTGTAAACTTAAGGTATTTTCACTTTCGAATCGGTATTTATTGAGTTTGCTACTACCCTATGTAAACATAATTATCAAACATATATTTGTTTATTAAACATATGTTGTATTCTAACAAAACATATTTTTGTTAGGACTTTGAAAAGTAATCTTTTTTAGAAAAAGTTACATTGTTCATAACATGCTAGCCTGACCAAAGTAGAGATGAGAAGTCTTCTATGATTAATAAATTGGGAATTCTCCTGCAAACCGAGACTCACCAAAATGGAAAATATATAACAAAACCTGGTAAGTATATAAGAGAACAGAACTCTAAAATTAGAGGAGATACAGTGTACACTGGGATACTGATGATGTTGTATGTTTAAAATTTCTTGCTGCTTGGAGTTTCTTTACTTCCAAAGTTTGTGTTTGGACCCAGTAACTGGCCTTGGGGCATTTGAAAACAAAACTGCTTGTTGGAAAATTAGCAGTGTGACACTTGACAATGCATGAGGAAAGTTGCAAGACCAAGTGAAGGACTACTAAATTAGCAATCACTTTAATTTCAGGTCATATTCAATACAAAATTGATTTGTGTAATATATAAAACAAACATTTATAAAAACATAATTTGTTATGCCTGGAACTTTTGGAAGAGAAGATAATTATTCTTCACTTTGCTTCTATTCCGTTATGACAAATTCCCATGGATAACCATTATGTAGAAATTCTAGTTATTCCTAAGAACACCAATCTGAGTGCTCAAAATTCATCCCTGAACCAGTTTCATATTGTTATCTTAATAAAAGAAATCAGAAGTTAATGTTTTCCTGAATAAATAATTTATTCGTGTGTGTATGTGTGTATCTGTGTGTGTGTCTTGACCCTTTTATTTATGTCTTAGTTTGAGGTATACCTGTGACCAGTTGGCTCTTAATTTCCTTTTTGCTTTATTTTGTTTTCCTCTCCTGTTTGTGCTGGATGGAAATACTTTGTATTTTCACATTTCTCATGTTTGGAGAGAAGAAAGATATAATCTCCTTTATGTTTAGTTTAGGGTTTTTGTTGTGCCTGTTTAATGAGAGAACACTGGAGGGGTTTCTTTCACTAATTCTCCAGTTTTTAAGGTCACAAGTCAAATTCATCTGTAAGTCAGGCCAATTGTCATTCAGGTACTTTTAGGGAAAAAAAAAATTCTGAGATTGAATTAAATTTTAATAGGAAGAATTGCATATAAAAAAGATCTCAGGTGTGAGATAGCCCTACTTCGTAATATCACAGATTTGCTTGAACTTCCTTTTGACTTTAGGTTGTAGTGAAGAGAAATAGAGAGCAAAGTACAAAATGAAAATACCATCTAGGTAAAGTATACTTCAAATAATGTGTTCAGGCAGACACCTAATTTATATTTTCCGCTTGCCTAAACAAAGAAGACTTGATACAAATTGGATACTATAGAGGAAGATTTGTGCTCCTTTTCTAATCATGTTCCTAGGAAGGTGGTTGATTTTTCACAAATGATTACTAACACCAAGCACAGATATTTTAGGATGAGAGAATGGGTTTTCCTCCCCATTTCAGTTAAATATTAGCACATAGATGCTGAGCAAGGACATGATTTTTTACGGGATATAGTAGGGCGAGCTGAAGAGAGGAACCAAAGGCATCATTATAGGTAAGTCAGGGAAAGATGGTGTTGGCAGTTGTCATACAATTCGAGCCTATGGCTTCTATGTTACTAATATGAGTTATTTTGAGTTCCTCTGTGTTTTTATGGACAAGTAACTTCCACTGGGACTCAGGGCTCTATCTAAGGATACAGATAAATCCAGTCAGGTGGAATTACGTAAAGCCCAATTGTTGTCTCCATTATCTTGGTATTTTAGGCTGTCTTACCTAAACAGTTGACTCTTTTTTTTTTTTTTTTTTTCACTTAACTTTGCCAGAGAGGACCGAGCCTTAATGTATCAGTAAATTCTCTCTCACAATGCCTTTGAGTCATTGTAGATTATGATCCAAATATGGAAGATTCAAATACATTTGAGTTATTTTCTGAAATCACTTTACTTCAAGGAACCCAGAGGTCTCATTCTTTGCCAGTTATTCTTCTGAACTTTTTCATCGAAAGCCCCTCATTACTTTGACTCACTTCCAACTCTGGCTCATTTTTATCTCAAGGTCTCAACAGATCATTTTGCTCAAGAGAACATAACAGATTGGTATTCTGTTGCATTTCAGTTCTTTTTTGAGACTAGATGGATGCTGAAGAGCATTTTATGTCAGTTAAATCATTCAGACCTATCTTATCTTGTTAGCTGACTTTCTGCAGTTTCCAGAGCTCGCTCTGGAACCATATAGCTTGGCACAAGGGTGGAACAATGAATTTTATATCCTAGATTCTGAGATTTTTAGCTCTGAATTTTTATAGGGCCAACCAGGAGAAAAAGGTGAATGGAGAACTGATTCCATTTTAGGCTGCTGCTTTATTATTCTATATTGCTTTAATCCACTGAACAATGCTGAATGGCATCTTCTAAGTGATTTAGCAAGGAGTAGTCACAGCCATTTTTTTCTCCAGGATAATGGAGGGAGCAGTTTGCTCGGAAGGTCATCCTTATGAACTCTTATATCATTGCTATTGATTTTTCTGATTACAAAGGAGGGAGAGGAACAGTTAAAGAGGAGAATCCTAAACTTTGAAAATAACTTTTCCTGTTATTTTGGCCTTGGCTTTAATTTCATGTTTGTATAGGTGAAGACAGGCATGTGTAAATAATGACATGGGAGTTGACAACAAGGACTTCCTTGGGGAAAACGAGCATGAACTACAATGGATGATAGAATTCACTTTTATTTCTTTTTTGGAAAATATGTAGTGATGGCAAACTTGTAATGTCTTCTAAAGACTAAAAATAGTTTCATGTACAGTTTGGAAACCCATAGAACTAGATTAGCAAAAAGGTAAAGTGACAATTACTTAACATTTAATGTGATTGATTAGTCCAGTTGATTTTGATGCCAGTGCACATTGATGCCAGTGTACTCTTTATATTTTTGAAAGAGCTACTAAAAGAAATAAAATGTGACTCTACACTGTTTTTAGATGGCTCCATATGCTCTAAAGTCAGCAGGTCTTAGTCATATATACATATATATGTAAAGATACATGAAAACAAAGCAAGGTACTACTAAGCCCAAGTATTTTTCTAGCTCTTTTGTGTGTGTGTGTATACAGATGCGCTGATTGATTCGGAGTGGGGCATTCTGGTTTTTATGCATTATCACAGGATGATGTGAGCATTTAGAATAGCAAAAAATTAATAGCTATCTAAATTTGACCCAAAAGTCAGAATTAGCTGATGCACTTGATTCCCAATCTCAGCTCTTGTCTATGCCTTTATAGGAAACTTGGAAATATTTTACTTTTAACTACTCATTTGATTTCCACCCTAGAAGTTTTTTTTTTTTAATTTCCCCATGGCTACTTCATTTTGTATGGGACTATCTCCCAGAAGAACAGACCCTTTATTGCCTTGAAATCAGATGGGGTCTCAGTTCCACCACTTAAGAACACGGGCAGATTGCTTAATCGCCCATTTAAACAGGGGAAGTAATAGCTGCCCTACTTAAATAAGATAATGCTCAGAAAATCACTCAGTACTTTGACTGGAAACTTACAAAATTGGGAGGTACTCCTTTTAAGGGTAACATTTTAAAATATGGAGGGAGTTAAGAAATTACATTTGACTACCTACTAAATGCTATAGCTTTTGTCAGGCTTACCTTCCATATACATTAGCTCCTTTAATCCTTTGATGTAGGCATTATGGTCTTCATTTCACAAATGAGAAAACTGTGATTCAGAGATG
Organism: Mesoplodon densirostris; assembly: GCF_025265405.1. Lineage (NCBI taxonomy): Eukaryota > Metazoa > Chordata > Mammalia > Artiodactyla > Ziphiidae > Mesoplodon > Mesoplodon densirostris. Next base: position 37,144,385 of record NC_082671.1, on the reverse strand, counting down.
TAAACTGTGACATGTCTAAGGTTCAGCTCCAGTAAATGGGAGTACCTGGGCTTGAGTTCAAATCTAATTCTAAAGCTTATGATCTTTCCGCTATTATGCGGTGTCAAATATCTTGTAAAGTATTTGCTACAAGGTAGATTATGTTTTCTCCAGTAACCAGAAATGTAGGTTGTAAGTTAGATTTTGAGAAATCTTCAGAGGGCAGTTCTCTACAAGCTTATAAAGGGATTGGCAATATGTGCCTACTGCAACACATTCCCACAGACTTCTGGCCCCCAAATAAACCAGAAGGCTATGACTTTGGAGATCATGGCACATCCAGAAGTTTTTTTATTTGTTAAATGAAGGGGCTGGATGAAATGTCTTCTAAAGCCCTACCAAGCTGTAGAATTCTAAAGGCGAGAGGGAAACAACAGGGAAACACACAGGTGCTATAAACACCAGTGTTTCTTTCTTTCCTTCCTTCCTTCATGCAACAAATATGTAGTGAGCACATCTTATGCACCAGACACTAATGCTAAGCACTGTTTCCAAGATCAAGAGTTCTATTTGCTAGATGAATTTCCTTTTTTAATTAATTTTTTAGTGCTAATACATTTAAGAGCCTGGAGTACCAAAACTTCTTAGAGAAAGATGTAATTACATTTCCCATTTAATAGTCTCCCCAATCCTCATGAACTTGCTTCTGAAGCATCTTATAAAATTAAATACACAGTTCTGAACTTACACTTTTTTTAAAAGGCAAAAATAAGAATGAAGACAAGCCAGGAGGGAATAACACTTTTAACATATGATCGTTGCAAACGTTAGTATAACAGGGCTGATAATAGTCTGAAATCCAGTTCTTACAAATGCAGAATTCCCACCCTCTCTCCCTACTCCCCCGCCCTGAGATAAGCAGTAAGTACTCAGAATAAGTTATTGTCTGAATTATACATGGGTTTGTAGTGTGGAACCAAATTCCACCCTGGCGGAGGAAAACCAAATATACACTCACACAGTATTGCATATGTTAACATATTAAAAACAAAACAAGCCCCCGAAATGTTTTGTTCGTTTTCTATTGAAACATAATATTCTGAAGAGCATTAAACACAGGGAAAAAAGTTAAAGCCAGTGTTTTCCAATATGTAAAATTCCTGGATCTATGCTGGTTTACAAAGGAAAATCCTAACTGGTTTTGCAGCTTTTGTGAAGTTTGATCAGAATGATTAAATAATGTGGGTTTTAAGGAACAATGAAAACCTCCCAGATCGACGACACACAGCACAGCTAATGTGTTTCTTCTAGATGTCGACTCAGAAGAGGGTTTCAGTTTACATGTAATACTGGCCCCAAGACCAAGGAGCAAGTTTGCTTTTAACAAGTCCAAGTGATAATCGTGATATTTTGCCCTTTAGTTAATGGTGCGAATTTTATTTTTGAATAGACTTTTTGTAAATGGGATGCTCGTTTTTAAGTCCTCTTGTTTGCAGGGCTTTCTCTCTCTATGAGAGATTTGCTTTCTCTAACTTTGAAATGCAGTGTAACCCTCTTAGAAAACAACCCTCTTTTTAACAGACTTTAGATACTCCCGGATCACATCATGGCCCCGGAACATAACCACCATACAGAAAAGCCTGGTGTAGCGCTGTTAGCTTTTAAGATCAGCAATCTCCTACTCTCAACCCCTCCTACCATCCCCATGCCCATTAGAAAGGGTTTCTATCTTCCATGTTTGTATAATTTACTACTGAGTAAACTGTGCAACCTTACAGTTGCTCCTAAAGGGTAAATTAGACACTACTTCTGTATTAGGGAATTTTGTACTCCTATAACTCATGATGTACTAGCCAGAGGGCTTCTTAAAAGCTTCATTCTTAAGGTGATCTATGGGTGTAATGGAATATTTGCATTGATTGAACCTTCTATGAGATTGGACTAACTTAAGGGAAAACTTTCCCTTTAAGAGTTCCATCTGGTTAGGAGTGAAAGAACATTTATTGAGCACCTCATTTTTTTTTTTTTTTTTTTTTTTTTTTTTTTTTCTTTTTGTGGTATGCGGGCCTCTCACTGTTGTGGCCTCTCCCGTTGCGGAGCACAGGCTCCGGATGCGCAGGCCCAGCGGCCATGGCTCACGGGCCCAGCCGCTCCGCGGCATATGGGATCCTCCCAGACCGGGGCACGAACCCGTATCCCCTGCATCGGCAGGCGGACTCTCAACCACTGCGCCACCAGGGAGGCCCTGAGCACCTCATTTATGGCAGCCACTTCAGTCCTCACCGGAGGTGTTATCTCCATTTCACACCTGAAACCAAATTAAGGTTTTCAGGGACCTGCCCAAAGTCATAAAGCTAACATGGCAGAGCAGGGATTTGAATCTAAGCTTTCCAAAGTGGAGTCTCTGTTCCTTTTGAGATCTCCCTCTCTCCCTGAGACAACACTCAGAAAGAGGGTGTGATTCACTGGGCACTCCTGGCTTTCACTTAATTTAACTCATGCCCTTATGACCGAAGGTAAGACAGGACCACTAACCCTTGACAAGAAATGATTCCTTTGTGGAGCCATTCAAAGTAGTAACCCCTACTACTATGATTCAGAGTGCCCAAATCTGACTCTCAGGTGGAGCTGAGTTAGTGACAATTTTCCTTAACTAAAATATCTCCTCATAGCAGCAAATGCATGTAACCTAAAGGGAGGTAGCGTTGTCAGGACGGCGAGAGCCCTGGCTTTAGAGTCCAACAGAACGGGGTTCAAATCCCAGGCCTGCCATTTACCAGCTTTGTGTGTGACCTGAGTTATTCAGCTTGCCTTTCTAAGACTTAATTGCTCGTTTGCAAACTAAGAGAAATAATAACAGCTACCTTACATGGACGGCTGTTGTAAAGATTAAAATAACACATGTGAATGACTTAGCCCAGTGCCTAGGGTATTTTAAATGCTCAATAAATGTGAACTGACATTATAATCATACAAAATTTGAGTTAATTCATGGAACCTGTTAGATAGGTCAGGAAGATATTTGGTGAGAAATCTTGTGACATAAAAATCTTATTTTGTCTATGTACCTGTATCTTTGTATCTCTCTGTGTATCTATCAATCTATCACCTATCTCCATCTATTTTTACCAGATTGAAGGGAGAAAGGAGAGTCTTTGGCAGTGTAGACAGTTATAATAGGTAATTTTAGTATCATTGTACCAAGTACTTGCCGCTAACCCAGGTAACAAAAGTAAAATGCAAAACGAGTTATCCTGGCTCAGGTTACCTGTATTTTTGTGTTTATATAGCCTTGAGATGATTCTCATACACAGAAGAGGATGTACTAAGTTTTCTTTACTCTGAAAATGAAAATTATAAACTTTTTTTTTTTTTTTTTGGCTGTGTTGGGTCTTTGTTGCTGTGCACAGGCTTTCTCTAGTTGCAGTGAGAGGGGGCTACTCTTCGTTGTGGTGTGTGGGCTTCTCATTGCAGTGACTTCTCTTGTTGCAGAGCACAGGCTCTAGGCACGTGGGCTTCAGTAGCTGTGGCACACGGGCTCAGTAGTTGTGGTGCACGGGCTTAGTTGCTCCGCGGCATGTGGGATCTTCCCAGCCCAGGGATCAAACCTGTGTCCCCTGCATTGGCAGGCGGATTCTCAACCACTGCGCCACCAGGGAAGTCCCTATAAACGTGTATTTTTATAGAAAGTGTATGTGATATGTGTGTGTTGGTGTATTTGGGGATTGGAGTAGGGGTGATAAACACAGGGAAATTATAATATTAAAATTTTACTCAAAAGGGAAAAAACCAACTGTGATACCAGAAAAATCATCTGTGAAGTAAAACAATGAGCAAACTGTTAAGGTATTTAGAAATATATTCATGTCAGGTTTGTGTTGAGTGTGCAATTGTTAATAATATACATTGTTTATTAATTATTATTTTTAACATCCCTGGTTTCCATCTCAGAGAAAAACATTGATGATTTCTGCTAGCTTTTTTTTTCTCTCTCTGCTTTGGGTGAACTGATTGACAGGTGTTTGTTTGGGACAAGGAATAGGAAATTAACTATGTAGAAATGTGCTAATATTTGTTTTGTTGAGTTAGAAGCCTATATATTTTCACTCACATTTAGATTTGCTTTTGCCTAACAATGTGGGTAGAAGTGGTTTGTAAATTGTACAGTAATATATCAATGTTAATTTTGGTAATTTTAGTTGTGATATGGAAAGAAAATCATCATTTAAGAAACATTAATTTTCTAAAAGTCTACTTTACATAATTATGGATATGTGGGGATAATTTTTTTTAATTACAGATAGAAATAAGGGCAAAATGGCTTTTAAAAAACATTTTCATGCATTTCAGAGATTACTCCAGGGGAGTCTATTAGGGTGAGGGTTGCATAGATCTCTCTTTGCATCATGCAATGAAAAATGGAGAAGATGAACCTTCAAGGAGAAAGAGATTGTTAAAGCAATCTTAATACCTCATCTGCAAACCAGAACATTCTTACTTGAAATGTGTCCCTTGGTGCAGCACTTATAAGAAATGTCAGGTAGGAAACGATATGACTTCCTTTTTCATTTTGCAGAAAGCAGAAGCCACTGGAGAAAAACGGCCAAGAGGCAGACCTAGGAAATGGGTGAGTAGTAAGATAAAATTTCTGTTCTTTTTTAGTACTGAAAAATTTCTGTTTTTTTTTTTAATAAATGACTTTTATTTTATCGATTACATGAATTTCTAACTTCTGGTGTGATGCATCTTTGAAAGGGTTAAGGCCAGCAGCATATTATCACCACCTCTTACCCTCAGGCTCCAGGAGTTTCCTCAAAACACTTTTCTTTCCTGGGAGTGTCTCCTTTTTCTATCTCTTATCAACATGAAAAGAGTCTCCACTCTTCCTTCAAATGGGGTAACAATGAGATGACTTGTTCCCTGGGTTGAGTAACTAAGGTTAAAGGGTATTATGAAACATTGGAAGTTGATTACAAATGGTGATAAAATTCAGATGAAATGTGTATGAGATAACTTTTTAACTCTTTCTTTTCATTTCTTTTTGTTGTTCCCGGGATGGTTTGGCCTTGGAAATATCTCATTTTCTAGGTGGTTTGTGTTTTCCTTTTCACGTTGCCTTTGTTAGGAAACCAGGTTTTACACACTGATTTTTCTTGCTTCCCTTAGTAGTGATTCTTACATACTGCCGGTGGCTTCCATGCAGGTGTACCTGACCCCATAGGCACACAGATCCTGTATCTTTCTGAGGCCAGAAATTCACTGATCACTGAAGAGCTTTGTTAATTTTACCACTTGAACCTGGTTCTTTATGCTGCTACATTACCCTTCTGGTCTGTCTTTCTCACTGACCGAGGAGAAAAGTCTTAAAAACGAATAAAACCATTTCTCAAGAAAGATGAAGGCATCCTCTCTACCCTGGGTCATCTATGATGGGATCTTTGGCCTTGCTTTTCTCTCTTCCATGGTTCCATCTTCATGCTTCATCTTTTTCTGAAGTGCCTTTGCTGCTCTGCTGGATTGTATTTTCCTGTTAGTTTGCCATTCTTCTCTCCTCCAGAGTTCTGCATCCCTTTCTATTTATACTTTGGTATTGCCTTTCATTCAATTTATTCATCTTGTATTTTTTTCCCTCTGCTCAACATGTGTTGGGATTAGATTTCTTAGCACAAGGAAATGGGGATGATCTTTAGATTAAAAACATCTCAGTGTTACAGTGTAACCTTAAAGTAAGAGCATTTTATTCAACCTTCTGGTCAATAAATGAATTCTCTCCAAACTAACCCACCGGGTAGTGATCATCTAGACTCTGCTTGATTACCTTTAATGTTAGGAAATTCACGTCCTCTTAAGGCTGCCTCTTCTTTTCTGCAAAGCTCTGAACATTAGAAAACACTTCCATCTGACTCCCTGTAACTTCTGCTCACTGTTCCTAGGCCTCCCTCCTGGGAATATACAGAGTAGTTGTTATTACTTTTACTTGTGATAGCTCTTCAGATATTTGAAGGCAATTAACATATACCCTTTGTTCTCTTTTCTGGTTTGAATATCTCTAAGCCTTTCAGCTTTTTCCCATGAAGGAACATTCTTCTTATTCTCCTCTGAGTATGCTTGTTTTTTTGTCTTTTGTAATATGTCACCCAGAACTAAGTATCATATTCCAGGTGTGGGCTCCATAACCAATGGGTTTATTACCTCTCTTGTTAGACATATGGTTCTGGTTACCTATTACTGTTTCATCAACCACCCCAAAACTTAATAATGTAAAAAAAAAGCTCATGGATTCTTTGGGTCAGGAATATGGACAGGGCACAACAGAAAGGCTTGTTTCTGCTTCAGGATGTCTAGGGCCTCAGCTGGGAGGACTCAAGCAGCTGGGGGTTACCTCTCATGCTTGGGGTAGAATTTGGAGGCATCTTTACTCACAGGTCTGGTGCTTTTGCAGAATTGCCTTGAAGTCTGCGTGCATCTGGGGGTGTCCTCTGGAGCACCCACACACATGGCCTTTCTAACATGGTGGTCTCAGGGTGGGAAGTCAGCCTTCTGACATACACTCAGGGGCTCCCAGAGAGGGTGTTTTCCCAAATGAGGAGAAAGCTGCAAGCAAGGCCTTTTTTGACCTAGTGTCAGAAGTCAAAAAGTGCTACTCCATTATACTCTAGTGAGCACAGTGTTGACTAAATTGGTATTGACATACATATCAAATATAGGTCTGCCATTTTCTAAGCATCAGAACTAAAAGGACATTGTATCCCACTGAATTCATCAATAAGAAAAACCTATATAAACTTTCTTATAGGCAACAGAATAGGAAATAGGTAAGTTCTTTGAAGTCATGAGATTAATGTTGCTAAAATGAAATGAAACGCACTGTAAGCAAATACAGTGAGATTTAATCAGCACTCAGCTTCCATCAGTTGTCCCCCAACCCAGCTTTACTGAGATGTAATTGACATCTAACCTTGTGTAAGTTTAAGGAATACAGCGTGTTGATTTGACTTATGTATTGCAAAATGATTACCACAGTGGCATTAGTTAACACCTCCATCATCTCACAAATTACCATTTCTTTTTTTGTGGTGAGAACATCTAAGATCTATTCTCTTAGCAACTTTCAGGTATATAATACTGTATTGTAAACTGTAATCACCATGCTAGATCCCCAGAACTTACCTTATTACTGGGAGTTTGCACCCTTTGACCAATATTTCGTCATTCCCTCCGCACACCCCCACTCCCCCCAAGCCCCTGGCAACCACCATTCTACTGTCTGTTTCTATAAATTTAGTATTTTTAGATTCCACATATTAAGTGATAGACAGTATTTGTCTTTGTCTGACTTATTTCACTTAGCATAATGTCCACAAATTTCATCCATGCAAATGGCAGGACTTCCTTTTTTCTCTGGCTGAGTAATATTCCATTGTATATGTCCACCACATTTCCTTCAGGCACTTATCCGTAGATGGACTCTTAAGTTCCATATCTTGCCTCTTAACTGGTCTTCCTACCTTTCACCTTTTCTACCTTTGGCTCTCCTATGTTTGCCAGTTAACCTGCATAGGGTATAGTCACATCACTGCTCTTCCTAGAAACTTTCTACGGATCCACAGCTGGCCACTGAATTGATTACAACCTTCCCTAGCTCTTCGAAGTCCCCACAGTTTATACCCACCTCCCTTTATGCCTTTATTTTCCACCACTCATCCTCACACAGCCGATGTTTCAGCCAAGCTGGAATAAAATATGTAGTAGTTAAAGGATCTATATGTTTTTATTTTCTCAATGGATTCTTGCTCATTTGCGGGATATCTGGATTCCAGGCACCTGATCTTCATGTTGAATAAGAAGCCCACGTGAAGCACCCACCACAAAATCCCTTGCCTTCCTGGGAATAATTGGGCCATCTTCATTGACCCTCGTGGTTTCTAGTTTTTACTGGCTGTGAGAATGGAAAATATTGTGTAGCTAATTGTTATAAGACCCCGATTTGTTCCCCAAAGAAGAGTTGTTCTACTTAGAAAAGGAAATAGAAGGAAATTGTGTATTTTTTTTCTAGACAGCGTGTTTCCTTTTTGCTTATATATATTCTGTTGGGTAGAGTGTGCAGCCAGTCACAGCAAGGCATTCAGTTCAAGGGCATTCTTTACTGGAAAGCTTGTACTAAAGAAATAAATTATTGCATTTTCCATAGGAAATGAGCCTTGTACTTTACAGTAAGTTCAATTCTTTCCAACAGTGTCATTCACTGATTTCCTTATATTAGAGATATATTTTTGAACTGACAGGATTTACTAGGTACAGGGCTTAAAAGTCAAATTGGTCCCCTTTTATTCTTCTGGGTTGTTTTGTTTTAAAGTTCTTTCGCTTTTAAAAAGAAGTCTTGCACATTTTATGGTGTCATGTAACAGGGCTACAAGAAGATATCTATATTGTAACCCTCTCATCTGATGTGACTGGGATCAGTACTTGGTAGGTTACTCCAAAGTTGATTAACCAAAAGTATGTGGACATAAGAAAGAAGTTTGTGCCAGTCTTGCTTCTGCAGGGGATGGAGTGTTGACTAATCCAGTGAGGACATTAACTAGATTTTGGTTAAGAGCACTTCTCTTATTTACTTTATTCCCCTTTGTTTTTTTTGGTTTTTTTCTGAGTTTGAATCAGATTTCAGATCTATTATTTTGATGAGCTGCTTTGCACTTTCACATTTTTTTGGTGTGGAGGAGGTGAGAGGTAAAGGAAGGAGAGAGAAGTGGGACGTAACTTTTCTACTGGTCTTAGAGTCGGGAGCTCAGGATCTGGATTCAGGTGGCTTGGGTTCAAATTCTGGCCCATCACTTGACTAACTAGAATCTTCAGCAAATTAAAAGCACTTTTAAAAGCACTTTTAAAAATTATTTTAACTGAGGTATAGTTGATGTACAATATTGTATAAGTTTTAGGTGTATAACATAATGATTCACAATTTTTTTTTTTTTTTTTTTTTTTTTTGCGGTATGCGGGCCTCTCACTGTTGTGGCCTCTCCCGTTGCGGAGCACAGGCTCCGGATGCGCAGGCCCAGCGGCCATGGCTCACGGGCCCAGCCGCTCCGCGGCATATGGGATCCTCCCAGACCGGGGCACGAACCCGTATCCCCTGCATCGGCAGGCGGACTCTTAACCACTGCGCCACCAGGGAGGCCCGATTCACAATTTTTAAAGGTTATACTCCATTTATAGTTATTATAAGATATTGGCTATATTCCCTATGTTGTACTATCTATCCTTGTGGCTTACTTATTTTATTCATAGTAGTTTGTACCTCTTAATCCCCTACCCCATCTTGCCCCTCCCCACTTCCCTCTCCCCACTGGTAACCCCTATTTTATTCTCTATATCTGTGAGCCTATTTCTTTTTTTGTTATATTCACTAGTTTTATTTTTTAGATTCCACATATAAGTGATATCATACAGTATTTGTCTTTCTTTATTTCACTTAGCACAATACCCTCCAACACTTCATTCATTTTTATGGCTGAGTGATGTTCCATTGTGTATATATAGGGAGGGGTGTGTGTGTGTGTGTGTGTGTGTGTGTGTGTTTGTATACACCACATCTTCTTAATCCATTCATCTGTTGATGGGCACCTAGGTTCTATATCTTGGCTATAATAAATAATGCTGCTCTGAACATCGGGGTGCATGTATCTTTCTGAATTAGTGTTTTCATTTTTTTCGGATAAATACCCAGGAGTGGAATTGCTGGGTCATACGGTAGTAATGTTTTCAGTTTTAAAGGTCCAATTTCCTCCTCTTTAAGAAGGTGGTAAGAGTGACACATTTCTAATAGCATCGTGTGAGGATTAAATAAGGCAGTGATGCAAAGGGCTTAATAGAAGGCCTGGCACATAGTAAGTGCTCAGTAAATGTTTAACATTATTATTAATTCCACTGTACCCTTTCATGTAGATATCACTGACAGCCTAAACCCTAATAGCTTATAGCTACCTGTAGCTACACATGGAGTGAGGCGACAGTTGTGCATCAAACTCACCGAGTACCCTTGGCGGTATCATTATATCTTCACTATATCTATGGTGAATATCATCAACTTTAAGACTTGCTTATAAATAATACTAAGGTATATTTTTAATCTATTTGTAGTTAAGGAAGATTAGTTATTTATTTATGGCTGCACCGTGCAGCCATAAGTAAATCGAACCAGTGCCCCCTACAGTGGAAGCGTGGAGTCTTAACCACTGGAGCTTCAGGGAAGTTCCCAAGGAAGATAATTTAAATTGCAACTTATAAGCTTTCTAACTGTAGAGGTTCGATGCCATGTGTTGTTCATCAATTTGGAAAGTAGTATTTCTGCTGTGTGCCTCAATAGGCACACGCAAAGATGTTCTGGCCTCTTAGAACCTATAGAGATTTCACTTAGTCAGTCCTTCTGCCAGTTGAAACTAGGCATTTCATATTTATTTGCATCTCTCGATTTGGGCTTTAGAAAGGAGCCCATCACGTCACTGATTTAGCGATGGAAAATATTTGGAAAAAGTTTTAGAGAGTAGAGCTGAGGCTCGAGAAAATACAGCGCAGTAATAACACTGTTAACCTTGTGTATGAAATGCTCCATCCAGATGTTGCTTAGTGAAGCAGCCAGTGCTTCTGGAGGAAAAGAAGGAAGGACAAAATAATAAAGAATAAATCAGTGGGAACCAGAGATGTTTTTAGGTGTTTTGTTTTCAGAATATCTTTATGAGAGAGGAAATTAACAACAGAAGGGAAATACTCCCCAATCTGAATGAATGGTTTGTAAAGAAAAAAAAAAGAAATCATTCTGGAGATACTGAAATTGACCTAGAAATTGATCCAAGGACTAGATGCTGAAGCTTAACTTCAATTGGTCACTAGAAAGTTACTCACAAACCCCAGCTGTTTTCTCAGATTGCTGATTCTCTTTATTTGGTAATGGGGTGTGTGTGGTCTGTTGATTTAAAAATATGCATTTCTATTCCATATCTTTTGGGGGACAGTTCCTTTATTAAAGAACTTGTGATACACAGGAAAGTGATGTAATTTCATTTGTTAGTCAAACATTCTAGATAGGCAACAAGAGCTTTCTGTTTTTCTAAGTTTGTAGAAATCTAGAAACTTATGTGATGATTTTAAAATCAAGTAGGAGGAACTAAATCGGAATAAAACCTGTTACAACTAGACTGGTTGAAACTCTTTGGATTTCTTCTCAAGATCTCAAGCATTAATGTATTGAGGAACCTGGAAATCTAATGTTGAAGTTAAAACATTAGGTTTTCATTTCCATTACTTTTCCCCTCCAGATGTTTGTTACTTTTTTTTTAACTTTTAGCCATTTGTAATTTAACACTTGCTTTGTTTAAACTGAAAATATTTCTTTGATGTTTAGAGAGGAATATCCAATAATGCATATTGCAGATAATTGTAACTTTTTACTGGAGTCAGAGGGAAAGAAATGACTTTGATAGAATATCAAAAACTGTCTACTAATGGAGTGTGTGAAGACAAAACCATTTTCCCTTAGAAACTTGGAAAAACAACATGCTTTAAAAACCGGGAGATGCTTCCTGTAAAGCACATGAGCTTTTGACATATGCTTAATAATTAAAATATAAATTTTCTGATGCTTATAATGTGTTCAATATTGGTAAGCTATATTTTCTGAAACTATCTCCTTTGCAATATTTTGTGATAAAAATGGAGTTTTTTGCAAACCCTAATAGAACTCTGTGAGGAAAAGTGACTTAAGTTGATTTTCTTTTTTTAATAGCTCACTGCAAAATTCCCTAAAATGCTTATATAAAATTGCAAAATTAAATATGAAAACACTAATAAATATATCATACTTAGAAGGCAAGAATTGGATTTGATCATTAGCATTTTAATTTAGTCTCTTTTTTTTTGCTTGTTTCAGTATTGAAGTCCTGTTCTCAATTATTCGGTTAATGATGTCTTTAACAAAGAGGCTGATAACCAGCTCTACTTGGTCATCCAGTTCAGTTTGGTATTACCAGCTTCTACCAGATCCTGACCATTCAGGATTATTCAGACATCGACCTTGGGGTCCACTGCTCAAGTGATGCTACCACAATACCACAATAGCCAGGTGGTCTTATTAAACTATAATCAAGGAAGAATATGTTTTTCTCCCACTTGTGGATGAGTGGCAGATTATAGACAGGAGGCAGTTCAAATAAATGTCCTGTTTCTCGACCCAAATAATCAAATCAGTAAAATCCTGGCCAAGACAGTTATCTCAGTTTCACTCTAATTAAATGACAAGTACTATGAAATTCAGTGACCATTTTATATGACAGTAAATGTATTTAAGACTTTATCCATACTACCATACACATATTTACCTATGTTCCCCCAAATCTGAGTATTTATGGATGGCAGTAAATATTTCTAAAACACTGGAAACCCTCATGTCATATATAAATAAAACTAATATGCCGTATATATATATGTTTTTAACTAGGTAAGATAGGTAAAACTATTACTCCATATTTCAAGAGAACATTTTTGTTCTGTTTTTAAGAGTGGAATCTGTTTTTATTTTAAGATTATTTTTTTTAACCAAGGAATTCTTGATTCTAAACTCTTCCATATTTGACACAGATATTTCACTATTTTTTGGCAAAATTTCAATCCAGCGGGATTTAATCAAGCCTACCGTTTCTTCTCTGGACCTAGATAAAGACTGTTTTGACGAGCTGTGTACCTTTGGGCAGGTCGCTCACTGTGCCCACACTTTTTCTCCTGATAGGAACATTCTATCTATAACTAATGGCTGTCAAGCATTTCGAGTTGTAAAATACAAAACCTTTATTGCTACCACCAGCTCTATTGTCCAGAGACTGATTGTTGAGTTTGTAAAGGATCCAGCCTCCTGTCTCCTTTTTTGTGTTGTTTTCCCTGCTCCCCCCTGCTGCCTGCCCTTTGGCCATTTCACTGCTCATTAGCGCCTCTGCCAGATGGGGGGGCAGACCCAGGAACAGGGGTCAACTCTGGTAAAAGGCTTGGTGGGAAGGAGGCTGAGAGTAATGGCATACATAAGGTTTTCAGATTATCTGTCGATTTGATACATCCAAGCCACCCCCAAACCCTGTCCTTAGGGGTAAATTCAGTGCAGCCATGACACTGAAATTTGTTTTTTGGGGTTTTTTTGAAATTTGTTTTTTAATTCATTATTTATTCATTCTTATAATCAATGTGATTTTAGAAGTAAGACATCTTTTTCAGGATGCTATAGGAAGCAAAGTCTCTTTTTTATATTTCCTTAGTATTAATGAGTGGCTGCAGATCAGGCTTGGTTTAGCAAGGCTTTGCCCTTGTTCAAAGCCAGAAGAATTGCACTGTCTGCTCTTCCATTAGACTCAGGTTGGGGAATGACAGTTCTTTAAATTCTGGCGAATGGAGATTGCCTTATGAAGCGGAAAGTGCCCTGTTGGGGTGTTAAAAGATCATAAAGCTCACCCTAGTTGTACAACCAAGGGAAGCCATGTCATCACTTTGTGCTGTGGTTTCAATGCATTAACCCAGAAAAGGCACTTCGAGTGTCTCTTTGAACATAATATTGTGCAGAAGGCTCAGCATGTACGATGGACACTGTGGATATAGAAGAAACTTAAGCACTTTGGTTCACTTGTTTGTTTGCTTGTCTCTTGCTTGGCTGGACCATTTAAACCCTAGGGCTCCAATTCCGAGACCCTTTGATTTTGTGATTTTCCATTTGTCTAAACATTTTGCTAAAGTCTTCTGGCAATATTATGGATCACGCTCTGTGCTAGGTCCTGGGAATGTAGAGGCTAACAAAATAGGTGGAGGCTGCCTTTGAGGTGCTCACAACCAAACAGGAAACCTGATGCCAGCCTGTTAGATTAACTACTCTGTGCTTCAGATGTTGTGAGGGTAAATTAAATTCCATTTCAAGCATTTTGAGCTTGAAGCTCAAAATTTTGAGCTTGAAGTCAAGCATTTTGACTCAAGAATTTGAGTCCTTCTATAGAAGTGATTATGTTGCTTTCCCAATCCTAATAACTCTCTATATTATTATTTGAATTTAGCTATATATATAATTTATTAATTAGTTGTACTAGTGGGCCTAGAGTTATATCCTCTCATTATCACCATAGCAAATATCCAGGCTAACAGCAGATATATACATGTTTGATTTATCAAAATAGTTCAATTTTATCCAGTTAAGGTAGACTTAAAAAGATAGGTATTAAATTATTAGATACAGGCTCCAAAAAGCAGAGGAGAAATGGAATCAGAACGACGAGGATAATTCTCTTGAGCCGCCATATCAGCATATGTTGATCTTGTTTTTTCTCTTTGTTCATGCTATGTGTGTCAAATAATTTAAAAATCACTAGGTGTTAAAACAACTTGATTGTATACTTTAATGTTTCTGAATCATGCTACCATTTGTGTTTAAAAATTAGCTCTGTGAGGTTAGAGAGCACGTTGCCTTTATCTTTTTTACCCTCAGCACCTAGGATATAGGAAGGAATTCAGCAAAGTGATTCAGAGTTCAGACTGCCTGGGTTCCCTTATCAGCTTATCAAGGCAAGTTGCTCGTTGTTACCAGCCCAGTCTCCCTGTGTGTAAAACAAAGGGTAATAATAGTTCTCATCTCATAGGATTATTTTGTAAGAATTAAATGAGAAGCCATCAAAAATTTTTATTCTTCAAGAGGCAAGCACTCAATAGATCATCGTCATTGATGTTAGTATAGTTTCAGACCCGTAGCTGGGCGTAATAAATGTTTGGTGAATAGAATGACAGTATTTCATTAGTGTGTATAAAGCATGGCCTTTCAGTTTTTGTTTCCAGTAGCGAATGTGGATTTGAATTGCATTCTTTGTCTTTTTTTTTTTAATTGGATGATTTGTATTTTCAAAGAGGCCACACAAGGGTTAAAAGTACAACCTGTAGGCATCAAAGCAGTGTTTATAATAATTTTGAATTCCAGCCTATGCCTTTCCACTTAAGAAGTATGCTGTGAGCCACTATCACCCAGGCCCAATGCAGACTTTGAATGCCTTGCCCTATGTTAATGTTTCCATTCCCTCACTCCTGGAAATAGCATTCTGCTTTCCAAAATAGACTCTAGTGCTGTACCTTAGAAGAATTTTTGTCACAGCTTTGGATCATCAGAAACACAGAAGAGAGCTTTGTTGGCAAAACGTCACAGGATAATTTTCAAAGGTAGTTTCTCATTTTTTTGTATAAAAACTCATTTTAACTGCCTGTCTCCCATTTCCTTTGGTCCTAATTTTTAGTACTAACATGCAAATAAAGACAGGGGAAAATCTGTTAATAAATATTTGTTTCTTTGACTTCTTTCAAGGGTATTTTGAAGCACTTAAAGTGACACATAAAGCCATGGGGTTTATAGCTAGGGACTCATTGGGGGAAAATCTAATACCCTAGGTTTACGTCATTATAGGGATAAGGACTTTACGGTCGGAATAACATAGGTAGCAATGTCACATAATTTAGAAGTTTAAGCACTAACATTACCAATAAAGGAAGTGCAGGTCGGCCAAGTTTCCAGACAATTCAAATATTTTCAGTCTTGAGGGAGCACCCTATTACAGGAAGCACCAAAGCCCAGGGAGGTGTGGAGGAACAGGGAATCATAAGATTATAGCTAATAATGTTCTATAAAATACCATTTGTTTTGCAATCTTTTCTCATTCCCTGTTCCAAATGATTCTAATATCAGAGAAGACATCCATCACCCAGTTTGTGTCAGAAGCTGATCCCAGAGTCTAATTTCCTAATTACAGAATCTCAGTTTCAGCATTTTCTTTCCTGTCATTATTCTCTCAGACAACCCCAAAGTTCTTTAAATTCCCTAATGGATTTTGATGAAGGATTTGCAGGCCTGGGCCCCCTCTCAGTTGGTAGATCTGGGGTGGAGCTGGGAAGTATGAACATGACCATCTCGGTGGTCTCCGATCCTCTTGAGAGACTGACATTTGGTGAGTAGTACTGTTCACGCCACTGAACTGTCCATCCTATTACATTTTCATTCTCCTGCGCTCTTACTCAATTTTACATTTCGTTTCTGGGAATAAGTAATGTTTGATTTTTTACAGCCTTGGTTCTCCTTTCTTAACTTTGGAATATATATTTCCCACATGTATTGGATGAAAATGAACTCATTCCCAATCCTTATTCTCTTCCTTATAATTCTTTTCAGAGCAATGGTATAGAGTTTACTGACGTTCCATTTAGATTTGCCATTTAGAGTGCTCATTTCCAGCCTATCACACCAAAACAATGGCTTGTTAAACCTGTGTTTTTATTTCATCATGCTCCTCCTCCAGTGGTGACCTACTTCTTTTGTGGACATTAAAATCGATCAGTGAATCAGCCAGGCTTAGGGTTTTGTGCATTGCTTTGCATGCTGTTTAGACAACTGATGAGCTACACAAAATTGTTTAAACTCCTTAATTTTATAAACAATAAAATGGTGACTTTCTCTAATACATAATCTTAATCTGCTTTGCTGTTAAATCACTAATCTCAGTGGAGATCAATTGGGACCCTTTTTAGTAGTTATAGGAAGAAATTTTCTCTATTTTCTTACTTGCATTGTAGAAAACTTCTTAGGGTTTCCTTAGTATTCACAGGGAACTAATTCATGTCATACTCATTGGCACCATATGGTTTCCTGCTGTGGTAAAGCGAGTGGGCTTACGTACATTATAGGATTAATAGGATACATGCATCCTGTTAATACATAGATTGTATAGTGTGAGAGGGTTTGGCTGTACATGGTCACGGTATGAAGAATTCCCTTGTGACTGACATTTGTTTTTTTGCTAAAAAAAGTTTTCTGCCCAAGATTATTAAAATGTGGTATGTATTCAGCACTACTATTTGCTGTTGGGTTTTTCTTTTTTTTTTAAAGATTTTTTGATGTGGACCATTTTTTTTTCTTTTTTTTTTTTTAGCAATGCAGTTGGAAATTTAATTTTTTTAAATATCATTTCCAATATCACCAAAAATGAAATACTTGTGTATAAATTTAACAAAATATATACAAGATCTGTACATATGTTGAAAACTACAAAACACCAATGAAAGAAATCAAAAAAGACCTAAATAAATACAGATATACATATTTAATGATTGGAAGATTCAATATTCTTAATGTGTCAATTCCTATCAAATAGATTTTTTTTAGCTTTATTTTTATTTATTTATTTTTAAAACTACTTTATTGGAGTATAATTGTTTTACAATAGTGTGTTAGTTTTTGCTTTATAACAAAGTGAATCAGCTATACATATACATATATCCCCATATCTCCTCCCTCTTGCGTCTCCCTCCCACCCTCCCTATCCCACCCCTCTAGGTGGTCACAAAGCACCGAGCTGATCTCTCTGTGCTATGTGGCTGCTTCCCACTAGCTATCTGTTTTACATTTGGTAGTGTATATATGTCCATGCCACTCTCTCACTTCGTCCCAGCTTACCCTTCCCCCTCCCCGTGTCCTGAGGTCCATTCTCTACGTGTCTGCGTCTTTATTCCTGTCCTGCCCCTAGGTTCTTCAGAACCTTTTTTTTTTTAGATTCCATATATATGTGTTAGAATGTGGTATTTGTTTTTCTCTTTCTGACTTACTTCACTCTGTATGACAGACTCTAGGTCCATCCACTTCACTGCAAATAACTCAATTTTGTTTCTTTATATGGCTAATATTCCATTGTGTATATATGTGCCACATCTTCTTTATCCATTCGTCTGTCGATGGACATTAAGTTGCTTCCATGTCCTGGCTATTGTAAATAGAGCTGCAATGAACATTGTGGTACATGACTCTTTTTGAATTATGGTTTTCTCAGGGTATATGCCCAGTAGGGGGATTGCTCGGTCATATGGTAGTTCTATTTTTAGTTTTTTTAAGGCCCCTCCATACTGTTCTCCATAGTGACTGTATCAATTTACACTCCCACCAACAGTGCAAGAGTGTTCCCTTTTCCCCACACCCTCTCTAGCATTTATTGTTTGTAGATTTTTTTGATGATGGCCATTCTGACTGGTGTGAGGTGATACCTCATTGTAGTTTTGATTTGCATTTCTCTAATGATTAGTGATGTTGAGCATCCTTTCATGTGTTTGTTTGCAGTCTGTATATCTTCTTTAGAGAAATATCTATTGGACCATTTTTAAAAGTCTTTCTTGAATTTGTTACAGTATTGCTTCTGTTTTATGGTTTGGTTTTTTGGCCCCGAGGCATGTGGGATCTCAGCTCCCTGACCATGGATCGAACCCACAACCCCTGCATTGGAAGGCGAAGTCTTAACCACTGGACCGGCCAGGGAAGTCCCTGCTGTTGTTTTAAGTAATATGTTATGATAAGATTTTAGACCCCCATGTGAGAAGCTGACATTTTATATCCATAAGGCATACACAGCTTTTTGAATCTGTGTGAAAATTTAGGTGTCTCTATTTTGTGATTTTATCTTTTTAGGAATTTTTTGAGTCCGAGAAAACATTTAGACTGATTTACTTACTGTCTTGAAAGTCTCTTTGGGAGCAAATTTTTATATATGTGAAAAAAACTTCTAGAAAGGAGGTTTCATGAGTACCCTTGGTAATGGTGCAAGTTTAATCACCCTGCCTATGACAGGAGGGCCTTGAGACATTCAACCTAAATTTCTCCTTATACGGTTTTCAGTTCATTTCCTCTTGTCTTGTTCTTAATGGTGATAGAGAACATCTGTTATGTCCCTTTTCAAAATAAACCTTCCTACTTGGGGTAGCAGAAAGTATACACATATTGGGTCCTAGCAGATCTGGGTTTCACTCTGGGCCTTATCACTTACTAACCTTAGGCCATTGTTACCTCTCTGAGCCTAAATTTCTTCTTTTGTAAAATGAGGCTGATAATCTTTCCCTTGCAGTTTTAACTAATGTGTCCCGTTCTCGGTAAAGGCTCAAAGTATGGTATCTTGTATCATTATTGTTCGAACCTGTGAAAATTTATTGTCAGCTTTTCATTTTTACATAATAACATTCCCAGATCTTTCTGACTAGGTTCTTTTTTTCCAACCCACTAATCCTGTTTCTAAACGAGACTTCCGATGGTATGGTAGATGGAACACTATGTTTGTGATGAAAGGCCTCTCTGACTTGTTTCCTGACTTAATGAATTTCTAGCTATATGACCTTGGACAAGTCACATCCTTGAGCCTGTTTACTCATAGGTAAGATGGGGATAATAATTATCATATCTTCTGTGCCTTCCTGAGTTGGACTGAGGGTAACATAAAGAAGTCATTTATGGGCTTCCCTGGTGGTGCAGTGGTTGAGAGTCCGCCTGCTGATGCAGGGGACACGGGTTCGTGCCCTGGTCTGGGAGGATCCCACATGCCGCGGAGCGGCTGGGCCCGTGAGCCATGGCCGCTGAGCCTGCGCATCCGGAGCCTGTGCTCCACAATGGGAGAGGCCACAACAGTGAGACACCCGCGTACCGCAAAAAAAAAAAAGAAGTCATTTATAAGTCACAAAACACCACACAATCTTAAAGTGATAATAGTAAGGGTAATCAGCAATTAAAATTTAATACTTTACAATAGGGTGAATGAAATTGGTCTTGTTACTTATGTAACTTAAAAAAGGTAGGTCGCCCTCCTCAGCCTCACCCTTATCCTACATAGCAGTTACAGGGCATTTACTCTTTTTCCATTTCCACTTTCATCAGCTCTTATGGTTGGAAGGCTATAACTGACAACTTTCAGATGTATGACAGACACAGATTAAAACAGTTCCAGCATTATAGGGATTGAGTTTGTGTGCAGAGAGGCTGAATCAATAAGCAGAGTTAGGTGAGTAAAGAGAGGGCCAGGTGGTCTAAGTGGGAATAAAGAGGTGATGTGACCCAGGAGGGGTAAATGAGCAGCAGAGATCTCTCCAGTGATGGACATTAAAGGAGAGGGTTGTTAGACTTAAGGTAGTCACTGCCAAGTTCCAAACAAAAGAATGGCATGGTCAAGCACATCTGAATAGGAAGAGAACTTTGGGATTTGGGGGATTGCTTGGAGTGGAAGTGACCTTGGAGAGTACAGCGATCCCAGACAGTACAGGACATAGCAATGTCGAAATGAAGATTTACATGTTCTGTTAGTTTTTTAAATCTCTTGAATCTACAGTTAGGGTTTGTAGACACAAGAAGCCTTCCCCCATATTTGGATTCATCTTTTTGTTGCCTCAATTTAGTTTGGTTTCAAGTTTAATTATGGGGCTGAAAGTACTTAAGTTTGGGTAGTAGAGAGTGGAATTTGGTTAAATATCCTGTTGATTACTTTACATGTTTCTATATTCTAATAAAACTAGCCATAGTGACCCAGCTGTCCATTTAGGATTTGTGGATGCTGCTCTCCTGGAGCTCCTTCCTCCATGGCTGTCTGTGACCTTAGCCATTGAATCATGTAATCGTTTTTGGCCTCCGAAGTCAGTGCTTCTGACTAGGCAGAGTGGTGGTGTGATGTCATGTCTGGGGCATGAGCCTGTACCCTCACCACACATGGGTTCCACCCTTCCTGGTCTCGGCAGCTCAATACACAGTGCTTGGCGCATCTTGAGCGCTCAATAAATTTAGTTACTTTTCCTGTCTCTCTCTGGATCTCAAATAGGAATATCCAAATTTGAGAACACCACCATAGCATTCAACTCTCCATTTAAAATCCATAAGAGAAAGCTGAGGCAGATGTGTGGGAATGTAGTTCCAGACCCTTTTGTTAGTCTAGGAAAGATGATTGCCCTGGTTTACAGCGAGGCTTCCCGTGTTCGTGAATTAATAAAAAAACCTCTTCCAGGTTAACTTAATGCAAAACTGGTAAGCTACGCCTAATATTGTGACATCTGAAAGTATTCGGTATGAAAAATAGCTGATGAGGGTACAGATTTTGAGATACTTGGTGTTCTACCAACATTGTCAGGATTTTATTGACCTCCCTCTGCCCCCCAAAAAAAGGTCAGAAGGAAGGCCCTCCACATTGTTTCCAAATTTCTAAATAGGAAAAACTTCTAACTAGAAAGGGAGCTTTTGATAGCCTGACACATTTATATATTTTTTTAAATAAAAAATCTCTTTCTTGCGCTTTCTCTGGTAGAGAGAAAAATTAAACCCCTTTTCTTTTTTTTTTTCCTTTTTTTTTTTTTTTGCGGTATGCGGGCCTCTCACTGTTGTGGCCTCTCCCATCGTGGAGCACAGGCTCCGGACGCGTAGGCTCAGCGGCCATGGCTCACAGGCCCAGCCGCTCCACGGCATGTGGGATATTCCCGGACCGGGGCACGAACCCACGTCCCCTGCATCGGCAGGTGGACTCTCAACCACTGCACTACCAGGGAAGCCCCTAAACCCCTTTTCGTCTTCTTTCCTCCTTTACCTCAAACTCCAGAAAATATATCCTTATTTTCCTTTTTAATTTTATTTTTAATTTCAGATTCACATGCACTTATAAGAAATTCTACAGAAAATCCCTTTCACGCTTGGCCCAGTTTCTCCTAAGTGGTGGCATTTTGTGAAACTGTAGTACAGTATCTCAACTAGGATATTGTATGAGTACAGTCCACTCATCATATTCAGATTTCCCCACTTCTATGTGTACACATTTGTGTATGTATGTGTGTATTTTAAGCTCTGTACAATTTTACCACCTGTGTAGATTCATGTATCCACCACCAGAGGTATTCTTTCTGAAGACTGTAGGTAGCTTGAGAGTTGTCAGCACATCCCGTGGTGACAGACGTTAAGATGTGTCTTCTCTTCTAAATACACAGGGACTTTATGTGGTTGTGGGGAGGTGGAGAGTGGAAATCTGGCCCTTGGTTCCTGTCTGTGGCTGTGCAGTCACTCTTTCACGTTCCCTCATTAGACAGGGCTGGCTGGCCCAGGCAGCATCATAGGTGGGCTAGGCACACAGCTAACCACTTGCCTGGAGGAGCTTATGCTTTTGTACTGTGTTAAGAGTTCTGCCAGTTTCAGAGGCCAGGAAGCAAAGAGTTGGCCTAGGAGTCTACACACCTGCTTTTCCCGAGGCCGCATGCAACAGGCTGATTTGAGTGCCTGTTTGCCCTCTCTGGGATATATTGAAACATGTCTCCAGAGACCCGAGGTTGTGGATAAATGCTTTTCTCCCTGCCTAGAAATTTGTTTCACACAGATTTTAAATGTCCATGAGGACAGATATTCATTGGGGGAGCTGTCCTGTTAATTGTACTTTGGCTATCTGGCTCAGACTCTAGAATGAACTATAGTAGAATCCTGTTATCTTGAGACCTTTAGGAATATCCACATTTGAGAATGCCACAATGGCATTACATTCCCTAATTTTAAAAAAGATTGCAACCATCTGTCACACACACACACAGACACACACACAGAGCAAAGCTATACTGAGATGCAAACACTAGGCAGATGGCCAGGCTGCCTCACCAGCTAAGTATCCTGTATTCCAGTCTGAGAAAAAACTGGATTTGCAAAGAGCTTCAACTGTGAATATTAAAACTGAGAATGACAAAGGCCTGTCGTGTTCTACTAGTCACTCCCAGAATCTGAGTGTTTGATCAGATGACCAAAATTTATGATTATGATGATGGTGGTGGTGAAGATGACGTTTGGGCATGATAACCAATGAGCAAAAAGCTGTAAATTTGATCACTGTGGCAACCATTTGGAGGATAAGTTTACTATATTTGTTGCCACTGTCCTATTGGATCCTAAAACCCAACTATGTCACAGCATATAAAGTGCTTCTTTTCCTCTTTGGATGAACACTTTTCCTATTGGCAAAATAAAATTTAAAAATCATGATTTGCAAGTGACATCCTTTGTCTTTGGTGGTAACAATGATCTTATCTAAACAAAAGCTTACTTTTGAATCATTTTGAAAATCTTGAAAGGGCAGAAAAAACTATATATCAAAAGAAAGCATTATAAAAGAATATCAGGTCAGGCTGCTGTTACTTCCATAGCAAACTTTGGGCCTGACTTGATCCAAATAAATGTGGTCAAATTACTGGTGTGACCATGGAAGTGGCAAATGGGAGCCTGCGGTTCTGCTTCCTGTGTCCTGTTGTCTGTCACTGAGCCCTTTTCGAAGCAATGCCAGAAGAGTGATTTCTGTAAGTATGAAAATGTTCGTTCGTCTGTTTGGTGCTTGATCTGCCCATCAGTAACCCTAGACTTAGTTTAGAGATGAAGTAGTTGAATTTTCTCCTATTCTGCAGGTGACAAAATGAAAGCTGAGAACAGTTAAATGTCCAGCTCAGGGTCAGACAACCTCATTAGCTGGGACAAGAATCAGGTTTCCTGACTCCTAGTCCATTGCTTTTTCTTTGTAGGGGGGTGCTTCCTGTCACCCCACCAGTCTTTACTTGGTTTTCCATTTGTAATGTTGACGGTTCTTCTGACGCACTTCTTCCTTCAGGTCTTGTATTCGTTTCCTAGGGCTGCCGTAACAAAGTACCATGAACTTGGGTGCCTTAACACAACACAAATTTATTCTGTAACAGTTCTGGAAAGCAAAAGTTTAAAATCAGGGTGTCAGTATGTCTCTGAATGTTCTAGGGGTGAGTTTGTTCCATGCCTTTTCCTTGGCTTCTGGTGTGGCTGGTAACCCTTGATGTTCCTTGGCTTTTAGCTGCATGGCTGCAATCTCTCCCTCTGTTGTCAGATGATATTCTTACTGTGTGTCCGCATGTCTCTTCTCCTCTTAAAAGAACACCAGTCATGTTTGATTAGGGCCCACCCTAACGACCTCAGCTTCACCTGATCACATCTGCAAGGACCCTATTTCCAAATAAGGTAACATTCATAGGTGCACAAGGGGTTAGGGCTCCAACATCTTCGGGGGGAACACAGTTCATAACAGGTCTCGTTAGCTTCCAGATCATGTTTAGAACCAGGCAGGTATTTGTAACACCCAATGAGAACTTGCAGTGAGTTTCATTGAGTGTAAAGCATCATATCCAACATTTGTAGTTAGTTACAGTAATACACTGAAAAAATTTATAGACTGTTTTGGGTGTGATTTTTGGATTAATTCCCTGCTTTGAAACCATTTGTTGGGTCCTGTTTATTTAAAAGAGGGAATGAATAGACCTGAAAACACCTAATTTTCATTTGCCTTTTAGCTTGGAAGCCAGTAAAATTTTTTTTAGAGAACTGAAAACTATGTTGCAGAACATTAGCACTATATTTATGTATTATTTCGATCTTATCTTCAGTTATTAGATGCTTATTTGCATGTGCTAAAGCCTCCAGCTAAGATAAAAAAATCAAAATTTAAAAAAGTTGTTCTGTGGTAGTAAAGTCTAGAACAAAATGTTTGCTGGATAATATTTCATGGTGTGTGTACAATTTTTAAGTAAAAATTAAAAAGAAAGAAATCCTACACACAGTCAGCATCCTCAACTGTATGCATTCCCCTAAACTTTCCTAGTTGAATACGGTCATTTGTGTTCCTAAACATTCTTCCTGACCTCATTCTCTTTAGCATTATTTGATCAATTTGGGAGGAAATGTCCATATAACCATAACTTGTACCTTTTTTAAAAAATATTTTTAAAATCAAGTCATGGGAGTGGATGCCGTGTCTTTTATTAACTTTTATATATGTGATTCTAAATCTCCCTCTAAATTAATATCTTTTAGCTTCAAATCTACTTCTTCCCATAAGGCTAGTCCCCATTTCCTATAATCTTACAGACCTAGGAGAACAACATTTTCCCTTCTGTCGTTTTGATAATTATGTCTTCTGTGCTCAGTGGTGACCTATTAACTAACATGAATACCATGGGCTTGCAAAATAGCCTCAGATTTCCATATATTAGAACTGTGAGAATTTTCTATAATGGTGCTTTAGCAATAATGGTGGAGGTGCAGGCATTTCCTGAGGATTAATGACCAGCTGGGAGGAACCAGTGGCCCTCGGCTCTGCCTCCCAGCCAGCCATTAATTCCAAGGAAATGTCTTTTGCTGAGGTCGTTATTGCTATTACAAACTTAAAATGGAAAAACATGATAGGCGTATGAGTTATTTTTATGGGTTGATGCAGTTTCCGATGGTATGTACTAATTCGAGAAAATGAATGTGTATACATACAATAGTAAGTCAGATTGTTTGAATCATCTCTCAGTATTCCATATGTTTTATAACTGACTTTACATTTCCCTACCTTTCCCACTCAAAAAAAAAATTGATTCAGTAATTTTTACATTGGTTCAAGGCTTAAAAGTGTTGTATTCACTGACATATTTAGAAACACCAGTTTCTGTTATCAACTTCAAATAATATTCAGGTTTCACATATGGGCTGAAAGGAAAAAAGTTTATTCTCCATTTTTGTGATAATACTTCTTTTACAATAAAACACTGCAAGAAAAGTTTTTAAACCATGTAATAATTTACTGTGCTTCTTTGAGTTTTGTCTGTCATTTGTATAAGAGGCAGCCTTATATTTATACTTTTACATAGTGAATCTACGAGAGAGCAATGCACAACTTAGTTTTTCAGGATTGCAGGGTTTTTTAATGTATATTAAATACTGCAATTATGGGAAAACCTTTAACACAAAACACACACGAAAAACTCTTAAAAATGAAGCCAAAGTGTCAAAATGTTGCTCACCATGCTCCTTTCTGATTCTTTTAAAAAGGCGGCATTTAAAAAAAATTTCCCGTCTGATCTTAATCACCTGGCTGGTAGTGTTATTTTTATCTCAATTATTAACAAATCTAACCTAGAAACATCCTGAAAAGTCATAAACGGGAAAACTGGGACAATCCTGGAATATTGTCATCCTTGCCCTGATGGAGAAATGTGAACAGCATCACCCAGGCATGATGCCTGTGCACCAGTTTTATCTGTCTCACCAGTTAGTGACTCTCCATGTTTATCAAGCTTCAGATATAGGCCAGGCTCGGTGGGGCGTCTGAAAAATTGCAGAACATATAGATCTGCACTAAAAGCAATAGGAAGCAAGCTAAGAAATCTTGTCCTGTTTGGCTCTCAAGTTCCTGTCCCACTTCTTCTTTTCTTTACCAAATTCGCTCACAGCCTTCAAGTAGTTGTTCACGTTGGTGAACTTATTTGCAATCAAACTTTCTTGAACCTCTTTGTCAAATGTCTTCAAGTGTCCCCATTCTGCTTCTCTCCATCTCCTCGGCTTTTGACATCCACGAAAAGTTTAGCTGCCACTTTGCTTCTCAGACCTACCCCTCTGCTTTCTTTCACTTTTGTTGAAGGTGCTAGGATTCTCCCAGTTCTTCTGGAGCAGCACTGCCCAACAGAACTCACTGTGGTGATGGAAATGTATTTGTGCCATCCAATATGGTAGCCACTAGCCACATGTGGCTACTTGGACACTTGCAATGTGGCTGGTGCATTTGAAGAACTGAATATTTGGTTTTATTTCATTATAACTAATTAAAGTTTAAATAGCTACACATGGCTGGTAGCTACTGTATTGGGCAGCACAGTCACCTTGGGTCCATTATGTCTTTGCCTTGCCTCCATATCTGTCCTTTTTACCTTCGTGGTACCTTGTATCTATTCTATTCTAACTGCCTGTTTCCCCTGGAGGAGACCCTAATTCCCTTCAACTCAAATTTTGCCATATTCTGCCTTTGGTCTCTTGGCTAGTTCGATACGACAAAAACCAAGTAGCTATTCTATGCAAGCCACTGTGCTTGGACCTGAAGTAGAGAGATCAAGAAAACATAGTCCGTTCCATTTCCTCAAAGGGCTTACAGGGTAAAAAGAACCAGGGTTTTCCATGTGACAGTGAACAGACAGTTTATGATTTAGCATTAACCCTGAGTAAGCCATCTGTGGATTTTCCTGAGTTTATGTCTTTGAGCTGGGAGGTATTGCAAAAAAGTGGGATTTTATTTCTAAAAAGGTTAACTTTCAAACCATTTTTAAATGAGGTACTTTGTAAAGTATAACACTATTATCTGTTTTTATTTATTTATTTATATTTATTTATTTTTGGCTGCGTTGGGTCTTCGTTGCTGCACACAGGCTTTCTCTAGTTGTGGCGAGCAGAGGCTACTCCTCGTTGTGGTGCGTGGGCTTCTCATTTCAGTGGCTTCTCTTGTTGTGGAGCATGGGCTCCAGGTGCGTGGGCTTCAGTAGTTGTGGCACGCGTGCTTAGTAGTTGTGGCTCGTGGGCTCTAGAGCGCAGACTCAGTAGTTGTGGCACATGGGCTTAGTTGCTCTGCGGCATGTGGGATCTTCCCAGGCCAGGGCACAAGCCTGTGTCCCCTGCATTGGCAGGCGGATTATTAACCACTGCGCCACCAATACCACGCTATTGGTGGGAATGCCAGTTGGTAACAGCCACTATGGAGCACAGAATGGAGGTTACCAGGGGTAAGGGGAGGCAGAAGGGATAAATTGGAAATTGGGATTGACATATACACACTACTATATATAAAAGAGATAACAAATAAGGGCCTACTGTATAGCACAGGGAACTCCACTCAATACTCTGTAATGACCTGTATGGGAAAGGAATCTAAAAAGGATTGGATATATGTATAACTGATTAACTCTGCTGTGCAGCAGAAAGTAACACAACATTGTAAATCAACCATACTCCAAAAAAATTGAAATTGAAATGAAATGAAATAAAATAGAGCTACCAGATGATCCAGCAAGTTCACTCCTGTGCTCATATCTAGAGGAAAGCATAAATCAAAAAGACACATCTTCCCCAGTGTTCACTGCAGCACTCTTTACAATAGTGAAGACATGGAAGCAACCAAAATGTCCATCAACATATGAATAGGTAAAGAATATGTGATACATATATATAATGAATATGACTCAGCCATAAAATAGAAGAAAATAATGCCAATTTCAGTAACATGGGTGGACCCAGAGATGATCATACCAAGTGAAGCAAGTCAGACAGAGCAAGACAAACACCGTATGACACCACCTATAGGCGGAACCCAAAAACTGTTGCAAATGAACTAACTTACAAAACAGAGGCAGACTCACAGACTTGGAAAACAAACTTATGGTTACCAAAGGGGAAAGGCGGGGGGTAGGGATAAATCAGGAACTTGGGGTAAACATACGAATAGTGCTATATATAACATAGATAAGCAACAAGGACCTATCATATAGCACAGGGAACTCCACTCAATATTCTGGGAATACCTTTATCAGAAAAGAATCTGAAAAAGAATGAATATATGCATATGTGTAACTGAATCACTTGCTGTGCATCTGAAACTAACACAACATTGTAAATCAACTATACTCCAATAAAATTTAAATTAAAAAATAAAGAAAATCACCTATATTTCAAAAGAGAAAAAGAATTCCCGTATATTTTTATGGCTTGGTAGCTTACTTTTTTAGTGCTCAATATTATTCCATTCCCAGAATATATTAGTACTACATTATTTCATTCACCTGTTGGAGGACACCTTAGTTTCATTCACATTTTGGCAATATTGAATAAGGTGCTATAAATATCCATATGCAGGTTTTTGTCTGAACGTATGTTTTAAACTACTTTCAGTATATATCCATGAGAATACTTGCTGGATTGTACGGTAAGGGAGTGTTCAATATTAGAGCAAGTGTCAATCAGACTACCAAAGTAGCTATAATTATTTTTCATTTCCACCAATAACAAATGAGGTTTCCTATTGTTCCACATCCCCTACAGAATTTGTTCTTGTCATTGTTCACATTTTGGCCATTCTAAGTGTTATATAGTGGTATGTAATTGTATTTTTAATTTGCTTTTTCATGGCAGCATGTAATCTGGATTATTCTTCTGTATACTTATATGCAAAATGTCTATTTTCTTTGGTGAGGTGTCCATAAAGTATATTGGTCCACATTTTATTTAGGCTGCTTTCATTTTTTTCTACCCAATCTGTATTTATTTTATTTATTTTTGTGCCTTACTACATTAGCAAGGACTTGGAGTAAAATATGGCGAAGGAGTGATGAAAGGGGACATCCTGCTTTTTACCTAAACTTAGTGGAAAAGCTTCATGTTTTTTACCATTAATCATGATGTAAGATAAAAGTTTCTTGTAGATTTTTGTTATCAACTTGAGAAAGCTCCAGTCTGTTTCTTTAACTGAGAGTTTTTATGAAGAATGGTTGTTAGATTTTTTCAAAGGTCTTCTGAATCTATTGATATGCTAATGATTGTCTTCTTTAGGGTGTTGATATGATGGATATAATGTTTGATTTTAGAATGTTGAACCAGCCTTGCATACCTGGGATTATTCCCTTCATTCATGATATAAAATTCTCTCAAAATATTGTTGGATTCGATTTGTTAATATTTTGTTGAGGATTTTTGCATTGATGTTCCTGAGAGATATTGGTCAGTTTTCTTTACTATTCATATGTTCCTCTGAGTTTGGATGTTGTGGTTTTGGTGTCAGACATTCATTTGGGGAAATTCTCAGTCATCTTTTAAAAATATTTTCTGTTTTTTGTTATCTTTATTCTCCTCTTGCTATACCCATTACTTATACGTCATAGCATTTTTTATTGTTCCACAATTACTGATTACTCTGTTCTGTTGATTTCTTTCCTGCCCATTTTCTCTTTTCTTTTGAGATTTGAAGGTTTCTCTTGATATGTCTTCAAGCTCACAGATATTTCTCCTCAGCCCAGCTCTTTGACTGCAGCTGACTTAGTGTCTGGTGAGGGACCAATTTCTTGTTCATAATGTGGGTCTTCTGCCTCTTTTTTTTTTTTTTTAAGATTCCACATATAAGCAACATCACAGGATATCTGTCCCCCTATGTCTGACCCACCTCACTGAGCACAACAATCTCCAGGTCCATCCATGTTGTCGCAAAACCCCTAATTGTTAAGGATAACTCTCAATTTTTTCCAGTGTCATCAGCAATTCTTTCTGGCAGACATGTGATAACACTTTTTAAACAGGGATATTGAGACCAAGGCTCCTGACCTATTCTGTTTAATGAAGTCATATCTCTCACGGCATCTCATCATCACCAAAACAACCAGAAAGTTCAAATGAAAATGACAGGTATTATCAAGTTTGACAAGAATGTGTATAATCCTTGAATCTCATTCACTGCTGCTGAGGATAAAAATTCATACAAATGTTTTGAAAATATTTAGAAGTATGTGGCTGTAAGTCGGAGGCCTCAGTTCCTTGCCACATGGATCTCTCCTTACGGCTGCTTGAGTGTCTTCATGACATGGCAGCAGGCTTACCCCAGGATGAGTGATCTGGCACAAGGTGGCCATCCCTGGTTTCACATCAACATCTCAGGCACAAACCTCCTTGTTTTTCCATTTTGTCTTTAAGTTTCTTGTTGAAACAACCAGCTCGGGGTCCCAAGGACTGTCGTGGCCTCGGCTGCTGGGGCCCCTCCAGAGCCGGCAACCTCAGTGAGGCCACTCTCCCCTTGGGCTCCAGGGCAGTTCAGTGACGGCTGAGGGAAGAGACCCCGAGCCAGGATTTCCAGCTCTATGGAAACGCAGGCTCCATGCTGGGCACAGAGGGTAACACTATTATCTCTTAAAATGCCACATTAGTGCCTCATAAGTAAAATGATTATATATCACGTTTATTTCAGGACAGTTGCAGTTTATGCCTGTTGTTCCAGTGTAACTACCAATAACACCCCTGCCAGTCCCCAGAGTGTCCAGTTTGGGAGGGTAAATCCTATAACCCCCCTTCCTACAGTCTGCCTAAATTTTCCACACACACACACACACACACATGCACACACACACCCACCCCTTGTACCCGCCCTAATCTTGTTGCATTTGTGTTCTTAGGTTACTTCCAGATTATTCTTTCAGGTCATTTCTGTATTGGGTCATTCCTCTGTTCGGAAACTGTCAATAGCTCCTAATTAGTGACTGAATCAATTATAAATTTTTCAGGTCTCATAAATAGAACTGTTGAGCTCTCTGTTTACCATTTTCCTCACATACATGTAGCCAAGTGAATAAGCTTCCTATTCCACGAACAAGACAGACACCTTCTCACCTTCACTTTGACTGGAATCTCTTTCTCCCATACCCAACTGCTGAAAATCTTCTCCAGTCTTCCACGTCTGGTCTAGACACCACTCTTTTATGAAGTAGCTCCTGACTCTCCTGGTCAGAAGAGGGCTGTCTCACCCCTGAATATGAACATACATTGTTAGTGCCTTGCTTAGAGCATGATCCATTTTCTCTTGTACTGAGACTTTTTGAACAAATCCCATCTTTGTTTACCAGTTTTGTAAACTCCTTGAGAAGAGGTACCACATGTTTCGCATTTTCTTCAAAACCTAGGACAGTGGTATACAGTAGTTGCTTAATACACATTTGTGGAATGAAATTTAAAAAGCATATGGCTAGGCTACCTAGGTCATTCCCACAAGATGATTTCTTAAAACTGTGTAATTGGAAGCTTTTTTTTTTTAAGTGTTTCCACAGTATTATGTCATTAATTACAGCATCCTGAGGAATTACTGCTGCTGTTAATCTCTTGGATCCAATAGTAAGAGACATAAATATAAGTGACATTAGCTCTACTACTGCGTTCAGTGAGATTACAAAATAGGAAGTAGACTTAGAAGCAGATATTGGAAAAATACCTGCAAAGATAACAAAATGTAAACAGTCTTGCTAAATTTAGTTCAGGGACTCAATCTAAGATGAAGCTGCCCAATAGGATTGATAACATGGTGGCATGCTCCTCTGCGCTGTTGGAAAGAGTTGTGTCTATTTGGGAGATTTTTCCTCCAAATAAAAACCCCCCAAAAAAAGTGTCTATGATTGATTTTTTTAGCAAGAATATTTAAAGAAATAACACTTGTTGATTGGGATGGACAAAACAGAGTTCCATGTGGCAAAACTTATATGTGAATGTTTATTATTTTTAATCCTCATTCTATATATATGATACACTGAATTCAGAAAAAAAATCATTTTTAAAATCATTTTTTAATTTTTTTAGGCGTAGTTGACATAAAACATTATATTATGTTTATATAATATATATTATATATTATGTTTATATTATGTTTCAGGTGCACAACATAATGATTCAGTGTTTATGTGTATTGCAAAATGATCACCATAATAAATCTAGTTAATATCTATCACCCCCATAGTTACAGATTTTTTTTTTCTCGTCACGAGAACTTTCTCCCGTTGCGGAGCACAGGCTCCGGACGCGCAGGCTCAGCGGCCATGGCTCACGGGCCCAGCCGCTCCGCGGCATATGGGATCCTCCCAGACCGGGGCACGAACCCGTATCCCCTGCATTGGCAAGCGGACTCTCAACCACTTGCGCCACCAGGGAGGCCCTCGTCACGAGAACTTTTAAGGCTTACTTTCTTAGTGACTTTCAGGTATGCAATACAGTGTCATTAACTATAGTCGTTGTGCTGTACAGTACCTCCTCATGACTTATTTATCTTATAACTGGAAGTTCGTACCTTTTGACTTCCTTCTAGATATTCTGTATATTTAATTTAAACATCTTATATGTCCATGGTAAACAAAATGATAAAATCTTAAGAGTAAATTCAGTAAAGAAATATTGCAACTATTTTCTGAATAGACAGTTCTTTAAAATTTAATATGTTGACACATTTTTTAAAATTGATTTATTCATGGGCATGTTCCTAACTCCACAGTGAGACTTTAGATTTTAAAGGGTGGCAACAAAAGAATAAACATTGGATATGTTTACTTTTTCTCAGGCTCTTACAACAAACTTACCAACACACACACACACACACACACACACACACACACACACACACACACACCCTACACAACTTCAAACAACAGAAAATGGCTTTTCTCTACCCACTTCTCTCCCTGCTTCCCACAATCAGTACTACCAACAGGCTTAAATATTTTAAGTACTTTCACATTTTTATATTACACGAGAGGTGAGGAAAAACTGTTTCTGAAAGTACATTTAAAAATACTGTTTTAGTACAGTTAATCTGCTGGGTGTACAAAATGGAAGGCAGTGGCTAGAAATCTCTTGTGCTCCAAATATTTAAAAAGTGGTAACTGTCAAGGGCTAGAAGCACGAATCACTTGGAGGGTGGCCATGCCCCCAGCTAAGAGAAAAAACCCAGGAAGGAGAAGAATGGGTTTAGAGTTCCAAGTAGAGATGAAATAATCGTATCCTTAGTTATGTATGGATGACGTTTGGGAGAGGAAGCTGAGCTGCAGATAAAGATACGAGGGCCATTCATGGTAGTAGTTGAAGCCATGACTGTGGATAAAGATCTCTAGAAAATGTGGAAAAAGAAAAGTGGTGCCAAAAAAAAAAAAAAAAGAAAGAAAAGAAAAGTGATGCAGAAAGTGGAGAAGAAAGGGAATATGGGACCATTGCACACAAAGGAGATAAAATATGCTGTCAGCTGCTAGCTATGGTATGTGGACCAGTGGTCCCACCATACACAGGACCTCTATATGGCTCCCTGGCCCCTTCCTCACCCACGCTCAGCTCATGGTAATTGACTTCTCCACAAGCTCACTAGCATAAGCGCACCACAGACAGCAGTGAGCCCTACATCCTGACGTTGCGATCAGCACTCAAGGACAGCAGGGAGATGAGACCAAGGAGAATCCTTTTGGGGGCCAGATCATTAGCTCCTGTCAGTGACATCCCGTTTTCCATCTGGAAAAGTTAAAGTTTTCTTATGCACTTAGCTTTACAGAATGGAGCATTTTTATTGGTTTACTGAAACTGTTTAGCAAAATGGGCACAAGTGCAAGTCCTGGCCCCAGCAGTTGACTGCACCGTCCTTTCTGAGGTATGATGTGAACAACTGTAAAGAAGAGTGAAATGTCCCTGGTGTGTTGATTAAACTGACAGCCTTGGCTTTAAGGATCATTAGATTTCAGAGACAGAAAAAAAAAAAAAAAAAACCCACCAAGATGATACCCTTTTGCATGAATCAGATGATGAGGAACTGAGTTGTAATTTGGGACTCACTCACAAGAAAAGGTCTGAAAGGTTTTCACATGAATAGGACCGTACAGGTCAGGGATGCTAGGGTCGGTGCCCACTGCAATCCCTCTGACCTGCTAGTGGACTTTCACTTTCATCCAAGATTGGCCAAGCAGTTTCAGTAATGCAACAAAAATGCTGCATTCTGTAAAGCTAATTGCAAAATTAACCTCTTCAGATGGAAAACGAGATACACAAATACACTGAAGGAAAGAAACACACTGCTTCCCGCACTACAGCTCTGCAGTCTTAGTTCCATGAGTCTTATGTATGTGCAGTAAACATTTATGATCACATTTAGGTCCAGGCAGCATGTGGGATTTTGTGCTAGTAGCTGCTGATGAGTACCTCGAATAGGAATCCTTTATATCTGAGGTATCCATGGTAACTAAGTAGAGCCCATTTCCATTGTGCTTATTAGCTTCCAACCTGCTGGCCATGCTTTGGCTCTATGGGCTCCAGGATTCCTAGTTCCTATAACACCCCAGAGAGGTGGGTAAATGCTTTTCAGAAAAGCAAACTTAAGCAAGGCATCTGAAGACATTTGAAGAATACCAGCCACATAGCAGCCAAGATGATAATTTTTGACTCCTGGGTTAACTTAATTGAGTAGTGCTCTAAAGTCAAAAATTCCATAGCTGGCAACAAAAGTATGATTATTAGGAAAATAATAGCATTTTCTTGCACCTCTTTGAAATCTTCTGTGATGTTACGGACTCCATCGTTGGCTATTTTGTAGGTAGCTTGTGTTCACCTTGCACTTGGCAGAAATCACTAGATTTGCTATATTAATAGCAATGCTCATTTTTTTAGATACAGGGAAGTATTTAACATACTAGAAAAAAATGCTTTAAACTAAAGACATTAACGTTAATATTGTAATGTTCATATACAGTAAGTCCCCTACATACAAACAAGTTCTGTTCTGAGAGCGCGTTCATAAGTCCAATTTGTTCGTTAAGTCCAACAAAGTTAGCCTAGGTACCCAACTAACGCAGTCAGCTATATACCGCTGCTTTTACACTTGCTTCTGGACATCCTGGCTTTGAAATAAAGATACTGTACTACTGTCCTCTATACAATACTGTACAGTAAAGTACACAAAAGCACAACCACTTGTAGAGGATGCACGCACGTGACGATGTTCGCCAGACACATGAACTAACTTACATGGTTGGACATGCAAACGTGTGTTCGCATCTTTGAAAGTTTACAACTCAAAGGTTCGTATGTAGGGGACTTACCGTATCCTCTTTCTTCCCTAAGACACCCTACAAATGATTCTATGCTGTTTACATTTAACACACGTAGTAGATTTTCCTTTCATTTGCATGTGCAATGGCCACTTGAGCACAGTCTAAAATTTTTGGTGGCCCTTATTTCTTATCTCACTTAACTGTGATTAGAAATAGTGGGATGGGGCTTCCCTGGTGGCGCAGTGGTTGAGAATCCACCTGCTGATGCAGGGGACACGGGTTTGTGCCCCGGTCTGGGAAGATCCCACATGCCGCGGAGCGGCTGGGCCCGTGAGCCATGGTCGCTGAGCCTGCGCGTCCGGAGCCTGTGCTCCACAACGGGAGAGGCCACAACAGTGAGAGGCCTGCGTACCACCAAAAAAAAAAAACAAAAAAAAAAGAAATAGTGGGATGTATTTTATTCATTTCAGGTCTTTTGCACATTAGTGTATTTTTGTTTGATTTCATGAGGGTGAACTTTTTATACTAAACATTTGCAAATAGAAATGAAAGCACTCTATATTAATGAAATGCATATGTGCTTTTCATACACATACAAAATAGTTATATTAAATTTAAATCTAAGTTAGGCCTCAGATTTTCAAAAGTTTTCCAGTTTGAATGGAAATACAATATGGAATTCACCAGAGTGACATTTTTCCATTTCCTCATTATCAAGTTGGGAAGACACTCATTGTAAGCATCTGTGTCCACATATATTTTTCACTAATATTCAAACTGTCATTATTGGCTAAAATGGTGATGAGTCAAATGTGCGAACCCTAGGGAATCACATAAAATATGTAATTCCTTTGGGTCTAAGGAGGGTGGGCCTCTATGTCAGAGAGAATAAATATTCACAAACATAGGAGAAAGACTGGAAACTGAGAATCCTCCCTAAGGAGATGTGCTCACTCACTTAGCTAACCTTTCTCACACCAGTGCTACTCCCAGGCAACGTGCCAGATATTGGAGATACACTAGTGAGCACTTCAAGGCCCCTGCTCTCATAGATCTTACATTCTAAAGAGGGACTATGAACAGTGGTCTCGCTACTCAAAAATAAAGATGATCATTTCCAACACTGATGAGAGTTATGGGGAAAAGTGAACCAAGTTCACGTAATGGAGGGTACTGGAGTGAGGGAGACTCCTTTAGATTGGGCAGTCTGGGCGGACATTGTGGAGGAGATGCTGTGTGAACTTAGAATCCCAAATGACAAGAAGCCAGCCTCGCAGCTGGTAGATCTGCTGGCCTGGACGGAGTTAACAGCAGATGGGAGGGGGGAGTTAGACGGGGCTACCTGAGCATTCATCTTTGTTTTTCTTCTCCTCTGGGTACTGAAGGATGCCACAGGTATAACACCCAAGAATATGTCGCAGGTATCATAAGAGGCAGGAAAACAGTGAGAGGATTCATTATATCTATTCCACCTATGTGACTATTTGTAAGCTTCAAAGTGAAATAAATATTACCTCTCCCACCTTAGCCCACCTTTCATTTTTCAGCACAGATCTAAGAAAGCAGTCATTAATTAAAATAGTCGTTCTTTTTAGCAGTGCTAACTCAGAAAAAAAAATCGCTGGCACTTAGCTGAGATGCAGCCGACGTGTATCAACGCTGCTTAGCATTGTGCTCCCTTAACCCATCTGAGTCAGATTGTTCTTTCTGTTGCTGTTTCCCCTGTAGAAGTGAGAGACAGAGAGAGAGAGAGAAAGTGTGTGTGTGGGGATGGGGGAGGAGAAATCTGTTCCGGTTCTCTGGTTTCTAAACACTGCAGAAGAACATAGTAGAGGACGAAACAGAATTTGTGAGGAAAGAGGTAGAATGCGGCGCAGGAGACTCCTTAGTTGGTGGGTTAAGTTACTAGCTTGTATAACAGCAAAAAGTGTGGACACTGTGAACTGAGGACTGGCCCTTGTTCTTAGCTGGTGCTCCTTATGTAGTTAATGGCACAAACGGTGTAGAAGCAACCACTAGTCCTGTTTTGATGAGGAGGAGAGGTCTAGCCCTGAAGCACTGGATTCTTTTCCAACTTCTTCCTCTGTTGAGAACATCTTTGCTTTTGGATACAAAGGTAACATGAAAACCCGGAGACCTTCTCAGGAAGGGGGACCTCTAGGAACTCAGTCTTTTATGGGGAGAGCCAGGACGCAGCGCACTTGGAATGATATCTGAGCAGGAGGCGTCGGAATTGGCTGGCCAGTCCTCCCTGAGTGAGTGTTTATTATGCTTAAGCTACAGAACTAATTACTGTGAACGGACACAAAGGAAAGAGAAGACCAAAACCCTATCCTCATGATACTGACAAATCAGCTGGACTGAGCACACAGAAATCAACTAAAGAACACTTCTGCCAAGTTCCAATTGTGTAGAAGGGGAGGATATGAGTCTTGTGGGGAACACAGAGTTGAGGCGTGAGTGATTTAGTCAGTAAGGCTGCCTGCTGGAGAAGAATTTTGGGTGGAGCTCTGGAGGGAGTGAGGAAAAGATTTGAGTCAGCATACATAAAGCTTGTCACCTGAGCAAGACTGGAACCACCTGGAGGGCGAGGACGTGGTATCTCTTTCTTACATGTTCCCTGAAGTCCCTTGTTACTCCTCAGCAGTGTTTACCAAGAGCTTGAACGAGGGACTGGAGTGCCATGTTGCTAAATTGATGAAGGATTGGCCTTCTACTCTGCCACTGGTCACAGAAACAGATGTCACAGGCACCTGTAGGCCTGTCCCTTTTGTCTTCCTATGTCCACTCCCTGTTGAGTTCTTTCTCCCTCCAATATTGCTCACAAAAGAATCTCTGAGTCCAAGAAGGAACAAATATCCAGTAAACCTTCTGCCGCTGGCCTTACTGAAAGGGAAGAATTCTGTTGAATGCCATTGGAAATGTAAGGATCTCTTGTGACACTCAACTCTCAGGAGAAAACTAGTGGTTAAATTGCTAAGTTCTTTGAGTCTGAAGCTTTTTTCACTTGCAGTGCAGATAAGTGCCTGATTTTACAGTATCATGTTTCTGACTTCTTTGTGCTGGCTTCACTTTTTTTCAAAATGCCATTTTCATTTGTTCTTGGAGTTAAGAACATGTCAAAGAGCTTCTCTAGCAGTAGGTGGTTTTACGGAGCCCATGAAGAATGAAAACTAAATTATCATCCTGGAAGCAGCAGTCCACTAGGATCAGGGAGGTGTCCGATTTCCAGTCTTGGCTGTGTCTGAACGTGAAACAGGAAAGGGAGGACTGAGGCAATGTCACATCATTTGGGCCCCAAACACCATTTACCTTGAGTATGGAGAAAAATTGAAGCAAGAGTTTCTTTGCTGTTTTCTCAATGGTTCTTGTCTAATTCAGTCATCCAGCATCCAACCAGCATCTTAAATGATGGTTTATGGAATGGTGATATGGCAGAAAAACCCAGGTAGCACCATTCTTGTTCTCACCTAACTCTTTTACCTGAATCCTCATTAGAATCTATGGGAATGCTAGCATCAATTTTAATGTTATCATCTAGGTGATTGGTGGGTTTTGTTGCTTATTCTTGATAGAATAATAGAATTGTGGCATAGAAAGTAAAAAGTAAATCAAGATTTTGTGCCAAAACTCAGATTATAGTACGATCATTTTTAAAATGCTAATGCTGCTCCAAACCACCAACACACTGTGTACAAGTGAGTCTAATAGATTACCATTGATTGATTTCTCGTACCATATATTTTAAGAGATTGGCATTAGTAAGCTGCTTACACTTCCTTAATCAAAGAGTCAGAAACCTTTGCAAAACATTCAGCTGATGAAATGGTTCACTAAAATAAGTCTGGGAAACTGTTAGAAAACTGTTAACTTGTTTTCTAACGGTCCTACTCAGTTCAACTCAGTACCAAGTAGACTTTGATTCATTTTTGTGTAGGGTTCCCTGGGCCAGTTTAGTTTGGATATACATCATCAAATAGGGACCACCACTCCTATATTCATGTATCTACATAAATCAAGGCAAGACTGGAGGAGGAACATGGTAGATCACAGAGCAACTCAGAAAGATGACAGCAATGACTAGAAAATGAAACACAATAGTTGTATTTCAGGGAGCTTACCAAGCAGATGGTAGTTATCATAGCTCTTAAACTTCCATCTGATAGGTTGATGGATCCTCAAGTCTAATCTGACATCATGGTCCGCACTCCCCTCTTGCTATCCACTGAGGTCATCAGGGAGAAGTCAAAGAATGTACTGTCAATAGGGTAACTCCTCATGGATCATAGTAAACTACCCTCCATTGCACCACTCCCCTTCCCCAACACAAAATGGGC
Source organism: Mesoplodon densirostris (assembly GCF_025265405.1). NCBI lineage: Eukaryota > Metazoa > Chordata > Mammalia > Artiodactyla > Ziphiidae > Mesoplodon > Mesoplodon densirostris. Next base: position 37,104,837 of record NC_082671.1, on the reverse strand, counting down.
TAGAGATTGCTGCTGTCTTTCTGTATTTAAGAAAGAATGGTCAAACTCTATTTCGAAAAGATACATGCACCCCAGTGTTCATAGCAACACTATTTTCAATGACTAAGACATGGAAGCAACCTAAATGTCCATCGACAGATGAATGGATAAAGAAGATGTGGCATATATATATGGAATGTTACTCGGCCATAAAAAAGAATGAAATAATGCCATTTGCAGCAGCGTAGATGGACCTAGAGATGATCATATTAAGTGAAGTAAGTCAGATAAGGAAAGACAAATACCATATGATATCACTTATATGTGGAATCTAAAATATGATACAAAGGAGCTTATTTACAAAACAGAAACAGACTCACAGACATAGCAAACAAACTTATGGTTACCAAGGGGAAAGGGGGTTGGGGAGGGATAAATTAGTAGGAGTTTTGGATTAGCAGATACAAACTACTATATATAAAATAGATAAACAGCAAGGTCCTACTGTACAGCACAGGGAACTATATTCAATATCCCATAATAAACCATAATGGAAAGGACTATGAAACAGAATATATATATCATATATATATATATATATATATATATATATATATATATATATACACACACACACACACACACACACTAAATCATTTTGCTGTACACCAGAAACTACCAACATTGTAAATCAACTATACTTCAATTAAAAAAAAAAAAAAGCAAGAAAGGTCAAGAAATACAGTTCACATTTCATTCTGGTATATACTATTTTGAGCATCTTTTCTCAATGGAGGTAATATAAATGGGGCATCTAAACAGACTCACTTAATATTCATAATCAATACTTATTAAATGCCTACCAAATACCAGGTATTATTCTAGAGACCTCAAAATAAACCTTCAAAGGACACCTGATTGACATAATTTTATAAATGAAGAAACTGAGTTTCAGAAAATTTAAGTAATTTGTACGGATACACAGTTAGGGAGTAACAAAACCAAGTCTAGAATCCAGATCTATCATACTCCCAAACCCATGATTTTTCAACACCATGTGGCCAAAACAATTAGAAAAATATGGACATCTTACAATTTTCAGTCCTTCTCAGATTTGGCTTTAGGATTAAAAGCATTGGTTGTGCTTTGCAAAATGTAGTGCTCAATATTCCAATTATATTTAATAAACATTTATTGAGCACTTAATAGGTTTGTGAGTAAGTAAATAAAATATGGTTCTTAGCCTTAAGAACTTACAGCCTAAGGGTAGATATGCATATGCTTGGAACTTCTGTTTATTTGGAACCCCAATTATGGGTCAGGAACGATGCTAGGTGCATTATAAACATTATCTTTCTTTATTATTATATCTTTCTAAGAGCCTTATGAAGTAAGTATTTTATAAATAGTTTTGCCAAGATGTAAATCATAAACAAAGATCAATGAGGCCTTTATTCCAACTAGGTAAAATAAGGAAGGTTTTATGAAGATGAATGGTACTTCAAGCTGAGCCCTAAAGAATAAATGGGATTTTAATAGGATGGCTGGAAGATGAAGCTCCATTCCTGGTGAGAGCCTTCCATGCTGTGTGAAAAGTAGGAACAAATCAAGGGAAGCAGGCAAGTGTCAGGCGTGTTCAAGTGAGAGCAGATAGGTTGGGTTGAACAGTGTAAATTAGGGCCATAGCACGGGTAGGAGATGATGTGGACAATAAGCCTAAACAATAAGTGATAACATAGGTCATGAAGGCCGTGTACCACGTGCCCAAGGAGATTGGGCATCACAGGAAATGGGAAGCTGTTAAAGACTTCTGTGTAAGGGAATGATCAGATGTGAATTGATTCGGAAAAAAAGTAGGCTTACTCAGAAGCCTACATCATAGCCATAGATCATCTCATGACCAATGCATTAGAATTATTTGCTACAATCATTTTCTTTAAACCATCAGCTTTTAAAAGAGGTATTTGTAATACAGGTAATTAGCATTTTATGAGATGATTTTTACAGCTTTCTAATGCCAGGAGCTGGTAGTCACGTGCTTTGACTAACTTGAAAGTGAAAGGATTTACCTCCTTCTAGCCACCTGGTGTAAGTATTAGCAATCTCAGACCTCTCCCTTTAATTCTGTGAACTTGCATTGAAATTGTTGTATCATTATTTTAATGCATGTGTCTATTGTCTCTAATAGATGTAGACTTTGGAGGATTTGGACCCCGTTTTGCCTTCAGTAATATCTCCCACAGCATTGGAGAAACCATTACCACTCAATGAATACTTGTTGGATGCATAAAAAATTGAATGTATAGCCTAGGTTAACTGTAATTTGCATTCTTAGCATCAGGGTGATTAACCCAGGGCCACAGTGAGAAAGACTTTGGGACTTCTGAAGAACCAGATTTCTGTAAATTCTGAAATAGATAAATTCCATGGTCTCTACAGATCAGTAGGTTCCACACCCAGAAATTCTAATTCACTAAGTCTAGGCTGATGGAAGTGGTTGACCTGGATGAGGGTTTTCTAGCACAGGAGTCAACATACAGTGAATTACAGTCCAAATCCAGCCCATCGCCTATTTTTGCATGACCTGCAGTCTAAGAATGGTTTGTATATATATATATTTTTTTTTTGCTGTACGCGGGCCTCTCACTGTTGTGGCCTCTCCCGTTGTGGAGCACAGGCTCCGGACACGCAGGCTCAGCGGCCATGGCTCACGGGCCTAGCCACTCCGCAGCATGTGGGATCTTCCCGGACCGGGGCACGAACCCGTGTCCCCTGCATCAGCAGGCGGACTCCCAACCACTGCGCCACCAGGGAAGCCCTGGTTTGTATATTTTTAAATGGTTGAAAAAAGGAATGGTAATGTGTTGTGATGTATGAAGATCAGGTGAGATGGAAATTTCAGTATCCAGAAACCAAGTTTTACTGGGACATAGCCACTTATGTATTCACGTCCTGTGTCCTGCATGTGGCTGCTTTCCCACTGCAGTGGCAGAGCTGAGTAGTTGCCACAGAGACCACCTGGCCCCCAAAGCCTAAAATATTTACTACCTGGCGCTTCACAGAAAAAGTTTGCTGACCCCGGCTGGATTGTGTCTTTCTGGCCCTCTTAATCCATTTATATGGGTTTCTTACTTGCGGGTACAAATGGAAAATGAGTTGAAGTTCATTAGTAGAAGCAAGAAACCTTTAGCTTTGCCTTCAGATATTTTTTTTCCTCCTTCTCTTGAGAATCTTGAATGTTCTCTGTATATCTAGATTCTCAAAGCTAAAGAATAATGAGGCAGAATATGTTTTATCCATTAGTATATCCCTTTACTATGGGGATCCTTAAAGTATGGTTTTCTCTTTAGCTTAGAGAGCTACATTCCTTTTCTAATCATACCCCACTTGTAGTTCATACTCAGGCTGTCAGCTTCACAGAACAATGCCAAATGAACTTCTTAGCATTTCTTAAAAATCTCTTCCAGTTTGGTTTCTGCCCGTGTCTTACCGAGGTAGTTTTCCTCAGAAAGGCTCAGGAATAGTGGAATAACCTTGGATTATGAACACTATATTTAACCTCCCTCTTTGGTGTGATAATGTCACAGTACCTACCAATGGCCGTCTGTGCTCTGCAGTTTTGTTAGTGCTTCTCAGCATCATAGCTTTCTGGGGTTTCAGGCCCTTAGGCTGAAACCATTCTGAAATATCAGGGAGACAACAGGATGCAAAGTGAAATATGTGGCACCACCCCCTTCATCCCACAGAAAGCGCTCCACGTCAGGTCACCAACAACCTCTTGACGGCCAAATCCCAGGGATGCATCTCAGTCCTCATCCTGATGTCTCTTCTGAAGGATCTGAACTTTGACCACTCTTCCTTATAGCACACTCTCCCTTCTTGGATCCCAGAACAAAATCTGGGCCTGACGTTTCTTCTCTTATCTGAAAGCTCCAGGCGCTTCTCTTTCTACCTGCCCTTCCCACGTTGCTTGCTTGTCTCCAGGGGGATAAGCGAAGCCCACTGTGTTTCATTCCGTGTGTCCATTCTGAGGAAACTCATGACATCTATGTTTTGGTTACTACCTCCATGTCAAGGACTGTATTCCTAGCTTACGTGAGCGTGCCGTCACTCATCCGGTCACCCTGAACTCCCTTCTTCCTCCATTTCAACACTCACAGAGTCCTGTCATTTATTTACTGTGCCATATGGTTTGAGTTTGCTTTTCCTCCATTCCCACTGCTGCTTCCTTTGTACAGGCCCTTATCATCCCTCCCTTGAACTATTTGCACTCGTCTCCTGCTAGCTTCCTTGCTGTCTCTAGTCTTCTGTCTCCAGCCCACCCTCAATACTCCCACAAGTGCATTCTCCAAGACCAAACGCCTCCAATGGCTTCCATTCGCCCAAGGGAGAAAGTTTAACTTTCTTAGCTTGATTCTCACATTAGGCCTAGTTTCTAATCCTGCCTCTTATCATCCTCCAATTGTAATCTTCCCCCCATTAGTACAGAAAGGCTAGTCTTTCCGAAACCTCTATTGGTGATTTCACTCCTCGGCTCTCATTGTTGTATTCTTTACCTTTGTCTCCATCTGGACAAATCTCAACACATCTCCCAAGCCCCAGTTCACATTTGGTTCTCCCCCTCCCAAAATTAGTACCGCCTCCTCTTTTTTTAAAAAAACAATTATATATTTATTTTGGCTGTTCTGGGTCTTAGTTGTGGCACCGGGATCTTTGTTGTGACATGCGAACTCTTAGTTGCGGCATGCATGTGGGATCTAGTTCCCCGACAAGGGATCGAGCCCAGGCCCCCCACATTGGTAGCACGGAGTCTTACCCACGATACAGTGTACCCAGTACACAGTTCACAGTGTACTGTAATTGTTTGTTTACATTTTTCACACAGTGGACTGTATCTCCTTCCTCATTGTATTTTCGGTCCATAGCACACTGCCTATCTCATAAAAAGCATCCAAGGAAAGAATGTGTCCACGCTATATGTCTGTATCTACACCATGAGCCCTCTGGATGCACTTACCAGGCATGTTAGAAATGAGTGGTGCTGTGAAAACCCAGTAGGGCAGTTATCAGCAAACAAGGTTCATTTCCTTCTCTCAATATTTTATTTGTGTTGAATTTAGGCTGAGTGTACGTGGCTATACATAGTCACTCTAGAAGTCAAGTGTGGGAAGATTAGTATTTATTTTAACAGAACAGGGTGGAAGAGAATAGGAGAGATTTCCAGTGTCATTATTAGTGAGTCATATACATTAGAGATAAAGTGTAACTTCCCATAATACAGAGAGAGCTTGGTAGAAAGTTAGGGTCTTATTAGTCATATAAAGTATGTAATACATATTTGTGTAATATGAAATATATATGCACATATATATTTAAATACCACCATTATAACATTACTGAGTTACATTTTAGTATATTCATCCTCAGAAAATTATCATTGTAAGTCCAATAATAAAGACAGAGGACTTTATAGGGTTAACCCATGGGGTTTAACATGTAGTCCCCGCCTTATGGAACTCAAAAATCACATACATAAAAAGATAAGTAATAACATAAGGTAGTTTGAGGTATGCCAATTAATGGCAAATAATAAGTGAGATTCCATTTTGTATCTCTCTATACCTTACTATAGCTCTTTGCACACAGTGGGTGCTTAATAAGTACTTGCTGAGTGAATGAAGTGACAATGGGACAGAGGCAAATTTGTAATAATTTTACAATTGTTCTTTCTTCACTGTGTGCATTTAACTGGAGTTGGGTCTTGGTCTGTGTTTATTGACACTAGCCAGATGTGGATAAGAGTAAGAATGTATTCTTAATACTCTTCATAGATCTCAGATAAAACTTACTTTTAGTTTGCAAACTGAAAATCAAAATTAATAAATATATAATGTGAATAATACATGTATGTAAAACATATAAGTAACAAAGATATAAAAATGTATATAATTTAAAACTATGTAAAGTCTGCTACTTCGTTGAAGGCTTTGTCAGTCTTGCTGAGACACGTTGGGTGAAAGTGTAGATAAGTCTTTAAGACATGAGGCGAATATTCAGGAAAGTTGAACTGTCGTCTTTTCAATGGGAGCAAATTGCTTTCAGACGACAAAGCCATAGGTTTCCAATAGAAGGGAAACCAACTGAAGATGTGGTTCTTTCTAGTAGTTGTTTTAGTCTTTTTCAGAAGGAGGTGTAGGGTGATTCCAGGTGCCTCGCCAGCTTCACTGGAGTGGAGTACAGGTAACCCATGTACACTTGATCTTTGCCAATTTGTGATATGTACCAGGCTGCCCAGATTTACCCATGGAACCTCCTTGAGGCTTAGCAAGATATCTTTTTTTTTTTTTTTTTTTTTTACAAAGAATGGATGATCATGTTCTAATTCATCTGTTCTTCTGTATCTATATAGGAAGGTTAATATTTTCACAAGTATGCTTACAAATATTAGAGACAATTTCAAATGGTCTTCCCCCATGCCCTCTTCTTTGCCTTTTCCAGTTTGGAGCTCCATTTTGGGAAAATAGTCACATTTTGAAGCAGGTGTAGCTCTTTTTACAAGTTTCTCCAATGCCAGAAAATTGGAATCTCACAGATCTGCATGTACTCATTCTATCTTCTCTTTTCCCTTTATTCAACCAGAAAGAGGTTTTTTTCCCCAGTAATAGTCATGTAGAAGTTCCATGGAGCTTGACGCAATTGCCATGGTGAGTTTTATTTTTCAAAACCACACATGTGTAAAAATAAAAAGAAACATTTATATTTAAAGAGTTAATGCAACAGGTAATTATTCCAAAGTAACCCCAAATTGGATTTTCTCCATTCTCATCTTAGAAGACAACTGACAGTGGCTCAGCCCATACTTTCTTTGGTTGTCTTACTGGCAATAATACCAGATGGACTTCATTTAATTGAGTAGCTGCATTCTTGAATGAATAATTTATATTATTCCAAGTTGACCTATTTACATGCTCTAGAAGAACATGTCATTTATAACAACCTCAGTTTGTTATTTCAACCATCATACTGGATTGCAGAGAATTCTTTATTTAAATTTTCATATATTTTGGTTTTTTTAAATACCAAGGGTTACATCAATCATAAGTCCTCCCTTTATGAGTTTGAACTACCAACGTGATGGAGGTTACTTTCCTTGTTTAAATTTGCTTTTCTTTTGAATTATTTTTACTATCGTTGAGAGAATGAGCAAAGTTAGTCAGTAGAGAATGAGCTCACCCTGGCCCCTCTAGCTATTTTGAAACGCTTTAATTTTTTAAAAGTGTTTGGATGGAAGCAATAGAATTACATTCAACTAGGCTGCCCCTGGCTTCTGTTAGTGTGAGCATTGGTAAGTTTATTCTCTTTTGTTATTGCTTCTCATTTTTTCGTAACACTGTTTCTTTAGAAATTCCTTCTTTTTCCCCTAAACTACTTGTTATATAAGAATGTAGCAGCTGCCAATCAGTCTACATTTTAATACGTTTGTAAATGATTTACCTTAGCTGATCTGAACTGTTAAGTATTTACTTAAGACTCTTTTTTTTCAAAAAAAAAAATAGAAGTCCTGTATTATGTTTTTCATAGAATGAATTCTAATTTCTGCAAAATTCTTCAAACGCTTGTATGTAAATATTTTCAGGAGTTTTTACACTGGGTGTTTACACTGTATACTCACTCCCAAATCATGGTGTCAAGTATAAATCGGTTAGGTATGTTAAAACAGTGACGGAAAATATTTTCTTTGGTAATTCTATATTGGCCAATATGTTACTTTGCATAAGGCAATGTTAAATAGTCCCATCCCCTTCCTAATTTTGGTCTGTACACAACTATATGTCCAGTTTTTCTTTCAAGAAAGCCACATCCTAGGATCCCAGAGAGGGATGCTGGATGGGTAATTCTCAATTTCTCTTTGTGTCATTTACAAAGCAGGCAAAACAATTTCTGGCATCCGATTTTTGAAAACCATAAAATCATTTCACCACTGAAGCCCAAACTTTCTAAATCAAATTTTGACTGAAGAACAAATACTTCTGTCATTTATAAACCTTTAAAATTGGGGTTTCGTGTAGAACTTTCCAGACAGCCTTCAACAAAGCCACATCAACGCATGTCTCTAAAGCACATTAAATTATATAGTGCTCCCCATGTACGAACAGTACTTGCCACAGAAGGAAAAGAACTTAACCCTTGAGCAGGCCAGTTTGTTGGTGCAGGGGTGACAGGTGCACTCCAGTGAGGGCGCTGGGAGAGGCTGGGTGTGGTGTGTGCCTGTTTGAGGGTGCAGGGAGCTGGCCCTCTGTACTCTGCTTGCAAGGCTCATTCTTTGCAGCTCTGGTTTGTGAAGTGATTTATGGGAGCTGCAGCCCAGGGGCCATACATCACCTTCCTGGTCGGCTTTGTTGACACCTTGTCACATTCTTGTGGGCTTGAGGAATTCATTGTTCTTATTTGAACTGATAAGAACCCAAAAAAAAGAAAATGGAAAAAAAAAAGTTTTCTCACTGAGACCTTGGGAAAGGCCGAGGGGGTGGAATGTTGACGTGGAGCACTGGGGCTGTGCTTTCCCAAGCAATGCAGCCTTGCATCGCCACGTTCTCTGGTCCCAGGGCAGCCTCACCCTTAGGTGCGCAGCTCTAGTTGCCCCCTGGAAGTCGGTTTCTGGTTGTGAAGAGTTTCTTTTTGCTGGGATGGGACTGGAGAGGGGCTTTGGGAGGAGTAAAGAAGGGGAGGGAGTTGTCCTTCAAGAAATGGGAGATAGATTGGCTGAGAGGAGCTGCCAGTGGAAGGTAAAATGACCCCCGGGCACTGGGGGAATGTAAAACACGCGGTGACTTTTGATGTGAGCCGGTCTCTTCGAAGTTCATCCTTTGTACAGCGTGCTTTTCGGGCAAGCTGCCATGCCGACCTCTCCCCTTTGATGTGTAGCGCCCCATGCCTCACTTAGTATTTTGGCAGCCTGCACGCACAGGCTGGCATCTGAGCCCAGCACTTGAAGACAGCAGAACGTTTCAGAATAGAAACTCATGGAGCCACTGATGTATACATAGGGCATTACCTCCTGCTTCCAAGGAGCCAGCGAGTGATCTGCCTGCTGTTTTTTTTTTTTTTTTTTTTTTAAGATCTTTGCCGAATAATCTCTCTGATAGCTTTGCTTCAAAAATATATATATAATGGATTAAACTTCTTTTCATCTAAGAAAAGTAACAAGTCAGATCATATAGACCACCTCATGGGATCGTTAACGCTCATACTTCCTAAGTGAAAATAGATGTTTTCTTTGAGAGCAGTTTAGCACAGACATGGTCCATTCCCTAATATTCTCTGTCATCAGCTTTTGCTGATTGGAAGGAGAAGAACCCATTCGCACCCCAGCCAAGGACTGGGTGTCCAGGGAGTTGTACATTTTTGTGTTATACTGTTAACAAGTTCACATGTCCTGTTGTAAATCACGTCACCTGGAAGCATCATTCACACATCCCCACTAGGAACCTCATTTTGAACTGGAGCCACAGCTTCTTAAAACGGCTCTCGCGACCACGTTTCCTGTAGAATGCATGTGTACAAACTCCTTCCGGCACTTGATTTACCAAGCAGTTACTGTGCTGCAAACAAGGAATGCTTGAAGAACTGCCAAGGTAGGTGGCCGGAGAATGGGATTCAAGAGTTGACATTGTGATAATACCGAATGCAACTGAAAGTGACCTAATAAATGTACAATAATACAGTGATTGCACGATTAAAATAAGAGACCAGTTTTGGAAGGCATACACTTTTTTTGTGGCTTATCTATTTCGCTCTAAAGTGCTATTTTGACTAAAATTTAAGTGTGTAAATATATGCAGTGCTGTCACCATCGGCATCAAACCTCTGCACACATCCAGCTCTGAAAATCCACAAGCCCAGTTTCCCCAGTTCCTCACAACTCCGATGAGCTTGCCAGTTCTGCCTTTGCCTTCCTCTTAGCTTGGAAGCTACTCTGGTTTCCAGAATTAAGTTTATTGACAGTGTTTCACTGCTCTCTGCTGGAGAAGCCCAAAGCTAGGCCAGGCTTCTAGGGCTCCCATCACTTTCAAGGAATGCAGGTGAGATGGCTCAGCTGATAAACTCCCAGCCTCTGAAATTAAACTCAACACAAGACTTATTCATGCTTGTCATAGATCACAGTTGAAGAGGCGAGGCGTGCAGACTAGGGATGGGATTCTCAGAGAGGAGAATGGGTAAGATGAAAATAGATCACTGCCCACACTCCAGCTTCTTACCTCCAACTTCTTACCTATATAAAGCTATCGTGTGTAGTGGTACACCGAAACTGTGCACTATTCTCAAGTTAACTCCCATCCTTCCGTTTTGACACACAGATATATACCTTATTCTGTCATATATTACATCTGAGATGATTATCCCCCAGCGCCACTGCCCCCCACACAAAAAAATAAAGTTCTTTTGACCAAATTATATATTTCTTCTAAACTCCTTCTTTAGTGTGTACCTGACTGGAGAAAAGCGATCAAGAGTGTTTAACCAAATAAGCCGAGAGTGTGTTAGGACATTTTTTCTAAAACTTTTCTAGGCAGGAATAAATGTTAATTTCCATCTTCATCTGCTTGAACACAAAACCGTACCTTAACTTGGATGTTACACTTCTCAAGCATGAAACAAAAGTACAAGTGCAAAAACAAAAACAGCCAGAGCTTTCGATGAATATTGTTTTTCATATACATTTTGACTGTGTATATACACATCAATTTATGCACGTGTGCACGTGTGGTGATTGCGTATATTGTACGCATGTATATTTTGAAGGGATGGGGGAGAAGAGATAAGCATAGTACATCTCCAGAGTGTTTTATGTTCTTTTCAGTCTGGCATCTTTCAACTTAAAAACAACTTGATGAATAGAAATCATAAAAAGCCAGCCTTACAATGCTATTCTACAGCATTCCAAGTGAATTATTGCTGTGTTGTCAAAGAAAACAAAAACATTTGAGAAGGACTGTTTATTTTACAGTGGTTGACCAAAAGTATGCAAGTGGTTATAAAAAAATGTAGACAGCTAATGATGGGAGGTGCCACTTGCACATTCTGAAATCCATTCACAAACCTTTGACACTCCCGATCACAAGAGATAATATTAGCGGCAAACACATTTTTCATGGGGAAAATCCTAGCACTTTCAGAGCATTGCCATTCAGAGCAAATAAATGAAACCACTATCCTCCATCCTGTATCATTGGCCTCTTCTCACAGAGCCTGATGGCATGATATTTTTTTTTTCCAAGAAGAGCAAGGAAAATTTTGCAAAAATATTTCTGCAGGAGGTTATGGCAAAGCAATCTTTTTTGTGCTATATGGCCTTTGTAGGTAAAGATTAAAATTAAAACTGCCATTGACAGTGTTAATAGATTCTTTCATTAAACAAATCTGTGATTTTAGAACTAGATGGGAAATTAGAAATCCCTGACCCAGTCCCTTCGTATTAAAGATAATAATACGCATACTCAGAGAAGATAAATGACTTGTTTTAAAGTTGCATAGCCAGGCAGTGTGGAGGGATGAGAGTTAGAAATAGAAGGTCACTGTTTGTGTTATAGTAGGTTTTGCCTGAGAGTCAGCCTATATATAGTCAAGACCTCATTGATAAATGCTTATCAAGACCTCCTGGTAAATGCTTATTTTAATGTTTAAGGATTTCTCATTCGCGAGCAGATCCTTATTCCAGGAGTCTAGGCCTTGGGGTTTAAGTTTCTTTTACTATTTAAAAAATTTCACTGATTAGTCAGGATCCATTTAACCTTCTGGTAGATCATCAGATATATTTTTGCGGAATGGCAATGATCATAACTGGCTCTAATTACCTTTATCATGGGGTGAAAGATACGAAAGTTCTTTCACTTCAAGCCGCTCAATAAATATTGATCGAAAGAGTTCCTTTCTGTCCACGCCATTGCAGCTTGTTTTCTGGGTGGTGTGTACATTGTAGGAATACACCACATTGTAAGTGTATCATTGTGGTAAACAGACAGAGAGCTTGCCACCATTCACATGTATGAGATGCTGTGGGCATCCGGCACTCCTCAAGCTTTGCCCCCAGAGTGGAGAGAGTGAAAGAGAGAGAAGGAGACGGAAGCAGAATCACTTGCATCTGGGTCCCTACCTCAGCAGCTCCTTCTTGTTTCTGAGGGTCTCCAGAGTCGGAGAGTTTTGTGTAGTGTTGGCCCAAGAGACGGTTGTCCTTTCGACAGCTCAGCTGTGTGTGTCTCCTCACCGAAACAGCATCAGCTTTTGTTCAGACGTAGCATTTGCCTTCCCTCCGTGACATCCTTGGGTTAATCACGTGCTTGCTGGCCAGGATATGTAAATAAAACTTGGCTGAAAAACACTTAAAGGATTATGAAGCAATCTTGCTTAATAGTAGCGAAACAAAACAAAACAAAACACCACTCCAGCAAATCCTCATGTGTGCTCCTAAGTGGTGGAAAGATCCAGTTATGACTGGAACTGTCCTGGCCTGAGTATTGCCCTAGACCCAGAGAGAGAGAGAGAGAGAGGATGACAGGGAGAGGAGAAACTGTGCTGCAGACAGCCCAGCACACGATCCCTGCAGGCAGATGCTAATGAGGACGCAGTGCTGGCGAAGGAAGCCTGCTAATCCAGGGAACCCACCTTTCCCGCAAGTGCAGGGATGGCTGAGTCACTGCGGTTTACGCGTCCTTGAACTGCACACCTTTTCCCAAGTGCTCAGAGGTGGCCTGGGCCCGGGGAGATCCCCCAGGAGGTTGCAGGCTACAGAATAAGAGATCCAGATTGGGGGTGTTCCCCGTGTGGTGTTCCCGTGTGGCTTTGCAGTTGAAGGTCTCCATCTCCTGTCCCTGGCTGGTCAGTTGCTAGCACGGGGCTGTGGAGCATCACCTCCGAATTGTCTATCAGCAAAGCTGTCTACTCTGACCAGAGGGAAATAAGCGTGGAAACCCCTGGTGCCTGTGCGTGCCAAAAGCAACCTTAGTCAGTGAAAGAGCTCAGCAGATGGCGGGGTCCTGCGTGCCGACCTTTCTCCTGCTCATAGGAGAATCATGCGCTGCTATTTCTGTGGCTTCTGCCAGTTGGCCCCTACCCACCTTTTCTGTTCATACTAAAGCGGCCAGGAACTGAGCGAAAGAGGAAGCCTCCTCGGCTGCGCTCTGGGCTGCGCTGCCAGGAGTGCGTCTGTAGTAGGTCCAGCCGCAAAAAACAAAACAGGGCAGAGCCGGGGGAGGCCCGGCCAGAGCAGCTGAGCGTGGAAACAAAGAAGCCCGCCAGAAGCAGCAGCAGCAGCAGGCTGTGGAATGTCAGGCTGGAAAGGAACTTCGAGAGTGGCTGCATTCTCTCCAAGATGGGAAACTGAGGCCAGAGAGAATGTAGCATATCTGGGCAATGGCTGAGCCAGGTCTGCTGAGGACCTGTCCACACCACTGTTGGATTTTTAGTAGCTCTGGAGGTGATGATGTAGCCCTGGACAACTTACTTAGTCTCCCTGGCCTCGGTGATCTCATCTGTAAAATGGGGATGAGAATAGTACCTCCCTCCCTCTAAGGGTTGTGAGAGTTAAATGAGAAAGTGTAAGCAAAAGCGCTTGGCACTGTGCCTGGCCCTTAGGAAGTGCTCAGTACGCGTTGGCTGGTCTCATATGAACGGGGACTTGACATGCCAGCGAAGCAGCAGAGATGGGGAATTGTTCCTACGTATCTGATCTGTTAGGGAAATGTTTTTTAATTTGAATGCTTTTCCCAAGGAGAGGTAAGCACACTTGATTAAGATCAGGCCGATTATATGATTTTGTTCAGTGTTGATGTTACTGGAATGTTTAATCAAACAGCAGACTCCCCTTTCCAGGAAGAGCCCAACTGGAATAACGAGGAAGCGGGTAATGTGAGCCCTGGAATTGTTGCTGGTCAGACTTCCTGAATCCATGTTTATCCCCTTTGTGAAAGCGAATTCTGAACCTTCCTGACTGAGAGTTTAGAATATTCAACTTCGAAGTTATATTCTGATGGAAAAACACCTCCTAAGAGCTGAAGAACTGTTTTAGGGGGTAAAAGAAGGGAGGAGGTGGTGAATAATACTACGTTTGCGGAAAAGACTAATGATAGATGATTTTGCCTCCTTAGGCCCAGGTATATGGAAGGAATTAGGAACCAGCTCATAACAACACTTACTCCCAAAGTGCTTTACATCAAGTTCTGACACCAGCTGGTTGGAAATCATTTAAAGATAACAATACAAGAACAGTGACCATTTACTGAGCCTTCACAGGGTGTCAGCTATTAGGCAAAGCACACTATATTTGTAATCCCACTTAATTTCCACAACTGCATGAAATATTTCCCTCTTTTGTGATGAGGAAAGTGAGGCTTAGAGAAGTTAAATAACTTGCCCAAGATAATTCAGCTAGTAAATGCTCCTATGGCTAATTCAGCTAGTAAATGCTCCTATGCTCTTAGCCAGCGTGCCTTGCCCTGCTTTCCGCTTAATGGTAGCCTTTATTCTAACCTGAATCTCTATGGGTCGCTGTCTTTTCCTCTGTAAATTAAGGGCTGCACTACATTCTTGCCAAATCTACTTCTTTCAAAATTCTAAATGTCTCCAGGAAGAGGCACAGTTTATAATAAGGAATCTTACTTTCCAAATAAATTGTACCCTATTAAAATTAAAGGGCCAGTTGCCTTTTTTTGGTATGTATAATATGTATCATTTAAGTTAGAGAATTCAGGAAGGGATTAAAAACTGGGAAAGAAATTTCATGTGGTATTTTGATACATGTGCAAGCCCAGTGGCTCTTGGGAAAAATTAGCATTTTTACCAAATTATACCTGCTCAGTTGATACTGACTAAACAGTATTAATGCACAGGTGTATCTCCTTTTGCTGTCAAAGGCAAATTTTAAACTTTATTTGTGCTGGCCTTTATTTCTAAGAAAGATTGTGTATTTATGCATATAATTTATATCCTCAAGTTAAGCTATCTGGAGAGCTCAGCATTGTTACTTTACTAAGTGAAATTTCTCTAAAAAATTGTTTTATATTCTAATGGAATTATGCTTCTAAGTTCTCAATATTTATTAGTATCTTTGAAATTTTGTTAGTTAGCCTCATCTAGAATAATATGTGCTAATAATCACTACCTGTATGGTCTCAGACAAGTTTCTTAAGCTCTCTGAGCCTTAGTTGCTTCAGCCACAAAATGGGAATTTTTATGGAATCATCATATTATTATAATGGATTGTTGAGAGCATCAAATGAGTTAATGTCATAAAGTGCTTCAGATTGTGCCTGGCACACAGTGCTATATGTGTGTTTACTAATATTATTAATCACTGATGATTTCCAAACCGAAATTTGCTAATAATTGTATCCATTAAGTTTTTTATGTATAAATTATTTAGTTATTTATTTAGTTATTTAGTTTTGGCTGCGTTGGGTCTTCATTGCTGCGCGCGGGCTTTCTCTAGTTGCGACGAGCTACGGCTACTCTTCGTTGGGGTGCGTGGGCTTCTTACTGCCGTGGCTTCTCTTGGTGCAGAGCACGGGCTCTAGGCGCACGGGCTTCAGTAGTTGTGGCTCACGGGCTCTAGAGCGCGGGCTCAGTAGCTGTGGCTCACGGGCTTAGTTGCTCTGCGGCATGTGGCATCTTCCTGGAGCAGGGCTGGAAACCGTGTCTCCTGCATTGGCAGGTGGATTGTTAACCACTGAGCCACCAGGGAAGTCCCAAGCCTTCCAATTTATTCTATTTTTACTTGGTATTCAGCACTATGAAGTTTGCTTTTTTCATTTCTCACTGGTGTCTATAAATTGCATTTACATAGAAAGTCTCTTAAGAAACTTTCATATTCTTTTACTTCATCCTCTCTTTAGTAAGTGGTGACTTACTGTTTATTTTTTCCTTCGAATTTTATCTAGAGCAGCTTTTGACTTTAAGCTGTGATAAATAATGCATCAAATTACACTCACTGAATTGATTTACTCTGAACTGCAGATGATTTTAGGTAGAATTTGCCCTCAATTTTTTTCTTGGTTTCCGAGGTTCAGAGAAACATGTTTTCAGTCCTAGTCATGGTAAATAGTGGGTTTTTAAATGACATCATGAGATACATATTTCTCAGATACGAAAGTTTGTTGTTATGTTCTTTTGGCCAGAAAAGATTCCTCTTCCTGGGAAACGTAGCCACAGAATGCTGGGTTTGAGTTTTATTAATATCCTTGTAGATTGAAAACAAAATGTTTTCCCTCCCCATTTCTGTTCTTTTCCATTTGGCAAAGCCGGTGATTTGCCACATGAGCCAATGTGTATCTCATTTGCTTATTTTCTTGTGCACCAGCAGCCCTGGTGATGTCATCTGGAATGTGTACGATCCCTAGGAATAAATAACATGCTGGAAACACTTTGCTTTGAGGCAACAAGAGCATTCCTGCACCTTACAGTACACTCTAAATATCTCAACCCAATTTCCTTGTTAAAAAATAATATCAAGGCCGGCCTCCTTTCCCATATTTCTTGGTTCAAATAATAATAATCGCAACAATGATATGAAAAGTTTTGATAACTATAAATGATAGTTTGAGAGCCACATTTATTTATTTATTTATTTATTTTGCGGTACGCTGGCCTCTCACTGTTGTGGCCTCTCCCGTTGCGGAGCCACCAGGGAAGCCCGAGAGCCACATTTTTAAAATTTTCTTAAAATTTGATCTGATGATATCAAATATCTATGCCATGACAATGTCTTTAAAAAAGCCAAATTGCGGGCTTCCCTGGCGGCGCAGTGGTTGAGAGTCCGCCTGCCGATGCAAGGGACGCGGGTTCGTGCCCCAGTCCGGGAGGATCCCACATGCCGCGGAGCAGCTGGGCCCGTGAGCCATGGCCGCTGAACCTGCGCGTCCGGAACCTGTGCTCCGCAACGGGAGAGGCCACAACAGTGAGAGGCCCTCGTACCACACACAAAAAAAACCAAATTGCTAGTTAAAAGATCAGACTACTTAAACTTGGCTTACATAAATATCTTTGTTGCTGTATTGTAACCATTCTTAAAAATGATTCATTGACTAAAAGAAGCGCAGTTTTAAGAGTTACAATGCTGAGTGGAATTTAAACCGGACTGTTATCAAACTGTTTTCCAGCTGACAGTTCAATTAAACTCCAAGATTCTCTAGCATCCTTAGTCCCTGTTTCCTCCTCCTGATGGGGAGATTCTTTGGATTCATCATTTTTGCAGGGAATTACTGAGAAGTACATTGGCTAAAAGACAACAGAGAGGTGTTTGGGGAAGGAGGCAGAAATCCAACCAGGGCTCACCATTGAATTCAAGAGAAATGTCCAGACAAAGCTTATCAATTTGCTAACCAAGAGCCAGCTGACAGTGGTCACTTTCACTCTCTGCCTTATCTTGAACACACTCTTGCTCTTTGAAGGCACAGTCCACTGAATTCCTCATTTCCTGGTTTATTCATTGCCTTCCTCCTGTGCTCCTTAATAAGTAAGCCAGACTCTCTTGAACTATAGGTTAGGTTATGAAATTCTTGTGATTTTTAATGACTTTGAGCTCATTTAGAAAGTAATGCATGTTTCTCATGGCCCAGAATTATAGAAGGCCAGTTACCTCACTCTATTTATTTGGCAATTTAAGTGATGCCTTTTCTATAAAGAGCTCATTATACAAATGGCCCCTGTGCAATCAATGTTATTTTATGGGGAGTTTCAAAGACAGAAGTTTGACGACTTCTTCTAAGGCCAGTTCGATGAAGGCAATGAAAATCTTAACTCTTCTTTTTGAAGCTGGCATTCCAGTGAATCACCATATGGAAGAATATTAAGAAAAATATTTGACACTTAGAATCTGTGAAATTCTAAAAATCTTAAAGAACCATAGATCTTAACTTTTATAATTAAAATAAATAAACAGTGAAGATTCCTTGGAGTTTGATCCCTAGGACCTCTATAGTAAGATACCTGTACACAACAAAACCTGACACAGATAAGCTTTAAAAAAAAAACTTTTGAATTTATTATTCTAACTGCGCCTTCCTTGCATTTGACCCCAAGGCGTTGTGTGACTTTTGGATCACACATTAGGTTTTAGAGTTTCTTCTTGATCTCTCCCACATACACAGACACAGACACACCCACCTACACACACCCCTTCACAAAGACTACTAGAAATAGCAGCTGTTTTTTCTGAGGCTATTAATGCCTTTTTCCTTAGCGGTTTAGGGGCATAAGATGTTATTTGTGAGTTAGGGAGGCACAGATATTTTGTAAAAAGAAACCTTTGAATAAAACTTTGTTTACATCTTCCACTCATTGATTCCTTCACCAATATATATAGAGAGTGCCTCAGCACGCTACACATTTTGATCAGATTATCTCGCGCAATTCTTGTAGCAAAGATGACTCAGGGACCCAGGGACCATCATCCCCTTTTAGACGCACTCACCCCAGCTTATCTGATTTCAGAGCCTGTGCTCTTTCTACCAGTAGTGAGCTGCCCTCCACATGCATACTAGCAAGGAGGACTACACACTTGGTATCTTGTTTTATTATACTTCTGAATTCTTCTGGCACTCTCCTCCAATCTACACCAAAATATCCAAAGTATTAAACATTTTTTAAAAGAAATATTAAATGTGCACATTTTAATCTCCTCAACTTTTATTTTTATTCTTGTTGCATAAACTCCAGTATCCCAACTAGATATCTAAGTCTTCTTTAATTTGGACTTTGGTAAAACTGATTGTTGTAATTAATATAGTATCACCATTGTTTTTTCCCCTCAAGTTCCAAGAAAGAAAAAGGGCTTTTTTCCTATAGATCAAACAATCCTCAGTGCACCACGAGCTGCCAGTGTTATCTGGCATTTGTTCCCTCTCTTTCCCAGCAAAATAATCTTAGATGCACTGGAGATGTCCAGACAACCTGTTCTAGTAAATACAAGGGTAGTAAATAACAATCTATACACACAGATAAAAACAGATGAGTACTCAAGAAAGTTTCCATTCCAAGAATGCTACCTGAAAACCCAGTGCACAAGGCCAAAAAAGTTTAGGACAGAATATTCTAGCTTTGCAGAATGGTGAATGAATCGGAGTATGACTTTAAATAGGTTTGTGGGTAGTTGTTGACAAATCTTAGTTTGGAAGTGGTTTAGGTCATGGGAAAGTCCATATCAGGGTTGTTGTAAGGATTATCTCATTTTTTTCTCACAATTCAATGAGGTAGTACTATTATCATCCCCTTTCTACTAATGAAGAAACCAAGGCACAGATAAGTAAAGTAATCTGCTGGAGAGTTCAACAGCTAAGTAAATAAGTGATAGAGCCAGGCAGAACAGGTTGGCTTCAGAGCCATCCTATTTGACTACCTATTTCTTTCTACACCCTTGTCCCACTTATATGGCACATCACTCTGAAAAATTCTTCTGTTTTCTTCACTAAAGAAAATCCAGGCTCTCTTCCCACCAGTTCTTACCCACTTTCATTTCCTCCACAATTACTACAAAAGTGGATCCATACAACAACGACATCACCAACTCACAGAGTAGTTAAGCAGTAAAAAATCATACAAATTCCTCTGGTCTAATTTCATCAGCAAAAGCACTAAGCAAGATGAGAGTTGCCCAAATCTTGGAAATTATTATACCACAAAGTTAGTAGTTACAAGGACAGGCCACTGTTTAAGTACAGCACTTAAAAAGCTCTGTATTATCCCACTGTATTCAACTCCAATAGGGCAGAGAACATGTTTTATTTATCTTTGTATGTCCAGGCCTTAGCACAGTGCCTGAGACATAATAGCTGCACAATTAAGTGATGGACTGATTAAAGTAATAGGTCTTGGTTTGGAGTCCTTTCAATTTCCTACTTAATCTTTCATTAATAGATTCTTGGGATTTGATCAATGCAAAGAAGAATGAGACCATCACCTGGTATTATTCTAAATATTATATTGCTTAAGATGAAAATCTTGGACTTCCCTGGTGGTCCAGTGGCTAAGACTCTGTGCTCCCAATACAAGGGGCCCAGGTTCAATCCCTGGTCAGGGAACTAGATCCCACATGCTGCTACCAAGAGTTCGCATGCCGCAACTAAAGATCCCGCATGCCACAACTAAGACCTGACGCAGCCAAATAAATAAATATTTTTTAAGAAAAGATGAAACTTTTAAGAAACTTAAGAAAAGATGAAACTCTTTTTTTGACAGACTACCCACTCAAGCTAGCTAGCTAGATGGGCTATGAACATCCACATTCCCTTCCTCCCCGCCACTGTGATTTCAGGTAGACCAGAACTCCAGGAAAGACTGTCCTTCTTGGATTAGGATGTCCACTTTACTGCTTCTCCTGTAGACCCTTGCATGCAAGTTGGGCCTTTCTCTCCTTCCTCTACCTCCTCTTCTGTATCTTCCTCTTCCCAGCCATTGGGACAAGTTGTCTTTTTAATAATGCAAAGCATAGAAACTTCCTCCAACTCTGTTTTTGATTCCAAACCTTTATATGTAACAGGCCATTTAGAAGCATTGTCACTCCAGGGAGCATCCTGGTTTCACAGTCCATTTCTGCCTCTTAGAGGCCAAACCACGCTAGGTTCACAGGAGACTCAGCCAGAAAACTGGCAAGTCAATTAATCTGTAGTTAACCACAACAATAAATGAACACAAAGGAAATGCAGATGTAAGTAAGGGATAAACTTTGAGTGGTTCCATCAGTAATGATTCATGATGTTGAACCCAGTTCCCTCTGTGACCCTGGAGCAGAATATGGGAATGACTGGTGGGCTTGGGGTGAGTTCTGTGGTCATGGCTGTGAAGATTGGTCCAATGGATGTTAATCTGGCTGATACAGTTTTAATAAACATGTATGGTTGAAAGTGGCATTATGTTCATTTAGACAACAGTGGTAGTTAGGAGAGTGGCTTAAATATTAAAAAGCCCAAGACTGGGAATTCCCTAGTGGTCCAGTGGTTAGGACTCCGCGCTTTCACTGCTGAGGGCACAGGTTCAATCCCAGGTTGGGGAACTAAAATCCCGCAAGCCACATGGCACGGCCAAAAAAAAAAAAAAAAACAAACACAAAATTAAAAAGCCCAAGATGGCAAAAAAATTCCTGGCTTCTCCCAGTTTCAGCTGAAGAATCAAAGAAGCCGGTAAAGAGAGGGAAGAGGGCAGGACCACCAGGTTGGGTTCCAGCCTAAGCTCTGCTTTCCTTGGCTATATAATGCAGGAAGCCACTTCTCTGATACCGGTTGGTCTCTTGTTGCCTCACCCGTGGTATGGGCGATCATATCTCAGGAGTATTCCTTGAGAGCGTGAACTTAAAGAGCCCAACCCCACGCCTGACACAGAGGCTACCCTCCAGAAGCATCAGCCCCTCTTCTGTATGGCTCATCCATTCTCTCCAGCTTCTTTGCCTCGTCCCTCAGCTGACTTTTGTCCCCTCCTGCCCACTCGGTCCATTCAGCAATTCCCATTTTTACAAGAATGTGCCTCCTTGTGTCCTGGTTGCTGAGTGTGGAGTGAAGTGCCCCGCCTCTGCACTGCCGCTCGCACTGATGCTCTTGGCTGGACGACAGAGGCTGCTGGCAGGAGCCTGAGAGGGAACGCACCGTGGTAGCAGCATGAAAGAATTTGGCAAGGAGGTACTCGCCACATGATCGTGATTCATACTGTACTCTCAAAGTGTGGCAAGAGGGCTAGGAAAGGCTTTTAATGCCAGCACACAGAGAGCAGAGACACTCATTTTCAAACATCACATTCTTTTTATAGTACAGGCATGCCTCATAGGGAAAATATTGAACTTGGCCTGCCAGCACCACGAGAGTCGTCCCAACTGTGATTTTATTGCTTGAGTCACTCCCTGAATCAGATACTGGCTGCATGGAGGAAGTCTTCTATTAGGGATGCTTTGAAATTGTGTTTTTAATTAATTAACACCAACTCTGGGCTGGTTTTTAATTTACTTCTAGCTGACTCCTTTTTTTTTTTTTTTTTTTTTCTTTTCTTGCCTGCAACTTTTTTAGACATTTCCTCACGGTCTCCGCCAGATCATTTCTAAGTATCTTGGTGAAAGAGTCATCTGTGTCAGCCGAACAATGGGAGGGAACTCTTCAAAGTAGAGTTCACCATCTCTGAATGAATCTGATACATGGGAACAGCATAGTTGGGGAAAGGGTCTCTAAAAAATCTGGCATAATGCTTTTTGATCCCTTCAGCCGTCCTCAATTCATTCATCCTGTTGTTAGAACTTAAAACTAGAGCTGGCCAGCTGTTGGGGAAAGTCCTCAGTTTTATTTCAACCAAATGCTGCTGCGTCCTGGGGCTGGAAGGGGGCTGACTCCGAGCACAATTATAAATGTGTAGCTTTTTCAGGCGGCGGAAACCTACAAAACGGCCTTGATTCACAGGGCCCCTTTGCCTCAAAGGCTTTCTGCTTCCCGTGGGCCATAAATCTGTATCTGCATCAAAAAGTGTAAAGGCTGCAGTGTATGGAAGTCCCTCTTCCTCTGTGAGTGTGTCTATGACAGATTTATACTGATGGCTACCCCGCTCCAGTCACAGATTCCTATTATAGTCATGCCCCACTAACTCAGCCCCCATTTCCTGGAGACAGGGAGACAGGGTCCTGCGTGAAGGAAGGAGGGCTGAAATTACAGCTCCACTCTCTAATTTCTGTTAGTACAGGAGGACGTTTAAGGGCCGCATTCTGTTCATAGCCCCAAATACCATCTCCTGCCGCCGGGATGGTTACAGCCTGAGATCCCAGGCGTTTACTGTCACGACAGGATCTGCCAGGACAGGGCACTCCAGAACCCAGCGTTGCCTGAGGACAGGCCAAACATACCTTTGCAAAGAAGAGCTAACCTCTTTCGTTATTGCTATTTTTTTTTTTTTTTTTTTTTTTTTTTGCGGTATGCGGGCCTCTCACTGTTGTGGCCTCTCCCGCTGCGGAGCACAGGCTCCGGACGCGCAGGCTCAGCGGCCATGGCTCACGGGCCCAGCCGCTCCGCGGCATGTGGGATCCTCCCGGACCGGGGCACGAACCCGTGTCCCCTGCATCGGCAGGCGGACTCTCAACCACTGCGCCACCAGGGAAGCCCCGTTATTGCTTTTTATATCTTCGGCGTGATGTCATTTTCTTCCGGAGAGCACAAGTGTAAAACGTGAAAGAAAAAAAAAGGGGGTGGGGAGCATTGAGTCCACTTAGAGGTTTTGTATATTAGTATTTGTAAATGGATGCAGAGCAGGAGTTCCTTCTGCAGCCACCTCCTCGTTTGAGCCGTTCGTCCTTAGCGAGCACTGTAGATCTCAGAGCGATGGCTGCTTAGGACCAGCTTCTGTGCTGCCTGCACCTTCGTGGTGTACCGCTGGCCTGACAGTCCCTGCTGACAAAGAGCTAAATCAGAGCTGTAATTCCAAGTGTTAAGCAACTAAGCAGCAGAGAGTTTAATTGTTCTAATTTGGGGGGGACTGGGATCAAAAGGGAAGGATATTAGAACAGTTTGAGTCTTCTAAGGAAGAAGTCTAAAAAACAAGACTGATGTCTGACTTTCTGGCTCCATGTAGAGTCTGGTCTGCATAGAATAGCTGTTCCTCAGTATTGTGTTATCGCTGTTTTTGCTCAGAGTACCCAAATATATCACTAGCTGAAGTAGAAAGTTGCTACGGAAATTTTTTAATTCACTTTTTAAAAAAATTGTAGTACTAGAAAGAAATGATATAGAAAAGTATAAAGTTACATAGCTAACAATTGTCATGTTTTTTGAATTTCTATTTCTTATTCATTTTTCTTCTCTTCCTCTGGCCAACTTAACATGAGCATGGTTATGTACCCCTGGTGTTTGTATTGTATCCACCACATTTTTTTTTAACATACTGAAGATTCTGGTTTAAATAGAAAGTCAGATTGTCGTTTGAAAACTGAGTTTTAAAACTCCACCATCTGCTAGATTTGTGAAACAGGATCTGGTAAATGAAAATTGTGTGTGTATGTGTGTGGTTTATTTTATAGGCACTGCATATTTCTTTCATGATCTATTTTCCAAGCTCATTCTTATCTTTTAGAAGATGTTTCCAGGATTTATGCATTTGGCAAGATTTCAGAGAAATCTACAGTGGTGGAGAGGTACACTCCATTTATAGGGAATCCTGAATCAGGGTCGTTGAGAGCATTTATATGGTTCTGTGCTTAAATTTATTCCTGCTTTATATATTTCTTTCAAATGGATCTTATTTTTTTACATTGGCAAAACGAAGCATTTTATTCATAAGAACTCTAACGATAAAGCTTTTTCAGTCCAGACATAGGAGGAAATATGCAAAATGCATCAGAAAGGTGTGCCAATTGTTTTTCAAGCCATCATGTTTGTTGAGAAAGTATTGTATTCATTAGTGCTTGCCAAACTATATATTTAATGATGCACAAGTAAAATTGACCCTCTCCCCTTTGGTGCACAGAGGTATAAACTTTGAGAGTGCACCCTAAGGTAGAGACGTATTGGAGTACCTCTTAGGAAGGACAAGGTTCGTCATAAACAGCGATGCAATAACCTCACAATTATGTATGCTCAATTATTTGGAAGAGAAGTCAGGGAAAAGTGTTATATATGGCTACATGGGCAAACAGAAGTGAGCATGGAAAAGCACAACCCAAAGGCTTGAATTTGTTGTGTATACCCCAAATAGCATCCTAATACAGGCTTTACAATGCAGACCCACTGGTACCAGTAAAATGGCATTTAAAACAAATAATTAAATGAACAACATTTGCAAAGCAATAAAGGCTTTGCAACCACTTTACTACAGTTTTGAAGAATGTTAGTGAATGGCTCTCTAAAGATGCAAATAAATAATATTTTATATTTCAGCCCGGGAGAAAGGGGAGGAAAACCTTCCACTAGAATTACATGATTATTACTTTGCTCCTCCCTCAACCCTGCCAACTGTTAAAATGGAACATAAAATAAGTCTACAACAAGATTTATGAGGGAAGGTATTACACTTAGGGGCCCATTGTGCAGAAAAGTCATTAAAATTGTTTGGGTCTGAAGAAGCATGGGGGTGGGGAGCTTTTTAAAAAAATGAGAAATTCAGATGTACCAAATGCCTTTCTGACGTCTCCCTCAGGTTGAAGGTTTAAAATACCCCTGTACCAAAGGTTCAGATCCATCTTCTATTAGGCCAGCTTCTTTGCACCAAACGAAACTGAAAGATTCTGTTTTCTCCAGGAAAACATGCTAAAAGAAGTGTAGTTGGCTTCGCATTCCTTCTGCCTGCTCTGGTATAACCAAGCTATTGAATGGTAGCAGCGATATAAGGCTGTGATTTTTTGCCATCCTTTAGTTAGTTAGGGGGCTTCAGTAAAATTTCGCTGCTGTGTACAGCATGAATGAGAATTACTGATGTCCAGGGTGCTTGTGCCTTAACGTGCCTTCTTCATCCTATTTAGTCAGCCTGGCAGATTTTCTTTCTGGTTGGTTGTCTGCATGTTTTCATAACGGTGATAGCTCAGCATATCCTTTATGTTTTGTTCTGGTCTGAGTTTGGTTGATATCCTCAATTCAGTGTTACACGCTATCCTCTTTCCTTGCCTGATGCTTTTATGTTATGCTAAATCTCAGTGGATTCTGTCAGTAAATTTGAAGGGAGTGAGGGAATGTGTGTGTTTTCTTATCTGTAAAGTTTTAACTTTGACTTACTGTTTAACCAGGAAACGCAGTAGGACAAAGGAGATCTAATGAAAACACTATTCCTGTTGAGAATCTCCAAGGTTATGCAATCCTGTAAAATGGCGGTGTGGGTTGAAGTCCTGTAGTTCATCTTTATCAGAGTGATAGTTTGAGGGTTTTTTTTTTTTTTAAAGGAGTGTTTCAAGGAGGTCTTTGAAAAACATTTTCTTCAAATGTTCATTGCATCTAAGATCCCATTTTTGTCCCTTTATTTGCTCCAGAATACCGCCAGACTGCCAACAAAGGAAGGCCTGTGCTCCCAGGAATTTTCTGCATTCCTCTCTGGAGTAGGCATTTTTCTCAGCGACAAAGGCCCTTTGGCGAATTCCCTCTAATCATTGGATTTACCCTGGGCTCTGATAGGTGCCATTCATGGACTTGGTCTGCTGTTTGATGGAGCTGAGGCATTAATGGGATCTTTTCATGATTAAAAAAAAAACTGGGTAGCATTTCCAGAGGGGTCACAAAGCCGTTGTTGGAGGTGTACTGCTTTCTTTCTCTTTCTCTTTCTCCTTCTGTGTTTTTCCTCCCTCCTCTTAGTCTTTTCCTCTCCTTTCTTTTTATGAACATACATTTCTGTCTGTGTGCAGCGTGGCCACACCTAGAAGCAGATCTTCTGACCTTCACTGCTGCTCGCAAGTCAGTGGCCAACTGCAGGTCTTTGTTTGACATAAGATGATTCTATAAACTGATCTACAGTAGCCCCGAAGCCTGCAGGGAGGTCTGTATTTTCCTAATTGAATAAACATTGGAGGAACACCGCATGAAGAATCTGGTTTCAAGATCTTTCTTACTCCCTGACATTTACGTCCTGAAAATATATCTGGGACTTGTGCTGAGTGAGTCTGTGGGAACCAACACTTAACGTAAGCATCTGACTCCAGGTGGTTGTTTTACTTGGTACATCTCTAGTTGAGTTGTCCGTGTCACACTTTATAGGGCAGTTTCTTTTCTACACTAAGAGGAGTGTAGAAAAATTAAAGAAAAAACGTCTTATTTTGAATGGGAATTTTTGTGATGTAACTTGGGACTAAGTTGAGTTTTAGGCATCCTAATACAGGTATTCTACTATACTTATTTTCGACACATTATCTTATGTTACATCTTCATACTGGGGCCCAGGAAAAAGGACAAAAAAAAAAAAAAAAAAAAAAACAATCAGGGAGATCACGGAGTGAGGAAGTGTACCAAACGGTGTTTTAAAATTCAGACGGGGGGGACTTCCCTGGCAGTCCAGTGGTTAGGACTCCATGCTTCCATTGCAGGGGCCATGGGTTCGATCCCTGGTCAGGGAACTAAGATCCCACATTCCACGTGGCACGGCCAAAAAAATTTTAAATAAATTTTTAAATAAAAAATAAAGTTCAAAAGGGATGTTAGGACGAGGGATGGTAGGTAAGGAACAATGCTTGCCACTTCTTCTGGAGAAATAAGAAAGTTAAATGATTCATCCATAGAAAAGGACAGCACAGTGGTTTCATGTTTCCACAAGCCATTGATGTTAATTCTTTATTTTAATTCTGATGTGACCTGGTTAAGTGTGGGTGTTGCATTATGAGCCTCAGTCCCTACTAGGTAACAAACATGATACCAGGCTGCTTTCTAACTAAGATATGGTCATGCTCTTTAGTAGGCCCCCAAAATCCCTCCCTCAGTAAGTTTTTAATATACAGGTGCTACAGGTCGGGTGGGGAAAAAGTTTGCCAGCCTGCACAACGGGGTAGAAAATCATTATCTGCGGTAGAGCAGTGTTTTATTCATTTTCTTTCAGGTTTTGTTCTTTGATTAGTGCTATTTGTTACAGTCAGTTCAGTATAATCTATTGAAATGGTAAACCAGTGTTCAGATCTCTTTTCCAAGACTTTCTCAACTCTCCCAAAGTGGAGCTTCCCAGTCTCAACAGAAACCTACAGTGGCTGGTGTTTCCTGCTGAGCCCTGTTACACCAGTGCCCAAAAGGCTAACTAGGTATCTTTTTTTTTTTTTTTTCATTAAGAAAGCTTCATGAGTTTTAAAATATCTATGTTATTTAATACTCTGTTGTTTTATACATATGGCTATTGAATATATTCAACATACTTTAAGGGCATAAATTGCATTTATATCTACCAGGATCCCAACCATAGCAGCTATATTTTGAGCATCAACTGTATCAAGCACTTGATTAACATTATTCTTTTTTTTTTTTTTTTGCGGTACGCGGGCCTCTCACTGTTGTGGCCTCTCCCGTTGCGGAGCACAGGCTCCGGACGCGCAGGCTCAGCGGCCATGGCTCACGGGCCCAGCCGCTCCGCGGCATATGGGATCCTCCCAGACCGGGGCCCGAACCCGTATCCCCTGCATCGGCAGGCGGACTCTCAACCACTGCGCCACCAGGGAGGCCCAGATTAACATTATTCTTTTTTTTTTTTTTTTTTTTTTTTTTTTTTTTTTTTTTTTGCGGTATGCGGGCCTCTCACTGTTGTGGCCTCCCCCGTTGCGGAGCACAGGCTCCGGACGCGCAGGCTCCGGACGCGCAGGCTCAGCGGCCATGGCTCACGGGCCCAGCCGCTCCGCGGCATATGGGATCCTCCCAGACCGGGGCACGAACCCGTATCCCCTGCATCGGCAGGCGGACTCTCAACCACTTGCGCCACCAGGGAGGCCCTAACATTATTCTTAATCCTCCTAGCAAGCCCTGCAAAACTTGTGTCATGATTACTCCCATTTTACAGGTGAGGAAACTGAGGCTTAGTGAGGTGACAGAGTTAGAGGATAACAGAGCCAGATTCCAACTGCATCTGGCAAACTGCATTGGCTGTGTTTTTCCTCATCTGCCCTCTTGTCCATTTATAACTCATGCTTCCAACAGATGAAAACCTAACGGTTTGGTCAAATATCTAAATGTTTCCAAATATCCTTATATTTCATAGGCAGTAGTTTATGACACGTTGGGGAACAAGTCCTTTTCAATGTTTATTTATTTTCTGTAGTACCTACATTTAACTCCCCCTCCCCCACCATAATGGCTCACATCCTACTTTCCCCTGCTTCAGAATTCACCCCATTACTTCATTGGCTTTCTTCCTTATCATCACAGGACATGCACGCTTGGGAAAATCTGCCTTATGATGTGATAATCACAAGATATTTTCTGAATTGCAAAAGGTTTAAGTAGAGGGGGATGAGGGTTTGAATCAAGTTTATCTCTGGATGACAAGAATTCTGGTCTAGGGAATTAAATGGAAGCGTTCTGGCCAAGTTTCTGAATGCTTATGGAAGAAAAGCCTAATTCACTATCTATAGCAAATTCTCTACATTCTAGACATTTTACCACGGTCTGTATACCCTTTAGGATTCTGTAGTTCTGGGGAAGAAAGTGATCATTTCCCAGATCGTGTTATTTTTATGATGAGAATTGAAGACTTTTTATCTCTGGATAGTTTTCATTGTAATTTACAAACACCCCACTGCATCTTAGGAAAGCTGGCATTTCTAGTTCCATTATGAATGATCACATTTCACCTTCAGCATTTTTGCCATCAAAGTAACTGGTTTCCTGACACTCGAGTTTTTCTACCTCTCACAAAGTCAGACATTGAGGCAGCTATGTGGGGACTTCAATAAAATGATAAATAAATAACACAATCCAAGGAGGGAGGAAACCTTTTGTCTCAGTCATCTGGCTATTTTGTGTTTCCAAAAACCCTGACTTACAGGATAATTATTTAGTCATTGTAGATTATTTTGTATATGCAGTTTAGATTATTTTGCTAATTCTTGGTAGCAAATTAGGTCATATTTGCTCTGCTGACAATGAAAATGATTTGTTTGAATTGAGGTCCCTTTGGGTTATTTCAGTCATTGCTACCTCTGAATAAGAGCGAAAGAGCAGTAAATATCAGTCTCTACATTCTCTAGTAGGGCTTTACTGCATTCCAAATTTTATATGGTGCGATTTTGCTGTGAAAATACTAGATCTTCAGTTGTGAAATGGCTGAGCATTTCCCACACTACAATTCCAAGGACTTGTTTTTGTGCCCAGGGTAGGCTCAGGCTCTTCTCATCAAGATCCCTTCGCAGGGTGTTATCAAACTAGGTAGAATCTGTTCCTTGTTCAGAGCGTAGCTGAGCGCCAGAGATCAGAGCTTATCAGAGGGGAACCTTGCGCACGACTCAGGTAGGAACCAGACGCGCGTGGCGTTAACATTTACACAGCGAGCTCACATCAGCTGCCAGTCAAGGACCAACTGTGTCAAATGAGACTAACTCTGTGAACTGTAATGAATACACAGAACAGGGCATGGAGACCACAGTCACAGATATATGGCTTCAAAAATTAGCCCCATTTTTGTAGTAGAAGCTCCACTCATTTCTGAGACTAATTTCAAGCTGCTTACAGGTAAAGCTGGATAGATTCAAACTAGCCAGGGTTTTTGAGGGAGATATTGTGGTGTGCTGGAGCAGATTATCAAATTTTCAGGAATTTCGTGAGCTGGTTGTTACACATAGCGATTATTAAAAAGTTAAGGTAGGGCCTCCCTGGTGGCGCAGTGGTTAAGAGTCCGCCTGCCGATGCAGGGGATACGGGTTCGTGCCCCGGTCTGGGAGGATCCCATATGCCGCGGAGCGGCTGGGCCCGTGAGCCATGGCCGATGGGCCTGCGCATCCAGAGCCTGTGCTCCGCAACGGGAGAGGCCACAACAGTGAGAGGCCCACATACCGCAAAAAGAAAAAAAAAAAAAAAAAAAGTTAAGGTATATACACATATAATTAAATAAATTTCGTTAAAAAGAAAGGTAGTACACAAAGCTCATCATTTCCAAATTATTTTTACTAGATTTTGCTATTATTTATGCTCTTGAGGTTATTTATGTTTATTGCATTCATCCAGAGAAAATAGTATGTAATGCATGTATCTCTTCCCAACTCTGTGTTCAGTGATGACACCTTGGTAGCTTGAAACTGACCGTAGTGGGAACAATTATGCTACAGAAATTGAAAAATGCTACAAATAGGGCTTGACATATTGTTTTGATGATTGTCCAGACTTTAAGATGCAGTTATTGAGAATATTTTAACAGTTCGGGTTAAATTTAAGAATGCTATGCCTGTGGCCTTTAGTGAATAGCAAGAAAAAAATTGAGGAAATGTTCTTCAACTCTTCAGAAACTATTACCTAATTCAGCAAAGAAATTACATTATTGATGACTGAGTGAAGTTCTGACTTCATTGTTTCACTTTGTCTTAACTTGTTAATATAAATGAAAATATCAACCTATATTTGTGTTGGAACTGCATTCGTTTGTTAACAGCATGGCTCTTTGCTAAATTGAATAGGAATCAAGCATTTCTTTGTAGCCCGATTTTGTGACACTGTATTTGGTGATAGAATTATAAAAAGTGATTGTGAATTTTGCAAGAAATAGCAAGTCAAACTGCAGTTACAAGTGTTTGGAATTAACAAATAGAGTATTGTATGTCTTGTTAATATTCGAGATTGTTTGCAATACATTTTTATATCACAGAATTTATAATCAACTTGTGTAAGTGTAGATGTGCACACAGTTTTTTCTCCTGGAGAGCCTGGTGTTAATCATTTACTAGATAATGGAAGACAATAGAAGCCTTATGACCCAAATCCATTAATCCTCCACAAATTTCTCTTGAGTCCTGTTTTTAGGTCCTTGTTATTTCGAGTACACCAGCAGAACTTTTCAAACAGAATGAAAAGTCACACACACACACACACACACACACACACACACACACGCCTGGGGGAAAAAAGCTATCACCAGTAACCTACTTTGTCTTTGAAAATCTAATCTAAGTACTTACATCTGAAATATACTTAACTATTTCAGAAAACTAAGTGTTTTATGTTAGGCCCATAGAATTGTATTTCAAGGACAGTAAAAATCGATGATGTATATAAACTTAATTTTTATATTAATTGAATAACTGAAACTTAATTTCAGTTTCTTTTTTGAGAACCAGCTAGATGCCAAACTTTGTCTATGGCTCCACAGAGAGATAAGTTAAGACTCGGTCCCTATTCTCTAGGTCAAGGTCAAATGTTTGTTCGCAATATGGATCACCCCGCTTTAAAGATGTTTTTTCCATTCCAAATAAGTAGTAAAATTAAAAAGCTAGTCTCAGTGTCTTAAGGAGAATTGGTATGAATTTGTGAGGGCCAATGATAATCTGAATTTCTTTTCCGTAGACTGGTAATACTAAATCAACACTATTGACCATCTGTTAGGTGCTGCATTCTATACCAGGCATATTCCTCAAAACTAATCTTTTAAAGAACTCTGTGACCTAGGTTCTGATATCTCCATTTTATGCCAAAATGAGGCATTTTACACGAAATTTGATGGAGGCTGGATTTGAGTACAGGTCTCTCTGATCCAAAAATTCTCTGTCTTTTCTGAAAAGGTTTTTACCCCGAGGCCCTAAAAAACAACACAAAACAAACAAAAAATATATTCTTTCTTATATCATTACTGAACACCCACTGAGCCTGGGGAAGTGCTTTTCAACAAGTGCGAGGATAAAACTAAGTGACTTCTGGATGACCAGATCCGTTTTCTTCAGTAGATAGCACAGCATGAGAAAACAGCTGTCTGGGAATGAGGGAATGGAACAGGCAACAGAGTCTTGTGGTATCTTTTCTATTGAGAGGAAAGTAGAGAACCATATTCTGATCTTGTTGTTCATCTCTGATAACAACCAAGTCTTTGACCCACTGATACCACAGGATATAATTATTCAGCTCACAGTGTGGCCTAAGTAATCCCCCCTTCCTCACTCTCCTTCCTGTCCCATGTAAAATGTCAATGTGCTACTTATCAGTATTAACCCAATATTTTATATCTCAACTGTTTAGAGTAAAATGATCAGATAAACCAGGTAGTGTGATTAGAAAGAAAATAAAGCAAGCTGAGGTGTGATATAAAAGGGAGAGAGAATATGTTATTTATGAATATAGATCCAAGATATTAGTGTATACATATATTTTTTTTAAAGAAACAAACATCAGGACATGAGATGTCACTGGAAATACCATCTCCCTTTAGTTGCTTTATATTTTATTGTATATTGATCTAGGATTTTTTTTATTTATGTCCTTTCCACAAAACACACAGTTTGGAATCAGTGGCTTTGATGATGAGAAAGGCCGAAACTTGGGACACTTCACTGAAGAAATGCCTGGAAAATCGTGCCATAAAGTTAAATGCATAAATCGTCAACGTACCCTAAGAAATGAAGGGAAATGTAGGATTGTTGGTCTTCTTATTAATTGGTTTAAGTCATCAGTTTGAGGCAATATAAATTGCAGTCTATTAGGAAACTTTGGGGAAATGCTGAAACACACAGGAAAGTGATGGGGGGAGGGCTACCTTCTGGGGAAAGCTGGAAAGACTGTGGTCACAAGAGCAGACTGAGACTTCGGTGGGGGGCGGGGCGGGGCGGAGCAAAGATCCCCGGTTAACGGGAGTCCCTGTAAAAAGGAGCGAGTATAACAGGTTCGAAGTGTCACAGTGAATATTTATGTAGGTCAAATGTTAGCAAAATGTTTCTGACAGCCCTGTCAAACACTGCATCGGTGGGCCTAGAGAGGCTGTTTGTGTTCCGAGGGCAGTGCTCCTTCATCTTGAAAATGAATACGGATTAAATGACAGAATGGCAGAACCCAAAGTTACGCCACGTCCTGTGGCTTCTGGATTGGTGAGGTGCGGCTTCTGTGGATAATGAGCAGAAAACAGATAACGTTCATTTCAGTTGCTGGAATGAAACAAGACTCACGCTGACAAATTTACATTCCTGATAACTGCCTAGAGCACCTTGATTTCCTAGTGGAAATAAAAGGGAAATGTTTCATTTGAGGGAGGTGGTGTTAGACCTGCCAGTAATAGTAAATAAAAAAACCAAGCATATCCCATTGTGATTATCATGAATAGTACTTATAATATCTTGAATGTGTTGGGTAACTTGGCAAAGCACCACTTAATCCAGCAGATAAATCATCAGTTTCATTTTGCAGGGGACCCTGGGAGGTTTGGGAGATTTGTCCAAGGTCATTGTCTAGGACTAGAATCTGGATTTACTGCTTCCGCCCATTACTGTCCTTTGGCTGAGTGATCAAAGCATTGCAATCACTGTATCTGCTTCTAGATTATAAACTCATCTAATAAATGCAAGTTGCAGAGCAATTCATTTTAACACTGCTTCTAATATCAAGCACGATAGGTACAATTATCAGGTAATCTCTTTTAAATAATTGTGGTTTATCCTATTTTTCCACAGTAGAAAGCATCCCAAATTAAGATGACAGTGCAAGCCACCCCTGACCCTCAATTTCTTAGCAATTGTTCCTTAACTAAATTTTGTTGCAGCCTTATAGGTAAAGTATTGCTATTTTATAAATGAATAAAGCAAGGTGCACAGAAAATGATTCCTATATGTTCAATTGGTTGGTCTGATGATTCTGAATGATATTGTTTATTAATCGATTCAAACAATTATTTGGCTATTTGGGGGATTACACTGCCTGCTAATTTGACTACTCTTAAGCATCTTGTATATATGTATAGCTTTATACCAAGTCATCTTCTGATTAGGTGAATTGTGGAGTGAAACAGCATTTTTTTTTTAATTTAAAACTTGCAGATAAATAGAAAATCATTTACATCAGGTTCTGAAGTGCACGTCCTAATTTTTTTTTTTTTTAGAGGTTTGGCTTTCTGATTATTTTAGGAGGTGCTAACAAATTGACTTTATCACTTAAATACATATATGTGTATAGATGACTGGGGAATAAGGATAAATACTAAAAATTATACATTTATTATTATGTGTAATTAGTGATGTTGACATATTCAGTTAAACCAGTTAAACCAAATGCAAATTCAGTTTTGTAAACCAAATTCAGTTAAACCAAATGCAAGACAAAAATGATTGTATACTTTCTATTTCTTATGCTTCAGCCTACTGATTTTGTTTAAGTCTTTATCAAGCTTCTTCCATGTCATTTCACCAGCTTTTGAAACTAACTCCTTTTCCAGAGGAAAAAAAAGAAAAAGAAAAAAATTTACCATTATTCTATTACTTTGCTTGTTCATTATTACTGTCTTCTAGGTTGGGGAATAGAAAGAAAAACGAACAAAAAGGTAAATAAAATACTTCATGTCAAAACCTGTCCTGTGCGTGGGCACCGCCTTTATCACATGGGCAGATAAATAAGCCCTCGACTGCACTTGATCTGAGAAGAGCCACAGAAAGCCAATAATATGAATGTAAAGGCTTGTCTCTGTATATGCCCACTATTTTTTGCATGTTTCTTCTTACATAAGGAAAAATTTTCTTTAAAAATGTATTTTGAACACATTTTTTGATTATTAAAGTAATACATTTTCTTTAGAAATTTTAGACAATTCATAAAAGTACAAGAAATCAAATAAAATTATTCCCTTAATCTTACTATCCAGAGGGAGTCAGCATTAATATTTTGGTATAATTCTTTCAGAGACGAAGGAAATAATTTTTTTTAACTGAATATAATATGGAGCCTATCTTACTTAGAAAATTTGGATTATACTTTACATATAATTTGTATTTGGCTTTTTACACTTCACAGTATATTGTGAGCATTCCCCACATCGTTAAATATTCTTCTGAGTAACCAGAGTAGATCAGCAATAGTTCACTTAAAACAGTGAACAAGCTGCATTAAAAACCAGCCAGAGCCTTACCAAAGAGCTGATGCTATGAATACCAATCATAGCTTAGTTGCTGTTCCATATGTTAATTTAATTTGACAGAGTAAGAGTCTTTGAAGTCCTAATTCTCTTTTGCACCCAATAAACCAGTTTTTATAGTGCCTGAACTTTTAGACATCAGCCTGCAGCTAAACTCATGTCGGGAAGTTGCCATGAGGTCACATGTAACAATGGATGGAGGGGGAGTTCCTCTGGAAGTCTTGTGAGAGAGGTGAGGGAGACTGGGAGGGATTACTCTGGGCGGGGGAGGGGGGGTCAGTGCCTCTGGCGAGAGCATCTTATAGGCATACAGATTTGTTACCATCTTACGTGAGCCCTTGAAGGGTGATTCCTACAGAAGTGGGTCCTCAGTAGCCCAGCAACATTCTTTAATAAGTATTTATGTACATCTTTGGGTTTATTTGTGGGCTCCGTGGCTTTAGAAGGGAAAAGCTAAGCAGAAGTCTCAATGGTGTGTGGTTTTTGCTTCCCATACTTGAGCGAGAAGAAAATCCTAGAGTCTTCCCCACCATCAACACTTAGAATTCAAATTGTCACAGAATGTTTAGAGAGATATTTTTGTTTGAGTGCTGACTAGAGTTGGTGGAACTGATTAGAGAGGTGGAGGAGAAAAGGGCATTAAAGAAGGGGATGAAAATGAAAGAGCTTAAGAATAAATGATGCTGAACATTAAGTCCTATGGGGAAAGGATTTTGAGTTTTCTTTTCTTATTCTTTTTTAGATTGTAAGTTCTTTGAGGGCAAAAGAGCATGTTTATAAGGTTTCATATGCTTAGGAGTTGACTGTTAAGAGTCTTAATAGTCATTCCAGAGGCTCAACATTAAATATAGTGTTGTAATTGCTACAAACATTAAAGATCGATAGCTTTTCAAATCAGGCTTCGCTCACAATGGCTGCTCATCTACAACGTGCCGCACCCATGCTAGCAACTTGTTCCAGTGGTGAATGGGCAGTCCTTGAGGCTTAAGACGATGGAAATCAAGCATGTGAACTGTGCACTTCAATTAAAAGGGGTCAGTCCTCTGCTGGAGTCTTGTGCTGAGTGTTCTGGGCCTCCCAGCATTTGTGTGAAGTTAGATCACTCAACGATTAACGAGCATGAGGGAAAATGATGGAGAGATTCAAATAGGAGTCTGTGCTCCTCTTTGGAAGCACCTGGAAGGCCTATTCTTTGGGGAGTTCATTAATGACAGCAGTTTGGGAATAGGGAGCAGAAAGATAGAGTGGCCCCTGAGGAGACACACAAGCCAACATTTAGGGAAATCGGTCATTAACAGGAAATTATTGGACAAGTGCTTAATTTTTCCAGTAAGGATGTTTCTAGGTAACATTCCTGTTGTGGCTGAGTGGTTCTGGGATGTGGTAGACATGGGATTAGGCAGCTGCACTGGAGAATCATGATGTCATTGGGTTTCCGACATAATTTCGAGTCCTCCTCCTGCCCCTGGGTGGTATCGACTACCACTGTGACTAAAGTTCCATTTTGGCAGTCCCTTTCGGCTCCTACCACTGCTTCCCAGTCTTCACAAATGTAGCTTGACTGCCTCTTGATACTAACTTACTCAATTTTTACGCCTTTAAATGAGGTTGACACCATACCTGTCTTAAACCCATCTGTGCTGATATAACACAGTACCACAGGCTGGGTCACTTATAAACATCAGACATTTATTTTTCACAGTTCTGGAGGTTGGAAGTCTCAGATCACGGTGCCAGCATGGTCAGGTGAGGGCCCTCTTCCAGGCTGAAGACTTCTTGCTGTGTCTTCACATGGTGGAAGCGGCAAGCCAACTCTGGGGCCTCTTGCAGAAAAGCACCAATCCCATTCATGAGGGCGCTGCCTCATGACCTAGGCACCTCACAAAGGCCTCCGTCCTAATACCATTACTCTGGGGGTTAGGGTTTCAATGTATGTATTTGGGGTTGGGGGACACATTCAGACCATAGCAATGTCTATAGAGTCTTCCAATTAAGCATTTAGAAGAAACTGCATTCTATCCCTGTGGAGGAAGAAGGTCACATTAGACAATCAAGTGGACCAAGAATTTGCCTAAGACTTGGTGTGAATACATATGTGGGAGCTTACCTGACTGTAATGGTGAGTTACGGTACAGTATAAAGGGCACTCTGGATTGCCCATGCCTGACTTTGCAACAGCCATTACATACAAATGGCAACCTGTATATGACATGGACTTCCTCTTCCCCCTCAAGAACAGGTCCAGGAAACTGTTGGCCTGAGCCGTGAGCTGTTCCCCCCAACCTGGATTATCTCACACACCACTGTAGTTCTATTCTTAAGTCTGTTTGTTCTCTTCTGTGCAACTCTTGCTCATACATTCCTGTACTTTTCCTCATGTCATTAAAGTCTTGTTCTCTTGGCTTCTCCATGTTTCCTTTCTCCACATCTCTTCTTCTTTTATGTCCATTGTCTTTCTCTTTATTCTTTCCCTCTTTGCATTCTCACTGTGAGGTGACTGATCCCCGTTGTTGCTGGGAAGCGGAGTTAGACGTTCCTCTCTCGGCTCATCCACAGCACCTCCTACAGGTCAGGGTCACTGCATTGCAGCTATTTGTTTATACACCCGTCTCTGCCTTGAAGGGACTTTCAACTTTAGCAACTTACCTGGCATCTAATGGGAACTTAATAAATGCTTCTGTTTTTAAGCATCATAATTTCAGTAAGAAAGTTTATTCTGCTTTCCAGATAGTCAGTTTATGAACAGACTTTTGGAACCCAACTCCTGTGTAGGTTGAGGACTTCCTGCAATGTAGTCAAACTACAGCAAAAGGCTTTTTGTTACAGAACTATAATCTTGATGTACTTTGGCCCCACCTGAATTCCACTGTAATTGCCTTTACAACATATATCCTGCTATCACTTTTCTAACACCTTTATTGGAGTATAATTGCTTTACAATGGTGGTCAGTTTCTGCTTTATAACAAAGTGAATCAGCTATACGTACACTTATATCCCCCTATCCCCTCCCTCTTGCGTCTCCCTCCCACCCTCCCTATCCCACCCCTCTAGGTGGTCACAGAGCACCGAGGTGATCTCCCTGTGCTATATAGCTGCTTCCCACTAGCTATCTATTTTACATTTGGTAGTGTATATATGTCCATGCCACTCTCACTTCGTCCCAGCTTACCCTTCCCCCTCCCCATGTCCTCAAGTCCATTCTCTATGTCTGTGTCTTTACTCCTGTCCTGCCCTTAGGTTCTTCAGAACCATTTTCTTTTTTTTTTTAGATTCCATATATATGTGTTAGCATACAGTATTTGTTTTTCTCTTCTGACTTACTTCACTCTGTATGACAGACTCTAGATCCATCCACCTCACTACAAATAACTCAATTTCGTTTCTTTTTATGGCTGAGTAATATTCCATTGTATATATGTGCCACATCTTCTTTATCCATTCATCTGTCGATGGACACTTAGGTTGTTTCCATGTCCTGGTTATTGTAAATAGTGTTACAATGAACATTGTGGTTCATGACTCTTTTTGAATTATGGTTTTCTCTGGGTATATGCCCAGTAGTGGGATTGCTGGGTCATTTGGTAGTTCTATTTTTAGTTTTTTAAGGACCCTCCATACTGTTCTCCATAGTGGCTGTATCAACTTACATTCCCACCAACAATGCAAGAGGGTCCCCTTTTCTCCACACCTTCTCTAGCATTTATTGTTTGTTGATTTTTTGATGATGGCCATTCTGACCGGTGTGAGGTGATATCTCATTGTAGTTTTGATTTGCATTTCTCCAATGATTAGTGATGTTGAGCATCCTTTCATGTGTTTGCTGGCAATCTGTATATCTTCTTTGGATAAATGTCTATTTAGGTCTTCTGCCCATTTTTGGATTGGGTTGTTTGTTTTTTTGATATTGATCTGAGTGAGCTGCTTGTATATTTTGGAGATTAATCCTTTGTCAGTTGCTTCATTTGCAAATACTTTCTCCCATTCTGAGGGTTGTCTTTTCGTCTTGTTTATGGTTTCCTTTGCTGTGCAAAAGCTTTGAAGTTTCATTGGGTCCCATTTGTTTGTTTTTGTTTTTATTTCCATTTCTCTAGGAGGTGGGTCAGAAAGAATCCTGCTGTGATTTATGTCACAGAGTGTTCTGCCTATGTTTTCCTCTAAGAGTTTTATAGTGTCTGGCCTTATATTTGGTTCTTTAATCCATTTTGAGTTTATTTTTGTATACAGTGTTAGGGAGTGTTCTAATTTCATTCTTTTACATGTAGCTGTCCAGTTTTCCCAGCACCACTTATTGAAGAGGCCCTTTTCTCCACTGTATATTCTTGTCTCCTTTATCAAAGATAAGGTGACCATATGTGCATGGGTTTATCTCTGGGCTTTCTATCCTGTTCCATTGATCTATATTTCTATTTTTGTGCCAATACCATACTGTCTTGATTACTGTAGCTCTGTAGTATAGTCTGAAGTCAGGGAGCCTGGTTCCTCCAGCTCTCTTTTTCTTTCTCAAGATTGCTTTGGCTATTTGGGGTCTTTTGTGTTTCCATACAAATCCTGCTATCATTTTAAAAAGGTTTAGTTCTGAACACATCCGCTGACAGAGGATTTGTTTTGCTTTCTTTTCTAGGAAACTGTAGCTTAGCAAACTCTTAGACTGTCTGACTTTTTCTTACTTTTAACTGTTGATTAATTTTTTAAGAAAACAAGTAAATAGATTAGTTTTGTTTATATATTATACTCAATAATTACATGTTAGCAATTTAATAATTTTAATAGCAGAGAGTACTTCTAAATCTTCTACTATTTGTTTGCATGTAAACCCTGTACCTAGGTGCTGCAATACTTTCAAAAGAGCACATCAAAGTAATTGTTTTGCCTGGTGCCTGTACAAATTTCTGCTGGGACCTGTCCCATTTAATATAAATTATATTACCTGTGGAATCTAAGAGGATGTAAGGTGTAACATGCCCTGAAGGCAGGAAATTTAAACTATGGATTGTCCTTTTTAGAAAACTTTGGTTTGTTCCTGTAATATGGGATACTTAGCATCCCTAATTTCTGTTTAATCTTTTTACAGGCATATTTTGAATTTTGCATTCGTGTGGAAGACAAGTTCAAAAATCCTGTTATTCTCTCAGGTTAATATGAAAATGAAAACAATCTAAAGCTAGTGGTACTAAGGCTGTACCTGGCTTGGTGACATGGGGAAGAGATGCCATTATCTGAATAAACAGACCCCCCCAAAAAAAAAGAATGAAAATAGACCTTAGACCTAATTTAACCAAATCATCATGCTTCAAGCCTGATGACATGCCTCTGTTTTGCCTACAGAGACATGAATTTAGGGGTAGATCATCTGTAGGCAGGAATTATGGAGTCATAAACCCCATATTCGTAAATCCATTGCACGTAATTTTATACCCTGCTTACAGGACCAAGATGTTAGACTCACACCATGTGGCAGGAACACATGCCTGCCCAGATATGCACATGGAGAGCTCTGGCCTTCCAAATGCATTCACCTCTTCGGAGACTCCCTGACTGGCCTCCCTAGTGCCCTGTGGTCAGCTCCTTGGGCCCATGTGGTCCTAGAATATGAGATTGCTGCATATATATTGTCTTGGGTGTTGAATGTGTAGAAGAAACACTTTCACTAGGACAAAAAAAAAGAGATCGATAAAAATTAATGGTACAAAAGATAATATATTGAGAAGATGTAGAGAGGCAGAAAGGAGAGAGAGACAGAGAGAAACAGAGAAGGAGGGAGGGTGGGAGGGAAGACTAGAGAAGCTAAGAGCAAAGCTCTAAAAGTACAAGGCTCCTATCCTCCCCCCCTCTTTGTGCCCCAGATGGTTCTTACATTCCGTCACACTCAGCTCACAGTCTGGCCTTGAGCACTTATCCATGGGACACCATAGCTGAAAAAATTCTCCTTTCCTTCCACCAGTGGGAGGAAGGGGCTCTGTTCAATCTTTTAATTCAGTCATTGTCTTACCATTCTCATAAGACAGGTCTCCATCACCAGGAACAGAGACTTTCTTCAAATCTTTTTTCTTTTTTTCTCCAATAAGCCAAGTATCCTCTCTAGAAGTCAGATATTACAGTTCTGAACAATAGTTACCACATACTCAAGTACTGTGTTAAATCTTTTATCTCTTACTTAAAAATCTTGACATCTTAGTCTTCACTCCTGTAAAATAGATACTGTTGTCACAACTTTATTGATTACTGAATAAGATACGATATAGCTTTAGGCACGAATATAAACACGTATAGTTGATAATTCTCCATAAAGCCTGCTGTTTTCCCTTTGCTCCTGTCTGCATCTCTCTCTGTCCTGCTTCTGTGGGCTCTGATTTTCCATGGATATCTTCAGGTAGGAACTTTGGGTACTGGATCCTGGGCCACTTTTTACGGTTTCCTCCCTTTTTTCCTTTTTACAATAGCTCCTTATGAGTTCTCAGAGCACTTTCCAACTTAAACTGAAATGCACATCTCCATTTCTTTTGGTTTCTTACATGCGTCCCCTTTCCT
This sequence comes from Mesoplodon densirostris, assembly GCF_025265405.1. Lineage (NCBI taxonomy): Eukaryota > Metazoa > Chordata > Mammalia > Artiodactyla > Ziphiidae > Mesoplodon > Mesoplodon densirostris. The sequence goes on along the minus strand of NC_082671.1, from coordinate 37,062,845 downwards.
TAAAAAACAACTAAGTACCCTTTGTTCCCTGGGTTGACTGAATTCAGAGGGCCCAAATCCAACTCTTAAGTTTTTGAACTGTATAGACTAAGAAGTAGCAATTACTAGTCACTGAATGTCAGTGGTTAAGAGACTTGATTTTCAGCCTTTCATAGACCCCCAAACCCCACTTAAGTTTATTTCTTGCAGCATTGGAGTCCCCACCAGACTCTGCAACAATGGTCAAGATCCTCATGAGTAATAGCATCAAGAAATAAGGTTTGGGCTTCCCTGGTGGCGCAGTGGTTGGGAGTCTGCCTGCCGATGCAGGGGACGCAGGTTCGTGCCCCGGTCCGGGAAGATCCCGCATGCCGCGGAGTGGCTGGGCCCGTGAGCCATGGCTGCTGAGCCTGCGCGTCGGAGCCTGTGCTCCACAACGGGAGAGGCCACAACAGTGAGAGGCCCGCGTACCACAAAAAAAAAAAAAAAGAAAGAAGGCTTCAGAAGTATGACAGACATTTTCTCATCCTAAAAACTGATGTATATCTAATAGAAATTCCACTCTTCATTTCAACACAAGACTTTGTATATCCAGATCACTTGGAATACTATGATAACTTAGGCACAAGCAAGTTTAGAAGATGCCTCTGTGCTCAAATGTTGGGTCTGGGAAACAGCTAGCTGGGTTTTGTTGTTAGAAAAACAGATATTCAAAGGTCGGGGTAGCAGAAACACTATCTCTATCACTTCACTTTAAAGTTAGTTTTAGATAAAAGGATAACTTAATAATGGGCTGGTTGTTGGGAGGATCAGGCTTCTAAAAACCTTAATATGCTTTCAACTTTCCCCGGAAGCAGGTGACAGGGTAGTTACCATCCACATCCTCTTCTCAACAGAGCAGCTTCTCTGTTGGCACATTGCTTGGCAGAGCTCCAAGGAGAGCTGTGTGATGACAGCGGGATTAGGATGCAGGAAGCAGGGCTGGGTCAGAGGCTCTAAGTTGCCTATTTCTCCTAGTCCCTTAGTATGGTCAATTCCACTAATGCAGCTTATCCCTAAAGCCAAGCCTGCTAATGAGCACTTGGGCATTTGAATTCCCATCATATCAAACAATTTCATTTGAGACCCTTTTCCATCTCTGTCATACTTGTAATGATGGGATCCCTTACACTGTAGCTTCCTTGCCTCCCTTAAAGACTAGAGTATCTGTGTAGAAATAATACCATACATGGTGAAGGCTCCATCTTGTTGAATATCCAAGATGTGGAATTCATCACATTGAGCTCTATGTTGATCAATGATTTCATGCTTGAAATTGTTTTATAAGCATGGCCCAATAGGAATGAGGCTCTTATGGTGGCATCTCTATGCTAAATTCTGCTCTCTGTGGATCTGGGTATATTTACAGTTACAGATGCTATATTATATAGAGTTTCTAGTGTAAATCAGGGCTTCAGACTGTGATTCCTGACTTAGACACCGTAGCTCTCTTCAATTTTATTATCTATAACTATGTTTTCTTCCCATTAGTTTTTCTGTGCATGGTCTCTTTATAATCCCAAAACACCCAATAATTGCAATCCTTAGCACATTTCCCAGAATGATTCTTAAGGTAAATAATAAATGTTTTTAAATCTCTTTAAATTTCTCCATATTATTTTGGAAAACTAAACAATGAAAAGTTTTCTAAATGTTAAAGTGAACTTGATATGTTTTTTATATTTTGTCATTTACTTCTCCAGAGGACACACTACTTTAAGATTTTTCAGTGCTGTGAAAAAAGAGATAAAGAATTATGATCTCCTCTGTTTCAAATGTGGATAAATGAATGAATAAACAAATGGAGGAAAGAGCATTCTCTGGGTTCAGCCTTCATAGTGGGCTTCAACAACACGAAGAACAAAAGCCTTTAGACATTGCTTCCCACTCTCTAGAACCATGAGGAAGCCAGTCTCATCAGCGTGTCTGTAGAGGGACACGGGTGTCCTAGACACGTTGGTCCTTTTTATTGTTCTCTTACTCTGAATGATCAGTTTTCTTTAGCAATTCTTCTGCCCCCCTTGCAAGCAATCTCTGGAGTTTACAGGTGATTCACATCAAAGTTAAGGGAACAACCGGAGGTGGTATGGTTGACAGCCAATGCTGAGAATGTGGTTGAAAATGCAGGTTAAGATTCTGGAAAGAATCCTGGACCGGAGATTCATTCAGAGACTTAGTGTCGAGTCTTAGCTCTGTCAGTTAGGAACTAGATAAGTTCCTTAGACTCTCTGGGCCACAGCTTTCATAACCCTAAAAATACAAATTGCAATAGGATGATAAAGCCTAATACATAGGGGAATTTGAAAACTAAATGAGGCATTAAATTTTCTAAAATGAGATTACTGTTAAATCCATATAAATATAAGGTAAAAAAACTGCTCTGAGGATTACCAAAGCCCCTAAAGTGGTCATTTAGCACTTATGTATTCCTGCTCTGAGGCAGGATCACACTTAAATTCTTCTTTTCAGATAAAAATCTAAATATATTGCTTGAAAATACCTTCAGAGAAGGTGAGGCTGTAGAACTTGGCTCCACAGAAATGGTTACACTAGACATTGAAACAAAAGTGTTTTCAATATTTGTAATCATGATCCTCTTGTTTTTTATTTATTTCCCCATCCAACATTTCTTTCCTTCTCCCATTCCTTCTGCCTTTTTTTTTTTTTTTTGGCTGCCTTGGGTCTTTGTTGCTGCTCGCGGGCTTTCTCTAGTTGCGGCAAGTGGGGGCTACTCTTCGTTGCGGTGCACGGGCTTCTCATTGCGGTGGCTTCTCTTGCTGCGGAGCATGGGCTCTAGGCACGTGGGCTTCAGTAGTTGTGGCTCGCGAACTCTAGAGAGTAGTTGTGGTGCACGGGCTTAGCTGCTCTGCGGCATGTGGAATCTTCCTGGACCAGGGCTCGAACCCGTGTCCCCTGCATTGGCAGGCAAATTCTTAACCAGTGCACCACCAGGGAAGCCCTTTTGTGCTGTTTTGTAGCATGCCATTCTGTGGCAGTTCTTCTCTTCCTTCTCTCTGATGAATTCCTCCAGCGGTTTCCTTCATTTTAAGCAAACCCCACTTATCGTCTTCTCCCAGAGTCAGACGTCTTGACTTCTGCACAGGAAGAAAATTCCACAGTGTTCCTCAGCCACTAATTCCAACACATGTAACATTCTGAGAAGGAAGCTTTCCTTCGTGTTGCAGTTGAAGCCCATTTCCTATTCTTATTTCTTCAGAATAAGTTTCAAAACAGCTGGCTGCCGTCCTTTAAGTCTACCCTTCCCAGACATTACTTCACAAACATCTCACTTTTCAGTCTATTTTGTCAAGCATGAGTTCTAGAAGTTCCTTTAACTTTTTCTCATCAGGTATATATTGTTCAGCCTTTTAATAAGCAGCATGATGTGATTGAAAGAATATGGTCTTTGCAGTTAGAACTGGGTTTGAATATGCGCCACGGGACTCGGAGTGCCTGACTTCTCTGAACTGCAGTTTCCTCAGCTGTCAGGTGCGGTTAATGGGACCTATGTCATATGGTCCTTGTCGGAATTGATGTAATGTTTCTAGTGTATAATCGATGCTCTGATAAATATTACTTCCCTCTCCCTGTGACCCTCCTCTACATCAGGTCACTATTTTCTACTAGTTTGGAGCCTAGGATTGATCGGAATTTGAAATAATTCTGCCTACTCATCCTCCCAAGACATTCTTTTTATCCCCTCCATTATGCTGTTTCATCACTAGATCTCCTCTGAGGTATTCATGCCATTTCCATATGCCCTCTGATGCTATGTCCACACAGACAAGCTACTCCCAAGAATCAGCTCTGAAAAGAGAACACCCCAAGGAAACAATATGCAAAAAAGTCACTTAATTGGCTTTGGAGGAGTCCAGGATAGCTCTCTTTTTTTTTTTTTTTTTTTTTTTGCCATGGTTTCCTTTTTTTTTGTTTTTAACATCTTTATTGGAATATAATTGCTTTACAATGGTGTGTTAGTTTCTGCTTTATAACAAAGTGAATCAGTTATACATATACATATGTAGCTTTTGACCTCATTTTCACCTCAAAGAGTTACCCAAGTTACCTCTGTGTGGCTTCTTGGTGGCTCTCTCCTACATAGGACCTGTCAGATGTCCTTCATATCGTTTTCAGAACTGAGTTACTCATTCTTGGGTTTCCACCTGAGGTCTAGATGAATCCCAGGACGCATTTTCACTGCTGCTCTGTGTGGCACCCTTGTGCAGATTATAAAAGGCACCCATTCTCAGCAGGTGCACCACCATGCCTGGGAGGATAGCCTGAGGGTTAAAGGGTGGACTGAACTTTCAGCACCCTTGTACGGATTTAACCTTTTTGTAGAAACCAGAGTGTTGGCTCTGATGTGGTTTAACGTCAGAAAACAGATGCTGAAGAAGTACTCCCTATCTTTGTCTCTTTGGTGTCATCCAACGTTAACCTTCCTTTCTCATTCCGTTGGCCTCCTCCTTTTCTTGTATCTGTTATTCCCAATACAATGTGTAATAACATTGCCTTCCCTGCTTCAGTTTGCCGCAGTTACTTCTACTGATTCTAGCTGTTTCTTTACATGCACTTTTGAATACCTGCCTTGATTTTTTTTTTTTTTTTTTTTTTTTTTTTGGTGGTACGCGGGCCTCTCACTGTTGTGGCCTCTCCCTTTGCAGAGCACAGGCTCCGGACGCACAGCTTCAGCGGCCATGGCTCACGGGCCCAGCCACTCCGCGGCATGTGGGATCTTCCCAGACCGGGGCACGAACCCGTGTCCCCTGCATCGGCAGGCGGACTCTCAACCACTGTGCCACCAGGGAAACCCCTGCCTTGATTTTTATTTTGTGTAGAGTTACTCTGTGTTTAAATGCTAGGCAATTTGGGATTAAGCCAAATAGATTTTCCTGAAATTTCCAACATTCTATTCACAGATTCTTTTTCAAAGCAAATTGGCAAATTCGACATAGTTAGTTCCTTTCAGGGTTGTTTCTGCCTCTTTTCCACTCTTCCTCTGGAGGTGACTCTAATGAGTATCTAAAATGGCTTAAACTGAGGTAATAGAAGGACAATGGGGAGGGGTTGCCAAGAGAATTCCATAATCCACACGCTGAAAACCTTCCCAGGATGTGGGAGCTCAGTGGTCCTGAGAGGAGTTCTCTGCTCTCTTCCTTAGCAGGAAAGAAGATCCCTTTCCACTAAGCTCACAACTTTGTGTAAGTCCCACCTAGAACAATAAGGAGGTGCTTTGAACAATTAAGTTGTCCAAAGCTTAGTCAAACCAGTTGTGACGATCAGTGAACTTATAAGTCTCAGCCAGCTTCTTCTCATATCCAGTAACTGATGGTTCTTCTGAAATTCATCTCAAGAAGGTAGAAGAAAATTTTAATGCAAAAAAGGGGATCAAAATTAAGAAATGAGAAGCCAGAGACAAACTTTTCTGACAGCTTGATGTACTGCACTGAAGATAAGTCTTGTGGTGGATATGCTTGGGAATGCCATTATTAAATTTACCTTGCTTCTATTTTTCTTCATCTATTTCTTTTTTTTTTTTTTTTTTTTTTGCCGTACGCGGGCCTCTCACTGCTGTGGCCTCTCCCGTTGCGGAGCACAGGCTCCGGACACACAGGCTCCGCGGCCATGGCTCGCGGGCCCAGCCGCTCCGCGGCATGTGGGATCTTCCGGGATCGGGGCACGAACCCGTGTCCCCTGCATCGGCAGGTGGACTCTCAACCACTGCGCCACCAGGGAAGCCCTCTTCATCTATTTCTAATGTGCCCGTTAGGCCAGTGCCTCCCTGGGAACATAATAATAAAACAACTACTGAGTGAAGTAAATAGAAAAACCTAAGAAGTATTTGTATAACTTCAGCTTGAAGCATTTCTTTCATGCTCTACAAATCACCAGAAGACATGTGATGGGAACCGTTCCTGATCCATTTTAGGATGTGCAGGGCATCCCAAGAAAGTTTTCCTGTTTATTACTTCTCTGAGTGTGTTAATACGTAGATATTTTTACTTTGAGATAGTTAATATCTGGAATAGTTCTTCAACAGGGAAAATGGTGGTGAAAGATTGGATCTGAGGAGATGCTGCAGAAAGAGAGTTAATAGGGCTTAGTAGAAGACTTGAGGGAAGAGTGCCGGGCAAAGGGGACCATGAATGCAGAGGGGGCTGGTGGAAGATAGATCTGAGGGACTGAGGACACCAGTGCCTCTGTGGCTGATGGGGAGATAGCCAGCAGCCGGGCCTGGGGAGGGGGTGGAGAGATGATACAGTCTGGTTTTGACATGTTGGTTTTAGATGGCAGTGAAATATCTAATCTGTGTAGTTCGTAGACATTGGGAAATAAGGGACTGAAGAGAAAGTGAAAGGTCAGGGCTGAAGATGGGGCTCTGGGGCTCCTCTGAGTACAGGTTCTGATTGAAGCCACGTGGGTGCCTCAAGGGAGTGAGCAGAGAAGGAGGAGAACAGCAGGGAGCCTGGGGCTGAGCCCTTGGGGCGCTAAGTGATGGTGCGTGGAGGGAGGAGGGGGGAGTTGAAGAAGAAAGAAAAAGTAAGTGGAGGTATTTGAGAGTCTGTGGCCTCAGTCCCACGCCGCTGAGTCCATGAAGAGGTTGGGAAGCCCATCGAGGTGTGGAAGGCAGCTGGATCCCTAGAACTGGGACGCTGCTAAGAAGTTCAGTAAAGTGCCTTGGTGGTGTTTGATGACTCATAAAAGGGACAAACAAAAGCTAGGACTTCGAGACAGAGGCACACTCGGGGCAGAATCTGGGTCTGATCATCTTGAATGAATGAGTGAGTGAATGAATGAATGAATCAGTCACATAAGCAGATATAGGTGATCATGGGTTTTTGTCCATAAAAAAAGAGGATAATAGCATAGTACTCAACTGTGCCTATAAAGTCGCTGACAGGCCTAACACGTACGACAGGCAGAAGGGAGAAGAGTTGAGAAAAGAAAGGAGAAGCGTCACTGAGGAGGAGAGGAGAAGACAGGGGTCATGAGCAAAGCTGACCTGTTCCTGGAGTGTGAAGTCGGAGAGATAAACAACCTCAGTGTTCGGGTTTGGCCTTGAATTTGTTTGACTGTCTAGCTGTTTCCCGAACATTCATCTTTTCCCTCGGATGGAACTTTAAGCTTCTTAGCAGAGACCAAAAAAAAACTCTTTTGTATATCTCTTTGGTACCTAATGCAGTTCTACAGCATTTATTCTACACTTAATGACAGATTGAGAGAAAGAGAGGCACGTTTTCAGTCATTTCTACAAGTGTATAATTATCCAGAAATTTAGTCGGGGGAAACCTCCTTTTTTTTTTTTAATTGAAGTATAGTTGATTTACAATGTTGTGTTAGTTTCAGGTGTACTGTAAAGTGATTCAGTTGTATATATATATGTGTGTGTGTGTATATATATATTCTTTTGCAGATTCTTTTCCATTACAGTTATTACAAAATATTGCGTATACAGTACTATGTAGTACTATGCAGTGCTATACAGTACATTGTTGTTGGTTATCTATTTTATATATGAAACCTCCAGTTTTGATAAATCAAACTAAAACATCCCTAATCATCCCTTCTACACTCAGAGGAGACTTTTAACTTGGATTTTCTAAATCATTTACCCCAACCTCTTCCTCTAAAAGAATGTCTAGATGCATTGCTTGTGACATGTCCTTCAGAGCCAGCTATACAAACATCCTTCCTAATCTTAGCAAAATGCAGACACACGGCATATTTATATTTCAAGGATTTGAAATATGCTTCTCTCACTTCCCTCACTCTGATTTTTGTTCCATTTTCATAAGAATACCTGTAAGTATTTGCAGATGAATTAAAGACAGCATTGTTCTAGAGGGAAATCTGATGTCCATGTAATTTTGCAATAGGAGGACTTAAAAAGAGAGCTCAGGCTTGTTGATGTTGAGTGTACACATGGGAAACAAAAGCAAGGCTGGTGAGAAAATTTGGTGGAGGTGGTTAATTAATTTTGAACCTGGGAAATGCCTCTATAGTTAGTCTACAAGATCTCCTTTAAAGAATCCCAGACACCTGGAAAAATCAACGTTTTTATTTTCTACCAATTTATGTGCAGCAATGATCTGAATAAGAAAATGGTTCTGAAAGCATCAAACTGTAATTTTCTTATCATTTGAAAATGTCTGCACACATTTTTCTCAAACTTTTAAGAAAAGAAGTAAAATTCACCTGTAGGTAGAGATCAAGATGGAAGTGTTGACAAATATCCAGAGGCTGGAGACTCGGGAAATAGTCTTAGGAATGGCATCTGTATGTACCCTTAGTATGTTCTACCACCAGTGTTCCTAGAAGGGCAATGAATAGACTGTTGAAAAGGCAGCAATGTTACTTGTTTTATTAAATCTATAAAGGTTGCTGGCATCCATTTCCTGGCAGTCATTCCTGTTTTTAGGGGTGATGTCTGTGATATTGCAGAGCAAGAGATACCAGTGGGTCAACCATAACAAAGTGCCTCTAGATGTAAAAAAAATGTAGAACTACCATATGACCCAGCAGTCCCACTCCTGGGTGTATACCTGAAAGAAACAAAAACACTGATATGAAAAGATACATGCACCTCAACAATCATAGCAGCATCATTTACAATTGCCAAAATACGGAAGCAACCCAAGTGTCCATCAACAGATGAATGGATAAAGAAGATGTGGTATATATATACAATGGAATACTATTCAGCCATAAAAAAGAGTGGAATTTTGTCATTTGCAGCAACATAGATGGATAATGGAGGGTATTATGCTAAGTGAAATAAGTCAGACAGAGAAAGACAAATACTGTATGATATCACTTACATGTGGAATCTAAAAAATACAACAAACTAGTGAATAAAACAAAAAAGAAGCAGACTCACAGATACAGAGAAGAAACTAGTGGTTACTGGTGGAAATGGGAGGGGAGAGGGGCAAGATAGTGGTAGGAGATTAAAAAAAGCATTATTATGGGATTATATGAAATCATGTGTGTGAAACTTTTGAAAATTGTAAAGCACCTTAGAATTTAAAGAAACTTTCTTGCGATTAAAAAAAAAAAGTTTCTGCAGGAAGGAAAGGGTACCACTCTGGTAAATCTCTCAGGAGGATAAGAAAGAAAAGGGAGGGCCAGACAGTCTTCGTTCATGTGATAGAACTTTCCCACAGAAAATGGATGAATATCAGATAAGAACTTTTATCAGACCTCATGGATTTTACAGCCACATCTCTGTGGGAATACTATGCAGCATAGATTCGCTAAATCCCAAACATGGATGACGGAAAGCACTATAAAAATATAGACTGGCACCCTGAGAAGAACAATAGCCAGTCTTCGTTAATCACACTGATATAAACACTAGACGTTGTGGTGTGCTTGTTAAATGACACATAAGATAGTATGACTAATGAAAGTATAGCAGTAGCCCAAGAGCTCCTGGCCCAAAAGGAAGCTCAAGTGAATTAGACAAGATATTGAATAAAGACATGGTAGTGGTCCTAATGGAAAGCCAAATATATGCTGATCCACTTTTCTATGTCTGCTTTTGTCAGGCTTTCTTAAGACTGTGGAGGAGCCTTGAGCATGACTGCAGAAGACAGGTACCTATAGTCAGTTAATTCCCAGCTCTAGAAGCAAGAGGAAGTTGGCAACCGAGGAGATGCTTTCACTGATAAGGGAAGGTGTTTCCAGCACAGATCTTTGCAGATGAAATAAAATGTATGAAACAGAAACTAAACATTATTCAAAAGCTAATGCAATAATCCTTCAACATGTATGTAAATCAGCTGTTTTCCTTACTCTGGAAGACAGAGAACAATGTGGAAGGGTGTGGCATGTTCTATTACTTGCCATTAAATTGATGAGAATTAGAACATCTGAGAATCCATCAACACCACTGAAAGACATGTCATAGAATCAAGTAAGGGGTAGAGTATGTATATAAATGACAAAATAGGACCAAAAACTGTCACCGGGTGGTGTTCAGATCTGCTCTGTTTATTTGTGGCCTTATTTAACCTGTTTTACCTCAATCTGTAAAGGATTCAGGCTATAAAAAAGAACACGAGGGCTTCCCTGGTGGCGCAGTGGTTGAGAGTCCGCCTGCCGATGAAGGGGACACGGGTTCGTGCCCTGGTCCGGGAAGATCCCACATGCCGCGGAGCGGCTGGGCCCGTGATCCATGGCCGCTGAGCCTGCGCGTCCGGAGCCTGTGCTCCGCAATGGGGGAGGCCACAACAGTGAGAGGCCCGTGTACCGGAAAAAAAAAAAAAAAAAAGAACACGAAGGACCTCGGACAACCCAAGTTTTCAGTGACCAGAGGTGGACTCTAAGATCTGTAACACTGAGTGGTTGCTATTTTTCTTAGGCACAAAGTTGAATTCTGGTTCCTGGAAGCTGATGTTTGGGAGGAAACCATTCAGTCTGTGGATGAAGGGAGGCAACACAAAGCCAGCAGTCCCAGCACAATGCGACCTCCTTGTCCCCTAGTGGAGGTTTACGTAGACACTCTCTGTAGGAGACTAAACAATTGTTTTGGCTTCTCTGTGAAAATAGCCATCACAGGAGGGATGACTCCTGGGGGAAAATTGGAAAGGCAGTTAACCTCTCCCACAGGAAAGGCTTGCCTCTCAATAGGAATACAGTTTTAGGAGCAATCTCCAAACCTGAGCAAAATATTTCCTGGATTTAGAGACTGAATTTGGGGGTTGCCAAATCCTCATAAAACATCAAGGGTCTACTAAAATATAATAGGAAATGATGGAGAAAAGAAAAATAGACAAGGAAAATGTAAAAGATTTTACAGAGTGTGTATTTTAGATCCAATTCTCCTACTACTAACCATGTGACCTTGGGAAAATCTGACCACTTCTTTGGTGTCTCCAATTGGAATCGAGGGGAAATTGCTCCTTCTCAGTAATTGGTGTGCCCTAGAGAAGGGTGGCTGGCTCCTCTGGCTGATTTAATTGTAAATTCGGGTCCAGTAAAAGAGAAGCAAAAATTCCCTACAGCCATATGTACATGTATATATAGGAGCCATAAGAAGGCTCCTCAGGGAATAAGAGGACAAGATTCTAGGTCCTTTCCCACTCCCAAACCACAGCACCTCTGTCTTTATCATTTATACAAATTGATGTTCTAAGACTGTGTGTGGGAAGAAGGGGAAGTGGAAGGGTTCTTTGATGAAGGAACACTGGTCACCCATGATGGGCTTCCCTGTATTATATGCAGGTCACTGTCAGTTCTCTGCTTTCAGGGAATAAGCTGGTACCGTCTTCGGCTCCTCATGCCAGCTCTGGCCCTGAACTAGGCAAACAAAATATGTTAGGATGCTGAAGAGCAAACAACTGTCTGACTTGCCTGGTGAGTACCTTAAGCTCCTGTAGGTTCCTGTACCCAGGGGGAACCAAGAATAAGCGTGTTAGGACACCAATAGAAGTGCCATTTTATGGCTTCAAATGGGAGCTCTAGAGGTTGTCTGATCAGAGATGCCAAACTTTCACACCCCTCAGAAAGCTTTCCCCAGTGGCAGCCCCAGCCTGCCTGGGAAGGTACTACCTAAGAGTAACTAAAATTTCTCCTGCTGTTACCAAGATTCCTTTTGTCATGGTTTATTCAGGGCCGTGGAAGCTTTGCCTAGTACCTACTGTCCTGCATGTTATTGAAACTAGGTTTTAAATTCTTCACTTCCAATTAAGGTGTAAAATTATTTTCCTCTATCTTCATCTGACCTGCTTCTAATCCCATTGTTCTTTTTGCTGTCTGAAGATACTCTCCAATTTCTCCAACACATTAATTCCTGGACTGTAAATTGGATAGAGGGCAGGTACTCAAATTCTGTAAATGCCCTGTGGTTACAAATCCCAGGTGTCCTCTACCTTGGCTCAGCCTTCACAGGACCTGCGCACGTGCGCGTGCGCGCGCGCACACACACACACACACACACACACACAGTTCAGAGGTCACTCTAAACAACAGTATCTATGACGTCTCTGGCAGAGGGTACTTTGCTGTGCAGTGGAATAGAGTTGGCTCAGAGGTTCCTCCTGCCTTTACATCTCAAGATAATGTTCTCAAGTATATTTTCATATACACAAGTATCCAATTTACTTTCCCTTTCCTTCTCTCTTCCAACTCTTACAGAGTTTCAAATATTTATTTATTTATTTATGGTTGCCTTGGGTCTTCGTTGCTGCACACGGGCTTTCTCTAGTTGCGGCGAGTGGGGGCTACTCTTTGTTGCGGTGTGTGGGCTCAGTAGTTGTGGCTCGCGGGCTCTAGAGCACAGGCTCAGTAGTTGTGGCGCACAGGCTTAGTTGCTCCGCGGCATGTGGGATCTTCCTGGGCCAGGGCTTGAACACCATGTCCCCTGCATTGGCAGGCGGATTCTTAACCACTGCGCCACCAGGGAAATCCCTCAGGTTCTTTCAGAACATGTCTTCCCACTTTATTCCATGCCTCTTCTACCATTTTGTCCCATTGCTAGAGTGGCCCAGGCAATACACATATCAGAGAAGAGAGAAACCATATGTTTTGAGGTAAAATTTAAGGGAATGAAGCAAGAATGCCATTAATCTTCAGCCCTTGAAAATGCCTAGAAACTCCCATTCAGACCCTCCTCAAAAGTTTCCATCCACTGTCTTTTATTAAAATCTGGTATTCCTCAAATATCAGGTTCCAAAATGAATTTCAAAATTATTTCTTAGGAACCTTTAACTCCTTTAATTAACTGTGAATAGCTCAAGTGTTTCTTTCTGTCATTTCTGTTATAAATGTGCTACACTTTATGTTATAGACTTTTGTCCCCAGCCTGAGAATCTAACCACCATTTATACCTTCGTTCACTCAAAGGAAATTATCTAACAAATTTGAAAAAAACTGACACCCAACTCAACTGTTGGACTGGTTCTGTTCTAATAAGGGTTTGGTTAGCCCAGAGCAGGAGGAAATAGTCCTCTAGCCTGTGAAATACAGCTAAGGAAAACATCACAGGTAGAGCAAGGAAATTTCATTTCTGAGACCTTGGAAAGTAATTGGACTTGCAATTTAGGGGTGTGTTTAGGATCGATAATCAGCAGTCTGGATGCCAAAGTTCTGGTTCTGCTCCTGAGGCCATCTTTACCTTTAGGGAAGTGTACTGCTTGCAGCTCATCATATTTGTCTTTGAGTCTAATACAAGACTTCATAGTAGGGCACTTAGTAATTGCTCCTTGAACTGAATTTCACCCGAAGCTAATTAATGGTTCTTCACCATCAGATTTGGAGTAAAAATGAAATTAAATGAAAATCATTCTAAAGTACTCAGGTTAAATCGCCTCAAATAATGATTTAAATTTTCAGTGAGTGGGAGGATGCAGATCTTGGGGGCATTTTCAGTGGCGTGTGCGGGAGATGGGAATGTGTGTGTCCACACGTGCATTCTTACATAGTAGAAGGAAGGAAGTTGTGAAAGGGAAGAAAATAGAGCCATTGACTGAAGAGCCATAAAGCTGTTTTTAGAATGACTGCTTCTGTTGTATTGGGGAACGCTTCCTTTGAGAAGGGGTATATTATGCATCCTCTTTCCATTAAGTCTATTTTGGGAAGAAATTACAGAGCATAATATATTACCAACTCCCAGGGTTCTCTTATCAACACAGCCTCTATTCTCATTACACACCTGCTTAGAGCAAAATGAATTAAAGCTTCTGCTGTCAGGGACACCATCGCAAGACCATCAAAATCTCCACTAAATCACTGTATTTATTAAAGCTTCTGCTCTCGGGGACACCAAAACGCAAGACCATCAAAATCTCCACTAAATCACTGGAGCTTTTTATTAGGGAAGCCACTGATTTTTTGAAAAGTGTTAACTCCGCCCCTAAAAGCCATGTGTGAGAGCAAGCACGGGGTTCCGGTGGTTTGAGCATTCAGTAAGTTTCAACCGTGGCAAAGTCTAGGAATTGTTTTCTAAACAGTGTAGGGCTTCCTACTCCGGGTGAAGATTTATCTGCATTTGGCAACTACTCCCGGTTACTGTGGATCCAGAAGTTTACTTCTCAATAGTTTTACAAATTCTGTGTTTAACTCTGTCTCTGTAGAATTAATTCATGGAAGGCGGGAGGAGGGGGCGGGGCAGAGGCTTTCAAGGCGGGTTTACAGAGTTGAGTTTTTAAAGTCATAGAAGCCATTTTCCCCCTGACCACAACAGTGTGGTGAAGTTCTGTTTCAGCCCGAACGCAGTTTGCATCGGCATGTACATTGATTAAAACATGAAAATAAAACAACTTCAGTGCTGAGCAATTTTTGTTAAAGAAGTCGTTTAATCATTAGACAACCACTGTTTTCTTTTGCCCTTTAAACCTACATTCAATCAGCTCGGATGCTGGTTTACAGCCTCGTTAACTGCTGAGATTACAAAGGAAAGGTTAGCAGGATCACCACCAGCAGCAGGAAGCTCTGAAACGCACCCGTTGTCACATGAAACATTCAGCAAGATGCGCCTTCAGCTGTTTCCCAACACACATGCAGCTCTGAGGGAGGTATGTGGCGAGAAAAATGCAACCTCCAACCCCAGAAACATCCCTGTGTGCATTCAAGGAAAGAAAAAAAATGTGTTCTTGCATTTAATCTTCTGCGTGGCTCTGTTGAACATTGTTAGCGGTGAAACACGCAGGGTTCTTCTTGCTGCTGAAGTGTCATGTTGGGAGAGTGTGCCATTGCAGGCTCCTAGGGAAAGGCCTAGATGTTCCTTTTTTTTTTTGTAAAGGGAGGAGTTGCAGTGTTTTATGGCCTTCTTTCAACACACGGGAGTTTTGTTTTTGTTTTTGTTTTTGCGGTACGCGGGCCTCTCACTGTTGTGGCCTCTCCCGTTACAGAGCACAGGCTCCGGACGCGCAGGCTCAGCGGCCATGGCTCACGGGCCCAGCCGCTCCGCGGCACATGGGATCCTCCCGGACCGGGGCACGAATCCGTGTCCCCTGCGTCGGCAGGCGGACTCTCAACCACTGCGCCACCAGGGAAGCCCAACACATGGGAGTTTTATTACTCATTTTAAAAGTACAGTTTAACACCACTTTTAAACCAGCCAGAGTTCCAGCCCTGGATTGTTTGCACAAAATGGCTCCTTTCTTCCTCCGAGCAGGATGGTCACAGGTGCCTATTCATTGCTATACTTGTAGGTACTGAATTTATGCCCTTCATGGTAGGAAAACCAAGAGCGTTTTCTGAAATGTAATTCTCTGAGCTACCATCCGTGGTCACGCCAGGCTCTGGGAAGGAATCACAACTTTCTGAAACGACGAATTGCTCCTTCACTACGGACCATCTGCCTTTTGATTTCTCATACTACCTCTGCCAGGGGTTCATTTTTGCCACCAAATATATTAACCACACTGGAAAAGACATTCCTTCACTTTTAAGTGGCCGGGTCATTATTTCAGTTTTGAAGAAGGCAAAGACAAACAGTTCTTTATGCTTTATAGAATTGCGACATTAGACGTTTGAGATGGAAATAATGGAAATCTTGAGAGTTCAAGAGACTGGCCCAAGGTCTCATAGCCAGCTAGAAGCAGAAAACGAGTTAGAAGCCAGAGTTTTGATGTATATAGTTTGTCGTGCTTCCAGCTATCCAAATGCCTTTCCTAAATTATTACACATATTTCCTGGTTTGCGCTCACAGAAGAGAGAGGTTTATTCGTCCCTATCCTATATACATATCCCCAAGGCAGCTCTTTTTTTAAAAAAAAATAGTTATTTATTTATTTTGGCTGCCCCGGGTCTTAGTTGCGGCATGCGTGCCGTATCCAGTTCCCCGACCAGGATTGAACCTGGGCCCCCTGCATTGGGAGCACAGAGTCTTACCCACTGGACCACCACGGAGGTCCCCCAAGACAGCTCTTAAGTTACCAGCATCCTCATCTTCTTCGAACTAAACAATCCCAGTTCTTTTTCATTTCCTTTGATATTTCCATTTTTTAATCTTTTCACCATTTTAACACGGTCTGTGCACAGCAGACTTTCAGATTCTGAACTAAAATATTCAGGGAATTGGCCAAGGTTTTGTATAGGTATTTGGATATTGTGTCTACGTTCATATATATGAGTTCTGTATATGTATATAAGAGCGGTTTTCTCTGCTCTCAAAACCGCTTCTTAGGTAAAGACTGGGTAACCTTTCGGCCATTTTGTTGAACCATTTCTCTCAATAGCAAAACCCTCTGTTTTCCATTCTTGTATTGCAGTGTTGTATCTTTAACAACGCTGATTTTTTGAGCTATATGCATTGTGACCACAAAATTTAAATAATTTTCATCTCTGAAGATGAAAGGAAGCTCTTGCTAATTTTAAAGACCTATATAAACTCACCTTTGTTTTAAAAGTTAAAAAAAAATCTTACCAACTTGATCTTTCCTGAGGACATACATATTTAAGTAGTTAATTTGCACAGGTAGATAACCAACTAAACCTTCCATCAGTTCTTCAAGTACCTTACATCAATGACTTCAAAGAATATACCTTTACTCAATTTTAAACTAAATTCAACTGAAAATAACTCTGTACTTTAAAGAGGATAGTCAGTCAACTCAGTGGGGAAAAACAGTTGATCAAACTAGTTGTTTGCCCTTACCCAGATCAAATCACTGATCCACTGAACAAATCTTTGTAATGTGTCAAGATACAGGTTTCTTTAACTACCATACACATTAAGTATGGGGTATATAACAGGGAATAGCAGGTTTTTGTAAATGGTGATAAGAACTGTAGAAGGAGGAAAACCATGAAAAATAGAAAAGGATGAGAGGGAAGAAGAGAGAAATGATACCCTCAAGAAAAGCTGAAAAATTATGGATTACTTTCATAGTAAAATATATTGGACACCTCAATATAATTGAATGCTTATAAGAGGAGATGCTTTCTGCAACTCCTTTGTTCCTTGATGTATATCCTATACCTGAGCAAAATGCTTCTTCCCTGTGAGCTGGACAGTAGGAAGTAATCTATCTTCAACCTTGTTTGGTTTGTAAATAGCTCTGTAGAAAAGATCTGTTGCACTCTGGAAAGACCTTTTCCATGTGCTCTCTCTCACTCTCAGAGGCCAGATAAAGGGCACAGCTGTGACTACCACCTTATTCCTTCAAGGATTGTTTACAAAAGATTGAAAAATGTGCCCAGGGCCCATCCCCTCCCCTCTGTGGAACTAGCCCCACTCAGGTGGGCTGGCAAGCAAGCCTGGCTTTAACAGAAACAGAAGAGAGTGTGTGGGTGGGCCCGACATCTTTCAACACATGCTTTTTGCTTTCTCCTACTGAATTTTTAATTTCCATGAAGTGTCAGTGGAAAAATGGACACTGGTCTTCTTTCTTTTTTTCTGCTCCTTTGCAGGGATTGGGATTCCGTGCTTTGGGATAATGAAGTAGGTTGTCATTTCCTCCCCTAAATAATACACTGCAAAGTGGAAATGCAAATTTCCTATGGAAGCTCTTAGTAGCAGGTGGTATTTCCTTAATATATTGTTTTTGACCTTTGGGGAAATTGGCATTATGAGCTGACTTTGGAAAATTAAAATAGCATCAAAGTCCTACATTTTAAATGAAACAATGTCTTAGTTAATTTGAAAACATTAGACTGGAGTACTACACCAGGAAAAGACGTAACATGTTTCGCTTTTCTGTGTTATTTTAAGGTTTGAATTCATGGAGGGCAAGAAAAGGGATATGGCAGAACTGCCTTTACTAATTCATTAAGAGATTTTTTAAAAGAAGGAAAAATATGTACTTTTAAGTTTTGCTTTAAACCTTTGCTGTTGACTAATGCTGTGATACATTTAGTCAGTCTGTGATACAAAGAGTTAGGCGTGGGACGATTCAGATGGCGACTCTGAGTTGAGCTGAAGGTAAAGACATCTGTATTTTTCATTCATTTGCTCAGCAGCACTAAACTTCAAGCTTGTTTTTTGTTCAGCATCAAAGAAAAAGTTGTTTTATGGTTATTGAATATTTTTTAACTTACATATTTCATGAAAGGGACTCAAGTCACTAGATCTTTGTATTCCTTGTAGTTATTTTTCTGCCCAACAGCCCTTCTGCATGCCATCTTGTCGAATAACGAAAACATAATTTTATTCTTTTTCTTTGCCTTTGAAGAAAAAAATTTAAGAAGTCTAAATACCATTCACATTTTGGAATTTCCTTCTTTACTCCCTCCCAAAACCATCATCTTACAACCATGTAAAGCGATCCAATGTTGAAAGACTTAAGAGATTCTCGATCCTATAAATATCCTTTATATGCTTATAACTTCTTTGTTTATCAAGGGCAACAAGAATGAAATCTAGGAGCTAACAAAGTTTATAGATAGATGTATGTGTGTGCACACGCGTGTGTAGGCAGATTGATATATATCCAAAGCTTTGTGTGTCCAAATATGCATGGTATTTTCAGCATACAAATTGCTGATCAGGCATCCGTATTCTTTTCCCTCTAAAAATTCTGAGTGTGTGGACCTATTAGTAGTTAGAGGCCAAATCACCGCAACCAATGGAGGACTAAAAAATTGGAGTGCTTGAATAGTTTAAACTAATAAATTTGGCTAGTTTAAATAGTTATCTTTGTTCTTCAGTTGTACACGGTTTGTAGCACAATTTGACTTCAAGGTCCAGGTTTTTGAATGCAAGAAATCTACGCTTTCATCCTAAGAAGCGTAAGGCAAGATACTTAGATTTCACTGAAGGTTCACATTCATCGTCATTGCACGACTCTTTCCCAGAAGAAAGGGAAAGTGAGAGCTGGGGTCAAAACCAGATACTGTAAAAGTTCAGCTAATCTTTGGACTCTCAGAAAATATTAATTTTCCAGATAGTTGAATATTAACATCTTTAAATTTTTAACTTGAAATTTTGATAATGTTGTATATGAAAATCTGGCTAATGGATATGGTTCGTGTGTCTCTGGCTACATCTATAAATGTACTGAATGTAATTGTTTGTGTTTCTTGATGACATTTGGTCATTATCGTGAGCATCACTAGACTTGTCAAGTGGCAAAGATCATATTCTTTCATCCTTTCTTCCTTTCTCATTTCTTGAGTACCTACTGTATGAGACGAACCTATGTGCCACCCTGATCCTAGAAGGCGCTCAATGAATGTATGTTGAAGGAATGAAAAAAATGAATGAACAAGCAAGCTCAATGGGAAGTTAGAAGGATAGATTCAGTTCATCAAACCTCGTTTTGGATGTAGGAGCAAACACAGTGCTAGCTGAGACTATAGATACAGTTATACGGTCATAAATAGTATGGTATATAGGGGTGAATGTATTCCCCACCAGACGTGGTGCCCTGTACCATGTTTGCAAAGTACTCCTAACATGAGAGCAACCACTTTCTCATGAAATGGGAAGAAATCTGTGCATCTGCTGGACTCTCTGGGCATTGTGACATGGCTACTATCTGCAAAATCCTGAAGCAGCCATCTCCTCCAAGGGTTTCCTCACTTTCTAGAAAACGATTCTTGTAACAACTACAGTCAGTGAACTTTCCTTTGCCACTTGCCCTTCAAAACAGACGTGACTTTAGCATCCTCAGTGCTCATCACAGACACCAGCTTGCCAGTTTATTCCCCGGGCTTCTGTCCCATGTGGGCTAAGTCTGTTCTTGGGCTGTGACAGAGGAACATTCCTCACCACTTTGAGAATTGGGGCGAGGGTGTTTTGGGAGATGAATTGTATTTGTACAAATACTTTGTCATCATTACACTCCTATGCAGCATAAGTGGAGGGAAAGTGTGCCCTTTGGAATAGACTAGCATAGATTTCAGTGTCTGTTTCATCCATTATTAGCTGCTTGGGTGACCTTGGGGACCCGAGGTCCGCTGGTCAGTCCTCATAAACATGGTGATATATATAGGAAAGACCTTTGCAGAGCTCCACAAATGCTTGTTCCTTTATTATTGTCACCTTTTTCAGATTATATATACCCGACCAGACACAACTCCGAGCTAGATGTCTTTTTTTTTTTAATAAATTTATTTATTTGTTTATTTATTTTTGTCTGCTTTGGGTCTTCGTTGCTGCTCGCGGGCTTTCTTTAGGCGAGCCGGGGCTACTCTTCGTTGCGGTGCACGGGCTTCTCATTGTGGTGGCTTCTGTTGTTGCGGAGCATAGGCTCTAGGCGCACAGGCTTCAGTACTTGTGGTTTGTGGGCTCTAGAGTGCAGGCTCAGTGGTTGTGGTGCACGAGCTTAGCTGCTCCGCGGCATGTGGGATCTTCCCAGACCAGGGCTCAAACCCGTGTCCCCTGCATTGGCAGGCAGATTCTTAACCACCGTGCCACCAGGGAAGCCCCTAGACATCGTTTTTCAACTTTCCTTGATGTTTGTTCTTTAAGCATAAGCAGTACTGCAGAGTTCCCCTTTAGTTTACCCCACTGCTGGAAGCAGTGGCTTGACTGCTGGTCAATAGCAGGGGACTTTCAGAGTGTGCACGGCTTAGCATCCTGAAGATGCTACTGTAGTTGTTGAGTCTGGGGGGAAACATTAGGAAAAGTAGATTGTGCACGTAGCCAAGCTTTCACATCAGTTCTGCATTCTATTGATGTCGAACAATAGGTTGGAAACTTAGCTTGATTTTAAGATTATACAGGGAATATTATCAATTATTAGAACCATTAGAAGAGTTACTAAGCAGTAAACGTGTAGTGGAATGTCCTCTTTTGGATGCTTGCTTAGCAGTTGTTTGAGAATAGTCTGGTAGTCATCTTAGCACAAAGTAGCTACTCAAAATTTTGTCGAATAAATGAAATCTCTTTGACAGAAATATCTGCATAATGGCAGTGTGGTATATATGATCGTTATAGCCTAAGGGCATCTGTTTGATTTGGGTTTTTTTTTTTTCTGTCTATGTAACACTCATGCAGACGTAATGTGAATAATGCTGCTGTAGCCTAGAGAAAAGTGTTATCTCTTGACTCTTTTTAACAGCCTAAGCATTCTAAAGGTAGTTTGCAAGCAACACATAACTTTGAAAAAAGAGAATGAAATTTGAATTTAATTGAAATTCTAATTTTGTAACTTGCTGAAAGTTATTTTTGAAGAGAGGTAATTTTTGAAGAAAATAAAGCGTTGGGGTTTTTTTTTTAATCCTGCAGTCTAATTGGTAGTCACTAATTAAATTTAATAAAATATAGGTTCCTCTCAAAAGAAATGCCTGACAATAGTACATTTTAAAGCCTGGCTGTCTTTCCCAGTAGCTCAGGGTGTTTTGAAGACAGGAGAACAAGGGAAGTACTTTAAGCCGTGAAGTCTTGCAGGGTTGCAGTTAAGTGCTTTAGGCGCTGCATTTTTGATGCAGCGTCATATTACAGTAATATTAGGAAAAAAAGCTACAGGGAATTCTCATACATGCCTAACACATATAGCTTAAATGTTCACATGGCTGGATCCATTCAACAAATGGGATCTGTGGGTCTGATGCAGTTTGCAAACCACATTATTAAGCTGTTTTACCATTAAGTAATGGTTCCTGGTTAATATTGTGAATGCGTGTGTTCTTTGCTCCTCTCTGTAAATCTTTTGTTCCATTCCTTTTTTTTTTTTTTTTTTTTGGCCTTATAAGAATTTGGGGGGAGGACATCCCTATCCACAAATCAAGTGCTTTAAATAGCCAGGGGAGAGCCGAATGAAGGAAATCGGGCTAGATAACATCTTTGTAAAATGTATGCCAATGAACTCTGCATCACACAATACAAAGGAAATTGCCATTGTCCTGTGCAAGTTAGGTGAACAAAGCACATAAAAAGTCCTGTTCTGGTTGCCATGCATATTCCTGTGCAGCCAAAATCGGAATCTTGAAGGCCACAGAAGTGACACATTGGCAAATCAGAGAGGGGGGGATTTTAAATTTATATTGCAGAGACTCCAGTGACCATTCACCAGAGTGAAACCCAGTTCTTTGATGTTGAACAATGCAAATCACCAGCCAGGAGGGATGCTGCCCTTGCTGCTGCTGCTGCTGCTGCTATTGCTGTTACTATTACTACTATACCACCCCTACCCCCCTAGTGCTATTAAATAATGATTATGAAGTTTTTACAGCCAGCAGTTGTGCCATGTGTGTTAGAGATGGTAATCATCACAACAGCCCCGCGAGGTATCCACGTTATACAAATTAGGAAATTGAAGTTTAATTTGCTACCAAGTCACAGGGCTTGTGCATAACTGCTCTAGACCTGAGTTTAGAAGGCATTCTGGTTCTAAAGCTTGTTCTCCACCACTGCCTTAAACTTCCTTTGTGTGTGTGTGTGTGTGTGTGTGTGTGTGTGTGTGAAGGGACCAAAACTCTGCAGGTACCAAGACGTCGCCTCCAAACCTGGACAAGGTAAATGGAGTTTCTTCAGGGAGAATTTCCTCAAGGCCAAAGAGCTGCCTCTGGAGTACTCCAAAGCAGTTTCCACATCCTGGAAAAAGCAGCTACAATCAAAGACGGCACCTTACAAACATCCTTCCTTTATTTAAAAAAAACTACTACCACCAACAGTCCCTTCTAAGATCAGAGGTGCACACACGGATCTGGCAATAAGCCCAGACATACCAAGACATATATTATCTAGAGCTATAGGCAACTCATTCACAGAGGAGGGACAGCCTAAGGCCTAAGCCTGGGCAGCCTAAGGCCCCAAGCACACTCACAAGAACCCTAGCGCAGGTTCTGCTCTTCTAGAGTTTAGCAAAGCAGAACTCCCGGTTGACTCCCGTTAAAAGTCAATCGACATTTAGTCGACTTCCAGACGGTGGGCAGAAGCTCCTGTTAGTTATTTCTTGCCCATCTCTGGAATCCCTTTTGGACATGACCAATGAGTTACAGCTGGTTTTCAGGCAGCGTGGCACACTCATTAACTAACTGTCAGGAACAGCTACACCCTTCAGTCCACGATGAAATGAACTCAAATCTGGATTCACCAAAGGAAAATTCCAAACAGTCCGGGAAAGCAAAACCCCCAACCATCTCCATAATAATCATAACACGGCAATGCGTACATTCTACAAAGAGGCCTGTTCTTCTTCTACCTCCTGTGAAACAGCTCGACAAAGACAAAAGCTTTATGCCCTAGTGCAGGACAAACAAGGCAGAGAAAAATCTTGTGCAGGTGATTTCAGAGTCAAGAGGGCACTACCTGCCAGCGCTCAAAGACAGAAGGAATTGCACAGGGAAGAGTATCAAAGCCAATTGATTGCTATTCTAGATCCATTCCCTCTTTTCCTTTGTTCACAGAAAGTGACCCTTTTCCTAGCCCAGGGGTGAGTCTGATTTGTCTGAGCCAGTCATGGTGATCCCATTCCTCTTGCAGGGAGAGGAGAGCAGCGCGGTCTGCCCGGGACCAGAGGAAGCGACAGACAGTCTCTCCTCCTGGAGACCTTGGCTTTCCTGGAAGCACCACCAGGAACAGCCATACCCATTTTGTGACTCTGGGGAAGATAGAGTGAGAATAAATGTAAGATGGCAGAGCAGAAGGATAGAAAGAATCTGAAACCCCAAGGATTTAACCAACTGCATTTAACCTACTGAATTAACCAGTTCTGGAGGGGCATCATCTCCAGGCTTTCTGTTTTTTGTGTTTGTTTGTTTTTTATTCATAATAATAATATCCTTATTAAGACAGTTTGAGTTGGGGTTCCCTATTGTACCCAAAAGCATACAAGAGGAATTTTCTTAGGTGGGATACGTGAGACTCATCAGAATTCATTACCTACATTTTTATAAACTGGTTAAATTTCTATTACCCTTCCCCACATACACTGATCTACAGGAAATAGAGGGAGATACAGTCGTATTTAATATGTCTTCTCGGGCTTCCCTGGTGGCGCAGTGGTTGAGAGTCCGCCTGCCAATGCAGGGGACACGGGTTCGTGCCCCGGTCCGGGAAGATCCCACATGCCGTGGAGCAGCTGGGCCCGTGAGCCATGGCCGCTGAGCTTGTGCGTCTGGAGCCTGTGCTCCGGGAGAGCACGGGAGAGGCCACAACAGTGAGAGGCCCGCGTACCGCAAAAATATATATATATATATCTTATCATGTTTTAAAAATATACCCATGTCCCTTTCCCCACTCTTGGATCCCTGGGAAAAAGATCTCCCTCGCGTCAACTACAGTCTTGTTGGAGGGAAGAATTGTAGTGTAAGCATTGTTTTCCTATGACGATGTTCCTCAGAGTAACATCCAGAGGGCCAGTTGCTTATTTATAAGGCAGGTTACTGGGCCCTCCTGAATCAAGGAGTGGAGTCAGGAATCTGCATTTCTTCAGCGTCCTTTTATGAAGTCTATGAAAGGGTATCACCACCACCTGAGGAAGAGGAGCTGGAAGAGGAGGAGGACTTCCTCCAGGCACCAAGAGGGTGTAGAAATCAGCTGAAAACCTTTTTTGAATATTTACTCTATGGAGAAGACAGGAAGTGTGCTAGGAGCTGAGTCAGGTGGGTGGGCAATTTCCCTGGGAATTTTCCATTGGTGGCGCAGTCTGCTTAGGGTTAGCAGATACAGCTTCTCTGAGACTGGAGCATGGAGTGGTCCACGTCCATAGCTTTGACTAGTAATTGTGCCTTAATGTAAATATATATAAATATTACATATATATATATATATATATGCAGGCTTTAAATGGAGTGTTTTAAACGACTCCCTCTCTATGGCAGTGTATATTTATATATATCGTGGGTAAAAAATAAGTGTCATGGGTGGTCACATTCCAAAGAAATGAACACATGCACAAAAGCACCAGCCAGTGAATGCAGAGGCCATACAGGACAAGGGATTAAAGGAAAGAGACGTACAGATTTCTGAAGTAGAAAGACACAGGGAATGAGGAGAGATGTCTGATGATGTAGATGAGGCGTCTATATGGAAGGATCTGTATGGCATCTGATGGGAAGCAGGCATCGTTATTCTTCCTCACGTTTTGCTCACAGACAATAATATATATAATACATGAAATTATAAACACCACAGATACAGGAACTGTGTCTACTATTTCCTATGTCATAAACACCATGGAATTTATAGCTAACATTTTTTAACACTGTCCCATGTTAGAGCAAGTGATAAACAGGGAAAAAAACAAAAATAATTTATTAGCATTTATCACAGACATCTTAGCCTTCACAGACTTGCCTGAATTTTTTTCCATAAACTTTTCAGAGGGAATAAGGGAAATGAAAGAATAAAGGAAAGCATATATATACATAGCAGGACAGGATTTCTACTTCTATAGAAATCTAGTGTGAAAGAAGATGCTATTTATATTTCTTGACAAGAAAACTTTTTCCAGAAGAAAGCTGTTACTATGAAAATAGTTTCCTAATACTGATTTTTCCTTTAAATATATTAGAAGCCTTCGTCTGAACTAAGATCTTTTAATATCATTACATTAAAATGCAGTTTTTCTTATTTGATCATTTTTCTTCTTAACGAAGTCATAATCCTAGAAGGCTAGACTTTTATTATCTTTTTAAACAGATGCTCTTTTTATGGAGGAGAGAAGATGCTGCATATAGCACTGATTTTTAATAAGAAAATAAGCACAGAATAAGCTGATCACTGCGGCAGTGTGGCATAGTAGAAAGAGCAAAAGATGTGGACCCATGTGACCTGGGCTGCAGTTGTAGCTTCGCTGTATACTGGCCTTGTAATCCCTTGTAAGCCATTTACTGTCTTTAGGGTTCCGCTTGCTTGTGTGTAAATCTGAACAGCAGATGGCTGTTGTGGGGTAAATCAGACAGTACACATTAAATCACTCTGTAAACGGTACCTTGCTCTGTTTTTCATATATGATCAACAGAAATATAAAAAGGAGAGTCATGTCACCTTATCCTGAATTGTAGTTAAAGAATGTTTGATTCCATGGATGTGATCACGAGACAGAGTTCAGAGAGACATTTCTGGAATGGTCTAAACAAAGACATGTAGTTTTTAGGATGACAGTATACCGATGCTAGAATCATCAGTTTTAGAGCAGTTGAGCTGAGTTAGAGCTGAGTTAGGAAGTGCAGGGGGTTGGTTGCCTCAATCTCCCCTTGAGTTTGAAATAGAGACTTCGGAGACAAGCCAAATGAAATGTGAGGTTCTTCTGAAGAAGGAAGGGAGATGTTTTAATTTACAGATTCTGAAGAAAGGGACATTAATCCAGAGAAAACCTCCAGGGAGGGTCCAGGAAGAAGGTATTCTCTGGAAAGACAGGCGTGCTGGGTACACTCTGGAAGTGTGAGAACGTGCAAGGAAGAGAGCCCACTTCTACAACTGTTTAAAACGTTCAAGGACATAAGCTAATGTTCAGGAATAGTTAACATTTCTCAGATTGAATATTAAACCTCTTCCAAGAAAAACAACTCAACTGCTAAAGTCAGTCCCAGGCTGAGGCCAAGAAAATACTGCTAAATTAGGGTTCTAGGAGAGATATGACTCAGTTAAGTACCATAGAGCTCTCAACCCATAAACTATCCCTTTGTAGTCCTTAACAGCGTAAGAGATTACAAATAAATTTACTGACTCTTTCCTTAAGGAAAGGAAATGCCTAAAATCATGATTCAGCTTTTTAAATTCGGTTTCCATGTGTAACTAGTATAGCTGCTGGGAAATACTGGCTCCTCAAATCATTCTGTAAAACGATTTTTAAAAGATTTTATTGGAGTATAGCTGATTTACAACATTGTGTTAGTTTCTGCTGTATAGCAAAGTGATTCAGTTATACATATACATATATTCACTCTTTTTTAGATTCTTTTCCCATATAGGTCATTACAGAGTATTGAGGAGAGTTCCGTGTGCTATACAGTAGGTCCTTATTAGTTATCTATTTTATATATAGTAGCGGTAAAACCATTTTTAAGTGTTTTAGTCTACGACCCAGACAGATGTTCTCAGCATCAAAGAAGTTTCCTAAGTATTGATTCTAAATCTCTTTCGTTAAAATAAAAGTAATTAGAACTACTTAAAAATCACACGATTTCTATCCCATGCAAATGGGCAAACACACAAAAAAGGGTATTACATGTGATACGAAAAATTGTGTCTCTAGTTCATCAAGTCCAAATCCAGTTTCATATAACCACTCTGAATAATCCATCAAATGTTAAGAAGACGTTGTGTCTTAAATGGACTTTCAAGTATGTCCCCAACAAATTTGAAGTATTAATTATTGCTCATCTCCTATAGTATATAATTTAATTTCCATTATCTTATAGATGTCTACTTTTATCCATTATTGACCATTAGTCTTTCTGTCTGGCTAAAGTTGGCATTAGCTAAAGTTTGAATTTAGTCCATAGCATCTATGCACATGTGTTTGATTTGTCAAAACCCAACAGCATAGTGTTTCACATATTTATTCATTTTACTTTGGTGCTGTTAGCCACGTGTGCATTTGCAAAGTGAACTAGATTTGTGAATGGTTATAAACAGAAAAAAGAAATATGTAAAGAGAATAAATAAATAATTTGCGTCTTTAAAAAATACCAAAAAATGCATAGTGTTTCTGTTTAAAAACCTGTAGGATAAATACATAGGTCTGAAACAAGATTAATTCTTTTCCTATGAAGTAACGCTAATCTCACAATTTTTACTCAGCTACTTTGCCTAAGGGTGAATTCTTCCCCCCAAATCTTGGAGATGAAATATTTTCATAAAAATTGAGATGAAGTCTACTCGTGAGACAACGTATTCTTTACCCGACCTGTTTGTGACTGTTTACTTTGGAATGCATTATATCCCCAAAGTACAGCCATCTTCCATAAGATAAAAATGCCTATTAAATGCTGCAGCTCAGGAACACACTGATGATACTCAGGAGTATCATTTTAAAATTAACCATGGTTTTAACAACACTACTGCCATAGCTGCATTTTTGTTTTGTTTCGTTTTCTGACTTTTTTAAACTTAATTCTAATCTTTAACTTTCCAAAGTGAAAAAGAAAATTTCTTTCTACCTGTATTTTTCGTGATAGGGATGAATGATACTTTTCCTCTATATCAAGTCTTCAAATTTCTTGTATTTTTTTCCTTCAGTGAACTTACCTCTACTTTCTCATGTTCCCTATTAGAGGGAAAATAGCTCTTCTTTCTTATGATTATGCTTTTTTTACTTTGATGAGCATGCCTCTCTACACTTAAGATTACATTGAACATAGGAGAAAACTGATCTAAAATTGCATGTTACACTTTTTTAATATTTTATTTATTTATTTATTTTGTCTGCGTCAGGTCTTAATAGTGGCATGAGGGATCTTCCGTTGCGACGCACGGGCTCTTTGTTGCAGCACTGGGCTTCTCTCTAGTTGTGGCGTGCGGGTTTTCTCTTCTCTAGTTGTGGCGCGCAGGCTCCAGAGTGCATGAGCTCTGTAGTTTGTGGATGCAGGCTCTCTAATTGAGGCACGCAAGCTCAGTAGTTGTGGCACACGGGCTTAGTTGCCCTGCAGCATGTGGGATCTTAGTTCCCCAACCAGGGATTGAACCTGCGTCCCCTGCATTGGAAGGCAGATTCTTTACCACTGGACCACCAGGGAAGTCTCACGTTATACTCTTAATATCCTCATTTGTCTCCCCCATTAGACTCTAGGATCCTTGAGGCTAGGAAACATTTCATATTCATTTTGTATGCGCAGTGCCCATCTGATGTGTAGTTTATCAAATATCAATTCAAATTTAATGAGCCAGTGGATAACTTCATCAGGTCAAATTGTAGAAGGTTGGCTTTGGAAACTAATCAGGACGCTGAGGGGTTTTTTAAGGATTTCTCGTTGATCTTTCTCCTCCATTCTGAAGGTGTCTGTAAGGTACCAGAAGGAAGGCAAAAACTCCAAAATATTGGCTCTCAAATCTGTTTTCATGAGAACTACTGTGGCTCGTTGCCATACACATGCAGGCTGATGTTAATAAACACTAACTAGAGTAGATTGTGACTATTCTCATCCTTGAACAGATTAAACAAGGTCAGCTGCAGCGAGGGCACTTTACTATAATAATCCAATAAATACTTTTGAAATGATGCTTACTTTTGTCTTTTGCGATAAGTCCAAGAGTAAAGCCAAGTTGAGTAGAAAATAAAGAACACCTCCCCTTCTCCCCAATACCGAGCAAAAATTCCAGAGATTTTGCCAAAACTCCCCATAGATTTATCACTTGATAGGAGACATTGTACAGAGAACTACAAAATCTCCTTTACTCTCTAAGGGCCAGATGTTACTGTCAAATTGTAACCATTTGAGGCTCCACGTGAACACACGTTGCACAGTCAACTCTAAGTGCACACAGAAGGCGCAAAATATAGAAGTTGTGACCCAACCCAGGCTTTTTCTAAGCTGGAGAAAAATAGGCACTAGCTACTTACTTATGATGGATGGTTTCTCCACTTTACAAAGGCCTCCCACCACTAGGGGGCAGGATCATTCTCAACTGAGGAAGCCATTAAAACAGGAAGACTCTCAGCCCAGTAAGAGTGGTATATGCAATAGGCGTGAGATTTGTATATAGCTACAGCTGAGTCTCATCCTCACATTGTTGAACCAACATTTGATCTGAAATTCTTCAAACTTCAGACACACCTTCCTATCTAATTACCAAAAACATTCCTTAGGGAGATCAAATAATTATTTAACCACTTGGTGTTAGAGAATGCTCTGAACTCAACTTCCGTATAGGTATGTCACTAACTGAGAGTTGACCATTCATTTTAAATTGAACTAGAAGTCACAGTTTTCATAGAAAGCCACCCTGAATAACCACCAAGAATTGTTATATGCCAGTCACTGCAGCCATTCAGTTTCAATGAAGAGGTCGAGTTCGGAAGGGCTTGGAGTGGGTATGAGAAGTTAGCTAGATGGTCACAAAGACAGACATGGTGCTCTGGAAGAAAGGCTGCAGAATAAATGAGAACACCAGAACATCACACCTGGTAAAGGCAAATCCGTCCTCTCACCACAGAGTCTGGCAGAAAACTTTGGCAAAATAACTTTAAGGGTCAGGACACGGGGTGAAGAGTCATAAGCAGGGAGATAGAGTGCAGGATCTAGGTTCATAAAAAGTACAGAAATCTGTTGGCTGATATAGCCTAATGACAAATCACAAAAATTATATAGTTGAATTAGTGAGAACGGCCACCTTACCTTGATTCTATTAGGTTAAACCATATGAAATTGTTGCTATTTGACTGGTTTTGACTGACAAAAACTCAAGACCATATGGTTCAACCTAACAGTATACACCACACTGAGTGAATGCTGTGAAGATGCTCTGACTCCAACTATCCTGGTGATACAGGTATGATGGAGGATTTGCATCTAGAGATCAGAGACTGTTATTTTACATTCCCTGGAGCTCTTGGTGTTGCATTGAGGAGCCTCAGGGACATCCTGGGAAGACAGGGAGTGGGTTGGGAGGCCATGTGAATGAGGCATCGGCACTCCAGTCAGAAGTACCATTTTGTCTGCTTCCTGTTGTAGAATTCCACGTGGATAAGATCTGATTTGTAAAAGAGGGAGAAGGTCTTGGGCTTTTTTTTTTTTTCAAAGTTCAAAACCTATAGCACATACAGTTCATTTTTTAAAGGGACCAAATATAAATCTTGACATTCTGAAATACTGAAGTTTTAAGACTAAATCTAGAGCACCATGAACAAGTGTGTTGATTACCTCATTTCATGAAATGCAAGAAAGAATTTTCATTCTTGATGATGGTAGTCTCCCTCCAGTTGGGTTAATGTCATATTCAAAAAAAAAAAAAAAATATATATATATATATATATATATATATATATATATATATATATATATATTCAGAACTGCACTGTGAAATTTCAGAGACTGAAAATGAAAAACATATTTCTCAGCACATAAATGAAAGTGAATCTTGGTAAATGGTTATATACAGAGAAAAAGGTCATCTTTTGAGACTTTAAACTACTTGGGACAAAGGGTCAAAAAGGA
The DNA here is from genome assembly GCF_025265405.1 of Mesoplodon densirostris. NCBI lineage: Eukaryota > Metazoa > Chordata > Mammalia > Artiodactyla > Ziphiidae > Mesoplodon > Mesoplodon densirostris. The sequence goes on along the minus strand of NC_082671.1, from coordinate 37,031,891 downwards.
TATCGTTCAAATCACAAGTCAAAAAGAATTCCTGTCAGTTTGTACAGTACATGACATGAAGTTGCTGCTGGCCTTCCTGGTTCATGGCTGTATTTGGAGTGTTTATGTAGAGACTGGACAGTTTATATAATCTGAGTTATGTCTACTTATTCAATTTGATACTTTTTAATGAATTTGGTTCAGAAAGCAGTTGAGGTAATAGAGCAATAGGTTGATTTGTTTATTGAAATTTTCTCCAAATGGTGGGGGAAATTCATCAGTCAGCTCAGGCAGAAGATGGATCTGGTTGCACTTGTATGGATGCAAGCATAAACATAAGCGCCCCTATCTCCGTGAGCTGACTTAGGCCATAAAGGACTCTTTGGGAAGTTTAAAAACAAATATCTTTTTAGCAGGATACCATATTTAATTTTAAATTTTAAATGACTGAGCTTATCCTGTGAGCTGTTATTTTGTGAGCTGTGAAATGCCCCTAAAATGTTAACTTTCATTTAGAAATGAGAGTTAACATTTTAGGGGCCTTTCATGTCTCACAAAAGAAATGAGGGTTTTAAAATTCTTTTTTAGTAAACAGCTAGGAGATCTGTCTTGCCCTATACTGCTATGAGAATGCAAAAACGATCTACATGAAGTTTGTGCTAGGGAACAGAAGTACTTCTTGACTCAATAGTGGTCTTTTGATTTTAAAATCAAGGGGGCAAAACCACCTATTGCTAGCTGGCAGTAAAACAAAAAATATAATTAGATTAAAAGTCTACTACTTACATAAAATCAAAAGACCCATCTGCACGGAGATCCAATGAAGGACTATTTTCTTTCATAGGTCAACGTAAGACCCTTTGCATAATGATCATCCTTACTTTACTATACATTGTACCTCTTTTTTTCTTTTTTAAATTGAGTGGTTAAGCCCAGTTCAAGCCTCTTTTCATTTAATGTTTAAATTAGTATTAAAATGAACTACTAATGTTCAGGTTCTTTGTTATGAAGGATTTTCTTTCAGTACCTACTAGAAGGGGTAGCTTAGCTGTCTAGGCATCAGCTTTGAAATACCTAGACTCCCTGGAACCATAGGCTGGATTCTCAGGAGGGCTGGGGAGCCCCTTAATTATACTGAAATAAATTTCCTACACCAGTGTCTTTCTACAAAATCTTAAAAACCAAAATACTCTGTGGACATTAAAAATTCAATAACTTTTTCCCTTTCATTGGGAGAAATACTGGTTTGCTGTATGATCTCAGAAATCCCAGAAGAGGTTCTTTCCTTTTTCATATCCTTTGCACTTTCTTAGCATGCTGTATCCTAAGCTATTTACAGACTTTAACAATAATATTTATTTGTTCAAAGATTGTACTTTCAATTTGTCTGAGCTAGTCCAATATAAGGGTTAACCTGCAGAAAACTGCACATTGAAGTCCCCGTGGCTAGAGAGGGCCCTTCTTAATCTTTTCATGATTCATTCAGTTGATGGGTTTTTTAATTCTCTTCACAGTTTTATTTTAACATTATATTAATTCAAAGCATTTCTTCAAAGTCCTTTGTTGTTGATGTTCTTTTGTTCTGGGAGGAAGCTCTCTTCCACCCATTGGATTTTAGAAGTTAAAATGCAACCACGGAATGAGAGATTTTCATTACAAGCTATTTGAAAAGTGTAACAATCTTATAAGGAACTCAAAATCTGAGTGCTTGGAAAGGATGGAATGCCAGGTCTGCAGAGCGCCTAAACTGTATAAATTCCCCGTTTGCACAGACGTAACTAGAAATGGAACCATCAGAAGTGTCTAAGTCAGGGGACTTCCCTGGTGGCACAGTGCTTAAGAATCCACCTGCCAATGCAGGGCACACGGGTTTGATCCCTGGTCCAGGAAGATCCCACATGCCGCAGGGCAACTAAGCCCGTGCGTCACAACTTCTGAGCCTGCGCTCTAGAGCCCGCACACCGCAACTACTGAGCCTGCGAGCCACAGCTACTGAGCCCACAGCCACAACTACTGAGCCCGCACATCACAACTACTGAAGCCCACGTGTCTAGAGCCCGTGCTCTGCAACAAGAGAAGCCACTGCAATGAGAAGCCCCGTGCACCGCAACAAAGAGTAGCCCCAGCTCGCCGCAACTAGAGAAAGCCTGCACGCAGAAACAAAGACCCAACACAGCCAAAAATAAATTTTTTTAAAAAAAGTGTCTAAATCAGGAGCTTGGAGGGCTTTGCTATCTGTTCAGTAGAACAGTCGTTGTGAAACCCATGCCTTTAAAAGGGATGTCCTCAGACACTCCACAGCAGGTAATAAAGGCAGAATCTCCAAGCGGGGAGGGGGAACAGCTGGACCTTGCAGGCCTGCCTCTTGCCCCCCAGGGTTCACTCTCCATCAGCAGCCTAGGAGAATCAGAGCTAGCCCTGCTGACGAAACCATGAGGCTTCCTGGCTGTGGTAGGAGTGAGGTGGGGAGGGGAACCCTGAAAGATCCCAAGGAGAAGACTGAGTCTGGAGGTGGAAACCAAGGCCGTGAAGTATAGCTTATCCTCCTGGGATGAATCGGATTTGACTGTTTTTAAAAGGTTGAGAATGGGTTTCCTCAGAGTATTATATGGGGGATTAAGAGAATTAGGAGACCCCGGTTGTTTCAGCTTTAGAAAATGATCTCATGGAAGTTATTTAAATTCCCTCTGCCTTAGTTTCCCTGTGAGCAAATGAAAATAACAAGACCTGGGTCCTTCCTGTCACAAAGGGGCAGATGTTGAAAATAGAAAGGATTTTAGCTTCTATATGGGAGATGCACGTGTAAAATATTACTCATTTATTAAGGTGCAGGGAAATATACTGCTAACCACACTCAAGATTAATGTGCACAGTTGATATTATCCATTTTTTCTTAGAAAAACGTAGTGGTCGACCGTGCTTCTAATGACGAGAACCCTGGGGGGCAACTGGTTTCTAGGTATCTAAGCTAGCAGATGCCCCAAGGAAGATAAGAGATTTGCAGTTTGTTTGGTGTCCCCCAAAATTTCCAGACAGCAGTTTGTTTCGTTTCCCACTTTATGAATGGCAGTAGTATTGTGCTTCCATCTACATTTTCTACCAAAGCCATTCATAAGAATAAAAGCAAAACAAAATAACAACAACAGAAAACGTTCTCGGCACAGTCTGGAGCCATTGGGTGCCAGAGGCTGGGAAAACATCCTGGCAGCCAGAACCCCAACCAGCATTGAAAGTCCTCAAGGGTCTGTTTGTTTGGTGGTCTGCAAAGTATGAAGTGCTGTGTGGAAGGGCAGCTGGTAGAAGTTCTGTGACACGAACTAGGCTGGGAGCCAGGGCTGGCAGGGTTTCAGACATTGTCTTTCTCCTCATTGAAGTGTCAGGACCTAATTCATGGAAAATTGGGTGAGCTGGCAGCCCTTTCAGAGGATTTCATTGAGACCCACAGTGTGGAGGAGTCACATGAATGTGGGCTCCTAGGCCAAAAAGGGAGGGGGACTTCTGAGCAGTAGGAACCAGTCAGCCTGCAAGAATGCGTGAGGATGTGTGAGGATTTGAAATGGTTTGGGAGTAAACATGTGTACAGGTGTAATCAGCAGGAAAAAAGAGAGGGGAGAAAAGTGGTCTGTTCTTACAAATGACTCTTTTGAAATGAATACTCTCTTAGCACACACATTTGAATCCTAAGAGGCAAGAAGTCCTAATCATCCTTGGTTGGATTCCACCTGGAGAAAACATCATCTCAAAACCTGGGCTTTTAGAATGTCATCTCTACTGTGGTTTAAACTCAAACTTTTTTTTCAGTAAACAAAAGTATTTTGCCATTTCTTTTATTTTTATCTTGTTCATCTAAAAATAAAAAACTCTGATGATTTTTATAAAACACGTTTACTATAGTGGCAATAAGACATCACACCATCACTGAAATTCTGAGAGGAGAGAAAATGAATAGAAGCTCTACCCCGTCACAATAGAGTGAATTTACCTTGACTTCTGTAGCAATTTTATTTCTTTCATTTGTACCCCAGAAGCATGTCACTGCCCACATCAAAGTGGTTCCGTTGTATTTGCAAATCTCAGGGATGTGTAGATAGAATAAAGGAGGCTTATATTCAGACATGAGAGTGAGTACTGGAAGTAATCCATTAAGAAACTTGGGCTTCAGATCCACCTTTTACAACACCAAAGAATAACTTAAATATTTTTCTAATACTCTAAATATTGGACAGTTAATGTAGGCTGAGTAGAAAAAAGTTTCCTCAGGTATTTTACTCAGAAGAGGGGAGTTTTGCACTACATCCAGAATTAAATACATATAGATGATAAAGATCCACAGATACAAGTGTAACAAAATATTCTGCAAATGGTAACATCAAGAAAGTGAACAAACCCACAGAATGGAAAAAAATACTTGCAAATCATATTCTGATAAGGGATTTGTATCCAGAACATATAAAGAACTCTTATAACTCAATAATGAAAAGCCAAATACATTTTGAAAAGAATTGAATAGACATTTCTCTAAAGAAGATATACCAATGGCCAGAAAGTACATGAAAAGATATTCAACATCACTAGCCATTAGGAATATTCAAATCGGAACCACAATGACATTCACCTTCACACCCAGTAGGATGTCTATCATTAAAAAGACAGACAATAACAAGTGTTGGCACATATGGGGAGAAATTGGAATCCTCATACATTGCTGGTGGGAATGTAAAATGGTGAAGCTGCTTTGAAAAACTGTCTGGCAGCTCCTCAAAAAGTTTAATGTACAGTTACCTCTGTGATCCAGAAATGCCACTCCTAGCTATGTACCTAAGGGAAATGAAAACATGTACACACTAAAACTTATACATGAAGTTTTCTTATACATGAAGTTTCATAACAGCATTATTCATGATAGCCAAAAGTTGGAAACAACCCAGATGTTCATGAACTGATGGATGGGTAAACAAAATGTAGCATATCCATACAATGGAATATTATTTGGCCATAAAAAGGAATGAATTACTGATGCATGCTATAACAGAATGATCCTAGAAAACATTATGCTAAGTGAAAGAAGCCCATATATTGTATGATTACAAAAGATACAAAAGACCCTATATTTACATGACATGTCCAGAATAGGCACATTTATAGAGAAAGAAAGTAGATTAGTGATTGGTTAGGGATGGGAGGTTGGCTAGGGAAGCAGGAGGGAGTGGGGAGTGGGTGATAATGGATATGGGGTCTTTCACAAGAGGTGAAATTGTTCTAAAATTAGATTGTGGCGATGCTTGTACTATCCTCTGAATATACTAAAATACTTTGATGTATACACTTCATATGGGTGAATTTTATGGAATATAAATTATATCTCAGTAAAGCTGTTTTTTTAAAAAAACAAAATATTAATAAATTAGGCCCTTTCACTTCCTAAGTTTTGTGATATACAGGCTAAAACAAAGTGAATAGAAGAGCAAGTTTATTTTGATGTAATTGGTATGTATTGCAGACCTTAGTTGGGAATTGTGTTAATGGAGATAACCTGCATTGTATTTCTTTAACATGTGAAGATAATGAATAAACACCCTTTAACCTGAAATAAACCATCTGCACCTAGAAATTTTTGTCTTTGCAGACAAGTGTCTATGTTTAAAACATGTATACTTGATTATTTTCATTATGTGTGTTTCCTTTTAAATTATAACAGTTCTTTTCTTTCTTTCTTTCTTTCTTAGCCTCAACAAGTTGTTCAGAAGAAGCCTGCTCAGGTAAGAGATGGTCATTGTGCTTTTTTTCCCCCAGTTAATATAAATAGTGAAAAAAAATATGACCCCAAATTAAACCTTTAATTAGTATTTTTCTAGTCTTATGTCAGCATTGTAGTATTCTTGAAAATTGGTTGTATCCTTCAGACAAAGTCAAGAATACATAGACTGAGATTTTTAGAAATTCTAAAAGATCAAGGCCTGAAGTATACAGAATAAATAAAAATACTTTAAAAAATAAAACCTTTTAGTGCCTCATATAAAACAAATACTTAATCTTATCATGTGTTTTGCCAACTCTTAAACATCAAGTTTTGTCCTTTCCATCTCACTATCCATATTCCGTTGACCTGATACAGGACTTCTTAGCCACAAAATATATCATGATCCATGACAGGAAACATATCTATTCATTGAATTATTCCATAACATTTGGTGATCCCAAAACACTCCCAAAGAAGACTGGGAAATTGGGAAATGGTCATACTAATTTTGCTATTGATGAACTCTCAAGTCTCACTTCAGTTAGGCTGAATCACAGTCTCTGACGTCTTTGGCAACATCAAAATTAGGAACCAGCTTTACTTCTCTTGTTCCGTATGCCTGGAGTTCCTTGTCCCAACTCTAATCTGTACATAGAAGCATAAGAATCATGCTTATTGAGGAAGTATATCTTGAAGAATAAATTAACCATGATTGCTAAGTACGTGAGCTTTATTAAAATATGAAAATATCTTGCTGTTCTCCCTTTCTGGGTTGAAAGAGATGCCCAGGAGTTCTAGGTGCATCATGCAGAACCTGCCGAAGTAAGTTATTAAGCAGTGTCATGGGTTACCAAGTTCTTTGTAGATCTTTCATATAATTTAAGTTATCCATGGGATCTTTTCCTTAGAGGTCTCTAAAACTGTACCTTGCACCCTGTTCTCTTGGGACAATGTTGCCTTGCCTGGGAAAGACCATTCAGACAATCTCCTGTGTCTACTATTCTTTACAAGTACAGCTTGAAAGAGAAATGAAGCTTCTAAACAGATATAAAAGCACACAGGGGAAATGCATCTGAATAATTACACATGTGCTTTAAATAGAATAAAAACAGGGTTTCCATGAAAAAAAAATCATCCTCATAGCTGTTCCCTTTCCTAAAAGCCAAGAGTGTTGGGGGCACTAAAAATAAGTACACTGTGTTCAAGTGTTTCTATGCAATATTCAACAAAACAAAATATAAACCAAACTTGACATTTTTAAGTAGGAGATCCCAAATATATTTAGCCTCTCATCCTTCATCAGTAAGGAAATCAGTAAGGGATTTTTTTTAAAAAGAGCAAATGAATTTATAAATCTGTGCATTGTGGTCAAAGGAGACTGCAGTGTTCGCTGTTGCATCGTGGGCTGTGAACAGTAGATTAATAACCTTACGTGGTCTGTTAACAACTTTGATTCAGTCTCTGTTCTTGGGGTTTAGGGAAGATAAGGCAAACGAAAACTTAATCACATGCATCTGAGAAATGTGTAGTCTGGTTCAGAGGTTCTTACCCTTGGCTACATATGAGAATCACCTACAGATAATATAAATGTAATTATATATATATATATATATATATATATATATATACACATATACATATATATATATATATATACAGTTGTATATTATATGCCATATACAGCTGACCCTTGAACAGCATGGGTTTGAACTGTGATGGTCAACTTATACGTGGATTTTTTCAATAAATACTACAGTACTACACGATCGATTAATAGTTGGTTGAATTGGTGAATGAAAAATCACGGATATGGAGTAAAGCCCAACTGTGAGACTTGAGTCTGAAGAGTTTGGTATCTGAGGAAGGTCCTGGAACCAATGCCCCTCGGATACTGAAGGACAGACAACTGTGTGTGTGTGTGTGTGTGTGTGTGTGTGTGTGTGTGTCTGTGCACGTGCGTGTGTATGGACCCTACCCAGTGATGATTTTGGTATCTGTGGTGGGTCCTGGAACCAATCCCCCACAGATGCTGAATTGACTGACAGCTCTGTGCGTGTGTGCGTGTGTGTGTGCGTGTGTGTGTGCGTGTGTGTGTGTGTACATTCTGAACCCTACCCAGTGGTATGTGCTGGAACCAGCCCTTGTGAGGCAGCTGTGAGTATCTCTTCCAAATTCTGTATTTACTGATGTCAAGTAGGTAACTTGAAATCCACTATGGTAGGAGTATTTACACCATGGAAATTGGAAAATACTACAAATCACGACTTTTTTTTTTACTGGAGAGCAAGTTGTTGAACATTTACCTACACACCACTAGCCCCACCCTTCAGTGATTCTGATTATTTGGTCTGGAAACCCAAGCATTAGTATTTTTTATGAACTCCTCAAGTGAGTCTAATGTAGAGCCAGGGATAAAGATACTCAGTGAACACACATGAGAAGACATTTGCACATTTGTTGAGCAAATGAGCACAGAATATCAATCTATATGACGCACAATGGGATACAGATGAATGAGTGGAATGCCATGTGTTGCTTAAAGGGATGATCCCCAGAAGAGTTTCAATTTTGTTGTTGTTGTTTAGCTACAGAAGAGAAAATAAAGACATAGATTAGGGAAAGAAAGGAAGATGTTACAGATGAGATGAATGGCATATTCAAAAGTAAAGAGGCAGAGACAGATAAATCATTGGTGGAGATTATCAATGTGGCTGAAACTGACTGCAAATTGGGCAGTAATATACCAAGAAATGATGTGACATCATAAATTTTTGTCCTAAGAGAATCAGGCATATCAAAGAAACCACAGATGGATTGGGTTGGTCCTCGCTGATCAATCTGGCTGTGTTACAGACCTACAGACCCTGCTCCAGATTTGCCCTTGAAAGGAGAGTTCAGACTCAGAAAAAAGAACATGAGCTCATTGGACTTCCTAATCTATATTGTCTAAGGACACAGTGATGAATTATATAAACATGGGGACTACACAGAAGTTCATGGAGGATAATGTAAATTTTACATCACATTCAAAAGAATCTCTTCCTTTTCCATCTGTTTCTTTCAAAATACCCTCCCAGATGGCTTTTCCATGTAGCAGTCTGGATTAACTCAGGCTCATATCCTTTCTTCATCAACACTACTTTGAAGGGTTACATTCAGGTCCTGTTTTGAGGTGGTGAAAATTTTAGCACGATTAAATATTTTACATCCCAAGAAAAGGACTCAGCAGTGTCTAAGGAGACCTAGGTTTTGCTTTCTGGCCCCATCAATGGGTGAATTAATCTCTCTGTTCCCTATGTATCCATCTATGAACTGGGATAATAACAATGCATCTTATCTCCCAAGAACATTTTGAAGAGACTTGTGTACATTCCAGGGAGTATTGTTACATTCTGACTTATTTTTGTATGCTAGGTTTTTTATTTCCGGAGATTTGTATTCTCAAAAATGTTAGAATTCTAATTAGTTAAAAACTACTATCTTTTTGACCTCAAGTGTTTTCACTGCATCTTTTTAAAATAAGGATTTTTTTAACTTAGGGGAAATTTTATGGTGATTGCTACATCCTATCATTAGGACTAAAGCAGTTAGAATCACTTGGCTTGTATGTAATGCCATATGTGTGGAAGTACAAAGACTCTCTTCTGAAGTATCCTAATGCCATCAAATTCTGAAACCTCAGAACTTCAAGGATGCCACTTCTTGAAACTGGGTTACAGAAAGTCACAATTCATTCTAAGGAGACAAATTCAGGATTATGATAAATCTTATTCATGTGCATTTGTGTATATAAGTACATGCATCTTGTTAGGAATAAAAATTTAAGGAAAACCCTACTGCAGGGGTTTGTGCCTGGGAAGTCCACCAGGTACCATCAGCTGCAAACCTTAATAATCTTAAAAATCTAAAGAGGAAGATCTCTAATATTTACGTTAACTGTTTTTTTTAATTCCAAAACTAGTGAAAACAAAGCTTACTGGAGAAATCTACTATATTTTCATTTAAAGTGATAAAATAAGAAATTAGCTAATTTCCTAGTTTTTTAGCAATTTGAAAGTTGATTTCTCAGCCACATGGATTACATTCTCAACTTGAGTAGGCAACAGTGGTAGGTTTTGTTTCCGCTGCTGTTGTTTTTATAAGAGAAATCCCATAGTGTATCAGGTTATTATTATTATTTTTTTTTTTTTTTTCTTTTTGCGGTATGTGGGCCTCTCACTGTTGTGGCCTCTCCCGTTGCGGAGCACAGGCTCCGGACGCGCAGGCCCAGCGGCCATGGCTCACGGGCCCAGCCGCTCCGCGGCACATGGGATCCTCCCAGACCGGGGCACGAACCCGCATCCCCTGCATCGGCAGGCGGACTCTCAACCACTTGCGCCACCAGGGAGGCCCCAGGTTATTATTATTGATAGAGGGGGCTTTGTTTCTCAAGTTTTAATTCTGATAAGAAAAAAATCTCACTCCATCTCAGACTTCTGAAAAGATCTTGCTGGTTTATTAGATATCTTATTGTCTCTTGATTTCCCCCTCTTAAGGCTTTAAACTGAGATTAGAAGTGAGTCCTTATATATAATTCAGACATATTTTCTCACCTGAGCCCTACCCAAAGGGTAAAAACAGCTTTTAAAAATCCTAAGTTCTCCTTCCTTTCAACCCAATTTCCTCATTGTTGTACAGCCCTGGCAAGCTACACCTCTGGCAATTAAGACAGGTAGAAACCTGCTCCTTTTCAACTTCCCAGTGAGAGAACTGGAAAGTTTTCAGTTTCTAAAAGACTGGAAACAAAGCTTTCTGTTTCAAAATAGAGCTTTTACCTGGGAGTAACATCTTCTGTGGGTGGTGTGTATGGGGGCAAAGAAATCTCAGTAAGCCTTGGTTATCATGGGATTTTCCCCCCTTAAAAAAAAAAAGCTGAATGTTTTTACAGAGACTTCAAGGGCAGTTTTAAGGATGTTTATATTTCAGACAACCTAAACATTGTTTAGAGCAAAATGAGAGATTTCATTTTTGGGACAAGCAGGTTGATGAATTGCAGTCAACATCTTGTTCTCAAAGACAGCATTTTTCCTGGGGGCTTTCAGTCTAGACATACAAGGGAGGAAGGAGGAAGAAGGGAGAGTTCTCACTCTCACACTCATCCTGTACATGGTATCTTGGCCAGTACAGTCAATAGTTCATCATAAATCAGACTTGAAGAAAAGAGGCACTCTCTACTCACTCAGGGAGAATAGTGATTTATACCGCTTAAGTCATAAAGAGTACTGATTTAGTTATTTTCCAACTTACGCCCTTTCAATCTGGTAAAACATTTTGTGGGCCAGTAAATGTTTGGTACCAACTGGCAAAACATGAAGAATTATATCAAAGCCTGCCCTGAGTGGGACTGTTTTGTTGTATAGGAAATACTTTTTGATTTAACCTCTGACCTCTGACATTGCAAAGGTCAAGGGAAGGGGAAAGCCAAGTAGAAAGCAACATTTAACCCCTATAATAAAGTAGCTCAAGGATATAGCAGCACAGGCGTAGGGCAGAGGAAGCATATCAAAATGATTATTAACCGTAAACATATGAAGTCATTAGCTTAGTTGTAATAAAGGAATATTGGCAAGATGAAGTCAGCTGTTTCTTGGCAGGGAATGTCTTACAGAGATGACATAAACTTCTAACGGAAGTGAAAGAACATCACTCAATTTGGGGCAAGATACAAAACTCCAAAAGGCAAAATATAGTATTTCTGGACTTGACAGATTTCCTATAGGAGTTTTTTTTTTTTTTTTAAAGTGTGATTGTTTTTAACTGTGTGGTAAAGCCTGTGGATTAGACTAAAAACAAAATGGCCATGTCTGCCTGCTTTTCTATGCATATTGCAGAATGCTTTTCCTGTGCATTTTGATGTGAACTGGATAAAAAACAATTATTTATTCAATATGTAAGCTTTCTTCTTATTATCCAAACTTGCTGACCAAAATTAATATGAATAAATAGTAACTGGATTTAAAACATGGCCTTTCTAAGAAATTCCTTAATGTTTGAATAGAAATATGTTGCTTTATCCAAGAAACTTTCTGTACCTTCAGAGCATGTTTGCTGGACACTGAAATGTCTTATTGAAGAATTATTTGTTAGCTTAGTATTATTACTGATATTTTCATAATCTTATTCAAAAGTCCTATCTCAGGATAATGAAAAATGTTTGGTGCAATAATGATTAAAATCCAGAAATGTCCTGTTCCCTGGCAACAAATACAACTTATGAAAAATTTTTTACACATGGAAAACAAAGAGTAAAGGTTCTCCTAATCTGTGCCATTAATAAACATATCTAGAATATAACCACTAAGCAGCCTTTAGTCTATCCACTTTTATTTAAAACTACTCTGCATAAAAGGAAGAACATTCCTCAACAATTTTGGAAATGTTGAAATAAATTTCCTTCTTCTGAGTGCTTCCTTCATGCGAAAATCTTTTTGCTGCGTCCTTAGCTATTTTTTAAACATGAGACTCCTCAGTACGAATTAGATCTGGCATGGAAAATTGATCAAGCTTGTGATCCTCAGAAATCGTGACTTCCAGGATCCTGAAACTTGCAGTTAGTTTATACATAAAATGAATTCCCTATCTGAAAAATGTGACTCCCTCCTGAAGATAGTTTTAAATAGCCTTTCATCCCAGGAAAGAAATTCGTAGTATCCCAGGGATAAATATTACCTCTGTTTACAATATTTTCAGTGATGGAACTCTGACCAGAGGCATGAATAAGACAAACAGGAGTGTATTTTACAAATCTAAGATGTCTTATTTTGTTTTATTTAGGAGGCATTGTTTAATAATAGGGTTTTTTTTTCCTTTCTTTCTCAACAATCTATCGTTGAATCACAGGTAAAGAAAGAAACACAGAATGAGTAGCTATAATTAATCATCATAGCTCCACACTGTAGTCTTACGGGATTTTTACTCTTTTTTTCAAAGTTTTCCCATTTGGTTGTCACATTTTTTCTCACACCCTGCTGGGCAGCGAGATGAGTATTCTCATTACCTGTCTGACACAGTGAGAATAAGGCACAAGTTATACACAAATGCCAGGGTTGGTGCCTGTGGTCAGTGACATCTAGGATCAACCTTCTTTACTTCAAATATCCCCCGATAAGACCTTATACTGGCTTTATTACATTGATGGTAGCACATGCAAGGTAGATGCTTGTATATTTGTATATATTGGGTTGGCCAAAAAGTTTGTTCGGGTTTTTCCCATAACATCTTATGAAAAACCTGGGTGAACTTTTTGGCCAACCCAATACATAAAACTAAAATTAAAAAAAAAAAAATCAGGTACAAATACCGTAAATATCCCAACTTCTAAAGTCTCCTTTTGAAAAACATATTTACCCCCTACCGTTTCTACCAGAATCCCTTGCACTTGCCTGATCATAGGGTTTATGTAGGTTGCAGTGGATATGTTTTTTTTTAATGCGATATAAAGTTTTCCTAGTTGGAGGAAATAATCACTTTCCATTCAATTAAACAGCCCCAATCCAATTTAAAATTAAAATATCTGACCCAGACATAGAAAGAGTCCGCTTTGTGGTCTTGAGGGTCACTTAGCTGCAGATGGAACTTGAAAACTTGTTTCTGGTCACTGCTGCTGAGGAGAGCCCATTATTTCTGTTCCGGCGGGATTGGCTTGAGATAGTCACGACGAACATGAAACACTCGTGAGCGTGGCATTCCAAGTGCTTAAGGAACTGGACATACTAAGATGACAAAAAGAATGTCATTAAACCATAACTACACTTTCTAAATTACCAGGTATTGGTAGGTTTACTGGCACGACAGCTTAAATTACAGATGTATTTGTAGCCTGCAGCATTTTATGATAAGAGAGTTACAGAATTCTTTGCAACCAAGGGGAAAAAATAAGGATTTATTAAAGCTGGCGTGGATGTCTATGACTTTGCACTCCTTATACACACAAAGAGGGGCATCATGGTGACAGCACTCCTAAGGTTTGCGGGGAGAGTATTTCCACTTCTCGGTTCCATTTAAAATTCGCTGGCCTCCTTTCCACTGCAGATCTGCTGTTTAGTCTGCATCTGAAAATTAAACCCAGAGCTTCAGCTGTCACATTAAACCCTGAACCTTCCTCTAGCGCACACCCTCACCCGTGCCTATGTGGTAACATCTATGGTTAAATGCCTAAGACATTGAAAAATTCCATCCAACGTTAGGGGATCAGGGTGGATATTGGGATGTCTTCTTCCTCCTTTTGAATAAGTTAGCAGAAGTGTACCCAAGGGTGTACACCACATGCATTGTGCTGAACCACATTAAAAGGATGGAGATAGGTGCAAACTATATATCTAGGTTTCAGTGGGGGTTTTCTTCCACAAGCGTAATGAAAGCAATGAAAGAGTTAGACTTATTAAATTCCTTTTTTGGGGGAACAAAAGAAAGACTAAGGCAAAATGAGTGCAATTTTTCCAGTAGTCGTAATAAAAATATAGTTCTCCAACTCTGCCCATTTTCTTTTCCTTCTCTTCAGTTTTCTGCCAAAAAATCCGCATTTCACCCCAGTGTGGTACAGCCTCAGTGGTCTTTGTAAGGTAACTGAGTGGATGGCTGGGGGCTGTTCTGTATTTAGAGGCCTTAGTGGCTGGTACTCATAAAAATGTCACTGTGCACTTTCACTTTGAAAAGTCCTTTTATCCTACATTCGTGAAGCCCCATTCCAACGGTAAGCCTGTGGCTGCTTGGCCTTCCCATCTCACCAGCCAGCGCCTAATGAGATGTGGAGAATGCTTGGCTACGGTCTCTCCACCCCCTTAGTGCCTCAGAGCTGCTCTTGGGGGGCTACCCAAGCTCAAAGATCCTTTGGGCGTATGTTGCGAACATGAAGCAATTTAAATAAATATCTCAAGTTGCAGGCTATCGCCTGCAGTAATGGCAGTGTCTTCTAAGTTAACTGAGAAGGATTGAATCTCAAGGGTCCCTACCAACTACTCTGCTGTGAAAGTAAGATCCCTGGGGGACCTCAGAACCTGCTGCTTATTTCCTTCGTCACCGGGTCCTGTCCACTCTTTGCACCGCAGAAGGGCCCTGTGTGAAGTCTGGTCAGCCGTGACAGGGCAGCTGAACATGGATTTCCCGACTCCATCTTCATGCATCCATGACCCACATGGCTCCTGGGAGGGAAAGCAAGAACTCTTCTCTCGCCGCCTTATCTCGCAATCTGCTGTCAAGTCACCTGCCCCAATTCAGTAAATGAATTGTGGAACCAAAACAAAAAAACGAAGAGGGTTTTTCTTCTCTTAATTACACGCACACTTTGGTCACAGCAACCATACATGTAGCAAAAGGCCAAGTCACTGGGAAGGTGAGAACTGGGTCTTGCAGAGGTGAGAGGTGCCACGTGCCCCGCCAACCTCATCCACTTGGCAGCCATGCCGTCCTCTGGAGGATGGCCAGTCAGGGCTATGCCAGGAAGAGAGAGCTCCCCAAGAGCCAAACATTGAGAAAGAGCCAAACATCGTTCTGAGCGTGTGAGAGCTGCATGACCTCCAAAAGTTTGACGGAGTGAGGCTCCCACCCTTGACATCCTAGTTATGTACCCAGTACTAACTGACAGCTACTAGTAGAAGCATTTCAGTGTCGGTGGAAATAAAACAACCCTCCATGTTGTGTTAAGAACCGTTAAGTAAAGGAAACAATATGAGGATGAGGGACCATCATTTTCAGCTGAGCTGTGTCTAAGGGATTTGAATAAA
The DNA here is from genome assembly GCF_025265405.1 of Mesoplodon densirostris. Taxonomy (NCBI): domain Eukaryota; kingdom Metazoa; phylum Chordata; class Mammalia; order Artiodactyla; family Ziphiidae; genus Mesoplodon; species Mesoplodon densirostris. The sequence goes on along the minus strand of NC_082671.1, from coordinate 37,016,411 downwards.
CCACTTACATATCAGGAGCTTCAAGAGCTCAAATCAAGCAAAGTTTCTGGGAAGGTTTTGAAAAGCTGATCACATTCCATCTACTACAAGGTCTTTGTAAGTTCGTGGCCTGAAAATTCGATTTCCTTCCGGATTTGGAAGTACTTTGGTTTCCAGATAGTCTAGGAAAATCGAGCAGTTAGAAATGGAATAATTACAGCTCCATCCAGGGAGGTTTCCAGCTTGACTGCGTTCTATTAATTTGTTAACCAGGAGAAGAAAGGATCACATATATCTGCCGGCGTGTAATCTGTGGTCTGTTTCAGGGTAGTTACCTAAGTCTACACCTCCTGTCTTAATGAGAAGTGAGTCATTTGGGGACGGTGAAGAGTGTATCTGCCGAACAGCTTAATGACTTTCTGGAATTTAAATATTAAGTGAAAAAACAAGGTCAGAGGGCAGCTGAACCTTGGCTTGTCTCTCTCACGTCCGTCCGTGGCTTTGATCCTGCTACATCCTCCTTTGTGGCCGGGACTCCATAGAGAATCTCAGGGTCATGGCCTGTTGCCTGTCAAGAGGTATAAACGTGCTGCTTAAATATGTGAAGGCTGCCGTTTGGGGGTTGGGAGCAGATGCGGGGTAGCTTCAAACGTTCCACGTTTCCCACACGACCCAAAGCAGACTAAACAAAACCGGTGTGAAACCTCATGACTTGATGCTGCCGTGGTTATATTTTTTAAGCTGTAATCCATTCATTTGTGTGTGTGTTTATTCCCAGGATTTACAGCTCCTTCAGTCTTGGGGGAAGAGAACGTTTGAAACCTTTTGCAAAGGGTTTGCAGTAAGCAGTGGCCTATGGTTAAAGCCCAGGATATATATAGAGAGAGAGAGAAAGAAAGAAAGAGAGAGAGAGAGAGAGAGAGTGTGTGTGTGTGTGTGTGTCCGTGTGCGCGCATTCATGTGAGCATGTGAGTGCCCGTTCATGTGGGTTTTTTTCCCTCCCGTTTGCTGCTTTTACGCAAAAGCGTCACACATGGTAGCATTTAGGAGTTCCTTCACAGCTGAAGTGTTTCAAACACTAATGAATGGAAGTTTGGTCATATAATGCAGACAAGCTTTAAGGCATGCTTTACTGAATGGTGTACTGTAGTGACCTGGGAAAGGAAGAGAGGTATAAATTGTGTCAGTTAGCCACCCAGACAAAATGAAGCCATGTGGAAAATCAAATCTATTAAAGTATGAAGACTGTTATAAGCTGTTTTAAGCTGGCCATTCTTAAAGTTTGCTGCAGGAGTGAATGTTTACCTCTTCTCCCAGATCTTTTTCACATGCCGTCTTATGAGACAATGTACAGCATTTGATAAAAATCATCCTCTCACTAAAGACGCTTTTATCAGAAATGTTTATTGTCTCCGCTTTACCACCCATGTCCTGAAAGGTACTGCACGTTTGTTAAATAAGCAGAAGGAAAGAGAACTTTGCAGCTCAAGCCGGCTTGCAGAAATTCCAACAAATTCCAGAGCCATACGGAATCAGAAAAAGGAAAAGAGAAGGAGAAATTAGATTTATAGGAAGAGGAGGCCCTGCAAAAACATATATATTAGATTTTCTCTGCTTGGCCAAACCACCATTAAATGTTTGGTCAGTGTGGATTTAGTATTGAGATTGAGCAGTTAATGCCAAACTCTGGTCATTGTCTTAAAATGCGCTTTAATAAATACAAGAAGGAGGAAATCCATTTGGAAAGGAAGTGAGTCGTCAGCTCTTGGAGCCCTTTCTCAGGCTCGATTCTGCCCTCACGCTGCCTCTGGTACGTGGCAGTGGCATCCTGGTTACACACAGCTGCCAACACCCGTCTGACTCTGCCCAAAGCCTGGCTCGACTTGCTCTGTGACTTCGGGTATACGACTTACTGGGCCTTGATTTTCTCACCTGTAAAATGGGATAATAACAGCCAGTCCCTAAGAGCATCAGCTATGATTACCAATATCTGCAGGACGTGTTTTCTTTGTCCCTTAAGAACAGATCCCCTTCACTTGATTTGCTGGTTTATAAAACTGATGACTGGCATGCTGTCGGGAAAAATTTATCCATTTCTTTTTCTCTCTGATTGGTGAGTAAGCTCACACGGGCCTGACATTCTCTGGATGGCACACAATTGAATTTGCTGAGCAGCCGCCATGATGTCAAGCCTTAAGTCAACAGTGGCTAATGACTGCTCTGGGAAAAAACAACACCTTGATTCCTCAATTACGGTTTAAGAAGCCCTGGGAACGAGGGGGCTTGCCAATCATCCGCATCCTCTTTTGAAGCCAGCATAATGTGCTGTGGAAACAGGTCACCTCTGAACTGTTTGTCTGAACAGCCCACACAGTGTAATGGTTGTGCCCTTTGTGTGTTCCAGGAGGAGACTGAAGAGACATCCTCACAAGAGTCTGCGGAAGAGGATTAGGGGGCGCCAGCATTCAATTTCTACCTCAGCAGCAGTTGGATCTTTTGAAGGGAGAAGACACTGCAGTGACCACTTACTCTCTGTCGCCATGGTCTTTCCACTTTCATCTGGGGTTAGGGGGCGGGGCGGGGCGGGGGAGGGGCGGGGGTGGGGGGAGAAGTCACGTAACCTTAAAAAGGACTATATTAATCACCTTCTTTGTAATCCCTTCACGGTCCCAGGTTTAGTGAAAAACTGCTGTAAACACAGGGGACACAGTTTAACAATGCAACTTTTAATTACTGTTCTCTTTTTCCTTAACCTACTAATAGTTTGTGGATCTGATAAGCAGGAGTGGGTGGGTGAGAAGAACCTCTGAATCGGGTTTAGTCAATCACTGCACTGCATCCAAACCAGAAACATGTCACCCGTGTGACGCTGGGCATTCCGCTAGGAGAGGCACGGTGGGAAACACTGGCTGCCTCAGACACCACCCAACCCACTCGCAGTAGTGAAGCTTCTGTTTAGAACACCAAAGATAGGACTAGATACTACTTCTCTCTTTTTCATATAACCTTGTAGACACTTACTTGATGATTTTTTTTTTAATTTTTACTTTTATTTCTAAATGAGACGAAATGCTGATGTATCCTTTCATCCAGCTTAACAAACCAGAAAAGGTGATGTTCACTTTTCAAAAAGGGAAGTAAGCAAACTCAGATTGCCAACTCCTTTATTTATGGATGCCACACATATCAGCAGGAGTAATAAATTTACTCACGGCCCTCATTTTTTTTTCAGGAACCCTCATCCGGGTAGAATCTACTTCCTACAGAGCCAAGTGCCATTTAGCAATAAATCACACTTGTCAGCCTCAAAGCATTTTAAGGAACCTAGACAAGTAAAATTATCCTCTCTGTAATTTAATGAAAAGGTACAACAGAATAACGCATGATGAACTCACCTGGATTATGAGGTGGGAGGGGCGAAATCCAAATTTCTTTTGCTATAGTTTATACTACAATTTAAAGGACAACGACAACAAAAAAGCAGGCTCTCTCTCTCTCTCTCCATTGTGTATCAGTTTCTGTGAAAGACCTAAATACCACTTACCTCAAATGAAGCTTATGTGTTACTTCAAGTAATACGTTTTGACATAGGATGGTTGGCTGAGGTGCTTTACCTTGATTTCAGCTCACCATCTCTTCACTCAAACTGCACTTTTAGCCAGAGATGCAATACATCCCACTGCTCAATACTACCTCTGAATGTTACAGTTAATTTACAGTTTAGTACTTACTACATGCTGCTATACACAAGCAATGCAAGAAAAAGAAAAGTAATGGGTAGGTGATGCTAATCATCTACAGTTCTTTTTGTACACTTAGTTACAGTTAAAGAAGCAGTCTCCTTACTGTGTTTCAGCATGGCTATGTATTTTTCTATGGTTTTTTTTTTTAATTAAAATTTACAAATACTTGTTTCAGCTTCTCTGCTAGATTTTCCACATTAACTTGAATTTTTTTTTAACCAAGTCGCTCCTAGGTTCTTAAGGATATTTTTCCTCCTTACACTACACATCACACAAAATTTGACTGTAATGTTTAAATATCACCCTCCAAGTTTGTACCTCACATGAATTGTTTAAGGAAATGGACTAATTGACTTGCAAAGACCTACCTCCAGACTTCAAAAGGAATGAACTTGTTACTTGCAGCATTCATTTTTGTCAATGTTTGAAATAGTTCAGACTGCAGCTAACCCTAGTCAAAACTATTTTTGTAAAAGGCTTTTGATAGAAAGGAACACGTTTTTACATACTTTTTTGCAAATAAATAAAATAAAGCCAACCTTCAAAGAAACTTGAAGCTTTGTAGGTGAGATGCAACAAGCTCAGCTTTTGCATGATGCAATCAAAAATATGTGTTTTGAAGATTAGCTGAATATGAGAAAATGCTTGACAGATATTTTCATGTATTTTACACAAATGTGATTTTTGTAATATGTCTCAACCAGATTTATTTTAAACGCTTCTTATGTAGAGTTTTTATTCCTTTCTCTCCTAGTGAGTGTGCTGACTTTTTAACATGGTATTATCAACTGGGCCAAGAGGTAGCTTCTCATGACGGCTTGTGTCAGTCTGGCTTTTAGTACTGATGCCAAATGAAACTCAAAACCATCTCTCTTCCAGCCGCTTCAGGGAGGTAGTTTCAAAGGCCACATACCTCTCTGAGACTGGCAGGTTGCTCACTGTTGTGAATCACCAAAGGAGCTATGAAGAGAATTAAAACTCAACATTACTGTTAACTGTGCATTAAATAAGCAACTAAACAGTGGCTCATAAGAAGCCCCATTCCGTGTCTTGGGTTGGGCCTTTTGAAACCTCACTGGCCAGCTCAAAAAACTAAAGCAGTTGCTCGTGTTGGCCACACTCGGAGCACCTGGCAGTTTCCATCTCTGATGAAATTACTCTCTTATTTCCTATACGTTGTACAATCAAAACACACTACTACCTCTTAAGCCCCAGTATACCTCATTTTTCATACTGAAAAAAGCTTGTGGCCAATGGAACAGTAAGAACATCATAAAATTTTTATATATATAGTTTATTTTTGTGGGAGATAAATTTTATAGGACTGTTCTTTGCTGTTGTTGGTCTCGGGCTAAGTAAGACTGGACATTTAACTTTTCTACCATTTCTGCAAGTTAGGTATGTGTGCAGGAGAAAAGTATCAAGACGTTGAACTGCAGTTGACTTTCTCCCTGTTTCTTTGAGTGTCTTCTAACTTTGTTCTTCATGTAGAGTTGCTGTCTATGATTGTACTTTGAATCGCTTGCTTGTTGAAAATATTTCTCTAGTGGATTATCACTGTCTGTTCTGCACAATAAACATAACAGCCTCTGTGATCCCCATGTGTTTTGATTCCTGCTCTTTGTCATGACTCCATTAAATGAGTAATAAACTTTGGTCAAAACAGGTCAAGGAGAGAGACATTCACAAGTCGTTTTGTTGTGTGCACCCACACCTCTACACACACGAACATAAAGTTTTAAAGTACAGAAGGCCCTCTGCGGGTTCCGAATCCGCGGATTCAACCAGCCATGGATTCCCTATAGCCGACTGTACTGAGTCATTTCATATAAGGGACTTGAGCATCCTTGGGTTTTGGTATTGGCAGGGGATCCTGGAGCCAATACCCCGTGGATTCTGAGGCAAGGCTGTATCATACTTCTTAAATCAACTGCCCTAAATTCACCTTTCGTTGCCTGACATTTAATGCTACAAAGATGACCTTAAAGAAATGTAAAGGAAGAATGGTCTACAGTTTAAAACTAGAGAATTTCCATTGAAGGCCTGCATCTACAAAGTTTGTAATGGGAGTAACTGATATGTCAGTTATCTTTGACTTAGTATCTGTAGAGGTCCAACAGTTTGGTGAAAAGAATAAGAAATGAAAGTCACAAAGTGTCTACTGAATAGGAATCTTTTTACTCTATAAAACCTATAAGCAGAGTCAGAATCATTCCACCAAGTTCAAGATCATCTTTATAACTCTGCTGGTGGTTAGGAGTAGATCCAGGATTTTTTAAGGCCAAATCCTCTGGGTTGTGCTGCCTCCATTGTCACTAAAACTCTCCGTGTTTAGTTCTTAGGAAGCACTTGTTCATTTTAAGAAATCTCCTGTCAGGAAATTTCTTGTCAAATTTACTACTTCATTCCTTCATTTATTTATTTTCACAGCCTATATTTTGTGAGTGCCTACTTTATGCTTTAAGTCCCAGACCAAGAGGACTTTCAAAATATTATCTCCTTGGAAAAAAATTATGCAGGTGCAAAAATACAGGCAGCATGCAAAAAGGACCAAGTAAACTGTTGAGGCAACAAGTTGTAAGAATTTTTTTTTTTTTTTTTTGCGGTATGCGGGCCTCTCACTGTTGTGGCCTCCCCCGTTGCGGAGCACAGGCTCCGGACGCGCAGGCTCAGCGGCCATGGCTCACGGGCCCAGCCGCTCCGCGGCATATGGGATCCTCCCAGACCGGGGCACGAACCCGTATCCCCTGCATCGGCAGGCGGACTCTCAACCACCTGCGCCACCAGGGAGGCCCAAGTTGTAAGAATTTAAAGGAGGGGAAGCTGTTTCCTGCTGGGGTGGATCATTAGTTCAGCCTAATAACAGACAGCCCAAATGTATTTAATGTAACCCATATTTAGTCTCTTCATTTTTATTAATATAGAAAAGCACGTGAGAAGAAATTACTTCTTGAAAACAAAGAAACCAAGAGATAATCTTTGGCTTGAAAAAGAAAGACTAAGAAAGGACATACTATGTCCAGAATAGGGTAAGTAGATAAATGGGATAAAAAAAACTTCCCATATTTTAGAATTAATGCTCATTAAATGATCTCTGAGTAAGCTTTTCTTTCCTTTTCTTTTTAGAAAAGTTAAAAGTATTGCTTTCAAACAATAAGTAGTACACTTGTGAAAGTTACTAAGAAATCTCTTAAGTTTAAACCTAAGTTCAAGGAGGGTGTCCAAAAAATCAGCCAATGCATTCAGATATCAGAGGAGCCTCTAATATGTACTGGATATCATTTGGGGCAATAAAGGTAAATGAGACTTCATCCCTACCTACAGAGAGTCAAAACTTCTCCTGAGGGAGCTGAACTCAAGAGAGAGCTCTGTAAATAGAACCTTATTGAGTTACCCTGAAAGTGGCTCGACGCATCTTGAACTCTGCCAATATCAGAGACAAATCGCAGGTCCTCTCACACAAGGGCTGTAGCGCCGTCATCAGAGAAGGATCCTGGGGCTGCAAGGACACTGAGTCTCAGCCAGTGTAGCGTTTCATAAGCGGGGGCTGGCGGCGGAGGGGAATGTTCTAATAGGGCTAGGGGTGCTCGACTCTGGTGAATTCAGGGATGGTAAGTGGTTTAGGTGTCCGGGCAGCAATAAAAACAGTACTACAGAATGAATAACAATCTAGTCAGTGGGACGTGATGCAAGCTGAGATTATAGACCAGTGAATGAAACTTCAGAAAAGGGAAACAAGAAGCCCAAGAGAGGGGACCAGGGCAGCATGGATGCACTTCTTGTCAAGTTTTATTTACATAAGATTAATTTTTTATTGAACAAGAGTAATTCTTCAAGTTAGGCAAGGTCATCCTTGAGCAATTGCTCTTCAGCTCTAAGAAATCTAGCCTAAAAGGGGAAGAGAAGTTGAAAAGAATAAAAATTACTTGTGAAATAGGAAATGCAGATGGATAACGACCAGGGTCAGAAGGCAACAACAGAGGTCTACACCCACAGTCTGAGTTTAGCCATCTGTAAAACTTGGCCATCTGGTCTCTTCCTCAAGGAGGTGTGAAGTGGCTGCAGAACGACCCTTGGCCCACCCCCGCCTCCTCCTCTGCGTTTGGGACTCCATCCATGCTGCGGCAGCCATGCCCCTGTCCTACTCTCATACCCAGTCCCGGTAGAGCCTATGGGAAAGGCCTCGTGTCCGTGATCAGCACCCCACTTTGTGTCCAGTTTATAATAGTTCGGTTCTTGTCTCCTGCTTCTCAACCTGATTCACAACCTTAAGACCCGCCTCTACTCTCATCCATCCAGGGGGCGTCCCTGCCTCACTTCTACCAGCCTTCCAGGACCCTAATCCTCCCCCTGTACTTGAGCCAACCCCTTGTGATCAGTTAGTCCATCTCTCCTTCTCTCATCTGATTATTTTCTCAATTGCAGATTCCACCTGTTTTGCGGCTGCCCTAATCCTAGATTAAGCAGACATTCTTGGAAACATGGAGTAACAACATGTGAAAATGCTTCACTGCCAGAACCTAGATGTGGAGGGCCGGTGGTGGAGGGAGGGCGGGCTACCTACCTAGGAAGAAACTTGCTGCAGGAGGAAAAATAGAAGATGCAGATCTAGCCCTAGTGGTCTGCTTCCTCTGAGAAGCCAGAGAGGCGGGAGGAAAGAGGAGTCCTGTAACTTCCAGCCGCAACTTCTCCCTGAATATTCGAGATCCCAGGAGCTCTAGTGACCTCCCAAGCCATGTCACTGACTGGCGTTTGCTGGTTCTGCAGGCCATGTCAGCTATGTCACAGAGGAATCTAAGGAAGAGAGTTGCCATTTAAGTGGCATCATTCCAAAAGAGGCAGGTCGTTCAACCCCCTTGCAAATGTGGTGATGACCAGGGACACAGGACAAGATATCCCGTTGCCCCACATGGTGCAAAAGGTGTGGACTCTGGAACTAGACTGCCTGGGTTTGAATCCTGGCTCTCCCACTAACTCGCAAGTCACATAACTATTCTGGGATCGTTTTTTTTTTCATCTTTAAATAGAAATAATAACAGCATCTATCTACACTCGTTGTTGTGGGAGTTCCCTGGCAGTCCGGTGGTTAGGACTGCTGTGGCCCTGGGGTTCAACCCCTGGTCGGGGAACTGAGATCCTGCTACAAGGTGCGCAGCACGGCCAAAAAAAAAAAAAAAAAAAGGCGTTGTTGTGAAGATTAAAGAAGTCAATATAGGTGAAATGCTGAAAAGCACTCAGCATATAGAAGGTGCTATACAGGGTTGGTTGTTATTTCTGTTATCTGGACTCTGGCTGCAGGGTGGGCTTAAAGCTAGCATGTTTTTCTCTAGTTTCTACCATTATTTGATCTTTGCACACAGGGATATCCACAGACATGGTCCAAAAGGTATCAAGGTTTTCAAACCTGATTTTGGTTGTACATTCCATGCATGGAAATCATTAATATAGGTACAGACTCCTTTTTCCCACTGTGGTTTGCATTGTGTTTGATCTCAATGGATTTGGTTACTAAAAGGAATCACCCCTGAAAAATCAGCAAGATGCAAATCACCTCCATTACAGCAATGGTCTTAGGGGTCCCTTTATGCCCCGCAGCTTCATTTGCTTGTGGGGTCTCTTCCTTTCTGCCATTCAGTCCAGCCCTCAGCCCTGGCTGCTCCAGGCTCCTGACTTTTGTTCTTGGTTGAATGTATCACCGTGTTGGAGGAGGGGGGCTTCTCGGGGGTCTTCCTCCTCCCAGATCCTAGCACCTAACTCCAGTTCTCCCTCCAAATTCCAGCCTCCAGCTATAGCCCCCCAGCGTAACGAGGCTAAGCTAAATGCACTTCTACAGCCAGTCTTTGCCCCTCACCTTCTCATTAGCATTCTTCAGGCCACCTAATAGTTCTCTTCTGTCCAGTCCTCTTCCACTGAACTCTGTACCCCCTTTAGATTTCCCTTTGGTCACCTAAGGATACTAGTCTCCTTGGACCAGTCAGGAATAAGTGACTGCTTATTCCAGAAGAGAAAAAGAGAGTAAACAATGAGATTCTCCTGTTTGCAATTTCCCCTGGTGACTGAACTGGTGGTGTGGAGAAGAGCCAGCCCCGTGTAAAATATGAAATGCGTGATGGCCCAAAGAAAAATCCAAATGCACTTCCAGAAGGGAAAACAAACCCAGGAGAGGGGGAAAACAGCAGCTGCTTTTTACAGTGGTACAGCCAGTGGGGCCCACTGCATAACCAGAAAGTGAGGTGAGGTCAATGTGAGCAAGGATCCCTAAAGTCACGTATTTATCCTCAACATTAATGGAAGAGTGATACCCTAAGAGTTGCCAAGCGGGCAGTGGACTTTGCCAGAAGGAGCAAGAAAGAGACCTGGTTTTAAGGCAAGATGTTGCTATTTCTGACCATGGTACAATTTGGCCTATCTTTTTTTTTTTTTCGGTACGCGGGCCTCTCACTGTTGTGGCCTCTCCCGTTGTGGAGCACAGGCTCCGGACGCGCAGGCTCAGCGGCCATGGCTCACGGGCCCAGCCGCTCCGCGGCACGTGGGATCTTCCCGGACCGGGGCACAAACCCATGTCCCCTGCATCGGCAGGCGGACTCTCAACCACTGCGCCACCAGGGAAGCCCTGGCCTATCTTGACTGGAACAAATAATGACAATTCTTTTGGCATCTTCATTTTTTGCTTACAAAGCACTTTCACAAATTTCGTTTCTTTTCATCTTCATTTCATCCTTTTCATCTTCAGCACCATGCTGGGTGACATGGCATGTATTATTATTATTATTATATTTACTTTAAAAATAGGTTAACTGAGGCTCGGAAAGCGTGACTGGCTTGGGAGCCAGAACTGGTAAATGGCAGAGCCGTGAGTCCCTGACTCTGGTTCCACACACTGTTCTCTAGACGATTGTACAACCGTAGACTATCCTATCAATCACTGCTCAGGATAAACCTTCTTTCGGCTGCAAATCCCTAACATATTTAATTCTAGCTTCCCAGGCTCAAATTCATTTTGGCAAAGCTGGTTTTCCAGGAGACCACCATCATTATGGCACACCCAGTCTTGGAGTCTTTGCCCCACATCAACTGGAATTCTTCCATGGCACTGCAGAGCATCTGAACCTGGCTATTCATCCCATTCATCAATCCAAGAATATAGTTCCAGAGTCTACATATATGAACTCCTACAGATTTAAGGGATTAGCTAAACTGTAGCAAGCAAGACCGTTAAGACCCAGGACATTCTGCGGGGCTGCCAGAGTTTAAGGTCCCATTCCTTTATCTTTAGTCAGCAAATCTGTAGGCTCAGAGAAGTTCCCTGTGGCCTTGTACTCTTAAATCAGGCACTTGGCAGACTGATATATGGTCACTATTACAATGGGATCCATTTGGCTATAAAACAATTACATTCAGCCTAATCCCCAGCCAATTTAATACTGTCATGGAAAATAAAACCTGCTATTCAACCAGCTAACGAAAATGTGAAACTTTCACAAACCCATGGGTATATTGCACTGACTGTCCAACTGAAGCTGAAGTCACCTTTCCAATACTAAGAAATTCAAAGACCTCATTTTGTTTTGTTTTGTTTCAGATGTTTTTTTATTTTATTATTTTGTTTTAATAGATCTTTATTGGGTATAATTGCTTCACAGTACTGTGTTAGTTTCTGTTGCACAACAAAGCGAATCAGCCACATGCATACACGTGTCCCCATATCCGCTCCCTCTTTTTTTTTTTTTACAACTTTATTGGAGTATAATTGCTTCACAATGGTGTGTTGGTTTCTGCTTTATAACAAAGTGAATCAGTTATACATATACATCTGTTCCCATATCCCTTCCCTCTTGCGTCTCCCTCCCTCCCACCCTCCCTATCCCACCCCTCTAGGTCATCGCACAGCACCGAGCTGATCTCCCTGTGCTATGTGGCTGCTTCCCACCAGCCAGCTATTTTACATTCAGTAGCGCATATATGGCGATGCTACTCTCACTTCGCCCCAGCTTCGCCCTCACACCCCACGTCCTCAAGTCTCCTCTTGACTGTGATCGCTTTCTCTCCAACTCTGTTGCCACTTCTACACCATCCCCTCTTTAAGCTCTGGCTGTGTAGTCTCACCTGCCCCCCTCAATTCTTTCTCCACCCTCAGCAAGTGTGATCTTTCTAAAAACACAAATCTGATCACAAGCCTAATGCCTGCAGATAAAGTTCAAAGTCTTTCCAGTGGCCCGAAGCGAGTGGCATGGTCTGGCTCTTATTCCTCTTCCAGCCTGAGCAGTCACTGGCCTTCCCCACTGTTCCCCAACAACGTTGAACCCCTTCGCACAGGCTGCAGTACCCTCTGCCTGGAATTCCTTCTCTTCTCCTGGCCTCTCTTCCGCCCTAGCAAGCCTCCTCCTGTTCTTCAGTCTCAGTTCAAGTATTACTCTAGGGGACCTTCTCTGCCTTTCTCCCTGCCCACATCCTGCACACAGTCAGGTCCTCTGTAAATTCTCTTGGAACACTCTGGACTTCTCCCTGGTAGCAATTCCTGCAGTTGTCACGAAGCTTTGTATAACATGCCCCCGGAGGATGATGAGGGAAGATCCGTCTTGCCACCTTTGCCTCCCTAGCACCTGGCACAGCAGCTGGCCACAGAAGGCCCTCCCAAAATGCATGCACGAATGAATGAATCAACCGCGTCGCATCTCCACGGGGTTATCTGCTCAGGGAGCGGAGCTGAGACCGAGCAGATAGCCCAGTGGAGACCGGTAGCCTCTCATAGGCCTTTTCCCAGATCTCTCCTGTCCTCTGGGCCCCTGCTGACCTTCATTCAGACCTCACTTTTCCTCTCCTGCGCAGGGTTCTGCACCCCAAGCCTCTCCCCTTTGTCTCCCCATCACCCCCTCAACACATCCAACGTAATCTCTCCTTGACTCCATTTCTGTCAGTTCAGCTTTCGGCCAGCATGTTCATTTAAAAAAAAAAAAAAAACAACTGGTAGGCAAATGAACTAACAACAGATGCTACCCAGACAAACACGTAGCACAGTGTCTGAGACACAGTATGCACTTGAAGCTGATAGTGGTTGCTTTAAACGGCTTGGTCTCTATTTTACTTTCCTCTGCCACAGCACTCCGATTTTTATTTGCTTTTTAATTTTTTGGAGGAAGTTCCTCTCCCTCACTCTCAGCCTATGAGATTCCCCTGGTGGCAGGGGAGAGCATGTGACTTAAGCTAGGCCAGTTGATCTATTTTGACCCCCTGATTGGTTCAGGCACATGACCCAAGGCAAACCCGTGAGATTTCATGTCACCACTTTTCTGGACTAACTAGGAAAATGAGCCTTTCTCACTCTGGTGGAATTAAAGCTGGTAGGATGCATGCCTGTAACTTCTGAGGGGAGGGTGGTGAGGAGGAAGGCGTGTTGCCACAGCATGGGATGAGCTTGTCTGAGGATGAAGCCCACACAGACAGGAGGCAAGATTTGGAGACAGTCCAAGTGTGGAAGACATTATTTGAGCCTATCGTGCCCAGAGGCTAATAATGTTTCTTCTTTCCTTGAAGTATGTCAGATTTGGGTTTTTCTCACTTTCACCCAGAAGAATCCTGACTATGCCGTAAATTAAAGAGCGAAGAAATGAATGAACACAGTGAGAGTCAGCAGAAGTGACCTTCAGAAGGCCTTGATTCTAGTGGTTCTACCACCCTCAGAGTGTAAAACCTTGGACAAAATTCTGAATTTCAGTTTCCTTATCTACAGGCTTAGGAAGGTGGTTGGATCAGATCTTTAATATTCCTTCTAGGTTTAAAATTCTAGGATTCTGTGATACTAAGATGTCCACAAAGCCTAAACACAAAGGAATCAGTTCCAAGTGATGAGAATTTAGAATAAGGAAAGAGTAATGGATGGGGGGAACGCTTCCTGGCTCTCCCATAGCTCACTGTACATGGCTTCCTATTATATCTCCAGGTTAGAGAAACAAGGAACTTCCTGGACTGATAATAGAAGCTACTGGAGTCTGAAACCAACAAATGGCAAAATAGTAACCTCATAGTCAGCAGTGGAGTTTTATGAGAGAGCTTGTCTATTTCACAACCACTGCAGTTATATGTGTATATATATATATGTAACACATATACATACATGTATATATGTATAAAATGTATATATATTTATTTATATATTTAACTTAATATAATTTAAGTTAAAAAAATTTAACTTAATATTTATATTTTAATTTATATATTAATATATGTTTATATATATACTTAACTTTAAATATGTGTGGGAGATATGTTCTTCCTTAAATTTAAGATAACATAAAAAGTAATTCATAATTAAGCATAAATAATAACAATATACAATGCCAACTAGGGTCTAGTAAACAAAGTAGAGCTAGTGAAGAAAGTAACTGAAACATCACATATTATCACCCATAGATGAATGAGAGATAATGTGACTATTATTCTGGTAACAGATTTGGGACCAACACTGTTTCAACTTGTAACTAAATATGTCTCTGGAACACCATTCAGGTCAAAGATACACTCTGTTTAACCAAAGTACTTTTCTTACAAAAGAAAAAACTGCCGCATGAAAATAGACAATGGGCCAGAGTCTGATCTCACATAAATCAATGAAAAATTTCCCACAATTATTATTAATAGCATCCTGATGTATCCACTTTCCCTCAGAGTTACATAAACTGAAAATCTAGCATCACAGATAAAACACATAAGCCATCAAAGTAGAATAATTTTGTTCTTCTATTTTTCTCTTTGATTTGCTATTTCTTCGCCTGTCACATACTTGAACTAAAAAATGAAATCTTGCCCAATTTCCCAATAATCACAGAACGACCTCAAACAATCATCTTTCAACTAGCCTTAGATTAAAATTTTAAAATCACCTTTAAAGTTCTCTTTCAACTTTTTCCTATCATTTGGAAGGGCATTCAGTGTGTATTAGCTCTGGTCCAATGAAGAGTAGCAGTAGAAAAGGCATGAAGTAACTACGATGCTTCTCTCATGCCAGCTGAGGGGATGGAGGGATTGGTGGCGGAGGGGACTGTATTGGAAACGTTTTTGCTTCACATAACTCAGAACCTGATCTCATGAGTGATAAGGTAAGTTCAATTTTCAGTGTGGTCTTTGTTAACTATTATTCAAAGGCTCTGAAGAAATAGGAATATATAACAACTTTCCCTCACCTATTTTTCAAGCCATAAATAAGAGGCTAAGTTACAGCATGTGGCACAAACCATTTTGAAAGCATTTTACTTTCTTCTTTCATGGGGCTATAAAATTATATGGTGCATTCTCAACTTCGGAAATTGCTGGAGGAAAAGAGCTTAGGAAATATTTATTTCCTACAGAACACAGGAAATATGCACAGCCTTCTCGCTATCTCTTTTTCCCTTAACTTCTGGATTTAGGCCAAGATTATTTAACTCATTAGCCTTTCACTCAGAAATTGTTAAGCACAGCTGTCCAGTTGTTTTGGTTGTTATTTTTCATACATACTCAGTATGTGAAACTAAAGTGGAACTGTACACAGTGACAGTGGCTTTCATTCATTCATTCATTCATTCAAATGGTTACTGAGCACCTACTACATACCAGGGCACCACACCATGTGCTGGAGCTAGCAAAACGAAGAGTTCAGTCTCTGTGCCCAGGGATCATGAGGTCCAGCACAGGAGACTGAAAATAAATGGCAGCAACAATTCAGTCTATGAAGTCAATGTCAGAGGGATACTCCAGGAGCTGCAGGAGGTGCAGGATCCACATTCAGGTGGGGTCATGGTCGAGAAAGCCTTCTCCAGGGGCACATCTCAGCTGAAGCCTGAGAGATGAGGAGTTTAGTCAAGCAAAAAGGAAAGGGAAGAACGGGCTGCTCCCAGCAGATCCAGAGCACAGGCTAAACCCCAGAAGCGTCCAAACGACAGAACTGTGCTAAAAGGATTTTTGTTAACAGCTATCAATGTTTCAATTTCACCTCTGGAATGATGGAAGAATGATTTGCTGCGGTGATGGCACCACGTGTTCCTGAACCAGTGATGGATGGCGTCACAGCAGAATATCCGGACACAGACAGGAGGAAGCAGATCAGAGCTGAGGCCCAAAAATGACTCCGTCAGAAGCCATTTCATGTTGTGAAAATCCCATAAATTCCCTGAAACAAAGGTCAATTACACTTCAGATGAACCGACTGAAAGAGAAATGCGGAAAGAAGGGTGGTGGGAAAAGCAAGCAGATGACACAGACAGATGTCTCCAAAAGAGCTTACGCACAATTTTTCCTTCAGTTTCTATAGTTCCTGTTGACAGGTGCTTTTGCAGTTCTATGAGGATTTCCTAATAAATAAAAACTTTAAAAAATATTGCATGATGCTTTGTTTCTTGCATTTTAAGGAGAGAAAGAGGCATATCAAATTCATATCTTTGTTATGAAGATTGAGAAGCAGAATTTATTCGATTGAGTTTAAGCTTACTAAATATTTACATTTGGGGATTGAAGGGGTTTTTTTTCTATTTTTAAGTTAAATCCAGATGTTTTCAATCCATGTAAAATGACAACAGATATGTAATACATTCCTCAAGAATCCATATAAAGCTTAGCACAATGCCTAGCATGTAATAAGTGCTCAATAAATGTTAGCTATTATTATTGTTGATATATATTTACAGAAAATAAATACAAAATGTTTTCTAAGACATATACACTCTCAAAAAAAACAGTACAGTCTCATGGTGAAAAAAGCAAATAGTTTGCAATAACTTACAATGAAAATCAACAGCAACTTGCCCCCTCCCACTCCTACTCTCCCATCTTATTCCTCAGATGCAGTTAAGTGCCTTTAACTCTTTTAGTAATTGCTTCAGGGGGTTGTCTCATATTTCTAAATTATAGGCCTATATATCATTTTATTGAGAAACCAATTTGAGGCGTTATCAACTGAATTCTTTCCACAGCAGATGAGGGTTTAGATCTCTTGAGTCATTCTATTATTCATTCAGTCAACAAATAATTATTGAACACCGACTGTACCAAGCACTGAGTAGGCGCTGAGGATGCCCCGGTGAACAAAACTGACCGAATGCCTTTCCTGCAGGGAACTTACATTCTAATGGGAAGAGAGACATTAAACAAACAAGTAAAATACATTGTATGCTGGGTGGTTATAAGTTCAAAAGAGAACAATTAAGTAAGGAGGGGCTAGGTGGAGGGACTACAGTTTTAATGGGCTAGTCCGGGAATGCTTCACTGAGAAGTTGATTATTTGACTCTAATCTTGGGAAATTTTCTTATATTGTTCCTTTGATAATTTATTCACCTTTGTTTTCTCTATTCTATCTTTTGGATGCCCTGTTGATCAAATAGGGCTGGTTTAATCCTCTATGCTGCTTGGATATTTTAAATATATATTTTTGAATTTCTCTCTGTTTTGTTTTCTGGGGATTTTCTTGATTTTATCTTTTCAACTCTTCATACCACAGGTATGTGGAGGTCTTCTTTTTTTCTTTCTTTCTTTCTTTCTTTCTTTTTTTTTTTAAGACACTTGAGGTCTCCTGGGAAGTCACCTCTGACTTCTAGGCTCAGGAGAGAAACCAAATTGATGACATTTTATGTCCAAAGAAATGGATGGCAGTCCACCGACCCATGTAATCACCCTCATTTCAGCCCTAAGCCTAAATACCACCCACTACTCTGCTTGGAATTCCAGAATCCTAAGTCTTTCTGGGATTCCTCTGGGCAAATCTGATTTCTCTTGTCTCTATCTTCCTCTGTGTGCAGTGGAAGAGGCAGCTTCTTCTGCTCTGCAAAATTTGCTGAATCTGTATTCCAGAAATATGTGGAAATCTCTTATTTTTTATTGATTCCAATCACATTCTTTGTGTACTCATGGATTTATTGCTTTTACATGCCTTTACTATGATTCTGATAGAATCTAGGGAAGAAGAGAAAATTAATGTATTGTGTAACCTGCTGTCTACAACTGAATATCCATGTACAATTTTTAAAAGCATCTATTGATTGCTAATTTCCATCATATATGCATACATTTATGTAAATTTTCCATATATTTATCCCCAATATATATTAATATATATGTGTCTATATACACAAATGTATGTGTATATCTGTATGTATTTGTGTGTGTGTGCATGTGTGTGTGTTAATCTTTTTTCCATCATTCCACTCTTTTGGAGTTAAAATATGTAAACTCAAGAAAGATCATCAATCTCAAAGACGTAAAGTCCTATACATTATGTTTCAAGGTGAACAAGCATAGCATATTTTAGGGCCTGTAAGAATGGCTAGAGTGTAGGTTTGTTTTAGGAAGAGGGAAATGATCACAGAAGACTCTGGAGAGAAATTTTTTAAAACAGAGCCAGATCCTGAAGGACCGTGTAAACAAAGTTAAGAAGTTTGAAGTTTATTCTATGATCTATAGGGAACCACTCAATGAGTTGAGCAGAGAATGATGTAACCAGATTTATACTTTAGAAAACTCACTGGCTACAGCAGAAAGAATTAAGTAGGGTGCAAAATGGAGATGAGGATCAGCTCGCAGGTGATTGCAATGATGCAAGCAAGCGATAAAGGTGGTCTGAACAGAGGCAGCGGCAGCAGAGATGGAAAGAATTGGACCAATTTGAGAGATACTTGGGAAGCAGAGTTGATGACTCTTGGTGTTTGTTAGAAATAGGAGTGGAAATGGGAAGAGGAGTCTGGGAAAATTGCCAGTTCTGACCTAGGCAGTGGGTGCTGGTGCCATTCACTAAGATAGGAAGCTTAGACAGACAGAGCAGCAGCTTAAGAAGAAGCTGATGGGGGAGAGAGAAGAGACTAGGATCCAGAAGCCAGCCATATCCCCCGAGGCAGCCCACAGCCATCCACATGGAGGGAGGTGCCATCTCACCTGAATGTAGACTGAAGCACTGATTGATATATCCTGCCAGACACTCACCAGAGATGGTGATTTGGGGACCAAAGTGAGAACAGGACTGTTTATTACTTCAGAGTTCACAGAAAAGACACCACAATTTCCGGAATTTATCTCCAGGGAGAGAGGAAGTTTACTCCTACTGAAAATTTTTTAAATTGTATTTTTGTGGCAGGCCATGCATCGTGGATTCAACATGCTAATTACAGCTACATGAAAGTGTACTCCCCAAGTCGAAGATACACGTTCTATTCAAGCACACATACAACACTTATCCAAATCGATCCCATACCAGTCACAAAGACAGCGCGAAATTTTTCAAAAATTTGATGTCATAGAGATTACATTTTAACCACATTATCACTAAGTTAGACAACAATAGCAATATAGAAAAAGAGGAATACCACATTTTGATTAAAAGCACCTCCAAACAATTCATGAGTTAAAAAGGAAATGATAACGGAAATTATGAAATATCTAGACCTGAACAACCATCAAGGTATTACATATCAGAACGTATGGGGAACAGTTAAAGTGGTTCTCAGGTATAAGTTTGTAGCCTCAAATATTTCTTTAAAAGAGAATTGAAATGAATAAGCATTTACTTCAAGAAAGTGCATTAACTCACTCAAAAAAATTTAGACACCAAAGTCTCATCTTTTTTAATACAAAACATTATTGGGTATATTTTACCATAATAAAAAACAGGGGGAAGGGGAACATTATTGGGTAAATAAACAAACACCCATTTGTCCAAGTAAAATTTATATCAGCCAAGTAATAAAAATGCTGATTTCATTCAATCTGCCTTCTTTGCTTTTTTATATCTATATTGATCAAAAACGTCAATGGGTTAGTAGATATTTGGCTTTTTCATATGTATTAGTATATATCATATCTATATGTACATGCAATATGATTCTCCGTATGTATATATCATAGTCCAACTCGGACTTTTTGCCTCTTAAATAGAAAACAGCTCTGAGAGAAGCAAGATGAAGGAATAAATAAGGACATGGGCCCGGGGTCAGAGAGCACTGAATTCTGTCTCCACCTTAATCTTGTATTATTTGGGTGACTTTGGCATAATGACATCTACATAACCTCCGAAAAATTCCATTTCCTTCTGTGTAGATTAGAGTTTCTGTGACAATGGTACCAGCCGCAAATGACTGTTACAGGTTACTGAATACACAGTGACGGTATTGTCAGGGCAGGGTGGGTGGGGAGGCACATGTGGGTGTTTTTGTTTGTTTTTTTGTTTACCATTCTAATAAGTATTAAGTGACATTGTGTTTTACTAAGAGACTGCTATAAACTGAAGGTTTGTATCCTGCAAAATTCATCTGTTGAAAATACTAACTCACAATGTGATGATATTTGGAGTTGGGGCCCTTGGGGGTGATTACGAAGGTGCAGCCCTCGTGAATGGACTAGTGCCTTTATAAAACAGACCTTAGAGAGATCCTTCACCCCTTCCTGGAAGTTCATAGCGAGATGGCCGTTTATGAACCAGGAAGCGAGTCCTCGTCAGACACTACGAATCTGCCAGCACCTTGATCTTGGGTTTTCCAACCTCCATAATTGTAAGAAATACATTTCTATTGTTTACAAGCTACTCAGTCTATGGTATTATGTTATAGCAGCCCAAATGCGCTAAGACAGAGACATTCGTTATGATAGCAGCCCAAATGCGCTAAGACAGAGACATTTGTTATGATAACAGCCCAAGGATTCCTATTCTAGTTGACAAGGGAATAAATATAAACAAGTCCCTAATCAATGACTTCACTAGTTGTTTTTCTTTCTTATCCAACTGGGTGAATTGCTGAAATATAGGTATGGGCACACAACTATACACACACACACAAGCAAATCTCACCACTTTTGTCAAGTGCACCCTTTTGGACTATCATGGAAGACTTTCTCCTAGGACTTGAGGAGTAGTGTGTACTCTTTTACACTTTTCCAAAGAGGAATAAGCAAGACTTGTAAGGTTTGGTCGGCAGAATAATGACTCCCAAAGATGCCCATGTCCTAATCTACTGAACCTGTGAATTTGTTACAATACATTTCATGGCAAGGGGGATTTAATGCTGCAGATGGAATTAAAGCAGCTGATCAGCAGGTCCTGAGATGAGGACAGTATCCTTGGTTATCCCAGTGAGCCCAATGGAATCGCAAGGCATCTTTAGAAATAAAAGAGGGAGAGAGGAGACTCAGAGTCAGAGGGACGCAGCAAGAGAAAAACTCCACCTGTCATTTTCTGGCTTTGAAGATGGAAGCAGGTCACACACCAAGGAATGTGGGCAGCCTCTAGAAGCCAGAAAAAAGCCAGGGAACAGATTTTCCCCTAAGCCTTCAGAAGGAACGCAGCCCTTGCCAATGCCTTAATTTTAGTGAGACCAATTTTGGACTTCTGACCTCCAGAAGCTGAAGAGAATAAATCTGTATTGTTTTAAGCCACTGAGTTTGAGATAATTTGTTACAGTGGCAGCAGGAAACTAATACATAAGAGTTCCTTACAAGGAAAGAAAGATGAGGTGGCCCCTCACTGGATACATTTCTGAAAGGACTTTCTTCCCATTAATCCACAAAATCCAGACTATGTTTGTGATCCCTGCCTTGGTTACAGTTCCTCAGGATTCAGTCCTGGGACATCTCATCCCTCTGTGTTCTCCCTGACTCTGTAACTTCATCCACATTCATGGCTTTAGATGCCATTTTTATATAAGGCTGATCCACAAGTTTGAATCTCTCACTCAGCCCTCCTTTCAGAGCTCCAGGCCAGAATATCTTCACTTGGGTATCTCACAGGGATCTCAAGCTACAGGGATCCAACACTGAACTTTTCATTTTCTACTCTCCACTCCCCATCCTCACACCCCCAGCCTGCCTTTCCCTAGACTTCCCCAATTGCTCATGATAGAAAGTAGTCAGAAAACATTTGACACCTTTTCTCAACCTCTGATTACCGAGTCTTGCCAAGTCTGTCCTCAAATATGTTTCTAATTCACTCAGTTCTTGCCACGTTTTGTCACCACCCTAGTCCAAGCTATCAGCGTCTTTTCCCTGAACTACTGTAACAGCCTCCTAACACCCCTGCTTCCCTCAATAGCCCTCCAGTTCATTCTCCACACTGCAGCCAGAGTGATTTTTTTGGGGGGGGGGCCGGCCTCGCGGCTTGTGGGATCTTAGTTCCCTGACCAGGGATCAAACCTGGTCCCTCAGCAGTGAAAGTTCAGAGTCCTAACCACTGGACCATCAGGGAACTCCCCAGACTGATCTTTCAAAATATGAATAAGATGATCCATGCCTCTGCTTAAGACCCTTGCGGGGCTTCCCTTTGCTCGTACAAGAATATCCAAACCTGCTCTTTTCTGGCTGGAATCATGGAGTGTGCAGAAGAGAAGAAAAAGAAGGTTCCCGCTGTACCAGAAACCCTTAAGAAAAAGCAAAGAAATTTCACAGAGCTGAAGATCAAGCTCCTGAGAAGTTATCCAAAAGATGCTTTGAGGGCTCCCCTGATGGCGCAGTGGTTGAGAGTCCACCTGCTGATGCAGAGAACACGGGTTCGTGCCCCGGTCCGGGAAGATCCCACATGCCGTGAGCCATGGCCGCTGAGCCTGTGCGTCTGGAGCCTGTGCTCCACAATGGGAGAGGCCACAACAGTGAGAGGCCCGTGTACCACAAAAAAAAAAAAAAAAAAAAAAAAAAAAAAAAAAAGATGCTTTGAAAGGCAAGGAGGAAGTTTATCAATGAAAAGGCTAAGCACTGTTACAAGGTGTAGAGGCAGATGTACAGAAGCAATATTCGAATGGCTAGGATGGCAAGAAAAGCTGGCGACTTCTATGTGCCTGAGGAACCCAAATTGGCACTTGTCATCAGGATCAGAGGTAGCAGTGGTGTGAGCTCAAAGGTCCGAAAGGTGCTGCAGCTTCTTCGCCTCCTCCAGATCTTCAGTGGCACCTTTGTGAAGCTGAACCAGGCTTCAGTCAACATGCTGCGGATTGTGGAAGCACATATTACATTGGGGGTACCCAAACCTGAAGTCAGGAAATGAACTGATCTACAAGTTTGGCTATGGCAAAATCAACAAGAAGTTAATTGCCCTGACAGATAACACATGGATTGCTCAATCACTTAGTAAATGTGGCATCATCTGCATGGAGAAACTGATTCATGAGATCTGTTCTGTTGGAAAACATTTCAGAGAAGCAAACAACTTCCCGTGACCCTTCAAATTGTCTTCTCCACTAGGTGTAATGAAGAAAAAGACCACCCATCTTCTAGAAGGTGGAGATGCTGGCACCAGATCAATAGGCTTATTAGAAGGATGAACTAATGTATCTACCTTGATTATTTCTGTAATCTGGTCAGTTAATAAACGATGACTGCTTTCAAATGGAAAGAAAAAAGAAAAAGACAATCCAAACCCTTGAGCATGGCTTAAAAGGCCCCACATGATCCTCCTTCATCTCTCCAAACCTATCTCATGCCACTACCCTGGTGCAGCCTCTAACCCTGTGCAGCCGCTACCCCTGTGCGGCCGCTACCCCTGTGCAGCCGCTACCCCTGTGCAGTCGCTACCCCTGTGCAGCCACACTGACCTGCTTTTAATTCCTTGAAGATTCCAACCCCCCTCCAACCTCAGGGCCTTCATACAAGCTATTCCTTCTGCCTGGAACACGTGTCTCCTAACTTTCCACCTGACTCTTCAACCACCAGGTTTCATCTTATCAGAGAGATCTCCTCCAACTTAAAGCAGTTCTCATAACATCCTGTTATTTTCTTCCATAGCTCTTATCAAAATCATTAATTACACACACACTTAATTGTTTAATTCCTGTAACCCTTACTGGTCTGTACACTCCCCAGACCATGTCTGCTGTGTTCATCTCTGCATTGCTCACCCCAGGCACAGAGTCTGACACATAGTAAGTGCTCAGCAATGTTTGATAAAGGAATAAATTAATAAATGAATGATGAATTTGGATGAAGTAAACAGAATTTTAAAAATCTTCTGTCACCTTTTAGAAATTATTTCTTCCTCTGTCCACCACCAGACTCTCTTTGACACTTACTCTTCCCTTCCCTAGCCAGTGCCTATGCTCCAAAACCTTTCTGCAGTATCAAAATACATCTATCCTGCCACATTCCCACAGGGACTCTGCCCTCTTCTGGCCAATATGGGAACTGATTCCATTTTACTGGAGCTTGAGGATTTATTTTCCTTCTCGGATATTTTCATCTTAATCAGCAACTTCTGGAAAAGCAAGAGCTTGGCCCAAAATAAAGACTCCAAATCCACTTTTTTAGTAATGTGTATAAATAAAGTCCATTAACAAATTCACGAGTGATGACTCCTAAATATAACCATGGCAGATGTCACTCGTTAATCCAGCACCTGTTTATTAACTATCTACTCTGGCTGTGAAACTTAGAACTTTTCAAGGAGCCCCAGACCCAACAGGGGTGAAAGATATTGTAACTAAGTTAATGAAACTGTCCCCTCTGTAGACAACTTCCCATCTCACTTCCCCCAGACCAGGACACTGGGGAGGAGGAGGATCCCTGGGCTAAAAATTTAATCAGCTCCTATACATCATGACTGAGAGAGTATCATTTCTAATAAAGGTTAGAGGTAGGATCAAGAAAAAGAACTGACACCACTCTGCAAGACTCCAGGGGGATGCTTAGAAAATCGTTGCTTTCTAGACGACATTGCCTTTGAGAATTGTTAGTGCTTGTATGTGTGTGATCCAACAGTTAATTGTGGGACCAGAGGAAATACTTGGACAAAATGTCTGCCACTCCCCCTAGCAGGGAGACCTGAAAAGCAGTCTGGATTTGGGACACCCACGGCCGCCCTGGGCTACTCTGAGGCACTTGAAATTCCAGAGGTCACCTTGGATTGGCCTGCTGGTGCCACCCCTTCCCACCACTCTCCCTCATTCCACTCCCAGCCCTGGGCATTATTATAGGCTGAAAAACTCAGACTTGGGGAAATGCAATGCTAGGGAAGAGGGATGGACCCGGGAATAAAACCAAATTCTGTGTATAAGGGTAGGATTTCCTAAAAGGTGGGTGGAGTTTCTCCCATGGGAGTTTAGAAACAAGAGGCATTTTTTTTTAAGAGAGGCACATATCTGAGGACAGAGGTGTAAGGTTGGGTATGGAACACTGATGAGAAAACACCCTATGAATTGTTCAACTTCTTGGGTTGTTTTCTCTTAGACTATGGGAAATGCTCTATTTAGTGTATAACGTTTAGGGTATTTATTTTTATATTATAGATTATTTATAATTATATTAGATTATTATTAGATTAGATTATTATATAACTGGTATGTTATATTAACATAATAATATTAATATACTATATCATATTATTATTACAACCCTCCATGTGGTCATTCTTTTTAGATACACCAACCCTTCAATAAAATCTGGTTTACCCAGAAATCATTGTATGAGAATGTTGAGGTAAATATAGGTATAATGCAGTGAAATTATATTCGTCAGAATCTTTTGGTGGCTGCAAATCAAATTGGCTTAAGTGAAAAGATGAATTCATTGGATCATTGAACTGAAAATCCAGGTGCTCAAACTAAATATTCAAGAATCTCTCTTTCCTCCTCTTAAGTGTAATTTCCTCTGTGTTGTCTTCATTTTCAAGCAGTTACTCCCATAGATGGGTGGAATGGCTACTAGTAGCTCCAATTTAGCAACTCCAACAAAATCAGAGCTTCTATTTCCAAAATGTTTCAGAAACAGTATTAGGCAGATACCTATTTTCTCCACTTGTCCAATCTCAAACCAATCACTGTGGACAGGAATGGCCAAACCTGGGTAAAATGTCCATCTCCAGGGCAAGGGGATTAAGTCAGGTCCTTGAACCACATAAAGCAAATCTAAAATGATACATCCAGATGAAAGACACATAACATTTTAAAATAGGTATGTTATATCAGGTACTGATAAGTCTTCTAAATAAAATTTTATATTTTTATTTATTTTCAATATAAAAATATAGCAAAGTAAAAGAATAGAGGAGTGATCCAGCAATCCCACTCCTGGGCATATATCCAGACAAAACTATAATTCAAACAAATACATGCACCTAAATTCATAGCAGCACTATTCACAATAGCCAAGACATGGAAACAACCTAAATATCCATTGACAGATGAATGGATAAAGAAGATATGGTACATATATACAATGGAATACTACTCAGCCATAAAAAAGAATGAAATAATGTCATTTGCAGCAACAGGGATGCAACTAGAGATTATCATACTAAGTGTAAGTCAGAAAGAGAAAGACAAACACCATAAATGAACCTATCTACAAAACAGAAACAGAAACACGGACATGGAGAACAGACTGGTGGTCACTGAGGAGAAGGGGGTTGGGAGAGGGATGGAGTGGGAGGTTGGGTTACCAGATGTAAGCTTTTATATATAGAATGGATAAACAACAAGATCCTACTGTATAGCACAGAGAACTATATTCAGTATGCTATGATAAACCATAATGGAAAAGAATATTAAAAAACGTACACATGTATAACTGAATCATTTTGCTGCACAGAAGTAATTAACACCATATTGTAAATCAACTATACTTTAATTTAAAAAATTGCTAAAGCAAAAAAGCAATAGAGGAGGACAAAGTTTGCTTTTTAGAAAGGGTCAGCAGGGAATGAGGTCAGGACTAGTGGTTGACTCTGGCGTAGAGGGTTTCAGTTATGGGCAATGAGAAGGACAAAAGCTCCAAGGGTGACATGTGCTGGGAGGATCTGACAGACAGTGGAAGGCCCCTGTGGCTGAAGTACAGCAAGCAAAGAGTAAATGGCTGGCAATGAAGAAAGAGAGGAAGAGAGGGGCAAATAAGGGACCGCCTTGTAGACCATGGCAAAGACCGTAACCTTTATTCTAAATGGAGCAGGAAGGCATTGAAGTAATTTGAGCTCAGGATCAACATGTTGCTACTTATGTTTTAAGAGGATGACTGCCTACTGTTATAGACTTTAGGAGGCATCAGGGGAGGGAAGAGTGGAACCAGATGACTGAGGAGGCACAGAGCACCAACAAAAGATGAAAGATAACAGTGGCTTTGGTTACGATAGTGGTGGTAGAAGCTGGATACATGGTCAGATTCAAGAAGTATCTTTGAAGTCAATGCCAATAGGATTAGGAGATGGATTTGATAGAGGATGTGAAAGAAAGGGGTCCAGGATGATTTCAAGGATTCTTGCTGGAGGAAGCAAGGGCTCCATGGAGGTAACACTATGTAAAGAATACTGGCAGCATGTCACACCACCACACACACACATTTTATTGAAGAGCTCATGAACTCTATTACTTACGATCTGGCACTCAATGCCTGCACGTGTCTGGTAATCCCAAACACTGCTCTCAAGACTAACATCCTTCAGGCCTGCAAGGAAACACCTCTTGCCTCATATCCTTGAACTATACGCATATGACTGTCCTGAAGGTATACAGGTTATGCTATTCCCAGTGCTGGAGGTGAAACACTGCTTTGAGCGAGAAGAGGATTGGAGCAGTGGAAGTTCTCAGGTAAGAGAGACAAATGACCTTGTCATACCTTTCCTCTTACATAAATAGCATCATTTCCCAGCAGTACTGAGCATCAATTTTCTTGCTTCTCTTGATGCTCCAATTTGTGGCCTGGAAGATACCCACCAACTATCTCATTATTCAAAACTGTTGCATATGGTTTCTGAAAAAACAACTGGCAATATTTTAAACATTGTCATTTCTCTTAAACTTACAGATGTAGACCTAGATCTAACTAATGCATGAACTATGATACTGATTATTTACATTGGTAATTAGATGAACATTGAACTCTAGATTTGCAAATGGTTTTACTTTTATGAAAATACCTAGTAAGATTTAATTAACTTTTCCAAAACATTTTAACTTAAATATATGTAAATTAGGCACAGAGCCCTGCAGAGGTAAGCCTTGAACTTTAGCTCTGTGAAGGGATCAGCTGCATTTCTTTATCCCACGGTCAACCTGCCATGGGTATCCCAGC
Organism: Mesoplodon densirostris; assembly: GCF_025265405.1. Classification (NCBI taxonomy): domain Eukaryota; kingdom Metazoa; phylum Chordata; class Mammalia; order Artiodactyla; family Ziphiidae; genus Mesoplodon; species Mesoplodon densirostris. The sequence goes on along the minus strand of NC_082671.1, from coordinate 36,988,697 downwards.
ACCAGTCCACTGGTATGAACATTTTTTGGAGATGGACTAGTTTTAGTTTAATAATTTTGATTTAAAATTTTGATATCCATTAATTATCATATGTATTTTTGCCTTTAAATTTTGTAGACAATTTAAACTATTTAGAAGAAATAACTTTTGTGAAAAGACAGAAATAATTTTAACTTTTTGACTTTACATTTACTCTAATATGCACTCATGAATATATCCAATTTTGTACCCACTGAATACACCCACATTTTATTGTTTAATCCCTTAGAGCCTAACTGCCAATATGACACAAATTAAATGAAAACCTTTATTACAACGTGATAAATGACTTTGCTAAAGTCAAGAAAAATCTGTTTTATGGAATAACTATATAAAAATGTACACAATAATATGTACTGATAATAATGTGACAATATGCATATCTTTTATTTATTTATTTTTATAAGCAGATTCTTATTAGTTATCCATTTTATACATATTAGTGTATATATGTCAATCCCAATCTCCCAATTCATCCCACCACCACCACCACCCCCACCCCCGCCGCTTTCCCCCTTTGGTGTCCATACGTTTGTTCTCTACATCTGTGTCTCTATTTCTGCCTTGCAAACCGGTTCATCTGTACCATTTTTCTAGATTCCACATATATGTGTTAATATATGATATATGTTTTTCTCTTTCTGACTTACTTCACTCTGTATGACAGTCTCTAGGTCCATCCACATCTCTACAAATGACCCAATTTCGTTCCTTTTTATGGCTGAGTAATATTCTATTGTATATATGTACCACACCTTCTTTATCCATTCACCTGTCGATGGGCATTTCGGTTGCTTCCACGACCTGGCTATTGTAAATAGCATTGCAATGAACATTGGGGTACATGTGTATCTTTGAATTATGGTTTTCTGTGGGTATATGCCCAGTAATGGGATTGCTGGGTCATATGGTAATTCTATTTTTAGTATTTTAATGAACATCCATACTGTTCTCCATAGTGGCTATATCAATTTACATTCCCACCAACAGTGCAAGAGGGTTCCCTTTTCTCCACACCCTCTCCAGCATTTGTTGTTTGTAGATTTTCTGATCATGTCCATTCTAACCGGTGTGAGGTGATACCTCATTGTAGTTTTGATTTGCATTTCTCTACTAATTAGTAATGTTGAGCAGCTTTTCATGTGCATCTTGGCCATCTGTATGCCTTCTTTGGAGAAATGTCTATTTAGGTCTCCTGCCCATTTTTTGATTGGGTTATTTCTCTTTTTAATATTGAGCTGCATGAGCTGTTTATATATTTTGGAGATTAATCCTTTGTCCGTTGATTCGTTTGCAAATATTTTCTCCCATTCTGAGGGTTGTCTTTTCGTCTTGTTTATAGTTTCCTTTGCTGTGCAAAAGCTTTGAAGTTTCATTAGGTCCCATTTGCTTATTTTTGTTTTTATTTCCATTACCTTAGGAGGTGGGTCAAAAAGGATCTTGCTGTGATTTATGTCAAACAGTGTTCTTCCTATATTTTCCTCTCGAGTTTTATAGTGTCTGGTCTTACATTTAGGTCTTTAATCCATTTTGAGTTTATTTTTGTGTATGGTGTGAGGGAGTGTTCTAATTTCATTCTTTTACATGTAGCTGTCCAGTTTTCCCAGCACCAATTATTGAAGAGACTGTCTTTTCTCTATTGTGTACCCTTGCTTCCTTTGTCATAGACTAGTTGACCATAGGTACAAGGGTTTATCTCTGCGTTTTCTATCCTGTTCCATTGATCTATATTTCTGTTTTTGTGCCAGTACCATATTGTCTTGATTACTGTAGCTTTGTAGTATACTCTGAAGTCAGGGAGTCTGATTCCTCCAGCTCCATTTTTTTCCCTCAAGACTGCTTTTGTTATTCGGAGTCTTTTGTGTCTCCATACAAATTTTAAGATTTTTTGCTCTAGCTCTGTAAAAATTGCCATTGGTAATTTGATAGGGATTCAATGAATCTGTAGATTGCTTTGGGTAGTATAGCCATTTTCACAATATTGATTCTTCCAATCCAAGAACATGGTATATCTCTCCATCTGCTTATGTCATCTTTGATTTCTTTCATCAGTGTCTTATAGTTTTATGAGTACAGGTCTTTTACCTCCTTAGGTAGGTTTATTCCTAGGTATTTTATTCTTTTTGGTGCAATGGTGAATGGGATTGTTTCCTTAATTTCTCTTTCTGATCTTTTGTTGTTAGTGTATAGGAATGCAAGAGATTTCTGTGCATTAATTTTGTATCCTGCAACTTTACCAAATTCATTGATTAGTTCTAGTAGTTTTCTGGTGGCATCTTTAGGAATCTCTATGTATAGTATAAGGTCAACTGCAAACAGTGACAGTTTTACTTCTTCTTTTCCAACTTGTATTCCTTTTATTTCTTTTTCCTCTCTGATTGCCATGGCTAGGACTTCCAAAACTATGTTGAATAATTGTGGCATGAGTGGACATCCTTGTCTTGATCCTGATCTTAGAGGAGATGCTTTCAGTTTTTCACTACTGAGAATGATGTTTGCTGTGGGTTTGTCATATATGTGCTTTATTATGTTGAGGTAGGTTGCTCAACATAATATGCCCACTTTCTGGAGAGTTTTATCATAAATGGGTGCTGAATTTTGTCAAAAGCTTTTTCTGCATCTACTGAGATGATCATATAGTTTTTATTCTTCAATTTGTTAATATGGTGTATCACACTGATTGATTTGCAAATATTGAAGAATTCTTGCATCCCTGGGATAAGCCCCACTTGATCATGGTGTATGATCCTTTTAATGTGTTGTTGGATTCTGTTTGCTAGTATTTTGTTGAGGGTTTTTGCATCTATATTCATCAGTGATATTGGTCTGTGATTTTCTTTTTTTGTAGTATCTTTGTCTGGTTTTGGTGTTAGGGTGATGGTGGCCTCATAGAATGAATTTGGGAGTGTTCCTTCCTCTACAATTTTTTGGAAGAGTTTGAGAGGGATGGGTGTTAGCTCTTCTCTAGATGTTTGATAGAATTCACCTATGAAGCCATATGGTCCTGGATTTTGTTTGTTGGAAGATTTTTAACCACAGTTTCAATTGCATTACTTGTGATTGGTCTGTTCATATTTTCTATTTCTTCCTGGTTCAGTCTTGGAAGGTTATACCTTTGTAAGAATTTGTCCATTTCTTCAGGTTGTCCATTTTAATGGCATAGAGTTTCTTGTAGTAGTCTCTTATGATGCTTCGTATTTCTGTGATGTCCATTGTAACTTCTCCTTTTTCATTTCTAATTTTATTGATTTGAGTCCTCTCCCTCTTTTTCTTGATGAGTCTGGTTAAAGGTTTATTAATTTTATCTTCTCAGAGAACAAGCTTTTAGTTTTATTGATCATTGCTATTGTTTCCTTTGTTTCTATTTCATTTATTTCTGCTCTGATTTTAAGATATCTTTCCTTCTACTAACTTTGGGTTCTGTTTGCTCTTCTTTCTCTAGTTCCCTTAGGTGTAAGGTTAGATTGTTTATTTGAGATTTTTTCTTGTTTCTTGAGGTAGGATGTATTGCTATAAACCTTCCTCTTAGAAGGGCTTTTGCTGCATCCCATAGGTTTTGGATCATCGTGTTTTTGTTGTCATTTGTCTCTAGGTTTTCTCTTATTTCCTCTTTGATTTCTTCAGTGATCTCTTGGTTGTTAAGTAGTGTATTGTTTAGCCTCCATGTGTTTGTGCTTTTTACGTTTTTTTCCCTGTAATTTATTTCTAATCTCATAGCATTGTGGTCGGAAAAGATGCTTGAAGTGATTTCAATTTTCTTAAATTTACCAAGGCTTGGTTTGTGACCCAAGATATGATCTATCCTGGAGAATGTTCCATGTGTACGTGAGAAGAAAGTGTAATCTGCTGTTTTTGGATGGAATGTCCTATAAATATCAATTAAATCTATCTCATCTATTGTGTCATTTAAAGCTTGTGTTTCCTTATTAATTTTCTGTCTGGATGATCTGTCCATTGGTGTAAGTGAGGTGTTAAAAATCCCCCACTATTATTGTGTTACTGTCAATTTCCTCTTTTATAGCTGTTAGCATTTGCCTTATGTATTGTGGTGCCCCTATGTTGGGTGCATATATATTTATAATTGTTATATCTTCTTCTTGGATTGATCCCTTGATCATTATGTAGTGTCCTTCCTTGTCTCTTGTAACATTCTTTATTTTAAAGTCTATTTTATCTGATATGAGTATTGCTACTCCAGCTTTCTTTTGATTTCCATTTGCATGGAATATCTTTTTCCATTCCCTCACTCTCAGTCTGTATGTGTCCCTAGGTCTGAAGTGAGTCTCCTGTAAACAGCATATATACAGGTCTTGTTTTTGTATCCATTCAGCGAGCCTGTGTCTTTTGGTTGGATCATTTAATCCATTCACATTTAAGGTAATTATCTATATGTATGTTTCTATTACCATTTTCTTAATTGTTTTGGGTTTGCTTATGTAGGTCCATTTCTTCTCTTGTGTTTCCCACTTAGAGAAGTTCCCTTAGCATTTGTTGTAGAGCTGGTTTGGTGGTGCTGAATTCTCTTAGCTTTTGCTTGCCTGTAAAGCTCTTGATTTCTCCGTTGAATCTGAATGAGATCCTTTCCAGGTAGAGTAATCTTGGTTGTAGGTTCTTCCCTTTCATCACTTTAAATATATTGTGCCACTCTCTTCTGGCTTGTAGAGTTTATGCTGAGAAATCAGCTGTTAACCATATGGGAGTTCCCTTGTATGTTATTAGTAATTTTTCCCTTGTTGCTTTTAATAATTTTTCTTTGTCTTTAATTTTGTCAGTTTCATTGTTATGTGTCTCAGCATGTTTCTCCTTGGGTTTATCCTGCCTGGGACTCTCTGCACTTCCTGGACTTGGGTGGCTATTTCCTTTCCCATCTTAGGGAAGTTTCTGACTATCATCTCTTCAAATATTTTCTAGGGTCCTTTCTCTCTCTCTTCTCCTTCTGGGACCCCTATAATGTGAATGCTGTCCCAGAAGTCTCTTAGGCTGTCTTCATTTCTTTTCATTCATTTCTCTTTATTCTGTTCCGTGGCAGTGAATTCCACCTTCAGTCTTCCAGGTCACTTATCTGTTCTTCTGCCGCAGTTATTCTGCTATTGATTCCTTCTAGTGTATTTTTCATTTCAGTTATTGTATTATTCATCTCTGTTTGTTTGCTCTTTAATTCTTCTAGGTCTTTGTTAAACATTTCTTGCATCTTCTCGATCTTTGCCTCCATTCTTTTTTTTTTTTTTTACATCTTTATTGGAGTATAATTGCTTTACAATGGTGTGTTAGTTTCTGCTTTATAACAAAGTGAATCAGTTATACATATACATATGTTCCCATATCTCTTCCCTCTTGCATCTCCCTCCCTCCTACCCTCCCTATCCCACCCCTCTAGGTGGTCACAAAGCACAGAGTTGATCTCCCTGTGCTATGTGGCTGCTTCCCACTAGCTATCTATTTTGCATTTGGTAGTGTATATATGTCCATGCCACTCTCTCACTGCATCCCAGCTTATCCTTCCCACTCCCCGTGTCCTCAAGTACAATCTTTGTCTGTGTCTTTATTCCTGTCCTGCCCCTAGGTTCTTCAGAAGCTTCTTTTTTTTTTTTTTTTTTTTTTTTTTAGATTCCATATATATGTGTTAGCATATGGTATTTGTTTTTCTCTTTCTGATTTACTTCATTGTGTATGACAGATTTTAGGTCCATCCTTTGCCTCCATTCTTTTTCTGAGGTCCTGGATCATCTTCACTGTGATTATTCTGAATTCTTTTTCTGGAAGGTTATCTATCTGCAGTTCACTTAGTTGTTTTCCTGGGGTTTTATCTTGTTTCTTCATCTGGTACATTTTCTTCTGCCTTTTCATTTTGTCTAACTTTCTGTGAATGTTATTTTTGTTCCACAGGCTGCAGGATTGTAGCTTTTCTTGCTTCTGCTGTCTGCCCTCTGGTGGATGAGGCTATCTAAGAGGCTTGTGCAAGCTTCCTGATGGGAGGGACTGGTGGTGGGTAGAGCTGGGTGTTGCTCTGGTGGGCTGAGCTCAGTAAAACTTTAATCTGCTTGTCTGCTGATAGGTGGGGCTGAGTTCCCTCCCTGTTGGTTGTTTGGCCTGAGGCGACCCAGCACTGGAGCCTATAGGCTCTTTGGTGTGGCTAATGGCAGACTCCAGGAGGGCTCATGCCAAGGAGCACTTCCCAGAACTTCTGCTGCCAGTGTCCTTGTCCCCATGGTGAGCCACAGCCACTCCCACCTCTGCAGGAGACCCTCCAACACTAGCAGGTAAGTCTGGTTCAGTCTTCTATGGGGTCACTGCTCCTTCCCCCGGGTCCTGTTGCACACACTACTTTGTGTGTGCCCTCCAAGAGTGGTGTCTCTCTTTCCCCCAGTCCTGTCGAAGTCCTGCAATCAAATTCTGCTAGCCTTCAAAGTCTGATTCTCTGGGAATTCCTCCTCCCATTGCCGGATCCCCATGTTGGGAAGCCTGACGTGGGGCTCAGAACATTCACTCCAGTGGGTGGACTTCTGTGGTATAATTGTTCTCCAATTTGTGAGTCACCAACCTTGCGGTTATGAGATTTGATTTCATTGTGATTTCGCCCCTTGTACCATCTCATTGCAGCTTCTCCTTTGTCTTTGGATGTGGGTATCTTTTTTGGTGAGTTCCAGTGTCCTCCTGTCAATGACTGTTCAGCAGTTAGTTGTGATTCTGGTGCTCTCACAGGAGAAAGTGATCTCATGTCCTTCTACTCCGCCATCTTGAACCAATCTTTCTGCATATCTTTTTTTACTACTCATCTAAATATTTCCAGCCTATAAATTAAATGGTGCTTAGTAATGATGGTTAAATTAAATTCAGCCATCTTCAATATTTTGCCAAATTTCAGTCTTATAAAACTAATGTTGTCTCATATTTTTTATTCTGTTACTGTATACCTTTGACAAGGGAAGAAGATAGAACATATTTTCTTCAACCATTGATTGGTTTGATTTATAACTTAAACATTTGGACATGTGGTATGTGGATATCCATTTTTGCTCTTGCCTGAGTCCTGCAAATGATAGGGGCAGCCTCATTCAAAATACCAAGAGAGTACCAAGAAGAGTGTGATTAACTCTGGAAGGTCAAGGAAGGATCCACTGAGGAGCTGGTGCTTGACTGGATCAACAAGGACGCTTAGAAGCTCAACAGGCAGAGGAAGGAAGGGCATTCAGAGAGTAGGAACAGCATGTACAAAGCTGAGTGATCATGCACTGTGAAATGCAGTATGTGTGACACATTTGGACATAAAGTTGTGTGGAGATAAGAGAATGGTTGGGCATGGAGCTAGAGATAAGACTTGGAGAAAGACATCTAGAGCAGATATACATCATCTACTGCTTTTATTCATTCAGAAATATCTGTTTTGAGTATTTGCCACTTGCCAGGCACTAGGCTAGACGCTGGAGGTACAACCACAAACCAGGCAGCAATTTTGCTCTCCAGGAGTTTATGTGGAGAGTGTAGTGGAGAAAGATATTGTGTCACAGTCATTGTGCATGTCTTAGGAAGTACCTGAAGGAAGGGATCCTGGGACAAATATCTTTGCAGTTCTAACCAGCCCAGCATCTTAAACCAAGAAAGTACTCCACAAATTCAATTGCTGAATTAAAGTGAAAAAATTACTACTGAGAGAAAAATGCTATTTGTAACACAGGCATATTTGAATTTATCCTTAAGGCTATATTGCAGGAAGCACAATTGTGAACTATTCCCGAAGGTCTCAAGTCTGAGGGATGCAGGGAATCCATTAGCTCAGTGTTAGAAATGCTTTGAGGGAGTTGAAGCCTTGCAAACAATAAAATATTAATGAAAATTTAAATAATAACAAATTATTATTACCACAAGGGGGGAAAGCAGGGGGTGGGATGAACCAGGAGATTGGGATGGACATATATACACTAATATGTATAAAATAGGTAACTAATAAGAACCTGCTGTATAGCACAGGGAACTAACTCCACTTCACTTCACTGTACAGTCAAAACTAACATTGTAAAAAAACTATACCCCAATTTTTAAAAAAATTGTGGATATACAACCCAAGGGTGTTTAATTCCTATTTGAAAAAAATATTATTACCAATAATAACAGCTGCCATTTATCAGTCATTTAATATGTGCTGATCACTACGTTAAGTGCTCTTCATGAATGGTCTCTACAATCTCTTGCTTCTCACACCAACCCTTTGACATAGATGGAGATACTGAAGGACAGCAACATGAATTAACCAGCCCTGATACAGCTAATAAGCAATAGATCAGAAGTTCAAATCCAGGCCTGCCTGGATCTAGAGAGACCTGGAAGGTGTCCTTTACACACACACACACACACACACACACACACACACGCGTGGAACAGCCAGAGCTTTTAAAATAGTCCAAAGAACTGTGATCACCCTCAAAATGCACCGCCTTGTGATTTTTTTTCTCTCCTGGCAATTCTACAAGATTTGGACAGTGGCCACATCTATATAATAAACAGATGGAATCTGGACTCTTTCCATCTGGCCCATCTCTAAAACATGCTCATCTCAATGGATTGGTGCTGGGGTTTCTGTGGTGGTTTAAGGGAATCTCCGGCCAACAAGGAAACACAGTTACTCAACTGACAGAGCTAAGAGATAAGGGTTTCCTTTTGTAGAGTTCTTAAGTACTGTTACTGTGAGTCTACTTGCCTCACCAAGAAATCAGTTGAGAGACACACTTTTTTTTTCAAATTAGAAGCATTTGCTTCTATTAGAAATGTTTAGAAGAATGGAAATATTCAGAGAAGGGAAAGAATTACTTCTCAGGATACAAAAGCTTGATGAAGAAATTTCCCTACAGATGAATCTTAGTCACTAAGAGCCAGAAGATGATGGGAGAGTTTTCTGAAGAAAGTTGAAGCAGCTAGGCTGCCATGTATGGCTGTACAGGTTGCTCACCGCGGAAGGGTACCCAGCTGAAGCGGCAAATAAGACTAAAATCTAGCAAGCACACTCTGCTTGCCAAATCATGAACACTGGTACAATACTGTGTCTTCTCAGAAGGGGAACTTTACCTGAATCCATATATATTCACCAACTGTACTAGTGAAAGCCCTGCCCTAGGCTCCCTCCACTTTAAGGGTACTAGTGGTGACTGGGTGTTCATCTCCACTCTTCCGATCTCTCCCGCAATCTGGAGCATTTGAGAGGCAGGTGGGTATCCCAGCATTCCAAAGCACAGGTAAAAGTTGGTGCCAGATTGAGTCATAGCCTCTAGCCAGAGCAAAAGACCTGGCAAAGGATATTGCCTTTGAGCATCATCTTCATTTTTCCGAAATCCTGCCTTTGTTTCCAAGAAGCCTGCTAACACTAAGGAACCATTCTTGCTGGAGATGTCTGGTGCCACCTCCCTGCATCACACTCCAGCGAGGGTGCCATGATGATAAGGTCCTCAGGCCAAGATGCAGATCAATTCCCTTCCCCAGGGTCTCCTTTGGTGCTCACTTGTAGGGTATGTGTTACTATCCACACTATTTTTCGTACCACCAACATACTGCTCTTTTCCTCTTTTGGGAGACTAGAAACAAACAAGCAAAACCCAGCTCTTCTGCAACCACAGCACTCACTGCTATGCTTGTATCCAGCTTTTTCTCTGGCAGGTGAAGGTAGGAGGGAACATTCATACTTTCCATTTTTGAAAAGGCCTCCAAGAGCTTTCTGTCTTGGTCCAGACATGTTTCCTTGTGTGTATGTTTACCATGTTTTTATTCATAAATTAGAAAGCTAGGACAGATGTGTTTTATGAACCTCAGCTTCTGAATGAGACTGAATGTTCGTCCGTCTACTCACTCCATGTTTCTGAGGGGTTGACACCCAATATCCAGGAGCTAACAAGTGGAAACTTGAGTCAATCGCCTGTGTTACAAATAGCATTTTTCTCTCAGCCACAACCTTGGGTGCCTCATGGTGGCTAGTTTCGTTCACTTTCCCACTAAGGCTTGTCCCTGGAAGGCCACAACTGCAGAGTTTCCCACTATAAAGAAGTCTGACTAACTGATAAACTCAAAACCAACGATAAAGAGGACAGCAATTAAAAAAAAAAGTCAGTGTCTGCTGATTGGATCTGTACTCAGAGAGCCATGTGGCTTTCTAAGTTGTAAAATTTTCTAACCCAAATCAGAGAGAATTGTGTTAAACTATGTGCTTTGTAGGGAGAGGGGGGAAAAGGTGGATTCAAATAAAAAGCAGGTAGCAAATATAATTTATTTTAAGAAATCTGGACTCAGTTGCCACCCCCTACCCCCAATCTTTGAGAGTTCTGGAATTACCTAACACAGGGCCTAGCACATCATACTTAGTCAAAAGGTTTTTGCCTTGCTCCTCTTTTCTCTCTCTCCCTTCATTCTCCCAATCTGTTTCCAGTATTCTCTCAGCTAAAAAATACTTTATTTTTTGAGTTCTGATAAAACAGGGTGGCATGGACTTAAGCCATAGGTTGTTTTTTCCTAAGAAAATGTTTAATAAATGTTTAATAGGTCCAAGATATTGTCCAGAAATCAAAGGAGATACAAAGATAGAGGAACCTTGAATGTGCCCTCAGGGAGTTTCAGCCAAGAGGAAGACCTTGGATGGGTGTTAATCATTGAACAAACGTTTTTTAAGTGCTTACTATATGCCAAGCATGTTCTCGACATTGGGGAAACCACAGGGAACAAAGTAAAGACGTGGCTATCATGCTCGTGTTCTGGAGAAGAGATTGATGAGAAAGAAATAACTCTTTAATGTGTCTGCTATTATAGTACCAAATAGTGAGTGCTGTTCCCCAAATATTGCTGGTTGTCTGCCTGCTGTGCACATGGTGACAGCACGCTTCCCTTCCCCTTTTGGATTTAGGTGTAGTCGTATGACTTGTTAGTGCCGGTGACACAGGAGCAGAAATTACTTGTGTCACTTGCCAGCAGAAACTTCAGGAGCCTGGGCACAGACTACCACATTCCCTTACCACTGCTGTGGTCATTGTGGAAGCAATGTGTTACATGAAGCCTCATCACTCTGAGACCCCTGAGGGATTACCACAAGTGGAGGCCCCTGCTGGTCTGCAGTGGACATGTTGCACGAATCAGACATTTTTGTTGTGTTTAGCCACTAATGTTTGGTGATGATCATTACCACAGAATAATCAGAACTTTTCAGGAAAAAAGGAGTGGCTAAGTATTCTGTGGAAAAATCAAGCACAATTAAGGGTATTTTTAAAATGATATGGGCGGAAGCTGTTTCTATTTCAGATAGAGCATAGTTACAGGGGTCCTCTCTGATCAATTGATATTTGGTCAGACACCTGAAAGAAATCAGAGTGCCAGCCATGAGGATATCTGGGTGAAGAGCATTACAGGCAGATGGAACAGGTAACTGCAAAGGTCCTGAGACAGGAGCGTGCTTGGAGTATCTGATATGACCGGTGTGGCCAAAGCACAGTGAGCAAGGGTGGGAAGTGAATTTGGAAAGGTTAGTGGAGGGTGCAGGTAAGGAGGGCTTTGTGGTCCACATGGACGCTATGTAAAGGTCAAGTGCAAAGGAAAGTTAGAGGCATGGGAGATGACAGCAGATGGATGAATGGCACTTGAGCTGGTCATCTTTGACCCTTATCTCTACCTCACCTCTTATATCTGAACTCATGATCAAGTCTTAATTATATCTTGGATCTGTTCCCCATGCCCTGCCCCAATCCCACTGCCACTACTTTGGTTCTAGCCTTCTTAGCCTTGACATGAACCTCTGCAGTAGCTTTCTAAATGGTCAAGTCCTTTCATTCCTATAGCCAAAATGAATATTCTATGCTTCAGACTCCAGAAATTTATCCTTCAAAAACTCAAAAATGATGAAGTCACACAGCCTGGTTATAACACAGCAGAGGCAACTCCTTAGCATGGAATTTGAGGCCCTCCATCATTATGCCAGCCCGTAGGTCCTCCTTTCCAGTCTTGACTCTCACCCTCGCCCTCTCTTCCTCCCCTCCAGAATGACCTCACTCCTTACGGCTCCCCACACGCCATGTTGTTTCATACCTCTGTGTCTTCACACAGCCATTCTCTTGCCTTTCCCACATCCTTATCTGCCAGCATCACGCTAAGCCCTCTTAATTGTGACCTCCTTTGCAAAACCTTCCACAACACTGCCCCCACAATGGACCCAGTCAGGTTCTTCTCTCTTTTACCTTAGTGTTTGGGAGATTATATCCACGATTGCAGCTGGGATGTAGTGTAGGTTTATCTGTTTACGTGACTATCTTGTCTTCTAGTGTGGTTCCTTCTTTAAGGATGAAACCTTGTGATTCACTTCTCTGATCAGGGCTGGGCTGTGTATAGCTCTCTCTGCACCATGGAGTCTCCTTCCTGGGATTTTTCCAGGCCTCACATTCTATACCTGTTCTGGGCCCAGTTGCTCACTGTGCTTCCAACTCTTGGGTTTTATTCTTTGTGATCAGCTTTGGGCTTAATAGTTTATTGCAATCCCTGTTTCCAGCCCCAGACTTTGCTTTGAATACCAAAACTTACAATCTTAGGCCTGTTTGGATCCGTCCTGGTACCTGGACAACCACTAAAGCCAGGGTCCTGTCCCCTAGTTCAGCTAGCATGTGGGCATTGCTTACCTCTGTACACAACAGCTGTTCCATGCAGGGTGGCAGAATAAGCTGACCTCCCCTTGCCGAAGGGAATACTCCTTCTTTCTTCTTCACCGTGTACCCCTCACCCCCGCCAACCTCTACCTCAGTAGGAGCAAAGTTTCAAAACGTTTGTAAGGTGAGTGGCAGCAGCTTCCCTCAATAGTTTGGGTGGCCCCACTGGAGCCCACCAGGCTTATTTAACCCACTCCCCCTCTCCCGCTCCCTCCCTACCTCCTTTCTCCCTCGAGGTGCTGGAAATGCTTCTGGAGCCATCACTTAGCAATAGAATTAGTAGAATTTGTCCAAGCCTGTCTGAAATAATGGTACAAAAACCACAAGAATGAAGTTGTGTGCTTTTTTAATTTAATATTTGGCAATTCTTCTCAAACATGCATCCTGATATGGGTGAGGGGTCAGAATGAGCTGTACTCCTTGTCAGATTTTGTTATGTTAGCGTGAATCTCCTCCTGGGGCCATTTTGCCTCAAAGAGTGTGTTTTGAATCTTCTCAGTCTTGGAAAACCCCACAGGAGCTGTGAGTAAGGATGGCGGCGTGCAGGGGCCCGGGTGTGGGCTGGGATAGCTCTTGCCTGCCAGCTCCAGAGTTTCTGGGAAAGCATAATTGTGGTAGGAAGAATTTCTAGGCAATACTGATTTCAGGGAATAAAGGTGGAAGTGAGGAGAAAATAAAGCTCGGAAATGAGAATGAAGGATCAAGAGACCCTCCTTTTCAATGACCCGATTAAGGCCATTACTTACCATTTGATGCAAAGAAGATCCAGCATAGGGATTTTGAGCTGTGCTCTCCATGGTGGCTTCATACCTAGATGGTAGAAGGAGTTCTCAGGTCCCTCGTTGGAAGGAAGGGCACCTAAACAGATCAGAGATGACACGTTTAGATCTAGATCTCATAAAAGCAAGGGAAGGCCTGACCATGTCCTTGCAGGCCTCTTCTATTAGATGCCTTATGGTGCCCTAAAAAAATCAACAAGGAGCCTTCAAATAGTAGATGACCAAGCACTTGACATCTTCTCTACTTTCTTATTTTGGCATGGATTAATGGCTCATGATATTGTTTGACAGTGCTTTATTAAAACCAGAACTAACTTCCATTGAATTTTTGCTATGGGTGAGGTTTATTCAGAGACCAATGGGAAGATTCAGTTGGAAAGGTGTACAAGCTTGTTTTCACATAGAATCGTGTTACTCTCAATGTTCAAAATAAGATCCTAGCCCCACAGTAAGGTGATTTCCAGGTCACCCCAGTGAGCAATGGAGAGACAGGAGACACCAAGGAGACAGTCCCTCTGAGAACTGGTCAGAAGGCTAGGCCTGTGTTTCTCAACACACTGAGATCACGTGGAGGTTTTTAAGTTCCCAGAGAAGGAAGCTCAAAAGGTGCCCAAATGGAAATTAGAGCAATTACCAGAGTAGCTGTAATATAGTTGCTACCTCAACTGTGAGGTAAAGGGAAATACTAAATACCAAACTTTAATTTACATTCATTTAATATAAGAAATATAGTCAATTAATAAGTTATATTTTAATATATCATTATTAATACATTGTCTTAATAATTACACTAAATCATTATTTTATATTAATATGCTATATTAATATAATTGTATTAAGTATACATTAATTTAATAATTATTAATATTCAATTTATTAGATATATGTTTAATCTAATATATATTAAAGGTATTGGATCAGATATCACCAAACCTTCAAAGACCATATAACAACAGCTCTAACAACTAAAAAAAGGGAGAAGATCCCCAGTTCTTTTTATGAAACTAGCAAACTTTTGATATTAAAACTCCACATGGACAGTACAGCGTGAGAAAAATTATATGCTAAGCATAGCTATGAACATAGTTGCACAAACAGTTGGTAAAACTTAACATTTGTTCATTAATTTTTGACAAAGGAAAGTAAGGAAGAGGAAGAGAGAGGGAAGGAAGAGAAAAAGAAAAAAGAGAGGGAAGGGAGGGAAGGAAAAAGGAAGAAAGAAAGAAACATTATAAATTTGGAGTAAAAAGAAATGTTCTTAACCTGATATAGCTACCTGCCAACAAACTAAAGCAAACATCATTCTAAATGTGAAACATCAGAGGCATGACTTTTTAAAAATTGAGATACAATTGACATGTAATGTTATACTAGTTCCAGGTGTACAACATCACAGGAGCATTACCTTTAAAGTCAGGGACAGAGGAAGGATGCTCACTATTACTGCTTCTATTCGGGACAGAAATCCATAACAGGAAAAAAAGAGAGAGAGAGAGAAAGAACTGGAAAAATGAAACAGGGTGGTCAATAGTAGCCAATGATATGGTTATTGACATATAAAATTGAAGATAATCCATAACTGGTTTGATAAAATTAATGAGAGTTCATCAAAGTTGCTGGAAAGAGAAACAATATATAAAAATAGTAGCTTAATTATACCTAATAAACAACTATTTAGAAAATGTAACTAAAGAAAAGATCCCATTCACAGTGGCAGCAAAAAGATATAAGGCAGATAATGAATTTAACCAAAGATGTGCAATTCTTAGTGGAAAATATTAAAATGTATTTAAGGACATAAAACCAATAAATGGAGATGTATAGAATTTTTGTTTGTTTTTATAAATTTATTTATTTATTTATTTTTGGCTGCTTTGGGTCTTTGTTGCTGCGCACGAGCTTTCTCTAGTTGCAGCAAGCGGGGGCTACTCTTTGTTGTGGTGTGCGGGCTTCTCATTGCGGTGGCTTCTCTTGTTGAGAAGCATGGGCTCTAAGCGCACGGGCTTCAGTAGTTGTGGCACGCGGGCTCAGTAGTTGTGGCCCACAGGCTCTAGAGGGCAGGCTTCGTGCTCCGTGGCATGTGGGATCTTCCCAGACCAGGGCTCGAAACTGTGTCCCCTGCATTGGGAGGTGGGTTCTTAACCACTGCACCACCAGGGAAGTCCCTGGAATGTTAATAGATGGAAAGACTCCATGCTGTAAAAATGTTAATTTTTTTCCCAAATTAATCCGTAAATTTATCACCCTTCTAATCCCACTCTTAACAGGGCTTTTGACTAAATTTGACAAGCTAATCCTAAAATACATATGGAAGAATACAGGACCAAGAGTAATCAAGAAAATTTTGAAAAATAAAAATAAGGAGGGGGACATCTTGCCCTCAAGATTTATTATAAAGCTTTGGTCCTTAAAGCAGTGTGATACTAGCTGGAGGACAAATAGATGGTCTAATGCAACAGGATAGAAAACCCCAAAACAGACATTCACATATTTCCCAGTATGTACTTCTGGTATATGTACTTCTGGTGTCAGGGGCCCCCTGAAAGTGGCATAATAAATAGTGGGGAAAGAATGGGCTATCTAATAAATGAGGCTGAGAAAATTGACTACCCTTATGTTTAAAAAATGAATTCCACATATAAAAATGAATTCCAGGTTTATTCAAAGTCTAACTATGAAATTCAAAACTTTAAAATTATGAGAAGACAATGTGGAGAGTATCAATATATATAGGAATGTCTCTATAACCTTGTAATGCTAGGGAATTTCTTAAATAAAACACAAAATTTACCTCATGAAAGCAACTGAAATTTTCCATATGGCAAAGCTCATCTAAAAATGCAAAGACACACTATTGGAGGAAGATGTTGATGACATAATCAAGAAGATATTAGTATACAGAATGTACATTTTAAAAAATCTATAAATTAATAAGGAAAAGACCATCAAATAGAAACCTGGAGGACTTCCCTGGTTGCACAGTGGTTACGAATCCACCTACCAGCACAGGGGGCACGGGTTCGATCCCTGGTCCAGGAAGATCCCACGTGCCACAGAGCAATTAAGCCCGTGCGCCACAACTACTGAGCCTGAGCTCTAGAGCCCGCAAGCCACAACTACTGAGACTGCATGCCACAACTACTGAAGCCTGTGCACCTAGGGCCCGCACTCCGAAACAAGAGAAGCCACCACAACGAGAACCCTGCGAGCCGCAATGAAGAGTAGCCCCCGCTCGCCGCAACTAGAGAAAGCCCATGTGCAGCAACAAAGACCCAATGCAGCCAAAAATTAATTAATTAATTAATTAATTTAAGGAAAAAAAAGAAAGAAAGAAAGCTGGGTAAATGATCTGAACAAGCAGTTCCCAACAAAAGGAAACCAAATGGCAAATAATCACACAGAAATATTTTCAGCTTCCCTGGTAATTACGAAAATGCAAATTAAACGAAAGTGGAATAGCACATTATGCTAAGTAATTTGGCAAAAATTAAGAAGTCTGACAACACATGTTATATAAGCTCTGATCAGGCATGAGTTATAATGCTGTTGCTGTGAGTTCAGTGTTAGTGAATCAACAATATACATTAAATAAGATGTCTTTAAACAGAAACATATAAGACAGGTTATGCGTTGATCGGCAGAAATTTAACCCTATATTTCTCCTAGTACTAATGGTCTGATATTCACTAACTCAGTGTTCCCTGGAACTTTATAGAGCCTAACTACCGTGAACAATGAAAGTTGACTCTGTGTGTGTGTGTGTGTGTATATATATATATATATATATATATAAAATATATTTATTAAATATATATATATTTTTGGCCGTGATGCTGGGCTCATGGGATCTTAGTTCCCCGACCAGGGATTGAAACCCCGGCCCCAGCAGTGAAAGCACCAAGTCCTAACCACTGGACCGCCAGGGAATTCCCAACTGTATATTTTATTTTATTTATTTATTTTTTTTCTTTTTTTTGTGGTATGCGGGCCTCTCACTGTTGTGGCCTCCCCCGTTGCGGAGCACAGGCTCCGGATGCGCAGGCTCCGGATGCGCAGGCCCAGCGGCCACGGCTCACGGGCCCAGCCGCTCCGCGGCATATGGGATCCTCCCAGACCGGGGCACGAACCCGTATCCCCTGCATCGGCAGGCGGACTCTCAACCACTGCGCCACCAGGGAGGCCCCCCAACTGTATATTTTAAATCTGAGTTATGGGTATGTGAACATATTTTTAAAAATAGTTTCTTAAAAGCACATGACTTTTTGTGTGTGTAAGAAATAGTTCACAATTGTAAAGCATTAAAAAAAAATAAAAGGCCAGTGGGGTTGATGCTTAGTGAATGACAGGGAGGAGGCAGGCAGGAGCTTGGTCACGAAGGAGCCATAGGCAAAAGTAATATGTCTGAAGTTCATTGAGAACTAGAATAAGTAACTAATACTAGCAAAAGATTTTGCAAGGTTATTTGTTCTTTTCTTCTCCATCCTCTCTTCATCCTGCTTCCTACAGCTTTCCCACCCAGCTCTCAAGAGGTCCAAATAGCTGGAATATCATCTTCAATAGGACTTCACAAGAATATCTTATTTTAATGAGGATTCTGACTCCATCTTTTGCCTTAACTGCTGACAGCTTGTAAGCCTCACCTCTCTCTTTCCCTTTTCCCCACATCTGGGCAAACTGATAAAATCTGGGTGTTCCCTCTTTTGGCACTGGTGGGAGTTCAAGCCACACAAATCTCCACTCATGCACAGGAACCCTCAGCCCGGACCCACCCTTAAACACCATTAAATCCCTAAGTTCATCTCCTTTCCTTGCTCTCTCAAGCCATTTTCAGACCCACTTGGGGTTTCTGCCCTGCCTTCCCCAGAAAATCCTCAGTTAGGTGAATAATAAACCTTTTCATACCCTCTTGGTGTGTCTCTATATTGGAACCAAATTGTGGATGGGGGTCCATCTTATTTTTCAGAATGGCTATAGCACTTTCAATTTAGAAAAATTATTCCAGGATTAAGAAGGAATTAATATGATTGAGGGCCGTGGGGAAATAAATACATTGAAAGACTACTAAGACTAAGCATAAATTTTAGAATAACTAAAGTATAATTGATGTGCAAACAGAAAGACTCATTTGATTTTTGGTCTTATATTAAATGCATTGCACTTTAACCTCAGCAGTGTCTTATTCTTATGTTATGGCTAAAGATAAATAGGCGTTTATTTCTTGTTCAGTGCTATTACTTTTCTTATTCATTGCAGAGTCCCACAGCTGTGGATGGAAAGACAAACACCAGTCCCTGAAGAGCTCCCTTACTTCCCTTTCACCTCTTTGGCCCTCCATCCTCTACAGCTGTGGCTCACCTCAATCAGAGAGGAATATAGGACCCTCCTCTCTAATGGGAGAGGCTTAAATTGCCATTTCTGCCATACAACCCTGTCTTTTGCTATCACATAAGAGGTGCTCAGCTAAAGGCCTGTCACTCTACATTTCAGCAAGAAAACACTTCCTTATCTTCCCTCAGAAATGGAAAGTGCAGTTGTAATAAAGGGCCTGTCATTAGAAAAAGCCATTAGCTAAATATATTATAAGAATATATTTGTGGGTTAATAATAGCTACATATTCTGAGCACCTACCAAGTCCAAAATCATCTCCTCTATCTTCCTCAGGTGGCATTCTCCATGCCCCCTTCCTGGGCTACAGTAACAAAATAATGAATGCCAAGGAATATGATTTAACAAGGAAGGGAGATAAATATCAATATTTACAAAATATTATCCCCTTTGTACTTTCCAAAGTTCAGTGGGCCAGGATAGATATGTCTGACTGCAAAGCTTGTCCTCTTTACACCTTATCACTCTACCAGGCACCATTAGTCAATCACTTAACAGCTATTCCTTACATTTTTATTTGCTAGTAATAGAATCCTGATTTTGCTCAGCTACCAGGTGGCTATCTGCTTCAGAGGAGTTTGTTCCCCCCCCAGACCAGAGGTGAATCTTGATGTTATATCAAACATGGTAGTTCCATTCCTATTTAGCAACTGGGCGTGTGATCCAATCCTGCTAAATAAGACATGTAGGAAGTCTTAATGGGAAGCTTCTTGGGATATTTTTCTTTCTCTGAGCAAATAATAATACAAAAAGGCCATTAATTTTATTTATATTTTTATGTGCTTTTTTTTTTCTTCTTTGGTAACTTCAGTAACCATCTTAGGACATTGGAGGAAGTTACCATAAAAGGACACAACAATATCCTGAGAATAACGGAGTAGAAAAGAGAAAGAACCTAGAACCCTAATAAAATTGTTGACGTGATTTAACTAAACCTTTTACCTCTATTTTTCTCTTCAAATGAGATGATAAATAACTTTTGGTTTCAATATTTGAAGTTGGATTTTCTGTTACTTGAGGTTCTAGATGAACTAACTGATATTTGGTCTATAAAATAAGATTTACCTATAGATGGTTTGAACACCTAGAAATGAATTTTCTTATGTCAATAAATAGGTTTCTGGCTTCACTATGGGATGTAGAAAATAGGAAAGACCATCATCCCACACTCACAACCAAAAAAAAAAAGGTAGATAACTTACAAAATTACAACTTTTCTTGAATCTATCACAGAGATGTGGTCACAGGTC
Source organism: Mesoplodon densirostris (assembly GCF_025265405.1). NCBI lineage: Eukaryota > Metazoa > Chordata > Mammalia > Artiodactyla > Ziphiidae > Mesoplodon > Mesoplodon densirostris. Next base: position 36,968,581 of record NC_082671.1, on the reverse strand, counting down.
AGAAAATTAACTTAAGAAGGACAGATGCCTCCAAGGAGAGCACTTGCTGAGCTGCAGCAAATACCAAATGCTATACAAGCTGGTAAGAAAAATATGGCTAAAATATTTAACTAACCCTTAAAGGGCAAGTGTAAGAGTATAGGGTATAGAGTTTAGAACTACTGAGAGTCACAGATGTAGAGGAATTCACACCCATTTACAGGCTCTTCTCCACAGACTTTACTGAGTGTGCATAAGAAAACTGGAGACGGGATGAGAGTCTGGAGAAGCATCCCTTGTGGTGCAGACCTGGGGAAAGGAAGAGCAGGCACTGAGGTGAAGGCATGAAGATCTGCCCATTCCTTCTCTCCTATATTTCCAGAATAAAAGAATTATCCCACTGGGTAAAAGACATTAAACCCTGCCACCATCAGAGTACAGATGAAGATATATTGCAGCTAGGGAGAGGAACAAAAATGCCCTCTGAGAAAGATCAGGAATACTTCCAAAGCTCAGAACATTAGAGATACCCAACTGCTGGGTGAGCAGAAGAATCACTGGGAGGGCTCCACCTATAAGACCCAGGGATGCAGTATCTATTTAAACTGGGACTGAAGCAGAACAACAGAAAACACCTCCATTCCACTCCCCAACACCAGGCTAGCAAACTCAAAAAACAAGTAATAGCAGTCTTCGAAAGTATGGGGAGAGAACTTTCTGAAGCATAGGCATAAAGGGAAGATCTAAATCTGAAAGTGAAGTAGACACTGAGAAAAACCTTCTAGCAAACCACTCCCCACCCTAAACACAAGGTAATGCTAGAAGTTGAAGCTTGTGGTACAATGAGGGCAACCATAGCAAGAAAATAACCCCAAACCCAGCCGTACCATCTAGGATGTCAATCTCACACAGTAGCAAAAATAGGAAGCATGCCCATTTTCAGGCATAAATACAGTTTACCTTAGTCTATACTGCTCTATATAAGATGTCCAGCTTTCAACCAAAAATTGCAAGACACACAAAGCAGCAAATAAAAATACTACACTATTTTAAGAGACAAAGCAATCAACAGAATCACATTCAAATAATAGAAAGACGTTGGAACTATCCGACAGAGAATTTAAGCTCCTTCAAGAAGATATAGTTAAACTGACTAGTCCCATATGTTTTAAAGAAATTGAATTTCTAATTAAAAACCTTCCAAAAAAGAAAATTCCAGGTCCAGATGACTTCATGGCAAATTCTACCAAATGCTTAAGAAAGAAATAAGAACAGCTTTGTACAAACTCTTCCAGAACATAGAAGAGATGGGAAAAATTCCCAACTTGTTTAATGAGGCAGGCATTTTTCTGATATCAAAACCAAAGATGTTGTAAGAAAAGTGCAGACAAATATCCCTCTTGAACAAAGATGAAAAAAATCCTCAACAAAAACAGAAAACTAGGAATAACAAGAAACATCTACAATCTGACACAGGGCATCTATCAAAAACTTACAGCTTCTATCGTAACTAATGGTAAGAAACTGAATGTTTTCCCTGTAAGACTGGAAACAAGGCAAGGATGTCCTCTTCTACCCCTCCTTTTCAACATCATATTAGAAATTCTAGCCAATGCAATAAGGCAAAAAAAGAAAAAAGATGTGTATGGATTGGAAAGGAGGAAATAAACTGGTCTAGAGCCATATAAATTGTCTGAAATTTTACCCTACTTGCAAATTAACAGGTTAGCCTGCCCCAGTTTATGGATGCTGGCAGAGGGCACAAGATTCCTGGGTCAGAGAAAAGGACTTTATTGCTTACAACAATAGCACTCATGAAAATATCAGTATTTTCTTGTGCTAGTGAGTCTAACCCCAGTTCCCACAGGGCAGCCTGAAGAGGGCCGGATGATATCTGCAGATGGTTAGGGAACCCAAATATTTTATACTGGTTGTCACTGATTTCCAGAAACTGAGGTTAAAGGGATAATTTGACTACAAGGAAGCACAGAAAATTTTCTGGTGTGATGAAACTGTTCTATGATTTTCATGTGGTGGTAGGTATATGATTTATAGGACTTTATACTAAAAATGGTAAATTTTGTTGTATCTAAACTACACTAATTTTTTAATGAAAAAAAATTATGGAGAGGGCTTCCCCGGTGGCACAGTGGTTGAGAGTCCGCCTGCCGATGCAGGGGACACGGGTTCGTGTCCCGGTTCGGGAAGATCCCACATGCTGTGGAGCTGCTGGGCCTGTGAGCCATGGCCGCTGAGCCTGTGCATCCGGAGCCTGTGCTCCGCAACGGGAGAGGCCACAACAGTGACAGGCCCGCGTACTGCAACAACAACAACAACAAAATTATGGAGAGGGATACAGACAAAAGTGTTATCTAAAAAAATATGGATCCCAGTTCCAGAAGTTGTTCAATTATTTCACCTTAATGGTCATCTCTTTCTACCTTTGCTTCAGTTTTGATTCTCCATTCTGGGTTTCATAATTATTTGATTTTGTATGTGAAGATTATTTTTGTGGTTATACCTATGTAATTATATTTAAATATAACAACATAAATTTAATAAAAAATATTACTATACTACCTGGAATTCATGAGCATTTTTCTATTAATGACTTTATAAGCACCATTACAGCTGTCCACTCAGCTCCATGAAGAAGGAAGGAAAATGTAATCATGAGACACAAAAGTTAAATAACTTTCCTGGCCTCATGCTAAATTGACCAGTTCAGATCAGTTCAACTGTAATTCAAAGGCCTTGAGTTTTGTGTGCTGCCCTCCTATGGTTGGATTAACTGGGTCTGGCTACTGTTCAAGGTCAAAAATACACAACCCCAAACTGCCAGGCTGGGGGAGAAATCAGGAGTTGGAGTAAGATTACCAGGCCAGAGCTAGACATACGAAGATGAAAATCTGAGGCAAGGCAGACACAGCCAAAAGGAAGCAAGGAAGGCTAAAAGCTTCGGGAGTTTGACCAGGCTTTCAAGACATAGGGGAACAAACCAGAGGTCAAAGGGGATTCTCAGAGAAAATTCAACCCTTTAGACTTTCTAGCTGAAAAATGATGGGGTCAGGGAGGTCAACTTCCAGGTGAGAGGAGAGAGCCTGAGGCTGAAAACCCAGTTTAACTCAGGGTATCTCATATACCCTTTCTGGTCCAGGTTCACAGATTAACTCTTGCATGCTTACTTCACCCACCTTGGCCCCCTGCAAGATCCAGAACTGATGAGTCAATTCAGCCGAACAGCTAATTTTGTGAAATAAGAAAGCCAAGCCAGTTGGTTGAACTGATAATACTAGCAATTGGTCAGGTGTTTTGGTGCTTTTTGGACAACATTGTTGGTATTTCAGAGTAATCTTATGCTACAGGAGTCACAGACCCACATGCCAACTGAGGTCCACCAGTGAGATGAGCAGCCCAGTGACATGGTTAAAGAGTGGGGAAAATTATAAAAATTGAAACTGTCTCTATAAAATGCTCAGCCACTACTATTTCCACTTGATGCTGCTGGAGAAAATGCCAATGTAGTCAGATCTGATTTTTCAAGAGAAGCTGAAATCTGAATTTTTACCTGAAATTAAGTGATTTTCTGAATAAAATTCCTCAACGGTACTGGTTCTGCCCAGGAAATATCATTTTGCAACTCCTGTAGAGATTTAGGAGACTCCATTTTTGGGGGTGGGGGGTGGAGGAGACTCCATTTTTAAAAAGCAGTAGCGGAAACAATCTTTAGTTGTCTCTCACTTTCTATACTGAAGATACTTTAAGAAATGCAAAATGCCACATGGCAAAGATTTCGAACTTTGTTCATTTGCTCGTTTTTTCTGAAGCTACAGCTGTTATCCCACATCTAAGAGTGCAGAGCTCAGCTGGTGGATCCCATAATTAATGGAGAAGCTACAATAAGGCTGGAGTAAGGATGGATTACAGGGAATAGGGTTCGTTCACCCTCACGGCTTCTAGCCTATCTCACCGGAGCACTACTGCATGCGGGGACTCGTTGGAAGACGCAGCTTTTGTCTTCTCTCTCGATGCGGCTGCAGTGAGAAAGCACATCTGTGAAGTGTTTGCCACCATGTCAAGAGTAACAGGACTCTTGAAGCCATTTCAAATGTCATGCCAATCCTTGTGCATAACATCTTTAAAAAGATTGTTGCTTTAGAGATCTTAATATTTTTTTTAAAAAATGAAATGCAATACTTTCAGCCACTTAAAAGTGGAGTTCTTTTTCACTAAGCAAAGTTGAACTTTTTAAACTTCTTTTTACCAAACAAGCTCTTTTTTTTTTTGGCTAGGGAGCAAATAAGTTAGCATGGGGGTCCTAAGTGCTCTTAAAATCATTTTGCTATAGATCTGTGCACTGTTTATAACTCTTGAATAAAGCTAAAAGTAAAGAAAGCCTTTCTCTGAAGGTTTATGAGCATTTTTCCATGAAGCAGAAGTCAAACAGATCAAAGAGATCTAACAGAATGCTTCAGACTTGGGATAGGGTGGGCTGAAGGCCTGTGAATAGAAACCAACCTCTCCAGATAGTTTGGAAGATATCTCTTGTTATTTCAAAATAAAAACAAAACTAAAACATGATAGTCTGAGTGTATCAAACTGACATTTTCTGAACACTTGTTAAAAGCATCAGTCTTTGATATTTAACCCACAATATCAAAGACATTTTAAAAGTGGTTAGACAACCGTTTTACCAAGTGGCAAAAATGAACAAAATCAGGAGAATTTCCTAACTCTCTTTTCCTCATAGCCGTTCTTCTCTGGGCTTCTCTGAGTCTTTCTACAAAAGGCATACTTTTCCAGGTTCATGAAGAATTAATGTACACTCCCGGGCCTCCCTGGTGGTGCCGTGGTTAAGAATCCGCCTGCCAATGCAGGGGACACGGGTTCAAGCCCTGGTCCGGGAAGATCCCACATGCCGCAGAGCAACTAAGCCCCTGCGCCACAACTACTGAGCCTGCGCTCTAGAGCCCGTGAGCCACAACTACTGAAGCCCGCGCGCCTAGAGCCCATGAGCCACAACAAGAGAAGCCACCACAATGAGAGGTCCGCGCACTGCAATGAAGAGCAGCCCCCGCTCGCTGCAACTAGAGAAAGCTTGCGCACAGCAACAAGACTCAACGCAGCCAAAAATAAAATAAAATATTTAAAAAATTTTTTAAAAAGCCCCTTTCATTCCACTTAAAAAAAGAAAAAGAATTAAGGTACAGTCTTGAACTGTCTCAAGCAGTAAAATGTATTCTGTATATTTTGAATGCTAATTAATTGAAGCTTTTGCTTTCGATACACTACCAATTTAAATACATACTAGCCATTTACTTTAAAAGAGAAAAATAAAACAAAAGAAATAAAATGAACATATTTATTTGCTGGAAAGGCATGAATCTGTCCAGCCATGATCAAACCCTCAATAAATCTGCTTCTAATCATCCATTGGTATTTAAATATATAGTAACTACTCTATTAAATTTAATTCTCTCTAGTTAATGACAGTTATTCTAAATTTAATGCCAGTTATTTGAAATATATACCCACAGATTATTAACAACATTTTAACAAGATTTTTAAATCAAGGAACGTGAGTGTGAATCCATCAAATGTCAATAAATCAATTCCTGTTTAATGTAGAATGCCTGAATTGTTAAATCGAAGCATACCCACCAAGTGAGGATGCTTTGAAAACATTTCAATGAAAAATAATTTGCCGGGGGGGTGGGGAAATCCATCTGTGAACTGCTAGTACTATTTCAGCATAAAATTAAGAGTATATAACTTTAAAATACATTTATTTTGTATGAAAATATGCATTTGGTGAAGCATATTAAATTTTCTTGATTGGGAGTTAATTTTAACCAGAGTACCATTTTAACGTTATAAGTCAAGTGGTTTTGATTTTTCTGTTGCCAATTAAATATGTGCTAAAAATATTACATACTATTTTATCCTGGGGATTCACAACCAGGTTTTTACAAAACATTCCTTTATATTGAATATAAGAAAACCCTTTTTCAAGTTATGGTGCCCAACAAATCACCATCCCTCAAACAAAATAAAGTCCTTAATCCAAATAATTCTGTTTCTGCCTGCTGGCAGGGTGTGCTCCTCATCAGAAGGACTCAGGCTGCCATACCATTCTGATGAGTATGAATGACCCATGCCATTCTTGCATGGCCCTGCCCTTCCAGCCATCCTCTTCCACATCACTGGGGCATTTATTGGGATCAGAAACATAGACTGGCAAGTTTGTGTGACGTAAGAATTCCAGCCTATAAAGCACATCAGTAGACACTTTGTAGCATGTGCCGTTTGTTAGGGTTTCCATTAAAAGTATTAGGTTTCCATACTTTACAACCACAAAAGAGTAAATAATTTCAAAGGATTGCTTGATAGGAGATTTCTGTTTTAAATGGAACTTGGAAATATCTGGGAAATCACTGGAATAAATGTACTTAATAGACCCAATGCTGTGAAGTTCTTTTTAATTGTTTTCTTAGGCACATAAAAAGATATACCATTTCCTCCAACATTTTTTGAAATAGGTTTTGGTTTGGGGTTTTTCTCTGTAACATTTGACTTATAAATATTTTTTACAATGCTTCCATTGTTTTCTTTCTTTCTTTCTTTCTTTTTCTTTCTTCTAGTGCTGAGGCTGACTTCTTAACACCAAAAGATTATGCCCCCTTTCACTGCTCTAACCCACAGGATAAGTTAGAACTTTAAACCAGAAAGTAACATTACATGCCACTCAGGAAAACCTGCTGGACCACTTGATAAGTTGGAAAATGTATAACAAATGCCCCTACTGAGATATCTCCGTTTTTAGAGGAAACAAATTCCATCCATGGGACTAAGCAAATATTTCAACAATCTGGGCTGTGTGGGAAGCCAATACACCATTCATTGCATGGAAAAGATTAGATCAGGTCAGTTTCAGAATAAAATCATTTTTTAAAATATTGCTCATATCAAACATTTTAAGAAAAGTTAAGTAGCCTATAAAATATTAATATGTTATAATCCAAGTGGAATCATCCAGTTTGGCTGTCTCTACAATCCTAGTCTCTAGAAATTACATGAACTTCTGCTGGACTTTGTCTGTGTAGACATGGCATTAGATAGAACACTTCCTTTTTTCAGGGTTTTTACTTAAAGGATGAAGTGAAACATTTCTGAGCACCAGCAACACTAGCCATCAGCAGTGAGCTGATGAATAGATAATGCCGAGAGTGAAAATCATTTGATTATCTAACCATACAAATGAGGTCTCAAAAAGGTGGAGATCAACTTTTCTAAACCCAAGATGTAAACCTTCAATAACAACCTTGAGAACTAAGAAAAAGAGGGAGCATAACATTTTCAGGTGGGTTCCCTAGACTTGGTAAAGAGGGCACCAGTCATTGAGAATAGTAACTCCTAGACTCGCATGCCAGGCTCTACACTGAATTCTTGGCCCATATTACATCTTTTAATTCTTATCACCCCTCCTCATCTTCATTTGACAGATGAGAAAATTGAGGCTCAGAGAGGTTGAGTAACTTGCCGAAGCTCACAGAGCTGGTTGTGTACCTGGGATTTTAACCCAGGTCTGGCTGAGTCCAAAGCTTATGCCCTTTACTGCCGTGTCCAATAGCTCTCCTGCTTCTGAGCTAGGTAGGGCCAGAGGACAGGAGGCAGAGCCATATCTAGAGGAAAGCTTGATTCTTAGGAGGTAAGAATGCCCTGAAGTGAAGATGGAAATCACTCAATGGCTGTTCACAGGGTCAAGGCCTCCTGCTGCAGAGCAGGTCTGGTTGGCAGGGAAGAATAAATGGGTGATGGATGCGTGGACAGCCTCTTGAATCTGGGCACAAGACAATTTCTGCACTCAGTCACATGGGAGATGAATCAAAGCTACCAGCCTCCCTCTGGTACTAAGCCTGGGTGGTGGAGAGCTGGTGGATTCATCTAGCCAGGGGAGGCCAGTAAAGAGGAATGAAGTCTGGGAATGACAACCCAAGGCAGTTTTAAGGTGACCAAGGCCTTGTTTTTCCCATCAAAGCCACGCAGCCTCACTGGATAAGGACATATTTGGGAGAGGCTGGGAAAGGGAACAGGAGAAGAGGAATCTGGAGCAATTAATCACCTTGCCTGCCGAGGTGGGGCAACTCAGAAACCAAAGGGAAAAACAGGGCTCGCTTCCACAAAGCACTCAATCTCCTGAAAGAAACAGCACAAATAGAGTCATATTTGCCAATGAAGGTTTCTAAATGTTTAAACTAGCCAGTAACGCCACCCAGATGGAGAAACTAATGCTGGCGGAAGTCCATGATTTGTACCGTAGTCACTCAGCAACTTGGAGATAGAGCAGATGTGAACCCCCAATCTCTTGACTCCCAGATCTGCACATAAACCATCAAAAATACAAACCTAGCCCTGAAATCTGCCCAGCCCTTTGTCTGCTGTGTGGTCCTCTGTCAACCACCAACATTGCACTACACAGAAGGGATTTCTTTCCCCTTACATAGTCTGTAAGTCTTGGTGAGCTGCATAACTGGGTCTTCACGTTTTTCTTTTATCCTTTCATTCATTTGACAAATATTTATTGAGTGCTTACTATGCATCAGGCAATGTTCTAGATGCAGGGATACAGTGGTGAACAAGACAAAGAGCTTGTTTTTCGGAGTGCGGATCTTATGAGGGGCAGGCAGATAGTGAATAACAAACAAATAAGAAAATATCAGAGAGTGAAAGTGCCATATAGAAAATAAAGAAGCGTGATGGGATGGAAAGTGACAATAGTAAATACCTTAGATTGAGTAGTCAGGGAAGGCCTCCTAGGTGAGAAGACTTTTGAGCTGAGGCATGAATGATACGAAAAAGCCAGCCATGTGAAGACTGGAGGAACACAGAGTTTTCAGCCAAAACTTGCTCCTATAGACTTCCCCAGTTATGCTTTTCTTTAACCTGTTTGTTTCTTCTGCCCAAGATAACTTATTAAATTGCAAGTGAGCGCTTCCCTGGTGGCGCAGTGGTTAAGAACCCACCTGCCAGTGCAGGGGACAAGGGTTCAAGCCCTGGTCCGGGAAGATCCCACATGCCGCAGAGCAACTAAGCCCGTGTGCCACAACTACTGAGCCTGCGCTCTAGAGTCCACGAGCCACAACTACTGAAGCTCACGTGCCTAGAGCCCATGCTCTGCAACAAGAGAAGCCACCACAATGAGAAGCCCATGCACCACAACGAAGAGTAGCCCCCGCTCGCCACAACTAGAGAAAAGCCCACGCACAGCAACAAAGACCCAATGCAGCCCAAAATAAACAAATAAAAATAAATAAAATTTATTTAAAAAAATTGCAAGTGAGTGCAAGTGTCATCCTACTAAGAATAAAGCAAAACATTTTATTCTGAATTTTAAAGTTTCATTAGTAAGATTTGACATTTTAACTATTATTATTAATTTTGATCAAAATGAAATTCCCTACACATTTCACAACAGACTAAGACACAGCAGAGTCTTATATCAGAGAGGTTGATGCACAAAGGAATTGAGAGGCTGACAGAAGAGCTCAATGGAAGGACAGATGTCACATCCAGATTATTCTCAAATTCACCTGTACAGCAGACCCAACACGTGGTTCACCACTGTCACCATCTCTCCACATTTTATGTGGCAGCCTTCTAACTGGACTCCCAGCTTCTCAGCAACCAAGGTGATCCTTTCAAAAGGAAAGTCTGATCACGTCTTTCTACTGCTCACCTCACTCTGACAACTGTCTGTGATTGTTATGGACTGAATTGTGACCCACCCAAATTCATGTATTGAAGCCCTAACCTCCAATGTGACCGTAGTTGGTGATAGGTCCTTTAAGGAGATAATTAAGGTTAAATGACGTTACTAGATCATGTACAAAAGACACTATACTTTCATCTTTAGGACTAAGAAGACTCAGTATCTTATGTGGTAAGATAGGAAGACATTACCACAAAATGTAGTAATAGCAGTTCACAATATGCAGTTGACAAGTTGTACAAGACATACAAAGTACATCTACCAAAACTTTGTTCTAAAACTTAACTTTTTAAGTGAAAATTTTTTGAAATTAAAATTTAGCCTATTTTTTTGTTTTTCTTTTTTTCCAGTTTTATTAAGTGAATTATTTTTTAATGCAATAGAAAAGATTACTGAGTTTAACAACAACAAAGAAAAAAGATTGAGAAGGAGCCTGGGATAAAACAAAAACTCTATCTGCAAATAACCCTCCCTTAATGGTTGGGACTGGGGAACATTTCTTTTGTTGACCTATTTTGTTTTTATTTTTGTTTTATGTAAGTGATTTTTAAATTGAGATATACATATAACATTATATTAGTTTTAGGTGTACAACATAATGATTTGACATATGTATATACTGCAAAATGATCACCACAAATAGTTTACTTAACAGCCATCACCATACATAGTTATAAATTTGTGTGCATGTAATGAGAACTTTTAAGATCTACTTTCTTAGCAATCAAATATAAAATACAGGGCTTCCCTGGTGGTGCAGTGGTTGAGAGTCCGCCTGCCGATGCAGGGGACACGGGTTCGTGCCCCGGTCCGAGAAGATCCCACATGCCGTGGAGCGGCTGGCCCCGTGAGCCGTGGCCGCTGGGCCTGCGCGTCCGGAGCCTGTGCTCCGCAACGGGAGAGGCCACAACAGTGAGAGGCCCACATACCGAAAAAATAAATCAATCAATAAAATATAAATAAATAAATAAAATACAGTTTTGTTACCTTAAACTAACACAATACTATAAATCAAATATGCTTCAATTAAAAAAAAAACTACCATGAGCAAAGAGAAAACAATTAAAATCCAGCTTAATGTAAATAATAATAATAATAAAATATAGTATTGTTAACTATAGTAATCAAGCTGTACACCCTGGGACTTATTTATCTTATAACTGGAAGTTTGTACCCTTTGACAACCTTCATCCATTTTGTCCACCCCCAATCCTCCACCTCTGACAACCACCAATCTGTTTTCTGTATCTATGAGTTCGGTTTGGTTTTTTTTTTTTTTTTTTTTTTTTGCGGTATGCGGGCCTCTCACTGTTGTGGCCTCCCCCGTTGCGGAGCACAGGCTCCGGACGCGCAGGCTCCAGACGCGCAGGCTCAGCGGCCACGGCTCACGGGCCCAGCCGCTCCGCGGCATATGGGATCCTCCCAGACCGGGGCACGAACCCGTATCCCCTGCATCGGCAGGCGGACTCTCAACCACTTGCGCCACCAGGGAGGCCCTGAGTTCGGTTTGGTTTTTTTTTTTAAGATTCCACATATAATTTTTTTAAGACTACACACAGTATCTGTCTTTTTCTGTCTGACTTATTTCACTAAGCATAATGCCCTCAAGGACCATCCATATGGTCACAAATGTCAGGATATCTTTCCTTTTTGTGGCTTAGTAATATTCCGTTCCACATTTTCTTTATCCATTCATCTACTGATGGATAGTTAGGTTGTTTCCCCTGTCTCAGTTTCTGTAAATAATGCTGCAATGAACATGGGAGTGCAGATATCTTTGCAAGTTAGTAATTTCTTTTCCTTCAAATAAATACCCAGAAGTTGAGTTGCTGGATCATATGGTAGTTCTATTTTGAATTTTTTGAGGAAAACCTCCATAGCAGTTGCCATAGTGGCTGCACCAATTTACATTCCCAACAGTGTACAAGTGTTTCCTTTTCTCCACATCCTTACCTACACTTGTTATCTCTTTCCTCTTTAATAATAACCATTCTAACAGGTGTGAAATATACCTTAAGTGGTTTTTCTTAGAGCAGAAAGTTTAACATTGGAGTCACCTTTGTTGCATACATCATAGTCAGTTTTCAGATAACTGCCTGTCTTTTGGTTTACGGGTTTTTGTTCTCTCCACAACTATCTGCCGACCCTACCCACTGCCAACTTCTGAGTATATTCCTAAGCGTCGCCACTGGAGAGCAATGCAACAAGTCAACCCAAGTCCAGGTTAGTAAAAACTATAGGGGTTGGCAGTCAAAACTGCTGACCAGAAATGTCATGCTCTGATATTTCTCTGTGGATTCCAATGAGCCTGGGGCTCTAACCCACTGACCTGGATAATTGAGTCATATTGTTATACACATCTTTGCAGAGGGTAGAATGGTTTCTCAGTAAATCTAGTAGTATTACTGAATCCTCAGTACAACGCATATAACAATTTTATACTTTTTTACTTTACTTTACTTTTACAGGTTTAGATATTAATGTGTTTCCTGTTTTGTTTGTGGTTTAAGCAAAATCAATAAACTGATTTTATCAACTTAATATCTGTTGGACTTTTTATTTGCCCCAGAAACATTTATTCAGTGGTGTGTTAGTATTAAAACATTAAAAAAACCAAAATAAAAATACATAAACACTTATCCTTGAGACATTGGTTTCAAGTGACAGAAAAAGCCAACTTCCACACCTAAATGCAGTGAAATGAAGAAAGGAAGTAACAGAAAAGTGAGTGTGGGCTGAGACCTCTTTAGGGCACCTATACATTTTATGCTAGGGAAGTGGTGGAAGTTAAAGAATGGGCCTGTCTTTTTTTTTTTTTTTTTTTTAATCTGAGAAAGTCTTTATTTATCCTTCACTTTTTTTTAAATAGATCTCTATTGGCGTATAATTGCTTCACAATACTGTTAGTTTCTGTTGCACAACAAAGCGACTCAGCCATATGCATACACGTCTCCATATCCCCTCCCTCTTGAGCCTTCCTCAGATCCTCCCTATCCCACCCCTCTAGGTCATCGCAAAGCACCAAGCCGATCTCCCTGTGCTATGTGACTGCTTCCCACCAGCCAACTGTTTGACATTCGGTAGTGTATATACGTCGATGCTACATTCACTTTGCCCCAGCTTCCCTCTCCTACCCATGTCCTCAAGTCCATTCTCTATGTCTACCTCTTTATTCCTGCCCTGCAACTAGGTTCATCAGTACCTTCTTTTTTTTTTTTTTTTTTTAGATTCCATATATATGTGTTAGCATACGGTATTTGTTTTTCTCTTTCTGACTTACTTCACTCTGTATGACAGACTCTAGGTCCATCCACCTCACTACAAATAACTCAATTTCATTCCTTTCTATGGCTGAGTAATATTCCATTGTATATATGTGCCACATCTTCTTTATCCATTCATCTGTTGATGGGCATTTAGGTTGGTTCCATGTCCTGGCTATTGTAAATAGTGCTGCAATGAACATTGTGGTACATGTCTCTTTTTGAATGATGGTTTTCTCTGTGTATATTCCCAGTAGTGGGATTGCTGGGTCATGTGGTATTTCTATTTTTAGTTTTTTAAGGAACCTCCATACTGTTTTCCATAGTGGTTGTATCAATTTACATTCCCATCAACAGTGCAGGAGGGTTCCCTTTTCATCACACCCTTTCCAGCATTTGTTGTTTGCAGATTTTCTGATGATGCCCATTCTAACTAGTGTGAGGTGATACCTCATTGTAGTTTTGATTTGCATTTCTCTAATAATTAGTGATGTTGAGCATTTTTCTTGTGTCTCTTGGCCATCTGTATGTCTTCCTTGGTGAAATGTCTATTTAGATCTTCTGCCCATTTTTTTAACTGGATTGTTTGGTTTTTTGATATTGAGCTCCATGAGCTGTTTGTATATTTTGGAGATTAATCCTTTGTCTGTTGTTTCATTTGCAAATACTTTCTCCCATTCTGAGGGCCATCTTTTTGTCTTCTTTATGGTTTCCTTTGATGTGCAAAAGCTTTTAAGTCTCATTTGTTTATTTTTGTTTTTATTTCCGTTACTCTGGGAGGTGGGTCAAAAAAGATCTTGCTGTGATTTATGTCAAAGGATGTTTTTCCTAGGTTTTCCTCTAAGAGTTTTATAGTGTCTGGTCTTACATTTAAGTCTTTAATCCATTTGGAGTTTATTTTTGTGTCTGGTGTTAGGTAGTATTCTAATTTCATTCTTTTACATGGAGCTGTCCAGTTTTCCCAGCACCACTTATTGAAGAGGCTGTCTTTTCTCCATTGTATGTTCTTGCTTCCTTTGTTGTAAATTAGGTGCCCATATGCGTGTGGGTTTATCTCTGGGCATTCTATCCTGTATCATTGATCTATATTTCTGTTTTTGTGCTAGTACCATACTGTCTTGATTACTGTAGCTTTGTGGTATAGTTTGAAGTCCAGGAGCCTTGTTGCTCCAACTCTGTTTTTCTTTCTCAAGATTGTTCTGACTATTCAGAGTCTTTTGTGTTTCCATATGAATTGTAAAGTTTTTTTGTTCTAATTCTGTGAGAAATGCCATTGGTAGCTTGATAGGGATTGCATTGAATCTGTAGATTGCTTTGGGTAGTATAGTCATTTTCACGATATTGATTCTTTCAATCCAAGAACATGGTATATTTCTCCATCTGTTCATGTCATCTTTTATTTCTTTCATCAGTGTTTTGTGGTCTTCTGAGTACACCTCTTTCACCTCCTTAAGCAGGTTTATTCCTAGGTATTTTATTCTTTTTGTTACAATGGTAAATGGGAGTGTTTCCTTAATTTCTCTGATTTTTCGTTGCTGATGTATAGGAATGCCAGAGATTTCTGTGCATTAATTTTGTGTCCTGCAACCTTACCAAATTCATTGATTAGTTCTAGTAGTTTTCTGGTGGAATCTTTAGGATTTTATATGTGTAGTATCATGTCATTGGCAGTGACAGTTTTAAGTCTTCTTTTCCACTTTGTATTCCTTTTATTTCTTTTTCTTCTCTGATTGCTGTGGCTAGGACTCCCAAAACTATGTTGAATAATAGTGGTGAGAGTGGGCAACCTTGTCTTGTTCCTGATCTTAGTGGAAATGCTTTCGATTTTTCACCATTGAGTATGATGCTTGCTGTGGGTTTGTCATATATGGCCTTTATTATGTTGAGGTAGGTTCCATCTATGCCCACTTTCTGGAGAGTTTTTATCATAAATGGGGTTGGATTTTGTCAAAAGCTTTTTTCTGCATCTACTGAGATGATCATAGGGTTTTTATTCCTTAATTTGTTAATGTGGTGTACCACATTGACTGATTTGAGTATTTTGAAGAATCCTTGCATTCCTGGGATAAAACCCACTTAATCATGGTGTATGATCCTTTTTTTTTTTTTCAACATCTTTATTGGAGTATAATTGCTCTACAATGGTGCATTATCTTCTGCTGTATAATGAAGTGAATCAGTCAGTGGTGTATGATCCTTTTAATGTGTTATTGGATTCTGTTTCCTAGTATTTTGTTCAGGATTTTTACATCTATGTTAATCAGTGATATTGGTCTATAATTTTCTTTTTTTCTGATATCTTTTTTGGGTTTTGGTATCAGGGTGATGGTGGCTTCGTACAATGAATTTGGGAGTGTTCCTCTCTCCGCAATTTTTTGTAAGAGTTTGAGAAGGATAGGTGTTAGCTCTTCTCTAAATGTTTGGTAGAATTCACCAGTGAAGCCATCTGGTCCTGGACTTTTGTTTTTTGGAAGATTTTAAATTGCAGTTTCAATTTCATTACTTGTGATAGGTCTGTTTATATTTTCTAATTCTTCCTTGTTCAGTCTTGGAAAACTGTACGTTTCCAAGAATTTGTCCATGTCTTCGTGGTTGTCCATTTTATTGGCATATAGTTGCTTGTAGTAATCTCTCATGATCCTTTGTATTTCTGCAGTGTCAGTTGTGAGTTCTCCTTTTTCATTTCTAATTTTATTGATTTGCATCCTCTCCCTTTTTTCTTGACGAGTCTGACTAAAGGTTTATCAATTTTGTTTATCTTCTCAAAGAACCAGCTTTTAGTTTTATTGATCTTTGTTACTGTGTTCTTCATTTATATTTCTCTTATTTCTGCTCTGATCTTTATGATTTCTTTCCTTCTACTGAATTTGGGTTTTCTATGTTCCTCCTTCTCTAGTTGTTTTAAGCGTAGGGTTAGATTGTTTATTTGAGATTTTTCTTGTTTCTTGAGGTGAGATTGAATTGCTATAAACTTCCCTCTTTGAACTGCTTTTGCTGCATCCCAAAGGTTTTGAGTTGCTGTGTTTTTGTTGTCATTTGTTTCTATGTATTTTTTTATTTCTTCTTTGATTTCTTCAGTGATCTCCTGGTTATTTTGTAGTGCACTGTTTATCCTCCATGTATTTGTGTTTTTTACAGTTTTTTTCCTGTAATTGATTTCCAATCTCATAGCGTTGTGGTCAGAAAAGATGCTTGATATGATTTCAGTTTTCTTAAATTTTCTGAGGCTTGATTTGTGAGCCAAGATGTGATCTATCCTGGAGAATGTTCCATGTGCACTTGAGAAGAAAGTGTATTCTGCCACTTATGCGTGGAATGTTCTATAAATATCAATTAAATATATCTGGTCTATTGTGTCATTTAAAGCTTGTGTTCCCTTCTTTATTTTCTGTTTGGATGACCTGTCCATTGGTGTAAATGGGGTGTTAAAGTCCCCTACTATTATTGTGTTACTGTTGATTTCTCCTTTCATGGTTGTTAGCATTTGCCTTATGTATTGAGGTGCTCTTATGTTGGATGCATACACATTTATAATTGTTATATCTTCTTCTTGGATTGATCCTTTGATCATTATGGAATGTCCCTCCTTATCTCCTGTAACAGTCTTTATTTTAAAGTCTATTTTATCTGATACAAGTATTGCTACTCCAGCTTTCTTTTGATTTCCATTTGCATGGAATATCTTTTTCCCTCCCTTCACTTTCAGTCTGTATGTGTCCCTAGGTCTGAAGTGGGTCTCTTGTATACAGCATATATATGGGTCTTATTTTTGTATCCATTCAGCCAGTCTGTGTCTTTTGGTTGGGGCATTTAATCCATTTACATTTAAGGTTATTATTGATATGTATGTTCCTATCACCATTTTCTTAATTGTTTTGGGTTTGTTTTTTGTAGGTCTTTTTCTTCTCTTATGTTTCCCACCTAGAGACGTTTCTTTAGCATTTGTTGTAAAACTGGTTTGGTGGTGCTGAATTCTCTTAGCTTTTGATGCCTGAAAAGCTTTTGACTTCTCCATCGAATGTGAATGAGATCCTTGCTGGGTAGAGTAATCTTGGTTGTAGGTTTTTCTCTTTCATCACTTTAAGTATATCCTGCCACTCCCTCTGGCCTGCAGATTTCCACTGAAAAATTAGCTGAAGAGGAGGGCAAACACCCTCCTCTCCTCTCCTGCCTCTCGCCTGCCTCTCCTGATCTCCCCAGCTTCAGGGGCACTGATCCTGTCTGGCCTCCACTTCTCCTCCCCTCTAAATCCCCCCACATCCTACCGGTTCACTTTGGGGTTCCTCCCATCTCCTTGGGCATCAGAGTCCCCCACCAGCGTACAGCCGGCACCCTAGTTGTGAGGAGACACTAACTCCGCATCTTCCCACACCACCATCTGACTCCTCCTCCTGGCCTGTCTTTGAAGACCAGAAAACCATATGAATAGAGGAGGCACCTTTTATATCTGTCAGAGTTCATTTTGGAATTTTTTTGCATTCTTCTGATAACAGTTTAGAAAGAGATCAAAATTGAAACTATTAAGTAAAAAATTAATTAAGCCAGGAAGTTATTAAATATCACATCCAAATTATTAAAATTTTAAATACAGAATTTAAAAAGAAGGGGCTTCCCTGGTGGCGCAGTGGTTGAGAGTCCGCCTGCCGATGCAGGGGACACGGGTTCGTGCCCCGGTCCGGGAAGATCCCACATGCCGCGGAGCGGCTGGGCCCGTGAGCCATGGCCACTGAGCCTGAGCATCCGGAGCCTGTGCTCCACAACGGGAGAGGCCACAACAGTGAGAGGCCCGCGTAGTGCAAAATAAATAAATAAATAAATAAATAAATAAATAAATAAAAAGAAAAAGAAAAAGAAAAGAGATATCATATACAATGGGATTATATGAATCCCCAGACCCCCGTGTCTGCAAATATCTCTCCAAATATTCATGAATCTAAGTAACTTCCTAGCAGGACATCTCCCAAACAAAGTGTGACTGAAAACAGAAAGCTGAACTACATTAAAAAAACAGGCTTGGGTATTTGCTTTGTCTGGAATTTATTAAGAAGCAGAAATGCCACCAAAATGGAAATTGCACACGGGGGAAAAAATCCCACCATGCTTTTATCCAGATAGGTTGGAAGTGATGTAATAAAGGCATCATAATTTGTGTACATAAATGTGTGGGCAACTCGTTCAGGGAGTGACAGATGCAGAATTCTAGTGGAAAA
This sequence comes from Mesoplodon densirostris, assembly GCF_025265405.1. Classification (NCBI taxonomy): domain Eukaryota; kingdom Metazoa; phylum Chordata; class Mammalia; order Artiodactyla; family Ziphiidae; genus Mesoplodon; species Mesoplodon densirostris. The sequence goes on along the minus strand of NC_082671.1, from coordinate 36,950,360 downwards.
AAAAATAGTGGACATCAAAGAAATTTGACGAGCTGCCAACAACCATTAATCTCTTCATGACCCTTTTAATATAGAGATGCCAAATAGAGCTTGTCATTTTATTCCAGCCTCAAAGCAATACATTCATATTTATGAAGTTATGAGCGAGTATAACATTATACTTCATCTGATACATCCACAAAGTGTACGGCAACCTTGAGAAGATTTCATTCTTAAAAATGAAGACATTGATTAATAAACAGCCATACAACTCAAGGAAATGGTTTAAGTCTGACCATAGTCTTCAACTTGATGTGACTGTGATCTTCATTCATCTTTCCATGGTCAGCAAATCACATCACAGAAACCACTGTATGTGATACATCACTAACAGTCAGCCCGCTGACCAGGAGAGACTTCAAATAAATATAGCATTGAATTGTTTCAGATGCAGAGGCATGAGAAAAACCTTCAGAATTACAATAGAAGATGTTAAATATCACACTGAGAGAAAACATTTGTGTAGTTGTCCAGAAAACCTAGGAGATGTTGGCTGCAGTTACCACAGAATTACAGCATTCCATGTGCGAACACTGTTAAGTGATAAACATCTCCAATGATGTGGCTTTACCAGAAACCACTTAGCACTCTTCAAATTCAAAGCTTGATGGGTTTCCATGGAGAGCTTCCCTTAAAGACACTTCCTTCTTTGGACTTCTATAATTCTATGTCTTACACACCTCAGCAATAAAACACAACGTGTTATTTATTACTTCTTCTGAAATGAGTAACCAATATTTTCCACCTTGAAACATTGCTTCAACGAAGTCTAGATCAAATTATTTCTGCTTCTCTGGACATGAATGAAAGAGGCCTCACAAATAATCATTTTAAATTCACTCAAGTAATGGTATAGCTATATTACTGTTCCTCCCACTGCAACCTTGATAAATATTTAGAAGGAGAAGTGTGTATGGGTGGGAGTGTGTGAGAGAGAAAACAGAGAGAGACAGAGAGACAGAGGCAGTAAATCATTAGATCAAGATTTTGCCCACTGGGGGAAGTTCTATTGAGTGCTTTGATCAAGTTCCCTAGATGTTGACTTATAAATGCTAATAAAATAAAATAACAAAAGTGACTTTAAAGAGTTCACAAAGCAATGAAAATATACTACTCCCCAGCACCTGGCAAAGGGTCTTTCACAAAGTAAAGGTTCAATAAAAACTGTGTGAAATGATCGGTCACTGTTACTATAGCCATCTTCATAATCTAGTGACCCCCTCATCCTTCAACTACTATCCTCTGATTATGGAAAAGTTTTTCATCATCTGGAAACTTCACAGGTTGAGGAGAGCAGGGTGTGTGTGCAGACATCAGTCTGCTCATAGCAACCAGCCCTGCTGGCCTTGAAAAATGAATTTCCCCATCTTCAGAATGGTCCCCAAACGATGTAACTTAGTACCTTGTAAGAAAGTTAGGAAGACAAATAATGTCCATTCTCCCCTTGTGTTTCCATTTGGAGAACAGACCAGAGTCAGAGTATAGAATCTGATTCAAGCCTTCTAAAACACTCTAATATTGGGTCCATAGGGAACAGACGAGGTGACGGAACTCACAGTCATCCTTCTGGGTTTGATGATGCTGGAATCTCAACCCATTCTCAGTGGTCACTTTGTAGGACTGTATTTCCCAGGAGGCAAGAGGAAAATGAAACCGACAAAACCAGGGTCGCCTACCAATTACCCGGGCCTAGTCCTTGCTCTCTTTCTCGTAGTTAGTGGCTATTTCTGACAGTTCCTAAAACCGAAGCAGCCAATGTCATCACTGTGGAAACATGGATCATAACTGACACTCAAAAAGCAACCAGATGGATGGACCTAGAGATTATCATACTAAGCGAAGTTAAGTCAGAAAGAGAGAGACAAATACCATATGATATCACTTATATGTGGAATCTAAAATACGACACAAATGAACATATCTACAAAACAGAAACAGACTCACAGACATAGAGAATAGACTTGTGGTTGCCAAGGGGTGGGGGGATGGAAGGATTGGGAGTTTGGGGTTAGCAGATGCAAACTAGTATATATAGGTTGGATAAGCAACAAGGTCCTACTGTACAGCACAGGGAACTATATTCAGTAGCCTGTGATAAACCAGAATGAAAAAGAATATGAAAAAGAATATATATACATACATATATGTATAACTGAGTCACTTTGCTGTACAGCAGAAATTAACACAACATTGTAAATCAACTATACTTCAATAAAATTTAAAAATAAATAAATAAAAATATTCACCACACACACAAAAAGGCAACAAGCTGGGGGCTATATATTAGTAAGCACAAGGGACGGAAGACAGAGACCCAGAATAGGCCAAATGATGGCAAATCATGCCCTGGGGTCAAACACGGATCTAACCAAGGGACAGAGAGAATGATGGTCTTCTCCTGGATGCATCCTCCCTCAGAACACAGAGCTCCTCAGTTTTATGCATGTGTTTTGACAAAACTGGATGGTTCCTGCTGTCCAGGGCACTGGAAGGGTCCCCTATGGGAGGCAAACAACTTACACTGGGCAAATTGTAAGAGGTTTCAGCAGCCTGAGGTGTCCAAAGTGCAGAGTCAACAGTCACACTCCAAGCCTTAGTGCACCTGGACCCACAGGGACCCCCCATGCAAGCTCTGACATTCTGTCCCCACCTCTAATTCAGCCTTGGGAGAGCCAGCTCCTCTCACTGGCCACAACAAAGCCTGTTGGTGTCAGTTTGTTGTCTCTCTGTGGATTTTAGTTCCATGTTTAAATTACATATTTATGTGAACTCTCTTCACGCTCACCACCCAAAATTTACTTACTCAGTAATTTCTTAAGACCCGAGACTTAGAGACCATTGAATTCACATGGTTCAATTACTGAGCAATTCTTAAAATCTCATTACTAGAGTGCAACATTTATCTAAAATTAAATCTACAAAGGAAAAAAAAAAAGATGTGGTAATAAACTACTATTGAAACAGAATCGTACAGCTGAATGTCAAACAATAGGGTATTGTAAATGACACCCTCCCAAAAAAGGTTCTCTCTGATAGCCACAGTTAAGGAAAACATATGATAACAATAAATATGATTTCCACAATGCCACAGTCCTTTCACCACTTGGTCCATGTGGGGATGATAATCAATAGTTCTGCTCTGCATCTTTTGTTAAAAAAGAAATTCTTCCTCACAAATAATAAATTTATAGTAAGAGAAGGTCTTTGAGACTCAAGCTTTCATTTCTTTAACTTACTGCTTTTATAGACATAAATTCTATTAGCCTATGTGTGGAAAGTTCATTAGGGTAACTCAGGATCAGTGGGAATTGGTAAATGTCTTACAGTTTAAGAGGAAAACATACAATTCACTTTACAATCTTTTCAGCTCTCCACAATATTCCTGGCATTTCAACCCAATATGTGAATTAATGCTACTTCAGTCAACACTGGATTAGGCAATGGTCCACATTAATTGATTATATTTGGGTAAAGAAAGATCAATTGAAAAGAAAAACATGGCATACATGAATGTGTATATCATGTCAGCTGTATATGCATTTCAGAATACCATGCCCTTATTTACATTTTAGAAACTGCTTCATTCTTAAAACAATTTCAGTGTTAAAATAGATTCATTCTTCCAGTGTCTGAGTACAAACAGGACCCATATGATACCAGAGATACTCCATGTATATAGTTTATTTTACTTAAGCAAACACTTCAGTGATTTTTATAAATCAACAGTGCTCAGGCAATTAAATATTTTCTTTCAAAAGAAAAGAATACATAAGTATACGAGACCAAATTATTTGAAAAATACCAGAATTGATCTCCCTGTCTGTATTTCAAGAGTATGTTAATGGCTCTGAAGTTTAACAATCTAAACTATAATCCTTTTCCTTTCATACCTCAGCACAGAGACCATCTAAACTGGTGCTACTTGATGGACAGTGCCTGCCCGTGAGCTGACTGTCACCATACAACAAGTTAAGCACAGAAACTGAGAGGAAGCATTTAGATACTTTTAGAGTAATTTCACAGGTAATTTTTTTGCCTGCTAAATCTAACATTAGAGGCTTGCATTGTGCATGATTTGAGGGGTTTTTTTAAATTTAATTTTTCTTGTAATTCATGTTCGTTATATTTTACAAAAATATCAGTCATGACTGATTGGAAATTCTCACACTGGACCTTTGTCACAGGTAGTTTGAGAAGCATTGTTTTAAACTACAAAGTGATCTGGATAGTCAGGTAACTGCCTTGTCAATTAAATGTACAGCTTTCACATATATATACGTATATATATATATATTTAAAATATGTATGCACACAGGCCTTATCTATATGACAGAAAAATAACTCAATAAATACAAAGCTCAAAACTCTGTGAACTCATTTCCTCAGTCTTTCCAGATGTGCCACAGCTGAGGAGATTGTTCAGAAATAGGATGGTTTGATTAGATAATGAAAACAACTGGATTTGTTATGCCTTGATTCTTTTCCTTCCCTTCTTTCCTTCCTTCCTTCTTCCCTCCCTCCCTCCCTCCCTTCTTTCTTTTCTATGTAGAGACAGTGTCATAACCTTCTCTCTCTTTAAAGAGTGAAACCAAGAGCCTGTGTTCACACACATCAATAAAGTACGTCAATAAAATTCACTGAGGTGGAAGAGGAGAAAAAGACTGTAAGGAAATATGAAGAAACAAAACTACGGATGGGAAACATGGGTACATTAGGATCCAGAGGAGCATCCACAACAAACAAAAGAAGCATTCCTCCATGAACCCCTTTTTTTTCTGAATTAAGTCACCGTTTACTAACATGTTTTAATTGTCTAGAAAAGGGATTTTCGATCTGAATTTTGGAAGAACAGTTCTTGGCCGTTCACCCATGAAAATCCAGAGAAATTTCTTCTAAGTCATTAATAGAGATTCCTTTAGACTCTTCTGCGAAGAAAATTGGTGAAGCCATTCCCTCTGCCGCTCCTGCCTCCCACCCCGCCTGCAGCTGAGCTCTTCAGACCACAGAACTTTCATCGGACCCAAGTCATTTCTCCTAGTTTCTGAAATACTGAAGGTTAAAACTAGGACGCCAAAAACAACCATACTTCCTCCCACCAGGCCGCCCCTTTATATGTACTCAAAACGATGCAGGTTTGCTCGGCCTCACCTGTGTCTAACGTTAGACACATGCCCAAGAATCTCTGACAACTTTTGGGCTTCATGTCGCAGTCAAGGAAGTGTACTGCCCAGGCTCGCAAGAAAACACAGAGAAATGAATCTAGGTCCCTTAAGCTTTCCAATTCGTTTTTCTTCTTTGCCTGTTCTGAAAACTGAATTCCCTGGGTTGGAGTTTCACGCTACAATTTTGTCTTCTGCCCTTTCCTCTACTTCCCCTCCCCCACAGCGGGGTCCTTGGCTCCAAATCAAAACAGCTTTCAAGTGGCCAGGACCAAGTTCCAAAGCTCCTACGCTTCCTAGAGATTTTCCTTCTTTCCCAGATTTTCCTAAGCCCCAATCTTTGTAGGAGGGCATAACTCCAGGTGGGGCTCTGACTGTACATATTGTGCCTGGGCCCCCATCCTGACTGCAGAAGTTTATTTGAAGTATGTTACTCTTTGCCTGCTTCTTAACTTGAGGCCTGATAGTCTTACAATGTCATTTTTTTTTCCCCCTACTGTAATTCAAGAGACAGCTGTCTTTGGAATAAATTCCAAATAGTTGGTCTGGAAATGAACTTCGCAGTGGGTCCCTCCTCCATTCTGGCTGACATTTCCCCATTAATTTCTTTTTATCTTTCATCCATTCATTGGCTGATGAGTCTATAAATACACCTCATCTGCTTTTACTTTGCTTTTCAAGAATAAACTGATACCAAACACACTGTCTTAATTACATCCACAAGCAAAAGCATAACAAGCTTAAATGTTGTCACAATATAGTTTAAAAACTTGACATTGTTAATTATGCCAGCTGTGATAAAACTGGCAAATGAAAATTCTAATTTGAATGTGTAAATGAGTAATTCACCTGAAAAGGTATTTTTAACATGAATAAATGAAAATATCCAAAAACCTACTAAGCAAAAGAAGAGAATTGGACAGGAAACTGGTAAGTGGCTTGGTAAGGAAGCAGGAAAACATGGCCTCCATGTCGCCGGGTCACCACACTTCTGAAATTAGGCAAATCAGTCCTCCCAAGTTCAAATCATACCAGAGAAAACATGGTCTCTGTTCCCTTAAGTGTTCACATTATGAGGTAGCTCCTCATTCCTGAGGATCTGAATCCTAGGGGCACATCAGAAGGAAGGCCCAGGACAGATCTGATTCATTCCCAGAAGATAGTAAGTTTTCAGATGCAGACAAAGTTAAACAAAAGGATAAGGTGAAAATCTTGGGAAGGTATTTCCAAAGGATCTGCCCTATTCCCAAGCCAGTGTCCCAAGCCATCTTCTTTGTGTGATTGTATTTCTTTTCTATTCTTTTTTAAAGTGCCTTCTATAAATTCACCTATGAAGTCATTATCTCTTCATTTTCTCTCCACCAGATGCAGAAAGGGGAGATCTCACCACCAGTCCAGAAGAAAAACTACTAACCTTCAATCTGGTTAAATAATTGTGGTTTATTGTATGACCTATTTTTCACTCAAGTCAAATACCTTTCAAGTTATTGAACTCATCAGGATTTACTTCTTTTTAAAATGTTCTGATATAAATAATGATCAAAATAGCAAGTATCACTCATATGTTCTTGATAGAAAATATCATTATGCTGGTATGGCTGACAATTTTCAGATAACAGTAGCCCATTGCAATAAATTAACATTCTGAATTTTCTAAAGAAGTGTTTGTTTTCCTGATGTGTTCTCATATGATATACAGTCTTATTTGATAAAGAGCTTTGAAGAAATGAACATCCATTTTTGAATGGGAAATAAAAGTCAATGGAAATTTTCTCAGGTATGAAATTATTATAATGCTCCATATTTCACACCCAAAAAGCCACAAGAAAATAGCAGTTAATACACTTTGAGTCATAATACACTTGTGAGTCATAAAAGTTTTAAGTGAACCTAAAGAAGAAAAGACTTACAGCTGGCCAAGCGGTCTCGACATTGATGGAGAAGTACAGGAATAGTGATGATCAGATGTTTTACTCTTTCTCTGAGGACAATTCAAAATGAATATGATGAAATGTAGAAGAATCAAGTTTGGCAACCTATAAGAAATTTCAGAGTAGCTGGAACCCATTCATCACTAGAAAAGTTTACTAAAGGAGATTGTGAAAGAATCTATTTTCTTCGAAAAGAATATTTCCCTTCCTTGAAAAAAAAGAAAACCGATGTCTCAGCTGGTAGTTCTCAAACTTCATTGCATTAGAATCACCTGGAAGGATTTGTAAAAACACAGAATGTCAGCCCCACCCCCAGAGTTTCTGATTCAGTAGGTCTGGGGTGAAACCCAATCATTTATTTCTGCCAAGTTCCAAGGTGATGCCAATGATGCTGATCTGGGTGCTGCACCATGAGAACCACTGGTCAGTGCTAACTCGGTGTCAGGCACTGTCACTTAACTCTCTCCCTGACTCTTTGCAACAACTCAGAAATAGATGTAACTCTGAGAGATAGACATACAGTTAATTCTACAACGTTCATACATTCAGCTCTCATATACCATGCGTGGATGGCTATAAACTGCCTACTATACAACCAAACCACCGTTTTGTACATCAGTTGATGAACAAACTTTTTGAGAGACCACCTGCTGGCTGCCTGAAGCTGTAATTCAGTGTGGTCAGCAGTGCTGTCAGGCAGAGGCACTGTGATGGGTTCACCAAAACCATTTTGTTTCCCTCTTGGAAAACAAAGACGAAAACAACATCTCTCACTTCTCTTGCATCTAGATGGGATCTTTTGACAATTTACGGCCAATGGAATATGAGCAGATATTATATACCTATTTACAGGCCCTTAGAAAGACCCATGAGATTCTCCTCATTCTTTCTCTTTGCACACCAGCTGGCTGAATAGAACAGATTCAGCAGAGGCCTCCCAAGGAGGCCCTAATGGGTGACAGAGCCACCCAGGGAAGATGACAGGAACCCTGAGTCCCATCTTGGAGAAGAACTGCTCAAGCAAGATCAGCTCCACTGGACTCTATGTGAGCAAAAAAGTAAACCAAGCCACTGAGGTTTGGAAGTTCTTTGTAGCGACAGCTACCAACTACCAACTACCCCAATAAGTAACTTCTATGAATAGAGCAATCCAAACAAAGTTCAATATTTGTGCAGTTATTTGAATATTTTATTTCAGTTTATCATTATTTTCTATTAAAAGGGTGAAAAATAGAAAAATAAAAGATACTAGTAAGTAATAGGAGTATCACAAACTTAATACAATCCAGAAGAGGACAAAAAGTTACTCAGAATGTTAAAAATGATAAATCTCTAACCTCACCAGATTCTCACTTAAACAGGCTTACTACTTGTTCAGCTGTGAAGAGAAACAAAATTAAAGAACATAGGTGAGATGCTAGAATTTAAATCGTTAAAATATTGTGTCTAAAAAGCAAAACTTATATGGAAACAGGATCCCTCATCCGGTAAATCCATTGTTTCACTGTCTTACAATCGAAAGTACAAAAGCACCTATTTCCTCATCTTTGAATATGAGAAAATTAAAAATCAAAGAGCTTGAACAACTCCCTCAAAGTCATGTTAATAAATAATATGACTAAATTTCATTCCAATATTTGGATCAGCCTACGGCCTAGCTTTTTTCATTATACCTCACTGCCTCTCATCTCTGTAAAACTTTGGATGTTTGCCTATCTTTGAAGAGAATACATAAAATGATCTTACAGCGCCTCCTTGGAGCACTTCAATTCTATGGTAAAGATATTCCCATCACTTCCTAGTCTTGCTAATGCAAGAACCCTGTGAAAATGTCCCTTTGCTACCCAGGTGGATAAGTGTCCAGAGACAGGGCTCTGGTTGGCTATGCCATGCTATCTGTACAAAATGACATTATTTCTATGAAGTGTTTATGCTCACTTAATGTGGAAAACAAAGTTACAACAACATCAATGAGTATCCTACGGTTTCATGCTCTACACTGTTGGCAAGAAACTTGGCCCCTGTCCCAGCATTCTGCCTCAGCCATATCTCAGGAGGAAAGAATTCCTCCCATCACTCCACAGCAGCCCCTTCTGCTTAACTCAGACCCCTACAGATGGCTGGTGATGAAGACAAAAGGCTTCCTAAGACAGAACTGGCAAACAAAAAGCTTGGGGGGGGGGGGAAAGAGGGAAAAAAAGAAGCTTGGAGACACCCTAGCTCTTGAAAAGAAGAAAATTAATTATTTATTTATTAACATCATAATGGTGCTTAGAAGAATGTCATAAAAAGCATCCTTTGTCACCAGTGCCATATGAAAGCAAATGTGTATGAAACACCTTAACTGGAAAAACCATTTTTCATTGACCACCCAACAACTTTGATTCACATAGTATTTTGAGAGCCCACTTTTACAATAAGTCAGTTCCATGCTGTTTTGGACCCAATAACATGTGTATGTAATGGTTAGACTTTTGCTTGTGAGTGGTACTGATGTAAAAATAAGCTTTAATAAAGTTACTAGCATCCATGTACCTTTGTACCCATAACCGCTTCTATACCTCTAGTTCTGCCAAGTTTCTTGTTTGAGGGGTGTTTCCTGTGAGGGCTCCCCTGCCCTGCCATGCAGAGCACTTCCCTATGACCTGCACAGGGACAGAAGCAGCCACTGGGAGAAATTATTAGTTAGGTGGCCCTCCAGAGTCACTCAGAAGTTGGGGCCATATACTGTTTAGGGCATCAGTGCCACAAGCAAGCCCAGTGGCCCACCCACTTCTCTGCAAGCCTCCTGGCCCTCCTTGTTCACATCTTTGAGCTAAGTCCAAAAGTGGAAAATGAAACATGATGATGGATGGGAGGAAAGGGGAGTTCTTGGGGTGAGTATTCATATCAACACAATGGAATTCTACAAGCAACAATCTTGCTGCTCAAATCATTCCTGAAGAGAAAGTTGGGCACACCAAGAAATATGTTGGAGCTTTCAGCCACAGAGATCATGGACACTATCAGGAACTGTGTACCCAGCAGGAAGTGGTCCCATGTAGACCAGTGTTTCCCAAACTTTACCGTACATACGAGTTACCTGGGATCATACTGAAATGCAGGTTCTGACTCAGTGGGTCTTGAGTGAGACCCAAGATGCTACCTTTCTAACAGACATGAAGGTGATGATGCTTTGAGGAGCAAGTAAGGACACAAAATCCAACATCAGAACATATGAGCTGTGAAACCTTGGGCTACAGTCTTCTTATCTGTGAAACAGAGATTATTGTGAGCATTACACGACATGATATCATCTACCTGGCACATAATAAGGACTCAATGCATTGACTACCATTAATATTTTATTTTTACTTCTCTGAGTGTTGGGACAACTTCCAAAAAATGATGCTCATTGTCAACTTCGTTTTTTAATGGTGAGACCAAGGTGTGCAGGATGAGGTGAAATGTGTATGTGTAGGGAGGCTGGGTGGGTGGGTAGAGGAGGTGGGCTAAAAAGAAAACCTGGGGTGGAATAAAATGAGAGATTCCCACCCATACCTCCATTCATGCTTAGATAGAAACTAGCCCAGTAACAAATGCACCTCAGTGAAATTACTTTAGGAGAGGTGTTTCCTGGAGAAGGTGAGGGACAAGCTTTGTGGTTTCTGTTTTTTAGTCCAAAAATAAAGGCATTGAAGTAAGACTGCAGCTACCAAAATGCCAGATTGCTTTAATGCTCATATTTGTGGTTGTCACAGAACATTTCCACAATAAGGATAGCATAGAATTATCAACTGAATGAAAGAAAGTAAACCAAATTATTTTGATGCATTCCCAGAGTACTGCACCAAACTTTTAGTCAAGTGCTTAACTCCTAAACTTTCCTCAGTTCTCTGAGATGCAGATAGTATGAGCGTATTTGTGAAAAAAAATACATCGAAATGATCTCCACTTTAATAAGCATTTCTGAAGTGCTTCCTGTACCAGGCTGTGTGCTAATCACTTGGAATATAAAACAAATAAGACATGGCTCTTTCCCACGAACAGTTCTAATCTAGTTGGGAAGACATATGTATATCAACAAAACATTATAATACATTTTAGTAAGTGTAACAGAGATACCCACCGAGTACTATGAGAGTACACGTGAAGAATAGCTAACATACTAGTTGTATCCTGGTGGTCCAAAGGCTAAATATAGCCCATGAGTATAATATAGAGAGACAGGGCTTTTCAGTTTGGGTTGAGTTTGATTAGTTGGCTACATTAAAATAAAGGAAGAGTTGTGCTCAATTTCCTCCCAACAAAAATCAGCCAAAGCTGAGTAACAGATGTTCCTTTTAGATGAGGCATACGTTCTTGAGTTTATCACTGTCCCCACTATTTCCTGTCATCATTCACAGGCTTCCCTCATTTACCTAATCAATCTGGTTCATATAGGGTGTTGAGTTTGACCTAAGGAGAGCTGCTAAAGAAGTATAGGGTTTCTCCCCAGAAGGATGGATAGGTGTGAAAGAGATGAAAATGAGGGGAAAAACATGGTTTTTTATATTTACCCACATATTTATCATTTGGGTTGCTCTTTACCTCTTTCTATAGATCCAAATTCCCATCTGATATTATTTTCCTTCTGCTGAAAGGACTTATTTTGGCATTTCTTGGGCTTCCCTGGTGGCTCAGTGGTTAAGAATCTGCCTGCCAATGCAGGGGACATTGGTTCAAGCCCTGGTCCAGGAAGAGCCCACATGCTGTGGAGCAACTAAGTCCGTGTGCCACTACTACTGAGCCTGCACTCTAGAGAGCCTGTGAGCCACAACTACTGAGCCCATGTGCCACAACTGCTGAAGCCTGCGTGCCTAGAGCCCATGCTCTGCAACAAGAGAAGCCACTGCAATGAGGAGCCCGCGCACTGCAACGAAGAGTAACCCCTGCTCTCTGCAACTAGAGAAAGCCCACGCACAACAATGAGGACCCAACGCAGCCAAAAATGAATAAATAAAATAAATAAATTTATTTAAAAAAACACATTTCTTACAGTGAAAGTCTCTTACCTTTTATTGCCCTGAAAAGGTTTTTATTTTGCCTTCTTTTTTAAAAGATATCTTCCCTGGGTATAGAATTCTAGGTTGGGATTTTTTTTCTTTCAGCACTTAAAAGATAACAGTCTATTGCCTTTAGGCCTGCATGGCTTATGAGAAGTCTGCTATGATTATTATTTTTGTTCCTCTATAGCAGGTATCTTTTTTACCTGCTAGTTGCTATTTAGATTTTCTCTTTGGCGTTGGTTTCAGAAATTTAATTATGATGTGCGTGGGTGTGGCTTTCTTTATGTTCCTTCTGTTTTCAGTTTGTTGAGGTTCTTGGATCTGTGGGTTTATATTTTTCATAATATTTGGATAATTTTTAGCCATTACTTCTTCAAATAGTCGTTCTGTTTCCCCAACACCACATTTCTAGGACCCCAATCACACATATATTGCATGGCTTGATATGGTCCCAGAGTTCACTGAGGCTCTGTTGCGTGTGTACTTGTTTTTGGTTCTGTTTTTGGTCTCTTTTTAAACTGTGCTTCATTTTCGATAGTTTCTGTTACTGTCTTCAGGTTTGGTGATCTTTTCTCCTGTATCAAATAATATGCTGCTAATCCTAACCAGTCTTTTTAATTTCAAATATTTTCATCTCTACAGGTTACATTTGGGTCATTTTGATATCTTTCATTCTCCTTTTATCATGTTATGTTTTCTTTTTTACATCCTTCGTCATAAGAATAAGCTTTGTACAGTATTCTCAAGGTCCTTATCTACTAATTCCTTTATCTTTGTCCTTCCTCAACTTGTTTCTACTGATTAATTTTTCTCTTGTTATAAACAATATTTTCATGCTTCTTGGTATATGTCTAGTCATTACTTTTTGAATTTCACATATTGTGAATTTTATTTTGTAAGATGCTGGATTTTATTGTCTTCCTTTAAAGAATATTGGATTTTATAGCAGCTCAGTTTGATCCATGAGAGACTAGCTTTCAAGCTTTTTATGGTGGGCCCACAGCAGCTTTTATTCTAGGACTAATGTAACCCCACTTCTAAGGCTTGACACTTCTGAGAATTCCACCCAAGGCCCTGTGGATTTTGAAGTTTCTTCACATGAGCTAGGGAGACAGAAACTCTTCCCAATTCTGTGTGAGCTCCAGGTGTGGTTCAGCTCAGTGCATTCTTTCCCTAGTCTTGGTATTTTCTTCACATGCATGTGCAGATAATATTCAGCCAAACACTTTGAGTAAGCTTTGCAGCTCTCCAGAGTCCCCTTTGCATTTAGTGCCCTCCTTTCTGGCGGTATGACTTGCAAATTCTTGCCTCCTTGGTCTTCCCAGATTTTGATGTCTGCCTCCTCAAGTCAGTGAGATCACTGGGCTCTGCTTTCGTTCCCCCATCCTGAGAAGTGGCTTGGAAACTGCCTCCAAGCCGTAAGCTCTGGCAATCATAGGGCTCACCTTATTTGCTTTCTCATTCACAAGAATAAAGTCTTGTTGTCCAATAGCTGACATTTCGTCTGATTTCTAAATGTTTATGGTGGTATGGCAATTGCTGTAGTAGCTAATCAACAGCAGAAGCAGGAGTTAGTGTAGTTAGTAGAAAATAAAGACAAGGAGAGCATTTCAGGCAAGAATGATCGCATAAGCCAAGGAAAACAGGTGAGAAACAACAAGCACAAGTTTCAGGAAGTAACAATTTGGTGTTGATGCACCATAAAGCCAAATGCGGGAAGGGACTGTCAAAACGTGAAGCTGAAACTGGGGTCTAGGGCCAGAATTTGGGGCCTCAGAGATCATGTGATTGATAACTGTGGAACAGGAAGAAAAACCACGAACAAAGATTTAGGAGACCTGGGTTCAAGTTCTAGCCTATTATTAGCTGTGTAACCTGGAGCAATTTTTTGTGTTTTCGTTTTCTCATTTGTAAAATAAGAGGCCCTCTTAACCAGTTCTTAACCATTTTCACGGCAAAGTTTCTATAATTTAGCTTAGTGGAGGTGGAGGACACTTCAGGATGAGCTCTTTAGAGAAAATAGGTTATTAACAAATTGTATTTATTGATAAACTACCACATGCCAAGATTCATGCTCAGAGTTTTAAACACATTATCTTTAACCCTTATGACAGCCCCATTTCACAGATGAGAAAAGAAAGAGGTTAATAGCCTGTCAAATGTTATATATCTAAAGATGGTGGAGACAGAATCTGAACCCAAGTCCGGGTGACTATATTTTGCTGGGCCCAATGTCTTTAAAGCTCTTTGGGTGATTCTAATGAGCACCCAGGTCAAAAGCCACCTATTAGAAAGGTTAAAAGCAGGTCTGAGATATCCACCGTAATAACAAGTAACGCCATCCATAATGTTTCCCCTCCCCTGTTACTGTTACCCCAGTCTGGACACATTATACCTATACTACACCCCAACCCTATAAGGGGCTGGGAGGTGGGCAGATGAGTAAAGCTTTAATTTTCTGGAAGAGGATGCATTCAAGAGGTGACCTTTTCATGGACCTTCACAGTCCAGTGATAGTTGTACTATCTAGTCTTCTTGGTGATTTTTGAAACAGCACAGATCGACTGAAAGTATATTATTTATTAATGTTGGAGTAAACTGACCCCATATTTTATGCGATTTAATTTTTGGAGCATATTGATGGCATCAAGGCAAGATTTTTACTGTACTCATAGCAAACAGTTGAAACCTTCCTAGGGTTTAGGTACCATGCTGAGCACTCTACTTGTATTATCTTGGTTAATTCTCACAACAATCTCATGAGGTAGGTACAGTGATTATTCCTGTTTTACAGGAAACTGAGGCCCATAGTTAAATCCACAGTGGGTTACTCAGAAATGAGGCCAAGTAGTCTGGCTCCAGAGCCACAGATCTTAGCATCAGGTTACTCCTCTCCTTGCAAAGGTTACTGGTGGGAGGGAGATGTTCTTTATTTCTTTTTCAGCTGTAAATAGCGAGACTAGGACAATAGAAAGGGTTAAAAAATGTTGTCCTACTGTCCTTTTAAAAAAAAGACTACAACAGAAAAGGAAACTCCTGATACCCTGAACCCAAACTCTTACATTCTGCTGGTCTCTTGTAGGTGAAACCTCATTTCTGGCACACGGGTCACTGCTCAAAAGCAATGCGTGCCTTTATCTTTTTGATCTGTGTGTGGTCTCAGTAACGTATGTGTGTTATGGGCCATGCCACAAATCTGGCTCTCCCTTCACTGGCAAGGATTTTACTACGCAGACCACGTTAACATAGAAAACCTGGAACAAAGAAGAACGTTGACTAGCAGCATTGTGTTCATGGCTAAATGGGCGAATGATGTATCACCCATTGATAAGAAAAACAACTTTAAAACATTTTCTTTCAGTATGGGAATCACCAACATCTACCTCAGAGATGAGTGCTTAAAAGATCTAGGGAGGTAGGAAGCCAATGAGCACAAGTGTGTGTCCATATGTAGGTCTTTAATATGAAGCAAAACGTTTTCTAGAAAGCAATTTTACCTGAGACAAGTCTTGATCATCCAGCAGGGAACAGGCTTCTGTGAACTTACCCACTTTTCACCATGTAAAGTGACTTTTCATACTTCTAGAAGAAAAAATAGGGGGAGGAGCTGCTTTCCTAGTACCCACCAATCATAGCTTTCCCCCCTCCCCAGCAAGATTGGCAGTGAAAACACTAAGCATAAGAAAAATGCATATGACCCTCTTGTTTAATTTAGGTATTAGTTTCAACTTCCCTCAAACAAACAAAACTCTTTGATCAAGCTTATTACAAAATAGGAAAATTCACGTAATCATTCCACACAGACACCAGTTCCATATGGAGGAGCTAACAAAACCATCAGAAAGGGAAGCCAGCTCCAACATAATGACAAATCAGATATTAGTCCAGAATATTAGCTGGTCAATCTTACATTTCTATCATTTTCTGTTTAAGAAGCCTTTGACCCAGTGTAAAGATGATTTATTCCATCAAACCCTGAAAGTAGTGCCTGCCCAGTCCCAGGGCATATTCAGTGTCAGGAGTGTAGAAGGATTTCCCCATTGGGCAGGAGTGTGGACTCAGTGTTTCCAGATGTTGAATAGCACATGCTGTTCATTTGCTGATGAAGAGACCCATCCAAGGACAGAGGGAAGCCGGCCCCCGAGAGAGAGCTGCTGAAATACTCTGACATGGTCTCCCTGTGGCCACTGGAGATAGGTTAGTTCCTTCTGAAGTGGAAATATAACGCAGCCCCGGGTATGTGCCAGAGAACATTTGCTATATGCAGGGGGTGGGGGGTTGGCAGAGGGGGAAAAGGGGTTTAAACACCTCCAGAGACTGTGCTGTAGCTTCTTCTAGTGCTCTCTGTGCTCACTGGCAAAGGCCAAGTTCCTGGACTCCACTGACACATCAATCCCTTCAGTAACTCAAACCTTTAAGTCCTGGTTTCCCACCCAACAAGTGGGAGATCTTTTCTGGGTCTCTAACCTATGGACTCTGAAGCAAAGCAGTGGCCACTTGCAGGAAAACGCTGTGATGCTGCAGGCCCCAGAGAAGATGTCCCCACGCTGCTAGGCAGGGCACTACCTGCCTGCACCATTTTAACAGGGGGCACTTCCATGGCACTGTTTCCCACCCCCTACTGGACATCAGAGAAGCCTGCCAGCAGGACCAAATCAATTCAGATTTCCCGAGTTAAAACTTGCAAACCCCCTGAATACAGCCATGTGAGTACTTTCTTTTGGTCCTAAGTTTTTAAAAACTTAACATCGTTATTAAAATTAAAAGCCTAATAACTGCTTTATTCCTCTAAACTGCTAGACTGAGTTTTACAATTTACTCTGTTACAGATTCAGGCTCTTCAAATCCTACTTGAAATCTAACTATGACCTGCAGAGAGCCTAGGACCTTGCTGCCACCAGAGCACGGCTGGCAGCTGCAAGCACAAGAGGACACAATACATTCTCCTTTCCCTGTGCAGACAACATGCAGGGTTGTGAGGAAAGCAGTATGTGTCCAAGCCGATGATGAGAGCTTTCCTGTGTGTTTCATCCAAACTGAAGCCAAGTCCAAAGGGTTGTGTGAAGGAAATCACGTTAGACAGTCCCCTTTCAACATCTAAATGCCTGTGCCTTTAAAACACTGAATAGAGACAAAATTGAGACAGCACAAAAGTAAATATGTTTTGCTACTCTTATTTGTGGCTGTCAGTGGGAGCAATTGGAAATAATAAAAATAAAATGAATACAGTTGGTGGTGGTGAGAATGGCTGAGGGTGGAGGGTGGAAAGAATTGTCTTTCTGATGCTTCACTATTGCTAAACAGCTAGAAACTGCTCCAGAGCATTGCTTCTGCCTTTCCTGGCTACAGTCTCTCTTCTTTTATAGGCAATAGAGTGAGATGGTTAAGGGAAAAGCCACTTCAGGCTTCAGAGAGACCTGAGTTCTAGGCGCCGTTCTGCTATCACAGCTGTTCATAGTTGTGCTTAAAACCTTGGGCAGTAATAAAAATAAGGCTATTCCCTGGTGGTTCAGTGGTTAGGACTCGGCGTTTTCACTGCTGGGGCCCAGGTTTGATTCCTGGTTTCGGAACTAAGATCCTGCGAATTGCGTGGCGCGGCCGAAAAAAAAAAAAGTAACATTTACAGAGTACCTACTATGTGCTGGGTACTCTTCTCAATGTTTTGTGTCTATTAATTTATTTAATGATCATAATGGTAGTAAGTACTATTTTCACACCACTTTATAGATGAGACAGCAATTAAGTCACTTGCCCAATGTCAGGCAGCTCAGAAGTAGGGGACCACAAGCTCTTAACACCTGCACTCTCACCTATCTAAGCCCCTGTTTTCTCTTCTTAAAAAATGTAGACCATAGGGCTTCCCTGGTGGTGCAGTGGTTGAGAGTCCGCCTGCCGATGCAGGGGACAGGGGTTCGTGCCCCGGTCTGGGAAGATCCCACATGCCGCAGAGCGGCTGGGCCCGTGAGCCATGGCCGCTGAGCCTGCACGTCCGGAGCCTGTGCTCCGCAATGGGAGAGGCCACAACAGTGAGAGACCCACGTACCGCAAAAAAAAAAAAAAAAGTAGACCATAAACTTCACAGATATATTGTGTTAGTCAAATGAGATATTGTATACTCACCACAGGCCTGGGGTACAATAAGCAATCAAAAATGCCAGCTATTATTTTTTGCTTTTCTTTCCTCCTCCTTTTAGCCCAGATCCAAAGAGGTGGGACCAGCAGGAGGGGGTTGAAGAAATCATGCCAGTTTCTAGAAAAGAAACTCCCCATCCAGAGAGTCCTGTGTCCATATACTATTGTGCTACATCAACCAGTACTCACAGGCATAATAACGAGGTCACTGGGTACCACGAAGATGTGAGGCATTACACAAAACCCGTCATCCTACAAAAGCTGCTTGCTTCCAAGCCTGCCCAGTCTCTGCCTAGCAGGTTTAAGATTACTAGCAATATATCCATTGCAAACCCTTTTAGTCAAGAGGGTATGCTGCTTTGTCTTTAAGGCTTTGTCTCTGCAAGAATACAAGACTCTTTTGTTTCAGCTGCAAGGGTGTTTGGGTAGCAGCCAGAGTCTGTAACATTTGGGGTCCTTAAGCCTTTATGTATCTGCTGTTTGGCCATCACAACTGACTGCATTGACTTGGTCGGAATTACAACTCAATTTACACCCTATATTTTCCCCTTATTCTACATCATAAAGGTCTCAAGATTTAACAGCATTTCTTTGCCTTTCTGGCCTCCTCTAAAGACTTTATTTGATTTCTACATAACGGGGCTCTCGGCAGCCAGTAATAAGTCTTCAGCTGGACACTGTAACCAGGCTGTTTTCCTTGGCAAGAAGCTCTAGCAGCCTCCTCTTCTGTCCGGCAGGCCAAGAGAGACAGCTCCATTTTTAGAGCAAGGCAAAAGCTAGCTCAACAGGTGAAAGAAAGCCGACTTCCATCAAAGCGGGAAGGGCAGTTCCTCCAAGAGAAAGCTCTATCCCTGTAGGAACTTGATTCCTTAGGAAGCGATAAGGGCAAAATAACCGGTTGTAATCCAGGGCACCGAGTGTAGTTCCTGATGTTCACTTGTCACATGATTTAAGGCAAGCCTGTTTGCTTCTGTGGGACTCAGTTTTCACATCTGTAGAATAATACTCTCTGGCATCCTTACCACAGAGCTTAAAGCATTTCACCATATGTTACCTCTTGACTTCTCACACTCCCGTAGTCAGGCACAAGATACTTTGAGTTAGGACCTAAACGGAAACAGAGGGGCAAAGAAATGTGGGGACCTGCCCACACTGCAATGTAGCTGGGATAGGAATTCACAGTGTTTGTCTTGATGCCAAGTGTTATTGTTTCTAGAAACGTCTTTGCCACAAAATGGAATTCTGAACATAGAAATAAATCACCTTGCTTACATGCCACGTGAATTGAGTATTTAAATGAACTTAGGAGATTTGAAAACCCAACCTAATAGAAAACAATACTGCTCAGCCAGGAAAAAGAAATAGGTCCAACAGAGTTTCACATTATAGAAAATATTTCAACACTCAGAGTCTACCACCTTGAAACACTGACCACTGAATCTTCACACTTACCTTGTGAAATACATTATTAGTCATTATTAGTTCCATTTTACAGCTGGAGGAACTAAGGAAGAGTGTTCAAATGGCTTCTCTGGGGCCTCAGAGGAAGTCAGTCCTACAAGGGAGAAATTCTTGTGTTTGCTCTCTCTCTCTTCCTCAGGCAGATAGAGAAAACAGGTTGTCTGGAGAAGTCCTCACAGCTGAACTCATTCCTGCAACTAGAGGCACATTCACATCACACCAGCTTTTGGGTTACAGTAGCAGCTAGAGGATTTCACAAATACAAAATAAAAACAAGCCTAAGTTCCATACTGGGAAAATACCCTTGAAGTTTTTTTTCTTTAATTGGAGTCACTGGGCTGCCAGGAATTTGAGGGGGACTCTCAATCATTCACTGACTAAGACATGTATTCTCTTATTCATGAATTAACTATATATTTGTTAATTCAATTAAAAGCCGATAACTTCTTATACGTTTCTTAACCAAAAATAGTGCCAGGCTTCCCACTGGGTTTCAAGATGTGGGGTATTTGTGTGTGGTGGTGAAGAGTGTGTGTGTGTGTGTAATGTCAATTAGGCATTTACTGAGCATTAACTATATGTCAAGTGCCTACTTGTTGGAAAATAGAAATAAAAATACTCTCTAAGGAATTTAAAATTTAGATAAGGAAACAAAACACAATAAACTAGGCTCCAGTAAAACCTTGAGTTTAAAGATATGTTATTTTTAATTTTGCTGAACCCCATATTTCTTTAACTTTTTGAATCCTGAGAAAACTTTTTTTTTCAAGAAGCACCTAATGCCACTCTAAGTCATTCCTTTACATTTGAAAATTAATTTTTAATCTCCCAATCAAGGTTCAGGTTTAGAATTTCCTACAGGGTTATTCATTATACTTGAGCTCTCTTATAAAGCCATTATATAATTAAAATGCAAATAAAAATGGCTTCATTTACATTTATATTCCATTATTTTAGATTACCTTGGGGCCTTCTATCTGCCAGGCGCTATGCTGTGGGTTGAATGTAAAGGAATCCAACATGAGCCAGACTTGAGAGTACACTGGGAGAGAGGTGAGTAAACCACTGATCACAGCACAGTGAGGTGGATACTGGTTGACAATATACAATATACGACCAGTGCCTGTAGATCAGCCACACTACCACGTGGGGTGCATGTGGGTGTGCCCGGGGGAGGGGAGGCTTTATGGAGGAAGTGATGTTTGAGCGGCTCTGAAAGAACAGAAGGTCCCCAAGAGGAGGATGAGGACTTTTCCAGGCAAAAGGCGAAGCAAGCTCAAAGCCGAAATGGCATGATTTGGGAGTCTCCCGGGGGTCTACCGATCAAGAGAAAACCTCCTGAGAAGGTTGAGAAGTGGGGCAGTGTTTGTAGGGGGCTTTGCACGGAGAGCTGAGTCAGACACCAGACCGCTTCAGCTCATGACATCTGCTGCCAGCATCTTCTCCCCCCGGCCCCCAGCCCGCAGGCTCCCAGATACCCCTAACTGCTCTCCCGGCTCCCCTTCTTTTTCTGTCAAATAATGGTAGCGTCTGCTCCTAAATTCTCAAGCATGTGATAGAAGACCTGAGCAACACCAGTGGGAAGATCAGATAAACAGCAATAAGTCGTGTCCTCGTTTTTGTCAGTCTCACAAAAAGAGCTTCTTCAAACAACCATTTGTAGTCTAAATTCCAGAGCCTGGTTGCTTAATATGTGTATTAGCCGTGCTTTCAATAACTCTTTCTCTGTTGTTTACCATTTGGCTATTTTCACTGTTTGTTGACTTTTATGCCCACAATTGGTTGTGTGATTCCACTCTTTCAGCTATTGTTATTTCTTCTTTCTTTTTTCCCCCGTTAGTGAATTTATAAGATCCTAACAGCGCAGCTTCAAAATGTATTATGCAAAAACCAATAATACTACAGGGAGAAATTGACAAACACCCAATTATAGTAGGAGATACTAACACATTTCTTTTGGACTAATAAAATAATCAATGGGTTAATACAACTAAAAAGGTTATGACAAGTAAGAAGCCTAACCTAAAACTCTAACCTTCATACAGAGGATGTTCAGTATTTTGACCCCAAAGGATGTCTCAACAAATTCTGGAACAATGATATTATACAAATAATTTTCATGGACCACAATGCAATAAAATAAGAAATCAATCCAAAAAAAGTAGCCAAACTCCATTACTCCTCCTCATAGTGGTAAAGATTTATTTTATAAACACTAACATAGCACTTATTATATGCCGTCAGCTACTGTTACATCTTAGACCGATAAAAGTTCAAATTGAGGAATGCAATAAAATTGGAGAATAATCTGTGGACTTTCTGTTTTTGTTTGATTTATTTCACAGAAAATCAAGATACTTGTTTTATTTTATGAAAAAATTATGAAACTGTTAAAATGTTCTTTTTGGTGAAAAACGTTTTTCGCTAGTCTCCAAAATTGTTGGACGACTATAATTCTGCTGAATTTCTTGAGCACTAGGAAAAGTCCATATAGCAAGTGTAGGGGTTTGACGTTATTAGCAAGGGAGTGCACTGTATAAAGATAATTATGTTGTGACTAAAGACCTATCTTAGGCTAAAGTCCTTGAACAGAGAACAGTTATAAGTATCTTTGTTTGAAGTTTTGTGGTGAAATAATCATTGGAAACTTATGTAGCTATGCCTTGATTGATAGCTGTCTTACAAAAATATTTTTAAAAGGCTAAGCATTTGCTAGATAATGCAAAGTACATTTTAAAAATTCCATATTGGTTAAGGTTATGTATATTCACTCAGCAAATGTTTACTGAGTTATTTCATTTGTATAGATACTATCAGCTATAAATCCTTGACATGTCATTTTTTTTTAAAGTAATGATTATAATTACTCAAGGAGAACTTACAGTGACTACCGTGGGCAAAGACAAAATCGTAAAATTATATTACTATGTACTGAGCAATTACAAGTGCCAGGCACTATACTAAGTGTTCAATGGAAATATTACCAAATTTAATCCTCTTGGTAACCCCTTGGGGTAAGTTTATTATCCCCTTTTTTATAGGTGAGAAATCTGAGTCTGAGGGATCAAGAAAATTTGTCAAAGTTTATTAGAGCTAACAACACAGAGCCAAGTTTTGAACGCAGGAATGTCTAATTCCAAAGACTTGTCTCTTAACTACTATCTCCCCATTGTCTTACATAATAAACATGCTAATTGGAGAGCTACTTATAGCAGATACTCATCCCTGGTTGGTAACGTGGTTATATATCACCTTACAGTTTACAAAATGTTTTTACATATGTTAGAATTTGTCATCTCTAACAACAATCCGTGAGGTAGGTGTTGTTAATTCCTCTTTTTTAGAGCTGAGTACATTGAGGCTCAAAGAAATTAAGGGACTTACCTAAAGTCATCCAACCAGCAAAAGGCAGAATGAAGACTGGAAAGCAGGCCTTCTTCTGGTTTCAAATCCTCTGCTATAATTGCTCTGCCATAATAGGTAGAAAGAGAAGTGATGGAAAGTTTGCTCTACACAAACATATATGCACATACACGCAACAAATAAGGAGATATTACTATATCTCTTTATGCTGCTAAAATGATCATTTGAATTAAAACAAATCAATTTTAATTTTTTTTACGAAAATTTAGTAGCAATTGTAACTGTTAACAAGCCTAATAATAAAGTCCAAAAGGATCAAATATTTATCAGTTCTCATGAAACGTTAAGATTTTACTGATTATAAGATGTACTTTTCTTAGTCTACCTAATAACCTTTCGAAGACTGGAGATTTCTTTAAATTATAGATAATGATTTTAAATCTTTTTCATTGTAGGCAAAAAACAACATCAACAAAAAAGGAGTAACTCATTATCTACCTGTTTTAATCTGAAAAAGGGGAAATTTTTCTAAAATGAATTGTTAATGAAAACCCTGAACAGATAATGAACCAGGAGACCTTTGGATCTTGTTAGTTCTTGAAGTTGAAATTTTTACATTTAAAATGGAGAGGAAAGAGTAAAAATTTAGCCCTCTGAAGGATGCTTAGAGGATAATATCATTCAAAAAGTCGGTGCCAACAACAATTTATACACAGCATGAAGAGCAACAAATTCCACTTCTGTGGTTTGTATCTGGAAAGGAAAACAAATCAAAAGGAAAAATTCCAAAGAAGGTTCAAATTTATTCTCCAACCTCAGAGCCTAGTTCAGGTTTGCCTGTGTGGTTTTATTGCTTAGTTCACACACACAAATTAGCACTGGAGATCCTAAAAGCCAGCTTAAAAAAAAAAAAGAAAGAAAGAAAGAAGGAAGAAAGAAAGAAAGAGAGAAAGGAAGGAAGAAAGGAAATCTTTTGCTCCTGGTGTTGATGAAAGAAAACATTCTTTCTCAAAAATGTGATTATTTGGTTCCTCACAAGTTCAAGATGTGTAAAAAGAGAAAGGGGAGTTTCTTTAAAAGAACTTCCTTCTACCACATTTTAAAATGTTGCTCTTCCGTCAATTATGGGCAATCAGGGGCTTCTAAAAGCAAAGAAACATAACGGTTATCTTTCAAATTAGTCAATAGGGAGCCTAGTGTCAAATTATGTATATAACTAGAATACCTTGGGGTTGCTTTCTGTAGCTACCCCTTTATAGGGAAAAAAATAATACAATAATTTACATTTTAAATCATTGGAATTTAACAGTGACCTTTACTACAGTAAACTCTCATTTAAAAAAAAAATCTTGCTACAACATTCCCTCAAGAATAACTTTTTATAATTATAGCCAGATAAAATATGATTTGCCTGTAAGATGAAAGCTACTACTATGCTCTACCATCTGCATTATATATTACTGTGAGCTTATATTGAAGTTATATTGAAATAAGTATTAAAATAAGACCAACTGTCTAACCAAAAAAAAATTCACAAATCTAACAGTTTAAAAAAGGATATGAGAAATGTAAGTTACAAAATGTGTATTTTGCTAAAGTCATATAACACACTGATCAGGGAAGAGTGTGCAAAATGCCTAGAAGTCTGGGAGTTCACCATGTGCATCAGTATTTGAACTTTATCAAATACCTTTCAACACTTCAGAGGCCACTGCCAATCAAACTAGTTTTTAAAAATACTGATTGGCTCTTTTTCTCCCCGTCGACCTAGTAAAGTTATTTTTTTGTTTGTTTATTTGTTATGTAATTTTTCACTTGGTGACATCCACAGTGTAGCCTGGGTTTGAGATAAGAAAATTTTAGAATTCATTTGTTTACTCCTTAAAAGAGTTATTTCCCATTATTTTACCTTAGCCTCTTTTTACATTTTGTAGATGAAAATTTTCTTCTTTAACATTGTCAAAAGATAGAACTTCCGTTATATATGAGGATTTCAAAACTCCCTCCTAAATTAAAAAGTATGATTTACATCCCTAAGAATGTACTTTCTAAATGTTTTTTAAAAATTAAAAAGCTCAAAAAATCCCAAGATGCATCAAT
Organism: Mesoplodon densirostris; assembly: GCF_025265405.1. Lineage (NCBI taxonomy): Eukaryota > Metazoa > Chordata > Mammalia > Artiodactyla > Ziphiidae > Mesoplodon > Mesoplodon densirostris. The sequence goes on along the minus strand of NC_082671.1, from coordinate 36,925,148 downwards.
ATGCCCACTTTAAATATTTTGAATAAATCTAATTTTTACATGATTAAAATACCAAACTAAGTCCCTTTGGCTGAACCTCATATGACCACCTACTCTGGGTAGATGTAATGAAGTTGAGGTATTGGGGTACGACATCTGGCGAGGACTTGTGAATTACAATTTTCTTTTACAACTGAAAACCATATCCTGGTCAGGTCTCAGTGGGGTTTAATGCTGTCAGAGCATACAAGGTTTGTTTTGATCTGTTATGGAGTAACACACATAGCTTTCAGTTCACACTAATAACATCCCCGTGTCTGGTATACACCAATCCAGAGGCTACTAATTAAAGGTTGGAATTAACCAAACACAGTTTCAGTACAAAACATGTGAAACTTATTAAAACTTAAAAGTAACTGCTGATTCTCAATACAGGCAGAACTAAAGAATGTGGGAGTCTTGTGAGGTTACTTCAGCAAAAATTTTAAAGCACATTCAAGATGCTTTGAGTCTGCCTAGTCAGTACACAATGTGTTAACATAATAGAAAAATATGCTAAACATTTAAGATTATTGAAACCAAGACATGAAAAGGATTCAACAAGGAAACAGACCATTTCCCTCACTGGGGTGAACTCCTACTCTGAGCCTTTGGTCTAACAAACAATTCTATATGCAGTTGTTGGAATAATTACCTTACCATTTTCTCACCAGAGAACTGTTTGTTGATTTGGAAATGAAAGGGGGAGTGGGAACGAGAGGAAGATGGCAGAGAGGAGACAAGTTTCAGCAGCTAAGTTACAAGACTACAGCTTTATTTTTTTAACTCAGTATAAGACTACAGCTTTATTTTTTTAACTATATGTAATAGACATATAGAAAAGTGCATATTTCATGAGTGTACAGTTTGCTGAATTTTCACAAACTGCATTTATCCATGTAGCAAGTACTCGGATCAAGAAACAGAACATTCTCGGCAGCCTTACAGATTTTTTTTAAACTTAGCAATGTATCTTCACCCACAGTGGGCACTTAGATCTTTCTCTATATCATGATTTGAAAGAATAGTGAATCCCTGGAGCTGGAAAGCAATAGGGAATGACGATAGCCAGAGCTGAATTCTCTCTGCTTGTGGTTTTAGCAGGGTTTCTGGGTCCCACCATGGTAGGTGTGACACCGACTGCTCAAGCTGGATCCAAGGTAAGTATGGAAGAGGGCGGAAGACACTTCAATTAAAGCTCTTTCCCGGTGAGGTGCTCTCAAAACTGAGATTTAGCAAAGTTGTGAAAGCACTGTGGTTTGGGGGCTAAAGTCCCAGATTCTGAAAGCAGAGATACCATCTCCTGAATTTACTAGAAGGAAGACCCAGTCTAAGTTATTTAATCTCTCTGAGTGTCAGGGGCCCCATCAATAAAATAAAGATGTGCCTATGTCACTGAATTATTGAGAGGATCAAATGAGATCCCTTACAGTTGCATGTGGAAAGTGCTGAATGTAAAGAAGTAATCAAAAGATGGCATTTATCATTATTATCGTTATTACAATGCCTGAAAAATGGATTAATCCATTGGAGAAGAAACCTCCTGATTTTCTCCTCTGTTGAATATCAGTTCACTCTCAGCATGTGGATTTTGTTATCTCTTAGCCTGTTGGAACCAAATTCAAGACTAAAGAGTGAGTGACCCCTACTGGTAGAAGAACCAGTGTATTCCATTCCATCCCTTCCCGTCTGGACTTGCCTAAATCTTTAAACAAATACCTCCTAATATTTACCCTACACCGGGTTTTCAAACTCTGGTATGCATAAACGTCACCTGGATTTCTGGGGCGCCATACCTAAATATTCTCTTTCAGTAGATCTGGGGTGAGGCCCAGGAATCTGCATGTTAATCAGTGCCCAGGTGATTCTGACGTAGGTGGTCTTTGGGCCACCCTTTCAGAAACACAGACCCTCTGAGTCTCAGGATCTCAGAGATTATAAAGAGCATCTGTTGAAACAGAGGGAACATTCACTGATTCTATTTTCTACGCTGAGTAGACAGTATCCACAGTTGACACTTTCTAAACATTAAAGGAATTTTCCAAGGAATAAAAAAAATATCTCCAAGTATGTGTGTTTCCGGCCTTCATTTCAGATAGATCATTTGCATATCATTAAATTCTAAGCGAAATGGGTTGCTAATGAAATTTGTTGAGTCAAATCAACGCAACTTTAAAATTCATGGAAGCAAAAATAAGGTTCCTGCTAATGTATAAACGTAACATTTTTCTCACTATGGTTTTTTATTTCTTGAACATATTTCTTGGCATCTGACATTCTCTATTTTATGGCACTTTCAATTCCTCTTCTTTTTTCTAAAAATAAGCCTACTGGCACCACAGCCAAGACATTTTTGTAAAAAATTTCATTTGTACATATACACTTAGAGACATGTGTGTGTGTGTGTGTGTGTGTGTGTGTATATATATATATATATATATATACATATATATATATTCATTGAGATAAGCATAATGCTTTATTAAATGAATAATTCTTCCTGGCCTTCACGTTTTCCTCCTTTTCCACTGTCATCGTCATCATCGTCACCTCATCCAGTGCATATTAAATCATATCCACATTCACTTAAAAGATATATCCCTTAACTAAGTTCAGTTATCGTTCTTTCATGAAAACAATTTGATATTCTTAAGTGAGATTGCAGTCCAGATTATAAATTTGGTTTTCCTTAGTTGCACTCAATAAGCATTTATATAGGACCTACCATGTGCCCAATTCTATTAGGCGGGGCTGGTTATTTTCACAAGTCGATAGGGGAATGAAAACCACATTGTGGGGCTTCCCTGGTGGCACAGTGGTTGAGAGTCCGCCTGCCGATGCAGGGGACACAGGTTCGTGCCCCGGTCCGGGAAGATCCCACATGCCACGGAGCAGCTGGGTCCGTGAGCCATGGCCACTGAGCCTGCGCGTCCGGAACCTGTGCTCCGCAACGGGAGAGGCCACAACAGTGAGAGGCCCGCGTACCGCAAAAACAAAAAACAAACAAACAAACAAACAAAAAAACCCCCAAAAAACCACATTGTGGTGGAGGATGAGCTGGAATAAGGACAAGGTACCACTTCTCTCCACCAAAGAATCCCTGGAGCAAATCTGAGCTACAGACAGACAGGTCATTCGATCTGCAATACATTTGAATTCACTTTTACGGATCAGATCATTTTTGTTTCCCTTCCCAGGCACCCCACACACAAATTTCTGCCCAGAGAGCACAGTGGTTGGAAACTCTCCCCTTACACCGTTCTAGTCTACACAACCCTGGCCCAGGTTGTCTAACATTGTTAAATTTGCCTGCCTTACTAACAGGACCTGAGCCAATCCATTTCTAAGAAAGCACCTACTGATGTGAGAAAAAAAGATTTGGGGCTAGAGGAATATATACCAACATCAGTGCTTGTCTTCAGGAGAAGTAGGGATCATTAAGAGTGATTTTTTTTTTTAATGTTCTCCAAATTTTCCATAATTAAGGTGTTACTTTCACAATTGGAAAAAGTAACTTAGAAAAAGAATAAGGAAAGTGTATCTTAAGCTGAGCTGCCCAACCGTTAGAAAATAGGGTGTAGAGCCATTGTTACTGGTGCTACTATCAGATATTCTCATTCGTATTTTAAATTCAAGTGCGTATTCAGTTCAAAATATAGTCGCTTTGAAAAAGGACCCTCAACAGAACACACGATTGGTTTTTTCTTGGATATCAAGATTTCAGGCATGAGTAAGATCGAAGATGGTTCTGTTTTCTTCTTTTTTCCCCTCAAGTTTTCTAAAATAAGCATGAACAACTTTTGTAATTAGAAACATACCAATAAATGTTATTTGGAAAGAAGATTTTAGACTTGCCGAAGCCCATAGATATTTGGGCTTGCCCAAATTTATTTCTACACTGCAGGAATTTGCTTAACTGCTTCCAGTGTGGTGGACAACTTCTTAAAATGACAGTCAATGAATTCATTTGCTTTAATGATTTTATAATTAGATATCTTGTAAATATTCTTAATTTTTCAGTCTATCTGGTGTGCGTATGAATTCAATCCAGGAAACTGCACAATTAACAAAATTCAGTCTCCTTTTGATATGGCCTTTTAAATAAGCAAGCATCAGATTTACAATGTGAGACTTGTGAAAATGTCTCATTACCTGGGATTATCATAATCCTGGAAATGACAGATTTTAAGATTTGTAGATTCATTTTAAGACCACAGAGAAGGCTGAAAGAAGGAGCCTATATTTATTGTGACCAGGTGTTCCTGGCCCACTATCTTTAATAGCCGAGACCACATTGCTCTATCCCCAGAGCTCTGTTCAGGAAGGCATAAAAGATATGAACGTTTAAGAGGGCCTGGTAAACTCTTCACCCTAACTTTTCAAAGTGTACCTCGTTCTTGGGGTAGAACTTAGCAGCTTCCAACTAAAGGTGAGAAGTGCTGAGATTTCTGAAAACAGATGTTGCAGTCAGTAAACTCAGTCTATGTCTAAACCATCATCCTACTGGACCAAACAGGAGTATAAGAAATGGAATTCATTCAAACAAACAAATGTGAGAAGACAAACAGACATGAAAAGACAATTAGAATTGGCTAATTCTAGCCTCAGCCTGAGTGGACTCATCATAGAAATCATTTTTATTCTTATGTTTCCTCTTAGAAGCAATATTTAATACTGAAAACAAAACTTAAGACATCTAATACTTTAAAATAATACCAATCAGAGAAAGGAGAAAGATGCACACATCTGTCTGGTTTCGTTTACAAGGTCCATATTTGAAAGCCAAAAAAGAGATTATATGTTTTAACTATAACTAAGGATGATTTTCTTCAATGGAACCATCACTGAAAAGAAAGGTTTCTTATTATTTTATCCTGGGAACAACTTGTTTTTCATACAGATTGAATTGATCTCCAAAGGTTATTACTTTAAGCAGCAAAGCAATGAATGTCCTCTAGTGAAGGACAAGTGGGCAGACTGCTCTCCAACACCAAGACCCAAAGGCCACTGGTTGCCTTGCAAGGATCTCCAATAACTTACAGTCCTTTGAGCTATGCAGGTCCTCTCTGTGGTTCACTTTGCACAGACTAGGACCTGAATGGCAGTGGAACATAGCAGTTAAGGGCTCTGGAGCCAGACTGCTTGGGTTCAGATCCCAGCTCCCCTGTTCACTCTCTCGTGACCTTGGGTGACTTATTTTAGTTCTTTCTGCCTCTGATTCCTTGTCTGTAGATAAGGATAATAATACTACTACTCTATCACAAAGCTGTTGTAAGGTGTCAATAAAGTTATTCCATGCAAAGTTCTTAGAGCAATGCCTAGAACATAATAAATTAGAAGTATTAACTGTATTCACAAATACAGTCAGTGTGAAAATAAATAAAAGAGAAGTCAAGAAGGAAGAAAGAAGAATTGCCAAACAGTATTGTGAACACTGTTTTTGAAAAATTAGAAATTATATGCAGATGCTTTCATGGTTCTGAGTTATGCAGTTGGGGAGTTTTCTCTTACATCTGGGTGAAAGTCTCGAGGAAATATGAGGGGAGACTTCTATACTATCACCCAAACTTTGCCACAAACAAAAACAAACCTCCCACAAGGCTGAGATTACGTTTTTAACGAAACAGCAGTCACTTGTGAGACATTTTCACCTATAAAAGTAATGGCCAAAACTTGTTCTCAATTTCACTTAGAACCCACTATGTTAAGAAGTTAATCTCTTGGGGAGCAAACATCAATTGCATGCCTGTGGAAAAAGTATTTTTTAATCGCACGCAGTCAGTGGAAAATGGTACAGAAGAATGAGGAGGTTATCTAATGAACGGGAAGCACAATGACGAATCCAATTCAACAGATTTCTCAAAGGCCTTTCCAACAGCTCTTACAGCAGCCAAATGAAGGGGAAGGTAACAGTGGATTATTACCTTTCACTCAACACTTCTCCCTCTGCCAAGAATTTTTTAAATGTCACAGGAATATAATTCACATGCTTCACAGATTGTGAACAATTTTCGCTAAACCTTCCACCATGTATGTGTCCAGCAGCACCCAAGCTCCACAAAATCTGAGAGCAACAGCAAATGGCCAACATCTGCCCTGCCACTCAAATGCCCTGGGGTATAGAGGGGAGGACTTCAGGTGGCTCTTGCCCACAGAAGAAGAAAAACCAATTCTTCTGGGGATGAGGCACACTGAACATAACGGCAGCTCCTGCCAAAATATTTGAAAAGCTGGGAGCCATCATGCAGAGTGAGTGCAATGAGAAACTCCCACTGGTGCTCATTTTATGAACTTGGCAGGTTGTAGATAAGGAAAGGCACTCCTGAGCATCACAGTGCCAATCACTCACAAGCCATGAACTCAAGAGAGCGAGGACCACCTCTTTTTAATCTTTGGATGGCCAGAGTTTGACATGGCTCCTGACACAACAAAAGAAAGATAATCACTAACATGGCTGAAGGCTTACTGTATGCCAGGCACTGTGCTAAAAACTTCACTCCAAGTATTACTCCATTTAATCCTTAGAACCCTATTTTACATTTAAGGAAACTGAGGCACACAGAGGTTAATTGTTTTCCCCAATGTCACCCATTAGCAATTGTGACATGTTATCAATACTCAACATGTATTTAAATGAATAAGGGAAGTGAATGCATTTCAGGGTAGGCATCTAGTTTCTTAACATGCAAATTCACTAAGTATGCATATATTATTCTAACTGAAGGGAAAAGACACCGAAAAAAAGGATGAGGAACTCTGAAAATACCTAGGATTGCTTAACACGATTGGGAAGACGCATTATTGCATACTGCAGTGATCAAAATACAGTGATCATCACACACTCTCCTCCTGGTTATCTTTTTTTTTTAATTGAATGTCCCATGATTATACTTAAGTTGGCTTTTAACTGTTCTGCATAACCATGATCATTATTGCCATTTCGTTTGGAGCTAATGGTTTATCGGTCTCCAATACATGGTAGCAATCACCTCCCACTCCAGCAGCACCCATCTAGTGGTCATCCAAGCACTCACTGGTTCTTCACTCATTCTACAAATTTTCACAAAGCATCTATGTCAGGCTCTGGGGATATGGTGGTGAACCAGACACAGTCCTGAGCTCAGGATCTTGCAGTCCAGCAGGGAATCCTAGTGATAAACAAGTAATTGCCCAAACAGTTAACAAATTACAATCAAGATGCGTGCTCTCAAGGAGAGAAACGTCACACACGAGGGGTGTCAAGGTGGTACTTGCCCAGCCTAGAGGAATCAAGGAAAACTTCACTGAGAGGATATTTAAGCTGAGACCTGAATAGAAAATATGGAAGATGAATAGAAATTTCCCCAGGGAAGGGGATTGGGGACATAATAGGTGAAAAAGTTCCAAGCAGAGGGAACAGCACGTGACAGCATGCCTAAACACCATGAGGCAGGAAAGAGCTGGATGCAGTATGGGTATTTGTTTTCATTATTAAATAATTAACACGTCATGGCTTGGCAATAGAGGAGTATCTTTCTAGAAACCGCCATGTAAGCTGAGCACTAGAAAACGGGATACTGCAAGACAGACCAAGAAAAGTAGTCAAACAATCACACCATTGGCCATGGTGCTGGCAATTCTTTGGAACTGTTTGGTCTGGAAGCAACCTCTGCAGTGTTAGTGAGTCTACCAGGAAGATCCTATTGCCTCTCTCAGGCCCTGCCTGCCTCATCTCCCACCACAGAGAATGAGAAGAGAGGGAGAGAGAGAGGGTCCTATGGAATAGCCTCTTCCAAAACATTCATCTGATGCTTATTCAGGTCTTCTAGCAAAATAAAACAGGGTGGCAGCCGGCCTCGCCGCATTTCCATTTTCTCCCTCCAAATGCTTCCTTCCCTGAATGCCTCCACCCACCTTTCACTTAGACTTATACAACTGCCAAAACAAACAGAGATGCCTTAGAAAGAAAGAAAGAAAGAAAGAAAAAGAATAAGAATAAAAAGAGGAAAAAAGGAGAAAGGGGAAAATAAATCCCTTCAGGACATTTTGCACTTTGGGATTCACACAGCAAAACTATCTGAATGCCAACCGGACTCCTGTAGCTTTTCAAAGCACACAACAACCCAGTCCCCCAGCTTAAGTGGCATGAAAAGCAGACCCACCAACTGATTGCATTCACGGTGTGTGGTCCAGAAAACCAATCCATTTGGAAGACAAAGCCCACACCTCTTCTTTGCAAGTTCATTCGGTTTCCTCACTTATTGTTTTCTCCAGGTAATGCCTGAAACCTAAGTAGGATCAGTAAAGTTAGTAGCCCTTGATAAAGTACAGGAAACATGGGTGGGAGGGAGAAGATGGAGGGAGATGCAGGCGGGAACAGGAGAGCCTCCTTTATCCTGGGACCCAAGGGAAAGTCTGATCAGTCTTCAGATGCCCGAGTCCTCTCAAGGTATGGGTAGCAGAGCATAGAGCTAAAAATGGCAAAATTTTTACATATAAATTAATAGAAAGCTCAATCACAGGTTACTCAGCACTCTCCTAATTTTGAATCCGTAGACACCTCTCTGACTAAAACACTCCCAGTCTGGCATGGAAATGGGGTAAGTGCCACCCAGCATGCGTGGGCTTTCCAATAATCTCAATCCTTTTTCAAGAGGCTGGGTGGGGATTTCATCTTGCCTATCTCCCTACACAGAATCACTCACCATTTATGACTGGCTTTTAAAGGGGAATTCTGAACCAACTATGCACTGTTTAAGCTTTGCCTTAGTTCTGTTTTGAGTTTTAAAGCAATCTCATTGTTCTAACCAAACAAAAAAAGTTTGGACTTGAGTGAAATAAATAAATGTTACCTGAAAGGGAAAATAGATATAAGCTATAGATCGAATTTTCTCCAGAAGATGTTCTCTCTGTCCATAGTTCTTAAAGCAGGAAAAGGCAGAGCCTGCCTTTGGTCTCATTTTCATTTTGTCCTCCCCTTAGTTTCCAAAGGAGATAAAGCCAAGCTGCTAGGTTGCCCAACTTCAGAGAGCACCGAGCTTTTGTCAACTGCAGTGTGGATGGTGCAATGTGGGAGAACTGTCCCAAAGGTCTACCAAGGTTAGGGGCTGCAGACCATTCTAGAACATTAGCTGGATATGCATCAGCTTCTACATTTACCCAGCGCTTCTCCTAACCACTCTCCAAAATGATCCTTCTTTTTGTCACAAACGTCCCGCGCGGGGGAGGAAAAAAGGGGACTAGGGGAAGCAGGGCCAAGTGAGAAACAGGTTTATTAGAAACACACATTTAGCCATCCTGCTGAGCCACGATGGCCCTGAAGAAGCCTTAAATCTGTTCCTTCTTTGCCTCTTCTTCAAATGAAGTATTTCCCACTGAGTGCCATTTCAGCCACCCTCCCTGTGAACATTCCACAAAGATTCATACGACTCTCAGAGCACGTAACTATAGTTCATTTCACAGTTGAGACCTTGAGTTTCTTGCATCACTTAGTTTCCTGTCTCCCCTAAGCTTCTGCTCTTCAAAGAGGGACATCTCTAGGCAGCACCACCACTTCTACTGATGAAGTAAAGGTGACCCTAGCGATACAGGGCAATTTGAACTTAACAAAGGATTCAAACTAAGCAGGATAAGGTAAGGTGCTTGGAAACTTAATGGCTTGGCTTTTGAATGCTCAGTTCTCAGGCTGTACTCCCGGGAGTATCAAACTTCCAGGACACTTAATATGCTAGTGAAGATCCACTGCCTCAGCGATGGGTTGTTTACTGTACAGGGAACCAGAGAAAAACAATTTTCCCTGGAAGCATCGGGGAATGCAAAGATACATTTAATAACGATATTTGATGGGGGAGGAGAAAGAACTTTTTTTTCCCTAGGAGAACTTTCTTCGGCACCACAAAATTAAAGGATTTTCTAACCCTGTCTTCTTTTTGTCTTTCCCAGAGGAGGAAATTGTAAAGGCCGGCACTTGAAAAATAATATAGTAAAATCTAACTTTATTCCCCTAATCTCTTAATAATGCTGCAGCTGGCCATGATCTATTTAGCATAACACAAAAATAATGTATTTGTACCAAGCAGATTTGAAATGCTTTAAAATAGTGAAAGCTATTTACTTGATTGATTAAGTTAAAGTGTTTACATAAAAGTGTCGTATTTTGACATCGGTCATACAACACCACATCTGGTACTTCTAATTAAATTGTGTGAAAAAAGACGACATTTTTTATTCAGTCACAACAATATGGCTAACGGAAAGTACAGCCATATTCGTCATGCCCAGAGCCTGGGATCTGCAGTATGGCATGTGGCTGCGAAAATCCCCAGATTTGGATCTTGCAAAGCTTTCATAGCCTCCAACACATGTTTTGCCTGAACAAAGACTAAGAAACTGGGTCCCACCTCTGTGAGTCAACGGTTATTATTTTTTCCTCTTTTGATTTAAACTTCTCCAAGCGCCATCAGTGAACTAAAATGTAATGAGAATTAGAATAAAGTTATCTTAAGAAACTTGTGCTCAGAGCCCAGGTAAGGCACTTTGTTTTGTTAAGCTTTATTCCTGCAGATTAGGAAATAAGCTCAAGAAACTTGAATGGGGGTACAGGGCAATGCAGCCTTATTATTCATGCAGAGCAGGAGTTCATTTGTATCTTCGCTGAAGTGTGGAACTCATACCTACCTTAAAAATGGCCTGCTCCTTCCCGAAGCACTTGATTTAAACCACTGATATTTTTTTTCCCTTCCAAAATTAAGATGAAATATTTTAAATATAACAAATAAAAGACAAAATGGCTTGGCTTGTTAAAGCATGCTTGCTTTACTTTTAATATACAAATAATACTTCAAAATCCTCCTTTTTATTTTTTTAAGTTAAATTATGTCCACCCCATGTGCAGATTCGATTTACTGACTAAGTACACAACCAAATCTAGCCTCCCTGGGAACCATCCATTTGCTTAAGAAGGTGGAGGAGACACTGCTGTATTTTCTTAAAGAGATTCCTGGCATTTTTTTCCTCCTTCGTTTCACCTTAAAGACTACCTTGAGAAATGTTGCCCAGCAGTAAAAGGAAAATGAGTTCAAGCTTCAAAATCAGGAAATTTGGATAGTAAAAATGTAAGTTATAAAGTCAATGTCAATGTTGATCGGAAAATAAATTGAGCTCTTTTAAATGGGTTAAGTGTCAGCCCTGAGAAGTAAAGACCATCCGACTTCCTATAGAATTATTCATCCTTGCTCAGGCAAATGTCGCCTCCAAAAGGCTCTTAAACTGCAAAAGGATACGTTGGGCCAAAATGGTAAAGTATTTGAACACACATATGGGGTATGCACTTATTTACCATATACTATGTTCAATTTAAAGAAAATAAACGTGAAGGCAGGAACCATGAACAAATAGAAGGCACAGTTTCCTATAATTGCAAGGAGGCTTAGGTAATGCTCTATGTGGTGTTTGATTTAAAATGTTAAAATATTAACAGAAGTTTTCTATAGTGGAGTGTTCCTATCACAGTGAAATGACTCATAAGAATGCTAAATTCAAACCAGATGGGCACAAACATTAACTAAAAAAAAAAAAAAAATCAGATTTTTTAGGGGTCAGCATGGGTCTTCATAAAAATGAAGACCTTGTCTGGGTTAGTGAAAAATGAACTTTCAGTGATAAAAAAGAAAACAAGAGAAAATATTAGTGACTTTGTTTTAATTATACAAGCCACTGTCAATTAGAAGAACTAACATTCACAAAACTTTACATTGCCATTTTAATTTGAAAAAGATGACTATGGTAATCCTGAGACTTCAGATAAACAGGTACTTTAATGTCTCCTGTACAGCCGAAGTCAGGGACACATGAATTCAGCTGTGTACCATGCTAATATTGTACAAGAATCTCTTTGCTTCCCACCAAGAAGTCATCCTCATTGAAGATTAGTGTGGTATAGAAACCTCCAACCGTCCACCCCACGGCATGATGCCAGCCTCTGCTCTTCTTTCAACAGACCACAGAGGAAAATTCTCATTGCTGGGTCAGACACCCCACCAAATCTCCTCTGCTGTCTTGCTGAAAAATATGTTCTCTTGCACTTCTTCCTTTTTGTTTCTTTCCTCCAGAGCTTTTTACCATTTGCACATTGTCTGCAACATGTGCTGTGTTTAACTGTGTACATTCCCTACAAGAAGAAAAATATGTGGGCTCAGAATTAATATTGTTTTTGACTTATAGGGAAATTCCAGTTGTGTTTAACTTGGACTGTGGGATCCAGGAACTTTACTGAGAGGAGAAACGAATGTATTTTGAGCAAAAATGTGTACGGGGAGTTCCCTACTGTTTTGTTGCTGGAATCTTGGACAACACAGGGAAAAATGACAAGCACATAATTTAGTCTGGCAGCCATACCACTCTGTGCTGGGAGCCTGTCAGTTCTCACTAGCTAAGTAAGGGCTGGGCTGCTTTGGTGCAAGGATGAGAGACCTCCCAGGAACAAGTAGGTACTTCAGGAAATGGTGTTTCTCATTCAGTAGGTGGCCTTTCCTCTCCGGGGCTGTGTGAATCGATGTCCCGCGTGGTGTTCAGGGCACTGTGCTACACTGAGCTGTTTACCTTTTGGATGAAACCTAAAACCACAGACCTAACCATTTGTGGTCACCAGAGATCTTATGGCAGACTTTCTAAGAGCAGTTGTGTTAACTCCGGAATCCTGGCTCCAGTCCAACTAAAGTAATTACATTCTGCCTCCCTAAAATTCCCCCTGCAGTTTCAACTGAATATGATAGTCTCAACCCTCCACCTCACAGCGTTGCTGGGCATGGCGGTTAGCATTCCATGGAGGCGCAGTCTGTAATTCCCTGTGGGAAGAAGTGATTCCCAGATCCTCACCAAGGTGCGGTGATGCTTAATTAATTAGTGCTCATAAAAGCATGTGGAGAACCTCAATTTAAAAGTGCTCCTAGTATACAAAGGGGCAGGAGTGTCCACGTGTTCATTTGTCCAGAAGAGCGAGCGGTCAATGTGCTATTGGACGGCTTTAATGGAAGTACAAATCAGGACAGGAGAGGGACAGTCTCACTGCCCTCCAACCGAAAAATATCATATCCGGGACAGTGTATTCAACTCTGGAGATGCATGTAAGAGAGGTACCTTATCTAAGAGCAGCATGTCTTCAGAGGCCACCAGAATGATGAAGGATCTACAAATGATATTGTGACATGCCCAAAGGAATAGGGAATGTTTAACCAAAAAAGAAACGAAGGAAGGAAGGGGAGGAGGGAAACAGGGAGGGAGGAAGGGTGGAAGGGAAGGAGGATGAGAGGGAGGGAGGGAGGGAGGGAGGAAGAACTGACGTTTGAAGAGCAAACATACTTTGTTGCCCCATAGAACAGAACCAGGACCAGTGGGTAGAAATCACAGAGAGGCGGAGAAAAGCCCTTCCTCCCAGCCCCAGCCTAGAATATCTTTTCCCACTATCTCTGGGCATCAATTCAGCTCTCACCCATTTACTAAGTTCAGGTCTATCACCAGACGAAATTCATTCCACCAAAAACTCATCTAACACCAAACTCACTCAGTACTTACAATCTGTAGCACTGATTTGGCCCTTATCATAGGCTGTCAATGGAGATCTCATTAATTCTAAATATCTTTTCTCATCAATATGTCTCTAAGATTTATCTGAGCAGGAACCATGCATTATATTTCTCCATATCTGCAGTAGTGGTAAGCAAAGTACATTCAACCTAGTTCTTCACAAAAGCTATTTATTAAGAGACTATGACATGTGTGCTGAGTATACAAAGATGAATAAGACAAACCTACCATCAAGGGTGAACTCCCACTGTATGGCATGAATTATTTTTTAAATAAAGAAAGAAAAGAAGGAAAAAAAATCACATTGGAAGGTTCAGGAAAGATTCTCAGGAAGAGGTAATCTTTGAGGTGGCTCTTGACAAAAATATGTGCTTTTAATAGGCCAAAGTGTCAGGGGGGGACATTTTAACAGGGAAGGAACCTTAAAAGCAAAGGCCTAGAAATGGGAAAACATGGGTTAGTTCCTTGGAACTAAGTAAAGATGTTTCTTGAAATAGGATATAAGTGAGGGGAGAAGCAGGAGACAAAAGGAAAGGCTAGTTGGAAATATATTTTGGAAGACCCTAAGAAATTAATCAACTCAGTAAATAACAACGGGCTATTGAGGATTTTATCTTTGTTTTCAACGGGGGAAATATTAAGATGAGACTTATGCTTTAAGATGTTGACATGATAGGGCTGTGTTAGGTGGATTCCAGGGCTGAAGGCTGGAGTCTAGGTCAAGGTAATTACAAATCTAACCAGGGAATGGAGTATGGTGCTAAAGAGGTGGGGGAGGGGAGGATCAAAGGAAATGGAGAAAATTGATTTCACAGAACTTTAACAAGTTTGCTATGGGGATATGAAAGGAGATCTCTAGGTTAGAAATTAGATTAAAAAAAACAGAAATAAAGAAATCAGGAGAAGGACCCAGTTTCCATGGGAAAATGATTAATTTAGTTTTTCACATATTAAGTTCAAGAATTTGTGCTGAATCCAGGTGAAGATTCCTAGCATGTAGTTGGAAATGCAATACTGGGCCCAAAGAACAAAGGCACAGTGATTATATATATATAATATATATATATATATATGTATTATATATATATATTATATATATTGCCTCTATCCACATAGGGGAGGTGCCAAGGCACAGAATATATAGAAAAGAAGAACCCTCAAAAAGGAGGGACGGCCAGCCAGGCCATCACTGAGGTCAGACATGAAAAAATGACATATGACTTGATGATTAGAAGGTCACTGGTGACCTTCAAGAGTAGATTTCAGTAGCCAATTGAAGGCGTAACATCTCAGGAGAAAGTAGAAATGGGAATTAACGTAAATATAGGGTTCTAGGAGATTTAGAAAAGCTGTCATAAAGCATATGATAAAAACAGAATCAACAAGAGATGGATTTTTAAAGTGCTTAGTAATAGTGAGTGATCTTTGGAAGTTACCCTAAAGATATTGTACACACCAAAAACAAAACAAAACACAAATGTAAAATACTGGCTAATGGTTTTTCTTAGTAGTGCACTGCATCCTGATAGTTCACTGAGAAGACAATAATAAGGGTTGATCTGGGTGGGGATTTGGTTATTCGGGAACCAGGAAGTGTAGGTTGATAGAAGGGGCAACAGGAAATTGACTCTCAAGGATGGAATCTAATGAGGCTGGTGGTGAGCTTGGCCACATGATCAGGTTAAGCAGAAATAGGAAGGAGGAAGCAGAAGACACATTCGCAGACACCTGCCCAGCACCCTGGGAAGTGCTAGGGGTATAGAGATGGAGACGCATGTATCTCTGAGGGAGTGTTCAAAGTGGAAGAGCAGGAAACACTTGCACTGATGATGATGTACAGGAATGATGATCAAACTCAGACTCCACCACTTACTAGCTACGTCATCCTAAGTAAGTAACTCATTTACTAACTATATCATTCTAAGCAAGTAACTTAACCTCTAAGCCTTGGTTTCCTAGTTTGTAAAATGCGGGTGGCAACCCACCTCACAGGGTTGTTATGAGAATTAAATTAAATAATCCATGTGCTTGGCTCAAAGTAAGCACCGAATGAATGAATTTCACCAACTTGCCATGTTCTCTTTAACCTGCTCCAGTCTGCAGCCGTCTAATCTATCCTTTCCCTCCTGTCTACCAGCCTCACCCTCTGTGAAATCCACTCCCATCCCTAACTGGTTAATGGTGTGGTGCACCCAGGGGAGTAAGTTAAAGATTATGAGCCTCAGCCCTACCAAGTCTTGGTGAATTTTCCAGCCCTTTATCTCTGTCCCTCCAACCCACAGCGGAAGCTCAGATTAATAGCTAAGGGACTGTACCTAAGTTGGGATGGGGGAAGTGGATTCTCTCTTTAGTTGCTGGGCTTGGCTCCAAGATTTCTCTTTCCTCAGTGGAATACCTTAGCTATGAGTCATTGCTCAGAACCATTTCCTCAGGGAAGTTGGTAAGGAAAGAACATGAGTAGCAAGCCCCTTAGAGCTAGCTATTGCCTAGGAACAGAGGAGGAAGAAGAGATCCGTGCATGTGGGGATCCCAGTCTCTTTGTGCTTCTCTTGGGCCCAGAGACTTTTCCTTTGCAAACAGTGCCATCTATACATCGGACGGGTAAGAATTTAGTTCTTTACTTCACTTTGAGGAGACCATGGTGTATTTTGCCTTAAAAATAAGTCCCCCATTTTACCAACTTCACAATCTTTCTATTCCACTTTCAACACCAAGGTTAAAAATGAAAAAAATATTTTTTTAATTGAATGAAATCAAGTTTTTCTGCTTTTTGGCATGAACCATGACTTGTCCCAATGATTCGGCAAATTACTATCTGTAAATTCTAGGAAGGTGTTTTCGCAGCTCCTCTTTTTCTTCTGGAGATCATAGATAGTCCAAAGATACAAAATGACTAAATGTTTTATCAAGAGAAAAGAGGGTGGGTGACATAGAATAAGGGTCCTTCAAAGAGGGTTCAAGACCAGGAAGAAAAATAACCCGAAGTTGTAATCTGTCTTGTACCAGCACTTAAACAAGACCAGCTGTAAACTTCCTCTTGGAGAGCCACAGGCAGGCAGGAAAGTCTGCTTATGCCAACACCTTCACTTTACAGGTGAGAAGCATTAAAACTGAAAGAAATTTTCTTAAGCTCCATTAGAAAAAATAGATTTGTAGGGGGAGATTAGATACAACCTGTATAGTCCTAAGGGGTTAGTTCATTGAACCTATGTTTTGTTGATCTACTAACTACAAATACAAATGCAAGAGGGACCAGTACATACTGGGTCCTTGAACATGCAAAAGTATTTAATGATAATGAAAGGAGAAGAGGTAAAGATTTATCCATTGCAAACTGTTTGGCATATCTCATTTCAGTCTCTTAGTATCCCTCTGAGAATGGCATGATTACCTTGTTGTAAAGATGGGAAAACTTATTTGCCTAACCTCACACAACTTGTAAAATGTGAAGTGAAATGTATCTGGCTTCCAAGCCCAATGTCTGTTTGTTTGTTTGTGTTACAACACACACATTTTTTTTCTGTGTTGCTTTCCCATCAATCCTGGCTTTACATGTTAAAATCCCATTTATAATTCCATTTTAGGAATAGCTCACAGCTTGAACCATGTAAGGTCTTCACATGGCTTACCATCAAGTAGCCATTACTTTTAATTTTTCTCATCACTTCCCATCTCGGTACCAACTAATCATTCCCCAAAGTGATCTGCAAATCAGATCCAGGAATGAGGGAAAGGTGGACAAAAGGGAATCCATTCAATCCCACCTTCCACTACCCGATCAAGGCTCTACCTTCACCTATGTGGCCAAGGCAAAGATAATTTTTCCTGCTCGAAAATGAAAGTGAAACTTTTCATTCAAAAAACAGGTAGTGTATCTTCTGGTATTCTTGAAAAAAGAAGTTCAACCCAGAAATTCTATAAGGTTTTCAGCTTCGTGGGAGGCTGTCTTTCTTTCACAAAGGCAATGACAAAGAATATTTTCTTCAAGGTGGCACAAATCATTTTTAATGAAAATAAATGTCACAATACCCTCTGTAATTAATACATTCATTCATTCTTTCAACAAATACTTCTTGAGTACTGATTATGGATTAGGCACTATCAAACTTGCAATTTAGCCTCAGAATTGAGATCCTAAATAAGCCAAGGTCTAGGAACACTTACTTACCTCCCTAACTAGAAATGTGATCCTAGCATTAAGGTATA
The DNA here is from genome assembly GCF_025265405.1 of Mesoplodon densirostris. NCBI lineage: Eukaryota > Metazoa > Chordata > Mammalia > Artiodactyla > Ziphiidae > Mesoplodon > Mesoplodon densirostris. Next base: position 36,907,361 of record NC_082671.1, on the reverse strand, counting down.
TGTTTCCATCTAGTTAGGCAAATCGTTAGTTAGCCTTTTCATAAAAAAGAAAAAAAGGACAGATTTTATTATGGAAGCTATATGTGTTGATACTAGTTGTAAGGAAGAACATAAAACTTCTAAACTTGATAATAAAGTTTCAAGCATTTCTTGCTTCCCACACAAATATATATCCAGCCACAAATATACAAACACAATCCTCCCACAGAGTTCTGGCATTTCAGAGAGAAGGAGGCATGAAGCAAGAAGGTCTCACCTCATGGTCTCTTTGTTTCCCAGCTAACATATGGTAATGGGATCCTTTCTGACTTATTTTATTGAAAGCCCAATCAACTACCCTCAAATGATATATATATATTTTAAATATAAAATACAAAAAATATTTTCATAATGTGTCTAATTTGGTCCTCTAGAAAGAAAGTGGATTTCAATATCTGTGCTCTCACTTTCATTACTCCCTTGGGTATAAATAACATCTTTCTTAGACAAAGTCAGGGGTTTTTGACAGAGAAAGTGAAACTCAGATTATTTAATTAATTCACCCAATCACACGTATGGTTTCTAAAAGGCAAAAGTAAAAATCAGACACTGTTCTTGGAACTGCTACAACTATTTTGGCACACAGCAATTTTGCTTCCAGGACTTTATCCCATAGATATGCTCACACAAGTGTGCAAAGTACAAATACAAGGATGCTCATTGGTGTTAGAGAAAAACTAGAAATGAGAAACTAAGTGTCTTTCAATGGGAGATTGGTTAAATGAATTAGGATACATCTACAAAATGGAAAATCAAGAGTTGCTTTAAAAAGAATGATTTAGGTCATCATGGGCTGATATGGAATGACCATAATATACAAGATCTTTCCACTCCCAGTTTAGTGTTCAGTATACCATGTTGCCAATTTCAGTCAGGGTTTGATCAGGACAGCAGAAGCCGCTCTATGTATTTTAAGCAGGAAGGGCTTTCACAGAGGGAAATAGAGGCTTACACAACTATTGGAAGGGCTGGGGAAAAGTGGTCAGGGAGGCTATCACTGAAGATCTCACTCTGCAGCACTATGTTGGTGGCTCTCCAGAGCTCTTCCAGAAGCCTTTCTGATGGTCTCAGCCTGCACTAAAGCAAATGAGTTTCCAAAAGCCGCTCCCAACTGCATCAACCTCTGAGAGTACCAAAGCAGGCAATAAGCAGGCGCTCACCCAGTAGCAGCTGTGAACCATTCTTGTGTCATCTGCCCATGGGTTTGCCTGAAAATACCTCTGCAGAGAAATGACCTCTCCTTCTCAACTTCCTTCCAGACCTCACCCTTGGGTCTCACACTGGCAGACTCAAGTCTAGAACAAATGAAGAAGGAGATTCTGGGAAATGTGATGCAGAGGAGACCAGGGAGGGGACAGCAACAACATGGGTTTGACTACAGACAGTTCCTCACTCTGCCTTTTACAATAGAAGGTGGCATAAAAATCCTTTGACTGGTGGCCACAGGCATATGTAGAATAGAACTTTACAACAAAAAAATTAATTTATACCCAGTTTCTCTAAAATAATATCTTTAGAACATGCACCCAGTTTTCTCATGAAGGTAGATGTCATATCTTATAGTCAGAACTGAGAAGTCCAGAAAAACTTCTGAGCTTCAAAAAATTTCATATCCTTTTTTACATACATAGAAGAATCTATAGAAAATTTTGATCTTTTCTTTTATGTGACAATAACATTAGTTAATATTCAAATCTGTCTAGTGTTCATTTGGGTAAAGTGCTTTACGAATGATGTTTTCCTGTGATTGTCTAGTCCCTGAGGTAATGGCACTAGCCTTATTTCACAGGTAGGGAAAATCAAGGGTAAGAAATTCCTCTAGATCACACTGGGGTTATTTTACAGAGCCTAGACCTGAACTCTGACACACTCTAAAACCCAGGCTCTAAACCGCTCTTTGTGAGGCGAAAAATGATGTGAATCAAAAACTCTAAAAATTATGTTCTTTATGAAATACTAATTGGGGAGCTGGGGCAGAGGGAGAGAAATGACTTATACTTGAGGCAAATATTTAATAAATCTTGGGTTTAAACTAAAATGTTGAATGCTCTTTAAAATCTTCTAAGATATTTGAGCTATTGTTATTTAGGAGTCTGTATTGCCAGTGGAACCCAGTCACCACATCCAAAAAAGAGAGAATTCATTCATAATGCAGAAGAACTAAACTAATATTTTTCCTTAGAGAAGAAGAAACTGAATTTCTCTAAATGTTTAAGCAATTATAAAACAATTATAAACGTGGGCTCTAAAATTTCAAAAACAATCGCAAACATGGACATTGAAGTCACTCAATTAAATATGGTCATGCTGATAAGATTCAATTGTATAACAGAATGTTCCCTAGATGAGAAAAGGCTTTCATTTACTGTAGAGACTCGACTTACCCGTTGAAAAGGTGACTTTATCTCTTCCCCCAGGCAGTAAATTAAAAAACCCAGTGAAATGAGCAAGAAGTGGGAAAAGAGAAGCCCTTGGAAAGAAGGAGGTAGAGGGCTTCCAAGCAGAGTATAACAGTGTGAATTATTAAGAAAAAATACATAGTGTTAACATCTTTTTGCCCATCACCATCCCAGAAACAGAAACCTGTACTGCATTTCTAAGCTAATCAACTGGCCTTATGATACTGACTCCCCAGCACTGCTGCCCCCAGCCCTCACTCAGGTTGGGGAATAAGTAGTAGTTCCATAGATTATACACACTGAAGATTAAAGTGGGTAAGCCCTTGAGGGCAAAGTGATGGAGTTGAGATCATAGGGGAGTTTGAGTTTCTCTGAGACTGGGGAAGAGACGAAGGACAAAGTGGCAAAGGTAGCATCCTTTACACAGAGGAATGGCCACGAGATGCTGAGTCTGTGGTCAGGCGAGGATTCCTGGGAGAAGTATCTCTAAGCCTGGCCAGAGCATCATGGCCGAAGAGACAGAAGGCAGAGCTGGGTACAAGACAACTGCACTGGGCAGCAAACAGAGTGACAGTAAAGATGAAGTGCTCCCAGACTGCTGTCTGTCCCCACTTTTTGCTATTACTTAAAACCAGGGTTCCTGCCTGATACTATAGTGTAAAGAAAGATGCTTCCTAAATGACCGAGGACAAATTTATGGCCAGACACGTTACGGGTTGAAGCAGAATAAACTTCATATAGAAAAGTAAAGTAGGCTTCTGGTTAAAGATAGCAATAGCCATCTAAGGTCCAAGATGGTGGCATAGGGAGAACCTGAACTCACCACCTCCCGTGGACACACCAAGTCTACAGCTACATATGGATCATTTCCCTCTGAAAAAGAACTGAAAACTAGGTGAGCTGCTTCTCCACAACAAAGGATACAAGGACCACAATGATATGGGTAGGCAAGACAGAGACACAGTCTTGGCAAAAATTGCATTTCCAGCATGGCAACATGCATAGGGAGGAATCTCACCAGTCGGGTGCTTCCCCCAAAAGACAGAGGAGTTGTCGCCCCATCAAGCACCCCAACCCCTGAGATCTGCACCAGAGAGACAACCTCCAAAACGTGTGGCTTAGAGGGTCAATGGGGCTGATGTCCAGGGACCCAAAGTGTTACAAGAAACTGAGATTCCCCTTCTACAGGGCTCATGTACAGTCTCTCTTGTCCCAAGATGCATTAAAAAAACAGCAGTTTGAAAACTGTCTATTACATGAAGGAAAGTCATTTGCTAATCTAAAAGCATCTGCTGGAGGAGCAGGGGACAGGTGAAACTCTCCCTAGAGATGGAGCCACTGGTGGACAACATTACTGCGCTTTCCTCCTACCCTGCTAGCACAGGAGTGGCTGTGAAAAAGCTCTTTAGAGCTCTTATGTCCCATTACCATCAGTAATGGCTTTAAGAAAACTTACAGAAATAAGTTCATTGAATTTTAGTACTTGAAAACAGGGTTTCATATCATCAAATCTGTACCAAATACTGGTTAATTTGTAATCACCACTACCTCATAGCTTCTGATAGTTAACTGGAATATCTACTTATGGTAGATTAGAATATTTTTCAGATTCTCTCCCCACTCCACTGATGTTGGGCTTGTACCCATGACTTGCTTTGGTCAGTGGAATGTGGGGTGAATGACAAGGCAGCAGTTCATAGCTTAGGCCTTATAAGGCATCACTAGTTTCCACTCACCCCTCTGGGAGCTTCTGACTTCTGCCATGGGAAGAACATGTCTCAGTTGACCACTGTTCCTCCAAGTTGGGTCCTGGAATAAGACATGATGAGCAGACCTGAATTCCACCTGAACCCTAACCAACACATAGACCCATGCAAGAGTTACACGCTTATCACTGTAAAGTACTGATGTACTGTGGTTGGTTATTACACAGCAAAACTAACACTTGCAGATTTTTTTTAAAGGGTGCTTCCAAATTCTGTTTGAAAAAATTCCCTAAAATTCCATCCTGTTGAGAAGCTTTATACAGCAGAAGAAGAATCAGGCTTCATACTTCCCTCTGCAGCAATACTCATATTGCACTTCATTTATATTTAGTTTTCATTTTACATATATCTCAAGTAATTAATTATTTCTGTTGCCTAGAGTAGAAAGCCCAGTCCACACCATTGACCTGTTCTGACTGAAGGCAGTGGCTGGCAAATGTGGAACCCCCAAATACGCTGTCAGTTTAAGGAGCAGTTCCATCATAGGGTGTTGGGCCAAAGTTCCTGCTAACTACCTGTGTCTATAAGGCATTTTATTTTAGAATGTAGTGGAAGTGAGTCTAGAAGAAACTTAGAAAGAATAACAATTGGGCCTCCCTGGTGGCGCAGTGGTTGAGAGTCCGCCTGCCGATGCAGGGGATACGGGTTCGTGCCCCGGTCTGGGAGGATCCCATATGCCGCGGAGCGGCTGGGCCCGTGAGCCATGGCCGCTGGGCCTGCGCATCCGGAGCCTGCGCATCCGGAGCCTGTGCTCCACAACGGGGGAGGCCACAACAGTGAGAGGCCCGCATACCACAAAAAAAAAAAAAAAAAGAAAGAATAACAATGAAAACATAAAGGGAAATCCAACAATATATCTTTCCTTTCTTTCTCTTTAAAATAATAATAACGATCCTTTACCACATTTTTGCTGAGGGAAGACTAAGCTCTGTGTTCAGCAGACCTTGAAGATTAGCTCCTGCACATTGCCTTCCTCAGTCTTTGGGAAAAACAGCTTCTCCCCCATGACACAAAGTCCTGAACTAGCACCTACGACATAAATAATTATGGAGAAAATTTAAACTGGTGAGCTATACTTAGAATATAGTAGGCATTCGATATATATTTACTAATATGAATGATAGTATTTCTACATTCATTACTAACATACTTTCATTTAATCCTTGAGGTAGATATGACTGTCAGACTAAGGCTTGGAGAAGTTAAGCAACTTACTGAAAATCACACAGTTGGTATTTGTTGGAGCATCAACTCAAAATGAGATCTGATACCAAAGCTAGAACTACACAATGATAATTCTTTGTTGAATGAACTGAATGAACTCCCAGACTTTCCAACATCTCTAGCTCCCCTGTGAAGTGGAAGAATCAGACTTAGCTTGTTTTAGCCATTTAGAAGCAATTAGGTACATTTTCTCTCTGCACTTTCTCCCCTCAAAAGTCTTGAACATTCCTGTGGACACTAAAGCAATATTGCTCTCATTATTAACTGTTTGCCTGGTCCCTTCGTGTGTGTTTCAGGCAATCCCTCAATAGTCTTCATATTACTTTTTATCGTCTGCTATTTGAAATATTTTGGAAGACTGAAAATAAAACTTCTTTTCCCACAGACTAGTTTCTGTTTCCATTTGGTAAACTCTAATACTTCTTTCTCCTCATATTTCGAACTTGACTGAAGATAACATGGCTTTGCTCTTTGCCTCTAACTATTTTAATCCTTGTGCATCAAGATCAATGAGCTGATGAAAATGTGCCCACCTCAGGGAAGGGTGATACAAAGACCCCTAAAGCCAACTACATTTGAATCTGCTTCCAAATGTCACATGCAAAAGTATTTTCCCCCAATATATCCTGGTGACACTTGAAACCTCTGTCACTGCAAACATCAGGCCTTGGGCATGATGCCTTTGACTAGGATTTCTCTTCTCCTGCAGTTCCTGCCTGTCCTTCTCTCCCACTCAACTTCCTGAAGGCTTTCCCCAAACCAACTTGCAACCCAAATGACGGAAATTCCTGTAGAAACCCAACAGCAGCTCACCCTTTCTGGACATCCCCAGTACTCTTCCTCCCCTTCTATCCAGGGTACCTCAAAGAATGATTATTTTATTTTCTGCAAGATATAACTCTGTGTCAAAGTTAGAAATGAAATAAGCTCTGAATTAATGATTGAAGTCAATATTTGTGATTAAGAAGTCAATGTCTGTCAGATACTGCATGCAAAAAAAAAAAAAAAAAAGAATGCCATTTAAGAAGGACGAAGAGGCATCCTTGAAGGCAAATCTTGCATCTTCAAATAGAACAAAATTACAGGCAAACAATATTCATCCCAGAAGCTAATCTTGTACCCCTGCTCATAAGTCCTAGTCACCACGTGTATGCACCTTTCACCTTGAGTCTTGAATGTTCCCAGTTTCTCTTTTTACATGTGCCTCTGGAACTTCGGTGTCTCTCATAAATACCCTTCTGATAATTGACCCCAACTTTGCTTCTGTTCCAAATTCAGTTTGGGCATTTGACTTTGGTCTTAGACCCTCTAATCTGCCCTATAGTCTTTGTCTGTGTCCACCACGTTTTGTCTGACTGCTTACCCAACAAGGAGAATATCCATGAAGAGATAGTCGAAGGTTTTGTTCAGACTTCCGCCCAAGGAAATGGCTTGTTCAGTTAGGGGATAACGTCCCTTCCAAATGTTATACCTACAGCTGAATTCTAAGAATCATTTCCTACTCTGAAACCTTCAGGTTTGGGGGTGGAGCAGAGGCTGAGATGGAGGCGACATTCCTATTCTAAACCATATCCATCTATTTCTTTTTTAAATGTCTTTTTATTGTAGTTGATTTACAATATTGTGCCAATCTCTGCTGTACAGCAAAGTGATTCGGTTATACACACATAGACATTCTTTTATTTCTTAATCTTGATCAAGAGCTGTATGTGTTTGTGTGCATATCTTTATTATAGATGCATTCATTGGAATAAAAACGTTATTTATGTTGTTCTTTTAAAAAACACACAATGTGTCACACTGTATTTCTACGAATGAGTTTCTTTTACGGGGTATTAGAGCGTGAAAAATATCCTCCTGAGTTTTACTGAGCACTGGTATGACACATAACCACTAAACCTCATACTAAGAAAAACTTAGTTAAATAAGAAATCGAAAAACCTGCCTGCAAATAATACTGTAAAAGTTTACAGTCCATCCTAACCATCAAGGATACTTTCCAGAACTTCAGGGTTTGATAGTAAAATGTATACACACAGTACACACACATATGTATGTTTCTAATAACAAAGGACTAAAGTAAAATAAACCTGCTTGTCCAAATATGGTTGCGTTACAGTCAAAGTTTTGCTTAATATTTCGAGAAGAGCTTTGAGAAGATAAATATTCTCAGCCTTGGATCTGATATCAGATGCTCATGGTGCCATCTACTGGCCATTTGACTGAGAGACCTGGATTTGGAAAGTTGTGTTTTCGGTACAAAGCAACCTCCACGTTGCCAGACATCCACAGCTCCAATGTGGTGGCCCGATTTTACTTAAAATACCCAGCTATGCTGATTTCCTTTTTCACAAAAAAGACATCCAAATTGTTGAGTGTCACCAGAATGATCAGGCATCTCATTTTGAACAGTAATGCTTCTAATAAAACAAAGTTTAAGCTACATTCTGCACTAGAAGCAAAGATGGTCATCTACCTGCTCAGTCTGAGCATCAACGTGAGGAAGGGGAGTTGTCCTGGCCAAATGTGTCTTCATGGAAACACCCTCTCAGGAGCACGTAGTGTTCCCAGTAGAATGAAGCTGACGAGAAAAGAGGGGAGGTGGTATATGTAGGTGCTAAAATGATTATGTCTCTATAAAGAGTAGTGGACAGATCTTGGTCCTCCCTTCAGAAGTCATGAGGTTACTACAGGCTGCAGGAGATGGCTCACCTTTGCCAGTGACTTTCTGAGCAAGTTCTCTCATAAGGTCCATTCCTGGAGAGCAGGTCCAATGTCATCTCCCCACTGAGTGTATGCTCTTTTCATGGCATCTTTCTACTTTTCAGAAGCTAAGCTTGTTCTCCTCTTTAATGTTTTCTGTGTCTCAGGTGCAGAAGGCCCTTGTGGATAATCCACACATCACTAATGAGCCCATTCATCATCCTGCCCGGCCCCTTTTGAGGTGCTCTGAGTTGGGAGCTCCTGGGGGCCTGGACGTTTTTGAATGTAAGCCCATGTCAGCCACAGCCGGCGGGCTTCAGAGCTGCCCTAGCTGTTGGTTAAGCCCAGGACTAAGCAGCCATGGTCCTTTCACACAAATCAGGAAGTGTCCCGTAGGTCTCTACATGGAGACCACCTGATCAGAGACTTCTGAAATCTCTTTTTTATTAAAGACTCTATGAAGAAAGTATTTTCCAATAATTAAATTAAATTCCAAACCTGATGTATATTTTGAGGCTAGAATCCAAAATTCTGAGAGGAGGGTAGGGTCCCTCTTGAACCAAATATCAACCTTGCCCCTTTCAAAAGCTATGGTTATCTGAGATCTCTAAAAATAAGATGGTGTGGAAAATTTGGTAGAAATTAGGACTCAAAGACAATTTCTTCATCCCTTCACATCAAACATGGGTCTATCTGTATGTCCTTAAAAATACTGGTATGAGTTAACACAACAATATTGGAAGCATACTGATGATTTTAGCGATCGGCCCCTCCTGAGAAACAAGAATGGAAACTTGAATGGATCTAAGTGTTCACAAGAGCACACAGTATTAAGTCCCAGACCACAACAAGAATTTAAAACAACAGGTTCTACAAGCATGAGTGATTTTTAAAATAAATGTTGTATCCAAACATTGTTTTATCTTCAAAGGCTGGTCTCACTTCAGTTGGCGCAGAAGAGGGGCCTAGAAAAAAATGGTTGTTTTTTGAAAGAAAATCTAAAAACACTCTGCTAAAATCCAACTAATGCCTGTGTGTCAGAAGATAAATGGACGATTCATTACTCGAAACAAAACAGTTGTTTTTCTACTTAAGATATCTGGGATATATATACAAGAAGCCTTTTAGAAAAGGATAAGTCTTCAATAATTTAACTAAAAATGGAGGGATACAAAATAGATTTGTGATGCACAGAGAAAGAATACAAGATAAAATAGTGACATCATTTACTGTGTTCATTTAGAGCCCAAATCCAGCTGATACAATTTGTGAATTTTCAATTTGATATACTCACAGAGGTATAAGTTTTGGTCTGGGTCTTTTGAGGATCATTCTCTTGTTTCAAGTTTTCTAAATAAAACTACCAACTTGTAAGTGCTATTTTTACTATAAATAGGAACCTAGATTATTCTAGATGGGCACCCAAAACATGGCACACCCAAGAAAAATAGCTTCTATTGAATAAGAACCTCAATCATATTTGCAAGGGTAGTGATGAGATTATCTTGCATCACAGAGAAACTGAGATAATATATTTTCAGCTCCCAAACTCCCAGCAAACCCAAGTGTTCATGCCTCTTTTGTGAAAGAAATGTACCACACATTCTGATTTTCCTTTGATCAATCCTATTATTTTCCAAGGATCTACATGTATCTAAACGGTACCGCAAAAGGAAAATATGGTGTGTCGAATTCAATGAAAGAAAGAAAAAGAAAACGGTGAGGAAAAGAAGGAGAGAAGAGAACATTCAGAGAAAAGAGAGATACAGAAAAGAGAGAGGGGAATGGAGGGGGTGAGAGAGGTCAAGACAGTAAGGGGGCAGAGACAGGAAATCTAAGGAGGGAGGAAGGAAAGGTGGGGGGAGGAAGCAGGAGGGAATACAGCACAAGAAAGGTGAGAAAGGAAAAAGGAAAAGAAGCAAGAGAGAAAGGATAGAAAAAGAGGAAGAGGGAGGACAAAATTATGAGGCAGTGGGGGGAATGAAAGAGTCAACGAAGGGTAGTGGGGGATGGATCCCTGGAGAGGCTGAGGAACACAGATAATAACCTAGTTACCCAGCCGTTTAGAAACTCAGCAGGTCCAAGATGGAAGGAATATTATAGAACATCTCATCCAACACTTCAGAGTACAGATTCCGAAAGAGAGGGCTGGGGAGGTTAAATAACTAAACGGAAGTCACATAGCTAGATATCACTGTTGGAGAAAAGTTACAGAAACAAAACAAATAGGTACTTGGCCGCAGCTTTTGGATCATGAAATCAACGCTTGGGCAGCCTCCCTGCGCTTCAGGCTGCTCTTGAGCTAGTCTGAGAAACGGGACCGAGCATCCAGCGGCAGGAGGCAGTCTGCGTGCAGACAGGATGCAGAAGCAATCATGATCCAGCCTCCTCTGAGGTCATTACTCGGCTCGAAGTGAATTCCTAGCGCAACCAACAGCTTCATAATCAAATAGAAGTATCAAAAACGAAAGAGCAGTAATAACAAAACTCTAATCCCTCTGGTATTTAGAGGAGGATAAGAGCTTGAACTCCAGGGTCAGACTGCCTCCGTGTGAATCCTCACTGAGCTGCTGTCCTGCGACCTTAGCTAAGCAGTTCCTTTACCTCAGATCCCTCGTCCAAAAATTGAGATAATAATAGTATTTGCCACCCAATATCGCTGTGAGGATTAATTGAAACAATCCGTATAGCGTGTTGACTGACAGTACCTGGCACACCAAACCAAATGGTTTGGGATTCTTGTTGGACTATTTCAGCTTCAGCGCCACCCAGCTGTGTTTAAAGCCTGGAACTGACTCCACTTCATTTTTGTAAAATACTTGATTATGAAACGTCTTTGGCATTTATTTTGAATGAATGAGGAGGGATAGTGCTAGGCTGGCATCAAGCCACTTTCAACCTCTCTCTGAGACGACCACTTGGCGAGGGTTTCCAAGCACTAGTTACCTGTTTTTTGAGATTTCAATGTCCGATGTTATCAGTCTTAGTTATGAAGGATAAACCTAATTTGGCATTTGACTTGATTGGCTGCAGACCTGCTGAATGCGATTTGTTTTGAAATGAAAATGGAAAATGGAAACGAAGGCAGGACTTATTAATGTACAAACATTAATGCTGATCTGTTGATTTTATGCTTAAAAATAGCCTTGTATCCATTTCAGCTGAGGTGCTGATCCCTCAGTGACTGCCTCCACATCTTTAATGTCACTTCTGAGTGCTCATTTATTACAGGAAGTGAAGTAAATCAGTGGGGAGGCCGATTAGAGTCCCTGTTAGAGGAAAGTGAATAAAAATGAGATTAGGGAATGTGAGTGCATCTCTAAACCACTGCACTTGACCAAACCAATTACATTTAAGTATGCCTTCTGCTCCAGCCCAAAGGAGCGAGCAGTGATTCAGGAAAAAAAGAGACTCAAACTCTGAGTGGTAAGCTATAGTCATTGGCTTCACACACACACAATACACACACACACACACAACACACACATACACAACACACACACATACATACACACACACCACAACACACATACATACACAACACACACATACCCACACAGATACGCAACACACACACAACACACACACATACACACAGATACACAACACACACATACACACACAACACACAGACAACACACACATACATACACACACAACACACACATACACACACAACACACACATACAACACACACATACACACATACATACACAACACACACACATAGACAACACACACATACATACACACACATACACACACGTACACAACACATAGACAACACACACATACAACACACACATACAACACACGCAACACAACACACACAACACATACATACATACACAACACACACAACACACACAGCACACACATACACAACACACACAGATATGCAACACACAACACACACACCTACACAACACACATACAACACATACACAACACACACAGAGCATGCACGATTTTCCTCAGGTGAAGTGGTATTTTCCCTTTGTAATTTCTCCAGATGTTCTTAAACCTGCTTTCCGACAACAATACTTCCTATTTACAGTGCACATTCTAAGTCCTGGGCACTGGGCTGGGAGTTTTACATATGTAATTTCATTTAATCTTCACAACAAATCTGTGACATGGATAGTGTTGCCCCTTTAAAGATGAGGAAATGAAAGCTCAGAGAATAATAATATTAATAATAATGCTTACTTTTTAAAATACTTACATGTGCTAGATGGTTTTACACACACTGCTCATCTAATCTTTCATGATTCTGTGAGATATGTTTTTGTCCCTATTTTAAAGATGAGGAGAATGTGGCTCATAATTATTTATACTAGCTACCACCTATTATATACTAATTGCATACCAGGAACTGCATCACATTTTTTTATATACAATGCATTATGTTTTTAATTCTTACAACCTAGTTATATAAATCTTATCATCTCCACTTTATAAATGAGTAAATGAGGGCACAGCAAGGCAGACAACTTGCCCAATAGCATTCAACTAAGGCAAGATGAAGCCAGGATTTTAACCAATATTTAGGTAATTTCAAAGCCTGAATACTTAACCTATGCCATGCACTATCCCTACTTAGTTGCTTTTCTAATTTTGCATTTATTTTTTTCCTTTATTTCTATTTAACGTAATGTAAATGGTATCTGAAGAAACTTCAGATCTGGAAGACATGGATTCAAAACCAGTTGGAAGGGGCTCTCACTCTCCAAATCTGGGACAATTTGAGCCTCAAAATAAATAATGACAGTAATGGATTATGATGCATTTGGTTAGTAGGAATTCATGAGTCCACACTTATATGAATGAATAAATGAAGAGAATAGAAAGCTTTTCCTTAAAGTAGAAAGCCAGCCAATAAATACAGAAAGAATGATGGAATTAGAAAACCACCACAGTGGCAATCACCATAGTAATAATTAACTCTTGCAAGAAACATCAATGGATGCCAAAACTAGTGGGTGGAAGTGGAGTGAGGAATATAGTCTCAAAGTATCTCCCCACAAAGTATTTATTAATACCAGGGGGAAAATAATTTTACAACAGAGAGACAAGGCAGACACTACAATCTTAATCAAGAAGTCAAAGTTGGGGCTTCCCTGGTGGTGCAGTGGTTGAGAATCTGCCTGCTAATGCAGGTGACACGGGTACGAGCCCTGGTCTGGGAGGATCCCACATGCCGCGGAGCAACTAGGCCCGTGAGCCACAACTACTGAGCCTGTGTGACTGGAGCCTGTGCTCTGCAACAAGAGAGGCCACGATAGTGAGAGGCCCGTGCACCGCGATGAAGAGTGGCCCCCACTTGCCAGAACTAGAGAAAGCCCTCGCACAGAAACGAAGACCCAACACAGCAAAAATAGATTAATTAATTAATAAACTCCTACCCCCAACATCTTCTAAAAAAAAAAAAAAAAGAAGTCAAAGTTAATACCACCAGTCACAGGACAGACACTACATGCCTCTCAATAAGATACAATAAAGAAAACACAGCATCCATGATATCATAGCCAAAAATTCATCCTGGGGTCTAATCATGAGAAAACATCAGAAAAACACAAATAGAGGGACAGTCTACAGAATGACAGGTGTATAATTTTCAAAAATGTCAATGTCATGAAAGACTGAAGACATGATCCAGAATAAAGAGACTGATGAAAACACAACAGAGTGCAATATGTGACCTTGGATTAGATTCTTTAAGGTGTCACTGGGAAAACTGGCAAAATTTAAATGGGGTCTCTGGGTGAAGAATATATATTTCTTTTTACCTTCTTGCAACTTGAAGCTTGAAGCCTATCAAATAAAAAATATTTTTTTAAAAATTCAACCAGGGGCTTCACTGCTGGCGCAATAGTTGAGAATCTGCCTGCCAGTGCAGGGGACATGGGTTTGAGCCCTGGTTTGGGAGGATCCCACATGCCGCGGAGCAGCTGAGCCCGTGCGCCACAGCTGCTGAGCCTGCACGTCTGGAGCCTGTGCTCCGCAACGGGACAGGCCACAACAGTGAGAGGCCCGCGTACCGCGATGAAGAGTTGCCCCCACTCACCGCAACTGGAGAAAGCCCTCACAAAGAAACAAAGACCCAACACAGCCAAAAAAAAAAAAAAAAAAAAATTCAACCACTTTCTATGTGACCTTAAGCAAGTCAACGAACTTCCCTGAGTTTGCTTTTTGTAAAAGTGTGAAATAATTCAATAGTTTCATTGGACCACGAGTGAGATGGTACATGCAAAACACCAGACATCTATAAATATTTGTTCCTTTTTCTTTTCAACCTGCTTACTTAATACTTTGAATTTGCTCTATTGGGGGAGAGGGTTGGAAAGAAGAGCATGACTTATGCTTTGTTTTACCAGGTGAACAAGTAACAGTGTCAGAAACATCCCAGAAGTTTCAAGCTCAGTGCTTCACTTTGGGTGACCTTAAAATCTGCTTGGGAATTATCATTCCATAAGGCAGTGGTTCCAAAATCGGGGTCCATAAGTGTATTCTGGGAGATCCAGAGAGTTTTCCGGAGTAATTTTTGTGTTTTCATTTAAATTAATGTCAAATTAATTAATTAAAATTAATGTAATCTTATCATCATGATCATATTTAATTGAGTAACTTCAGTGCCTAGGTTTGCAATTGTTTTTGAAATTCCAGAGTCCACATTTACAATAGTGTTTACAACTGCTTAGACACCAAAGAGTCCTACTTTTATTATCATGGTCTAATGAGAAAAAGAAGTGGATTCTGTAAGTAATGTATGAATTTACACCAAGTGAAGGCTACTACTAGCAAATACAGAACACTGTGTGACTACAAAAAAGATGTCCCTTCCTCAAGACATCTTACCTCCATCTGTCCTACAAATTGTCCTACAATAAACAATAAGCATAATAAATTAGTAAATGATATACTGTTAGAAGATGATAGGTGTTATGGAAAAAGTTGAGCAAATTAAGGGGAATAAGGGGTACTGGATTAGGATCGGGGAGAGGTATCAGGTTTGGTATTAAACCTATTGGCCAGAGTCGCTCCACTGGGAAGGTAACATCTGAGCCAAGACTGGATAGAGGTGAGGGAGCTATTTGGAGCAGATGTCTGAGAGAAGCAGATATCTGGAAGAAGATAATTTAAGAAAGAGAAAGCCAAGTCACTAAGACAGGGGTATGCCTCATGCATTCAAGGAAGCTAGACTGGGGAGAGGAGAGTGAGAAAGAGAATGGCAGGGGATGATTGTCAGAGAAGTAAGGGCTGAGGACAGATGATGTACAGTGTTGTAGGTCGTCGCAAGGATTTGGGCTTTTTTTTTTTTTTTTTTTGCGATACGCGGGCCTCTCACTGTTGTGGCCTCTCCCGTTGCGGAGAACAGGCTCCGGACGCACCGGCTCATTGGCCATGGCTCACGGACCCAGCTGCTCCACGACATGTGGGATCTTCCCGGACCGGGGCACGAACCCGTGTCCCCTGCATCGGCAGGCGGACTCTCAACCACTGCGCCACCAGGGAAGCCCAGATTTGGGCTTTTAGTTTGGGTGAAATGGGGGTTTTGAGCAGAAGAGTAACTTGATGTGATTTACAATTCAAAAGCATTACTCCGAACAGACTGTAGGTGGCAAAAGTAGGAGCAGGGAGACCTGTTAGGAGGCCATCTTAGTGGTCCAGGTGAGAGATGACCGTGGCTCAGACAAAAAGGGTAATTTGTGAGAGTGGTAAGAAGTGGCAAGATTCTGGGTCTCTTTTGATGGTAAAACCAATTGAATTTGCTTAGATATTGGATAAGGACATGAGAGAAAGAGAAGACTCTGATGACTCCGAAGCTATTGACCTGAAAGATTGGAAGATGGGTTTTCCAGTCCCTGAAAGAGAGAAGGCTATAGGCAGAGCAGTTTTAGAAAGGACCTACTGGGTTTGAGATGTCTGTTAGGCATCCAAGAGGATATATGCATCTGGAGCTCAGAAATGGCTAGAGATGAAAGTGTGTGTGTCCTTGGTATTGCCCTGAGTCTACAATGTGATGGAAAGGGAATACAAGCAAATAGAGAAGAATGCAAAGGAATGAGCCCTGGGAATGTAATGCTGAATGCTTGGAGAGAGAAGGATTCACAAAAGAAACTTAGAAGGAATATCCAGTGAGGCAAGCAGAAAATCATGAGTAAGATGTCTTGGAAGCCAGATGAAAATAAGGATTATTGGTCCAATTCTTCACTCACCCGTCATAGGACTATACATCCATACCATTTGTCATGTAGCTTTGTAGTTCCCGCCCACCTCCACTGGGCTTGGGTACATGACTTACTTCCGGTGGGTGTGAATGAAGCAAAAGCTTGAAGTGGACTTGCATGGTTTGTTCTATCTCTTGCATTCCTGGAATTTTCCATGAGAAGAACATGTTCTGGGTGGCTCCTGGCTGAAGGAAAATGAAAGACTCGTGGAGCACACCTGAACCCAACCTACAGCCCAAGCATATCTGCCCCATCTAACTTACAGACCTGTGAGCATAGGAAAGAAATTTACTGTTACAAGCCACTGAGCTTGTGGTAAACATCACTGAAGCAATAGCTGACTATCAAAATGACACAGAAGTCCCCGGGAACACTTATACAACCCAAAGAGATGGGGAGTCCCCCTGCCTTAGTCAGAACTGCTTTTGTGTGATTTAGATAGGTGATGTGACATTTCTTGCACAGGTGTGTGTGTGTGTGTGTGTGTGTGTGTGTGTGTGTGTATTTCTCAGTTGATGTTCATGGCCAGGCTCAGGAACCTCTAGACTAGGTGACCTCTAAGATTTGTTCCAAATCTCAAACTTCATGATCCTACACAATCTAGCTCACACCATCTGTTCATTGCATCACATGTAGTCCCTCCATTCTGACAGCTTCTGCTTTAAGCCAAGTGGAGGTGTCCCTACACTTTAGTGTCGTCGTTAATTCTGAGGTCCTTTGCAACCAGCAAATGCAAGAGGCCTCTGCCTTTCCAGACACTTATGCCACACCCTTTAGATGAGGGGGAAGGAGGTGAGCAGAGAGACGGAATGGGACGTGGTGTGAGTTACTGTAGGGCACGGTGGTGGGATGGCAGAGGAGCAGGGAAGACAGTTGGTGCTGCAGGACCCCTGGGCTTGCAGATCAAACAACTGCTTACAGTAGAAACAGGGGTGCCTGAGACGTGGAACTGCTCAACAGAAAGACAAGGTCCAGCCTCATCCACCAGAACACAGGCACTAGTCGCCTCCACCAGGAAGCCTACACAACCCACTGAACCAACCTTAGCCACTGGGGACAGACATCAAAAACAACTGGAACTACGAACCTGCAGCCTGCGAAAAGGAGACCCCAAACACAGTAAGTTAAGCAAAATGAGAAGACAGAGAAACACAGAGCAGATCAAGGAACAAGGCAAAAACCCACCACCTAACAACTGAAGAGGAAATAGGCAGTCTACCTGAAACAGAATTCAGAATAATGATAGTAAAGATGATCCAAAATCTTTGAAATACAATGGAGAAAATACAAGAAAAGTTTAACAAGGACCTAGAAGAACTAAAGAGCAAACAAACAGTGATGAACAACACATAAATGAACTTAAAAATTCGCTAGAAGGGATCAATAGCAGAATAACTGAGGCAGAAGAACAGATAAGTGACCTGGAAGATAAAATAGTGGAAATAACTACTGTAGAGCAGAATAAAGAAAAAAGAATGAAAAGAATTGAGGACAGTCTCAGAGACCTCTGGGACAACACTAAACACACCAACATTCAAATTATAGGGGTCCCAGAAGAAGAAGAGAAAAAGAAAGGGACTGAGAAAATATGTGAAGAGATTATAGTTGAAAACTTCCCTAATATGGGTAAGGAAAGAGTTAATCAAGTCCAGGAAGCACAGAGAGTCTCATACAGGATAAATCCAAGGATAAACACGCCAAGACACATATTAATCAAACTATCAAAAATTAAATACAAAGAAAAAATAGTAAAAGCGGCAAGGGAAAAACAACAAATAACACATAAGGGAATCCCCATAAGGTTAACAGCTGATCTTTCAGCAGAAACTCTTCAAGGCAGAAGGGAGTGGCAGGACATATTTAAAGTGATGAAGGAGAAAAACCTACAACCAAGATTACTCTACCCAGCAAGGATCTCATTCAGATTTGACAGAGAAATTAAAACCTTTACAGACAAGCAAAAGCTAAGAGAATTCAGCACCACCAAACCAGCTTTACAACAAATGCTAAAGGAACTTCTCTAGGCAGGAAACATAAGAGAAGGAAAAGACCTACAATAATAAACCCAGAACAATTAAGAAAATGGTAATAGGAACATACATATCGATAATTACCTTAAATGTAAATGGATTAAATGCTCCAACCAAAAGACACAGATTGGCTGATTGGATACAAAAACAAGACTCGTATATATGCTGTCTACAAGAGACCCACTTCAGACCTAGGGACACATACAGACTGAAAGTGAGGGGATGGAAAAAGATATTCCATGCAAATGGAAATCAAAAGAAAGCTGGAGTAGCAATTCTCATATCAGACAAAATAGACTTTAAAACAAAGACTACTACAAGAGACGAAGAAGGACACTACATAATGATCAACGGATCGATCCAAGAAGAAGATATAACAATTGTAAATATTTATGCACCTAACATAGGAGCACCTCAATACATAAAGCAAATACTAACAGACATAAAAGGGGAAATTGACAGTAAAACAATCATAGTAGGGGACTTTAACACCCCACTTTCACCAATGGACAGATCATCCAAAATGAAAATAAATAAGGAAACACAAGCTTTAAATGATACATTAAACAAGATGGACTTAATTGATATTTATAGGACATTCCATCCAAAAACAACAGAACACACTTTCTTCTCAAGTGCTCATGGAACATTCTCCAGGATAGATCATACCTTGGGTCACAAATCAAGCCTTGGTAAATTTAAGAAAATTGAAATCGTATCAAGTATCTTTTCTGAACACAACGCTATGAGACTAGATATCAATTACAGGAAAAAGTCTGTAAGAAATACAAACACATGGAGGCTAAACAACACACTAATTAATAACCAAGAGATCACTGAAGAAATCAAAGAGGAAATCAAAAAATACCTAGAAACAAATGACAATGAAAACACGATGACCCAAAACCTACGGGATGCAGCAAAAGCAGTTCTAAGAGGGAAGTTTATAGCAATACAATCTTACCTTAAGAAACAAGAAACATCTCAAATAAACAACCCAACCTTACACCTAAAGCAATTAGAGAAAGAAGAACAAAAAAAACCTAAATTTAGCAGAAGGAAAGAAATCATAAAGATCAGATCAGAAATAAATAAAAAAGAAATGAAGGAAACGATAGCAAAGATCAATAAAACTAAAAGCTCGTTCTTTTTTTTTTTTTTTTTTTTTTTTTTTCCTGTACGCGGGCCTCTCACTGCTGTGGCCTCTCCCGTTGCGGAGCATAGGCTCCGGACACACAGGCTCCGCGGCCATGGCTCGCGGGCCCAGCCGCTCCGCGGCATGTGGGATCCTCCGGGATCGGGGCACGAACCCGCGTCCCCTGCATCGGCAGGTGGACTCTCAACCACTGCGCCACCAGGGAAGCCCCTAAAAGCTCGTTCTTTGAGAAGATAAACAAACTTGATAAACCATTAGCCAGACTTACCAAGAAAAAAAGGGAGAAGACTCAAATCAATAGAATTAGAAATGAAAAAGGAGAAGTAACAACCTGGAAGAAATGGACAAATTCTTAGAAATGCACAACCTTCCAAGACTGAACCAGTAAGAAATAGAAAATATGAACAGACCAATCACAAGCACTGAAATTGAGACTGTGATTAAAAATCTTCCAATAAACAAAAGTCCAGGACCAGATGGCTTCACAAGCAAATTCTATCAAACATTTGGAGAAGAGCTAACACCTATCCTTCTCAAACTCTTCCAAAATATAGCAGAGGGAGGAACACTCCCAAACTCATTCCATGAGGCCACCATCACTCTGCTATCAAAACCAGACAAAGATGTCACAAAGAAAGAAAACTACAGGCCAATATCACTGATGAACATAGATGCAAAAATCCTCAACAAAATACTAGCAAACAGAATCCAACAGCCCATTAAAAGGATCATACACCATGATCAAGTGGGGTTTATCCCAGGAATGCAAGGATTCTTCAATATATGCAAATCAATCAATGTGATACACCGTATTAACAAATTGAAGGAGAAAAACCATATGATCATCTCAATAGATGCAGAGAAAGCTTGCGACAAAATTCAACACCCAATTATGATAAAAACACTCCAGAAAGTAGGCATAGAGGGAACTTTCCTCAACATAATTAAGGCCATATATGACAAAACCACAGCCAACATCATCCTCAATGGTGAAAAACTGAAACCATTTCCACTAAGATCAGGAACAAGACAAGGTTGCCCACTCTCACCACTCTTATTCAACATAGTTTTGGAAGTTTTAGCCACAGCAATCAGAGAAGAAAAGGAAATAAAAGGAATCCAAATTGGAAAAGAAGAAGTAAAGCTGTCACTGTTTGCAGATGACATGATACTATACATAGAGAATCCTAAAGATGCTACCAGAAAACTACTAGAGCTAATCAATGATTGTGGTAAAGTAGCAGGATACAAAATTAATGCACAGAAATCTCTGGCATTCCTGTATACTAATGATGAAAAATCTGAAAATGAAATCAAGAAAACACTCCCATTTACCATTGCAACAAAAAGAATAAAATATCTAGGAATAAACCTACCTAAGGAGACAAAAGACCGGTATGCAGAAAATTATAATACACTGATGAAAGAAATTAAAGATGATACAAATAGATGGAGAGATATACCATGTTCTTGGATTGGAAGAATAAACATTGTGAAAATGACTCCACTACCCAAAGCAATCTACAGATTCAATGCAATCCCTATCAAACTACCACTGGCATTTTTCACAGAACTAGAACAAAAAATTTCACAATTTGTATGGAAACACAAAAGACCCCGAGTAGCCAAAGCAATCTTGAGAAAGAACAACAGAGCTGGAGGAATCAGCCTCCCTGACTTCAGACTATACTACAAAGCTACAGTAATCAAGACAGTATGGTACTGGCACAGAAACAGAAATATAGATCAATGGAACAGGATAGAAAGTCCAGAGATAAACCACGCACATATGGTCACCTTATCTTTGATAAAGGAGGCAAGAATATACAGTGGAGAAAAGACAGCCTCTTCAATAAGTGGTGCTGGGAAAACTGGACAGCTACATGTAAAAGAATGAAATTAGAACACTCCCTAACACCATACACAAAAGTAAACTCAAAATGGATTAAAGACCTAAAAGTAAGGCCAGACACCATCAAACTCTTAGAGGAAAACATAGGCAGAACACTCTATGACATAAATCACAGCAAGATCCTTTTTGACCCACCTCCTAGAGAAATGGAAATAAAAATAAAAATAAACAAATGGGACCTAATGAAACTTAAAACTTTTGCACAGCAAAGGAAACCATAAAGATGAAAAGACAACCCTCAGAATGGAAGAAAATATTTTCAAATGGAGCAACTGACAAAGGATTAATCTCCAAAATTTACAAGCAGCTCATGCAGCTCAACATTAAAAAAACAAACAACCCAATCCAAAAATGGGCAGAAGACCTAAATAGACATTTCTCCAAAGAAGATATACAGATTGCCAACAGACACATGAAAGGATGCTCAACATCACTAATCATTAGAGAAATGCAAATCAAAACTACAATGAGGTATCACCTCACACCAGTCAGAATGGCCATCACCAAAATATCTACAAACAATAAATGCTGGAGAGGGTGTGGAGAAAATGGAACCCTCTTACACTGTTGGTGGGAATGTAAATTGATACAGCCACTATGGAGAACAGTATGGACATTCCTTAAAAAACTAAAAATAGAACTACCACGCGACCCAGCAATCCCACTACTGGGCATATACCCTGAGAAAATCATCATTCAAAAAGAGTTATGTACCAAAATGTTCATTGCAGCTCTATTTACAATAGCCAGGATAGGAAAGCAACCAAAGTGTCCATCAACAGATGAATGGATAAAGAAGATGTGGCACATATATACAATGGAATATTACTCAGCCATAAAAAGGAACGAAACTGAGTTATTTGTAGTGAGGTGGATGGACCTAGAGACTGTCATACAGAGTGAAGTAAGTCAGGAAGAGAAAAGCAAATACCGTATGCTAACACATATATATGGAATCTAAAAAAAAAAAAAAGTGGTCATGAAGAACCTAGGGGCAAGATGGGAATAAAGATACAGACCTACTAGAGAATGGACTTGAGGATATGGGAAGGGGGAAGGGTAAGCTGGGACAAAGTAAGAGAGTGGCAGGGACATATATACACTACCAAACATAAAATAGATTGCTAGTGGGAAACAGCCACATAGCACAGGGAGATCAGCTCGGTGCTTTGTGACCACCTAGAGGGGTGGGATAGGGAGGGTGGGAGGGAGGGAGATGCAAGAGGGGAGAGATATGGGAACATATGTATATGTATAACTGATTCACTTTGTTATAAAGCAGAAACTAACACACCACTGTAAAGCAATTATACTCCAATAAAGATGTTAAAAAAAAAAAAAGAAACAGGGGTGTCTGGAAATAGGGCAAAATTTGATTAATAGCACAAATGTGGAAATAAAAGTACCATACTGGAAATATTGGATAAATATTAATACTCAATAGATAACTTGGTTGATTTGTCATTTGAATAGAAAAACTAAGATAGAGGAAAAATGAAACTATGTAGAATATTTGAAAGTCTCATCATCACAGATATTTCACTGATATACTGGAAATCCCTAAACAGGGCCTGACCTTAAATGTAGATGGATACGGGGAAAATAACTGCTGTGTTATCTCTCTCTCTTTTAAACAAGCTCCCTGTAACTTCTGAGGAGCACACAAAGCTAACGAGAGATAAAGTCCACCTTTTAGGGAACTCTTAAGCACTTTTAAAGTTGTAGTTCAGGCTTCCCTGGTGGCGCAGTGGTTGAGAGTCTGCCTGCCGATGAAGGGGACACGGGTTCGAGCCCTGGTCTGGGAGGATCCCACATGCCCCGGAGCAACTGGGTCCGTGAGCCACAACTACTGAGCCTGCGCGTCTGGGGCCTGTGCTCCGCAACGAGAGGCTGCGATAGTGAGAGGCCTGTGCACCGCGATGAGGAGTGGCCGTAGCTCGCCGCAACTGGAGAAAGCCCTCGCACAGAAACGAAGACCCAACACAGCCAAAAATAATAAATAAATAAATAAATAAATTTAAAAATAAATAAAATAAAGTTGTAGTTCATCTTAATAAAGTGTCAACATAGAAAG
This sequence comes from Mesoplodon densirostris, assembly GCF_025265405.1. Lineage (NCBI taxonomy): Eukaryota > Metazoa > Chordata > Mammalia > Artiodactyla > Ziphiidae > Mesoplodon > Mesoplodon densirostris. The sequence goes on along the minus strand of NC_082671.1, from coordinate 36,883,826 downwards.
CCAACCAGTATTCACCTCAGCCCAGAAAGAATTCTTCCTCTCCAAAGAGATTGAAGTTAGACTGGATTAGAAAGGAATTTCCCTCTTTATCTTCAGAAATTTTAGAATTCCTTCTTTTATTATTACTTCCTTCTCTTTCTCTCCTGGAAGGCTGATCTGTTCCTACTTTTTTCTTACTGATGCATCTCATCCTACTTCAAAGAAAGAGAGTTGAGGTTTAGAAAGATCACAGACTACGTTTCATTGTTCAATTACCGTAAAAGGGGCATAAGGATCCTGTAAGCACTGCTAACTTTTCTTAAACATCCTTAGTATCTTTCTTAGGTAACTTTTCATTCTAGTTCAGGTGGTGTCTGTGTATGTGTGTGTGTGTGTGTGTGTGTACATGTGTGTAGGCACATGTTAGAAATGATAATATATTTTTAAAACACAAAATAACTTTTTTCAAAAATGTACCTATTATTAAGTGACTCTGGGAGGCCGTATGCTTATTCTAGGTTTTTTTTTTTTGTCTTTATTGAATTTGTTACAATATTGCTTCTCTTTTATGCTTTGGTTTTTGGGCCGTAAGGCATGTGGGATCCTAGCTCCCCGACCAGAGATTGAACCCGCACCCCGTCCATTGGAAGGCAAAGTTTTAACCACTGGACCACCAGGGAAGTCCCTGCTTATTCCAGTTTTGAGACATTTGTTCATGAAGATATTTCTAAAGGCTGGCTACATTGACAGGAATATAGTCATTCAACAATATAATCTCTGTTGGGTTCATCAATCTCAGTTAAATAAATATTGAATACATCAGTTAAATAAATCAATTTAAGCTAAATAAAATTACGGCACAAACATACAATGGAAAGTACTCCCAACTCAGTCGCTGTTAAGAATTATTTAGCTCACCTCCAGGATACATTAAGTGAAAAAAGACAGATGCAACACTGTGTGTAGTGTGCTACCATTTACATGAGGGGAAAGAAGAATATATATGTATATGTTTATAAAAGCACAAACTTTTCCTGAAAGGACACATGGGAAACTTTGCCTGTGGTGGGTAAAGGGAGTGTGGCCAGAGGAGGAGGAATGGAAGGACAGAAACCTATTTGTTCCTGTGTCTGAATTTATCATGCATATGTTTTACCCATTCAACAAAAAGGCAAAAGAATCACAAAGAAGTCTCCCTCAGTCCCCTGTTTAGTAGTCATGTGGTAGAGTGCTCTTCGGACACAAGGTTGAGCTTTGGGGTAAGCCAGGTTAAGATCCGAACACACATGCTAACTGAGAGACTTCCTGTGGGTCCCTTAACTTCCCTGAAGTTCTCTTCTCTGAGACATGGGGGAGATGATAACTACTTTAAGGGTTGCCTCGGGATTATCGAAAACAAGGAATGGAAAAACGCAGCAGGCACTCAGAAAACCCTAAGCCCGAATTCCTCCCTGAATGTAGGAAGGGACTTGCTTTGGTTATATGACGTCCTTAATCATTTTTAAAGAGTTAATTGATTACAGCCTGTTCTTTTCCATCTCTGCCACATCCAAAGGTTGTAAACAAGACTTTAAGGAGAAACGCCTCACTATGCCACAGGGAGCAAATCTTGGTGCCTCAAGATCAAGATCCCAGTTGAGGCATTACCATGAGGGAAAGGTGGATTTGAAGAAAAAAGAGGGAAAGGAACTTTTACTACTTGTCTTGGTACATGAAATTTCACCATTAAATTTCTCTTTTATATCCCAGTGGCTAGTAAATCCCTAGCAGCCTTGGCATAGATGATTCTTAAACCTCATCTGCTAACACTTTGCAGGGAATTAGTTTAAGTAATTAAAATCTTTCCCTTACCCAAACACCACCATCCATAAAACAGAGGACTGGTGAAAGGGAAGGTCGAGCAGCCTCTGGTCCAGTTCAAACTGCTAGTTGATACAATTTTAAAAGTAATTTTATCCTTAAGACCTTTTACTGGGGGCTTCCCTGGTGGCGCAGTGGTTAAGAATCCGCCTGCCAATGCAGGGGACACAGGTTCAAGCCCTGCTCCCGGAAGATCTCACATGCCGCGGAGCAACTAAGCCCGGGCGCCACAACTACTGAGCCTGCGCTCTAGAACCTGCGAGGCACAACTATTGAAGCCCATGCCTAGAGCCTGTGCTCTGCAACAAGGGAAGCCACCGCAACGAGAAGCCCGCGCACCGCAACAAAGAGTAGTCCCTGCTCGCTGCAACTAGAGAAAGCCGCGCACAGCAACGAAGAACCAAAGCAGCCAAAATAAAATAAAATAAAATAAAATAAAAAATTAAAAAAAGACCCTTTACTGCCATCTGCTGGACAACTCCCAGATTCTCCCATTGACTACAAGACAATGGCACCCCCTGGAATTGTGAGACACAAAGCCCACACAACTGTGAGCAACAGTTCAACACAAGCTTCATAGTTTTGCCAAGGCACTACTCATGCAGCACAGGCACCATTGATAAGTGGCTGTCACCTTCAGGTGTGGGGTCGCATGAATTCTTCCCTGCAAAGAATTTTCTTGCCCATGCATGGTACTGGACTGAATGTTGCTCCCTTTTTCCAGAACCCCTAGACTGGGAATATCTGCAGGGCCCCTTCAGATCACTTTAAAGACCCCTTCAGGGGTCCATGACCTCCCCAGGTGAAAAAGTTTTTAAGGAGTGTGAATTCATCTTTCCATCATTGCTTGAGGCAGCGCCATACATTGTGACAGTCATCGAGAACCAATGGAATACAGCATCGTATGCAAGCTCTGTGGGTGCAAAACAGATCTGACTAGGTGCCGTCAAAACAAGGAACTGGCCACTAGTAACTCTGCTGAGGTCTCGGGTGCTGGGGAGCAGGGCGAGGAGAGGAGGGGAAAGAAGTCCTGTGGGGCTCACGCAGCCGGCCAGCTCCTCATCGCAAAGACAGAAATGAGGTTTGGCTTCATTTCAGCCCACTGATTGCTTTACTTCAAATTACCCTAACTACTTAGCATGGTAAATTAAGTTGAAACCCCCAAAAGTTTGCAGAGGATGTCATCTAATCTGATTAAAAGGAATATTCCCGTCACAAGCGAGGGAGGAAATGGAAATTACTCTGAGTGCACTGTTATTAAATAATTTGCATAGACTTGCATATGCTATGCATCAGAAAAGCATATGCTATTTAGATTTAATGAAATAATTTTCCCTCTCTAAAGACTGCTGCAGTCTCTATCCTTCCCTATCTATCTTTTTCTTTTCTCATCTACCTCTTTTTGAATGTTAAAATTATTTCATGGGAAGAGTATATGGCTGTGCACAAATTACATGAAATATGCTAATAATCTCCCTGCTGGCAGGGCTGGGAGGTCCTAAAACTGCATTGCCAAACTTCCCCTGTGCCCTCCCCCGTGTCCCCCTCACATAATTAAAGGCTCCCTTAATAGCCTTTAAAAGGTTCAACTTGATTCATTTGGGGCTTCCATTGGTGGGGGAGGGTGGTTAAAACCAATCCTTTGGCTCTACTTTCCAAGTGATGTTTTCCTAACAGTAAGGAATTGCATCTAAATCAAAATGAAAATGAAAGGAAAAAATCACCGACAAGCTCATGTCATCCCTGTCTGTTGAGTCTATGATGCTGCCATTGTGGTTGCACATGTACAATAATCACCCTTGAAAGATTTTTGTGCCTGCTCTGCTTTTCAAGGTTCAAAACCCTTGATGAATGTTGGCTGCTGTTAAAGCATCACCCCCATTTTTATCAATGGAGACAAGGAAGCCCCGCTAGATGATCATGATGCCTTAGTGGCAGGGGGGTTGGATGGGGGATGAAATCTATCTATATTTATATTCTCTGTAGATATACACTAGTTTGGGGTAATATTTTAGCAGATCTCATGTTCAGTTGTAATGTAGCCAACAGAGGAATTCTAGTGAATTCCCCAACAAAATTACATTAGGATCAAATGTGATCGTTATAAACACTATCCAGATGTTGGGGATGGACTGGATATAACTCTTTAAGCCCCAAATTACAGTATAATAAATGCAAGCATGGGGATCTGCCAATACATCTGAACTTCATGTCGGAAACCAGGTCTGACCTTAATTTAACTCTATAAGGAACTAAGAGTTTCCCCACTTGTATAGTTAGGATGCATCCAAAGATCTCCAAGTGCTACACTGTCACGAGTTTTATCACTTACTTGAAGAATGACCATATTGAATTCTGGCATCAAGCCAATCCTAGTGCAAGCATTTTATTAACACATTTAGAAAGGAAACAGAATTGCAAATAGAAATAACTATTGAGGTTATGAAACAAACCTGTGAAATGAAATACAATACAATATTAAGATCACATTTGTCCTTGGTAAATCTCAGGGAGTTAAGATGCTATAATAAGCACTAAAATATTTTACTATATAAGCCAGGGATGCAAACTAGCACAGCTCACAGAGAAAGCAAGGAAAAACTTCATCCTCTGCCCCTGAAATTTTTTTTCTATACTCAGTGCTGATATAAATGGATAACTTTGTATTATAGCTCAAGATCAGTATTGAATGTATTCTAATTAGAATGTTGGTGGTTATGAGGGAAGATGAATATTTCAAATATTCTAGTGTCAATTTTTATTTAAAAAAGCAGGCACTCTGGAAAGCTAGACTCCATAGACGAATCAAGCTGTTAAATAGTAAACTACAACATGCCTACTAGCTGTATGATATTGTGTTGATGTTGCTAAAAGAAACAGAAAGTAAAAGGAAATGATTTAAGGAGTGCCAAGTATGCATCAAGTTCTTTAAGAAATTTATGTTTTTTTATCTGGATACACCAAACCATAGAATGGTCTCTTCCCTGGAGAAACTTAATATACAGTGCCAAAGACATGAGATATGCAACCCTCCCCCGCCAGATTCAGAAGTTAAATCCCAAACAAAATAATAGGTGTCACAAGTCAGCATAAGTACAGCTTTGAGGGGCTCTGGGTATCTCCTACCACCAACTTTCCAAACAACAAAAACAAAAAGCTATCTGTAGCAGTCAAAACGCATTGAAAAACACATGAAATCAGCTACCAAAAAAAAAAGCATGTGAAACCTACAGCATTATAATTGTTAACTAAGATTATTTTTTAAAATCATACATCTGTTTGCAAAAAGAAATTAAAGGTCTATCACCATCATGTTTACCCAGTCTGTGACCCCTTCCTCTGCTCCTTCCCGACCTCCTTCTCCAATATTTTCATCACTCAGTATATGACTTTGAGGCAAAGAGTACAAAGGAGTTTCAAGAAGGGAAGTTTGGCCTTCCCTGGTGGCGCAGCAGTTGAGAGTCTGCCTGCCGATGCAGGAGACACGGGTTCGTGCCCCAGTCCGGGAAGATCCCACATGCCGCGGAGCGGCTCGGCCCGTGAGCCACGGCCGCTGAGCCTGCGGGTCCGGAGCCTGTGCTCCGCAGCGAGAGAGGCCACAACAGTGAGAGGACCGCGTATCGCAAAAAAAAAAGGTAAGTTTGTCTGAGATTGAAGAACTTGGATGAGCCAGCACCGTGAGCACCGTGAGCTTCAAGATATTCTCAGCAGAACAACCTAAATGTCCTAAATGTCCTAAATGTCCATCAATAGATGAATGGATAAACAATATGTGGTATATCCATACAATAGAATATTATTCAGCCATTAAAATGAATGAACAATATGTGGTATATCCATACAATAGAATATTATTCAGCCATTAAAATGAATGAAATCCTGACACATGCCACAACCTTGAAAAGATTATGCTAAGTGAAAGAAGCCAGACACAGAAGGATGTATAATTCCACTTGTATGAGGTATACTTAGAATAGGCAAATTCATAGAGACAGAAAGTCAAACAGTGGTTACTGGAGGCTGAGTGGAGGGTGGAATGGGGAGTTACTGTTTAACTGGGACAGAGTTTCTGTTTCAGATAATGGAAAATTTCTGGAAATGGATAATGGTGATGGTTACACCACATTGTGGATGTACTTAATACCACTGAATTGTACACTTAAAAACAGGTTAAATGGTAAATTTTATACTATGTATATTTTACCATAAAAAAAGATGTTCTCAGGGGAAAAGCCAGTGGAAGCCAAGGTGCCTGGCAGTGATAGGCCCGGAGTACACAAGGGAAAGATGAGTGAGTGTAGGTAGAGCAGGCTTGTGGAAAGCTGATTTCCTCCCAGGGAACGACAGGGTGTAGGGATTACTGTGAGAACTTAGAAGTGCCTGACCCACCTAAAGGCAATATTCAATTAAAACACACAGCAGCTCTTTGCTGCATCTGCTGCAAGAATGAAGACCATTCTCAACAATCAGACTGTCGACATTCAAAAAAAATGTCCACGTTACTCCGAAGGGACACACAGTTATTGTGAAGGGCCCCAGAGGCACCCTGCAATGGGACTTCAATCACATCAGTGTAGAAGTCAGTCTCCTTGGAAAGAAAAAGAAGAGGCTCCGGGTTGACAAATGGTAGGGAAATAGAAAGGAACTGGCAACTGTTTACACTATCTATAGTCATGTATAGAACATGATCAAGGGTGTTACAATGGGCTTCCGTTACAGATGAGGTCTGTGTATGCTCACTTCCTCATCAACGTTGCTATTCAGGAGAATGGTTCTCTTGTTGAAATCTGAAATTTTGGGGGTGAAAAATACATCCGCAGCGTTCAGATGAGGCCAGGCGTTGCTTGTTCAGTATCTCAAGCCCAGAAGGATGAGTCGATTCTTGAAGGAAATGATATTGAACTTGTGTCAAACTCAGCTGCTTGCTGAATTGCACGGGGAGATCAGCTCAGTGTTTTGTGACCACCTAGAGGGGTGGGGTAGGGAGGGTGGGAGGGAGACGCAAGTGGGAGGGGATATGGGGATATATGTATACATATAGCTGATTCACTTTGTTGTATGGCAGAAACTAAAACAACATTGTAAAGCAATTATACTCCAATAAAGATGTTTAAAAAAAATTCAGCTGCTTTGACTTAGCAAGCCACAACAGTTAAAAACAAGGACATCAGAAAACTTTTGGATGGTATCTATGTTTCTGAAAAAGGAACAGTTCAGTAGGCTGATGAACAAGATCCGAGTGGTCTGGCTACAGAAACAGAAAGATACCAGATGATTCTTCAGACTCATTTGTGATATATTAAAGATTCAATAAAAGCTCTTTTGATTTGGGACTTTTTCTTAAAAAAAAAAAAGCAAACACTGCACAAAGCATCTTCAGGGCAAGGGTACCAATCTTTCACTCTTATTATCAGCCATCAATGTGATGTTAGAACTAAAACAAACACTTCTTATGGGTCTTCTACTTCTAAGCATATCTTACCAGAAACTGGAGATAGAACTTGGGGAGTGAAGGAGAGAAAAAAAGATGTGTAACAACCAAACAACCACCACCATTTATAGTAAACTTACTGTGTCCTAGGTAGGCAGGAAGTGTTTTACATATATTTTCTTATTTAATCCTCACAACCACCTGTGAAGTAGGAACTACAATTAACCCCATGTTACAGATGCAGAAACAGAGGCATAGAGAAGTTAGGTCTCTGGCAGGTAGACAAGTGGAAGAGCCAGCTGGCCATCTGATTCCAGTTTAGGGTCCCTGCCCTCAAGGCATAAGAAAAAGGGTAGACCAGTAATCCTCAAACTGGAAACCTTTTTCAAACATACAGGGCTAAGAAAGACAAAATATTTAAAGCTGTCAGAGTAAACTAAATTGACGAAGGTAAGCATATAACGAAAGGAGAGGAAGTCAGAAACTCATCTTATGTGCATATTTGAGTGGAAAAGGAAGAGAATACAATGGAGACTGAGGATTTGTTAGAGATGGAGGAAAATACCAAGAGTGTGAGTGGCACCAAGTCAAAGGAAAAGAGGGTTTCAAAAATTTCAGTAATACCAAGGACTACACAGAAAGACACACCAAGAGTAGGCTTGTACCACTAGGTGAGAGTGCAGTAACAAACCACCCCAAAACTTAGGCTTTACGAAACAAAGTCTTGCTCAAGATACATGCCCATCACTGGGTAGCTGGGAATTCCTCTCCACACTGATGTGCTTCCTTCAGGACCTGGGCAGCAACCACCTGCAGCATTGCCCTTTGCACAGGAGAGAGAATGGGAGAGCAGCTGACTAAGGCCTAGCTCGTAAAAGATTTTGCATGCAAATGCATGTGTCACTTCCACTCATATCTCATTGGCGGAAGTCAGTCATGTGGCCACATTCCAATGCAAGGGCTGGGGAAGTAAAAAATTCTACCACAAGCCTAAGAGGATCAGAAATATTTGGTGGATACCACACTACCCCAAGAGCAGTCTCAATAACAATACACCCCCTAATGTTTACAGTGTTCCACAGATTAAAAATATTTCTTACCTCTATTATCTCACGGAAGCCCCAAAAATCAAGGTCTGTTTTTTTTATTTCCATTTTAAAGCCTGAGGAAACAGGCTTAAAGAAATTAAGTTACTTGCCCAAGGTCACATACTACTAAGTGGCAGGGCTGGGATTTGAACCATAGTTTCCTGACACTTAGTCTAGTCTAGGGCTGTTTCCTTGATGCCTCCAGGCAGACAGATGGGGGCAGATGCCAGACTGCAGTGGTTGAGAAATTAGCTGGAAGTGAAGAAATGGAAGAGCATACACACTAAGAAGCTTAGATCTGACCTTGCAGCCATGGGAAGTTTCCTAGCTGGAGAGTGACATATTGAAAGGAATGTTTTAAAAGCTTAATTTACAGCCCCTCCAGTGTGCCCCAGACAGGCAGTCACATGCTCCGGGAAGAATTTTTTTTTTTTTTTGCAGTACGCGGGCCTCTCACTGTTGTGGCCTTTCCCGTTGTGGAGCACAGGCTCCGGACGCGCAGGCTCAGCGGCCATGGCTCACGGGCCCAGCCGCTCCACGGCATGTGGGATCTTCCCGGACCAGGGCACAAACCCGTGTCCCCTGCATCGGCAGGCGGACTCTCAACCACTGCGCCACCAGGGAAGCCCAGGAGTCTTTTAAAGAAAAGTTCATTCTCTTCTAAAACTCTTCTACAAGAATATATCAGATAAGGATTAGTAAGGCCATTAATATTACAGGGAAGTATTTTAATCACACACACAAAAATATTTTGTAAAAAATTTAAATGTCCAAACACAGGCAAACAAGAAAATGTAGTTTACCCACGAGACAGAATATGAGGGAATGTTTCAAAAGATTTTCAGTGGCATGGGGAAAATCCTCATGATGTAAAGTTAAGAAAACAGAACATAAAACTGTACAGTGTTGAGACAGTTATGAAAATATAGACACATATACAATATTCTCTGGGTGGCTGGATTATGAATGATTGTATTTCATTTAGAGTTTCCTGGGTTTTCTAATTTTCTACAACATACACGTATTACTTTTATGAGAAAAATAATAAAATATAAAAAGAAATCGATAACTACACAGGGTGAATTAGAAGAGAGTAGAAACAAACAAACAAAAATCTAGCCTTTTATGGGGGCACAGGGCAAGAGGAGAAGTTTGTTACTGTGTTGTTTCCTTTTAACTAAAAGATGTTATACTGCCTGTGAGGTAAAGAGGCACAGCCACCAACGGGAAAGGTTTGGTTATTAACCACAGAAGGAATAGAGCTGCAGAAAAGACTAATCACATACCATCATTTCATTTAGCAGCCCCCTTTTTTTTTTTTTTTTGCGGTACGCGGGCCTCTTACTGTTGTGGCTTCGGATGCGCAGGCTCAGCGGCCATGGCTCACGGGCCCAGCCGCTCTGCGGCATGTGGGATCTTCCCAGACCCGGGCACGACCCCATGTCCCCTGCATCAGCAGGCGGACTCTCAACCACTGCACCACCAGGGAAGCCCCAGCCCCTCTTTTTATAGAGAGGAAAAGAATAGAATTAATCTTGACATTAGTCAGAATGTTACATTTGTGTGGCCAGTTGTCACCGCCTTATGGTTTAGAAAAAGATTGGTCTGAGAGTAAAGAGACCTGGGCTCTGAACTGGGTCATGAACTCCTAATATCTCGGCAAAGTTGGGACCTCAACGGTTTCCTCATCTGCTGAAAAGCACAGGGTTAAAATAGGTCATCTCTAAAACATTTTTCAGCCTTAAGTCTTATGACTATTTTAGTTCATATTGATTTCATGTTAATGAAACCAATCTGTAAGGGTATTTGTGTGAAACATCTTCAGATAGACCACCCACCAAATAAAACTACATTGAAATGCTTTTATGTGTCAGTATGCTAGGTGCCATATTAAATTAAGAGTCCTTTCTCCAGCATTTAACGTTTCCAAAAATGGTTCAGACTTAAAGGAAAAGTTGGCTGTGAGATTTTTGAAGAGCTTTACAATGGAATTATCTTTTTTTCCCCCCAAAGACTAAAAAGAGCCCAGTTGGAGGTGGAAGGTGGGGAAGACATCTAAACACACAGACACACACTCACCACAAACGACCACCGTTACGCACTTAGCTTTGATAGTCAGGATGGTAAGCTTGTCTTTGTTCTTTTGGATACCACTGCCTTTAAGTGAGAAATTTGGGAGAAATTTGCAAATATAAAATGCAACTCAATTTCACTAAGTAGGGAGACATAAAACAGATCCAACTCACCTGAATTTCCAGATAAAGAACAAAAAGCCTTCATTAATAAATACAGAAAATATTTTAAAGCAGGATTCAGGAAACTTTTTCTTAACAGGCCAGAAAGTAAATATTTTGGGATTTTCAGGCCAGAGGAGGGTCTCATTCATAAGTATTCAACTCTGCCTCTGTTGCACAAAAGCAGTCATAGAAAATACATGAATGAGTGGGGCTGGCTATGTTCCAATAAAACTTTATTTGCAAAAACAGATGACCAGCCAATTGGCCTGCCCCTGTTATAAAGCATATCTTCTATTTATGCATCCAGTTAGAAGATGAGGGTGAAAAGGAAGAGGAAGAAAAACATAGTAAGTGGAAAAACTGAGATGAGAGGGGAGAGAGAGAATGCAAGAAGAGTAGTGATTTGAGCCTAAGGAGGAAATTGAAGTAATATCCACACAGAAAAAGAGGCCAGTGCAGAAAATTTATTTTAAAAGAGGAAAATGCAGGCCTTCCCTGGTGGCGAAGTGGTTAAGAATCTGCCTGCCAATGCATGGGTCACAGGCTCCATCCCTGGTCTGGGAAGATCCCACATGCCTCGGAGCAACTAAGCCCATGCGCCACAGCTACTGAGCCTGCACTCTAGAGCCTGCAAACCACAACTACTGAAGCCCACGGGCCTAGAGCCTGTGCTCCACAACAAGAGAAGCCACCGCAATGAGAAGCCCACGCACCACAACGAAGAGTAGCCCCCGCTCGCCGCAACTAGAGGAAGCCCATGAGCAGCAACAAAGACCCATTGCAGCCAAAAATAAATTAAAAACAACTTTTTTAATAATAAAAAAAATAAAAATAGACAAAACAAAGGTATGGTATTTAGGGAATTCATGCATAGGTGGTAAAACTATTAAGAACAACAAGAGGGACTTCCTCGGTGGCGCAGTGGTTAAGAATCCACCTGCCAGGGCTTCCCTGGTGGCACAGTGGTTGAGGGTCCGCCTGCCGATGCAGGGGACACGGGTTCATGCCCCAGTCCGGGAAGATCCCACATGCCGTGGAGCGGCTGGTCCTGTGAGCCATGGCCACTGAGCATGCGCGTCCGGAGCCTGTGCGCCGCAACGGGAGAGGCCACAACAGTGAGAGGCCCGTGTACCAGAAAAAAAAAAAAAAAAAAGAATCCACCTGCCAATGCAGGGGCCACAGGTTCGAGCCCTGGTCCAGGAAGATCCCACATGCCGCGGAGCAACTAAGCCCATGCGCCACAACTACTGAGCCTGAGCTCTAGAGCCCGTGTTCCGCAACTAGAGAGGCCACCGCAGTGAGAAGCCCGTGCACCGCAACGAAGAGTAGCTCCCGCTCACAGCAACTAGAGAAAGCCTGCGTGCAGCAATGAAGACCCAATGCAGCCAAAAATAAATAAATAAAATAAGTAAAAAGTAAAAAAAAAAAGAAAATGCAGAGGAAGAGAGAAAGACAAACTGATGAGGAAAAACAGCACAGAAGTGGGAAATCTATTTGAGCTACTGTCACTGGACCACAAAGAAAAATGCCAGGGGTCATTTATAAACAAAAGCACTTACAACTAAAGTTGGTGGGATTTTTGTTTTCCCTAAGAAGTAAATAAAGAATGTTTGACTCGCAGCTTTAAGTTTTTATTTAAAAAAATTTTTTTTTTTCTTTCAGTTATATTCAAGAAAAACAGACTGAAGGAAAGCAAAGAAGAGGGAGGTGCAAAAGAGTACCAAATGGGGACAGGACAGGGAGGTGACAGCCAGGGGAAAAAAAAAAAAAGGAAAGGGTAAACTTATCCTGTCCTCTCAGTCTCTGCTCTCTGGAATTTAAAGTGCCAAGTTTGATCTGCAACCCTCTGGTCCTGCTGGAGTATTCCTGGAAAAAATATTTAGTAGGCACATGCCCAAGCAGCAACGTGGCAGCTGTACCCTTCCCCCAGCCCTCTAACCCATCCCAAGCCTAAGTGGTCACAGCCTACCAACCACTTGCCTTTCCAGAAATTGCTCAATGTCAAATTCCTCTCTGGCACTGTGAGCTCAGTGTGTACACTGGTCTTTAATGACAAGGGTGGAAAATCAACCCTGAGTCAATTTTCTCATCCACTGGTCACAACTTAGCATTTCCTTTCAATTAAGAATTACACCAAAAGAACCTCCAGACCTAGAGGTCCTCTGGCACTTTAGTTCTGATGACTAAAGTATACTCTTCAGGTCTGACCTTTTAAACCTCAAAACCTGAGATGTGAGTGTGAGAAAAGAGAATAAAGGACTCATAACCATTGGGCAGAATTACATTTAAATCATCTCAAGTGGGGGTCTCCCACTCCCCGCTCCCTTCCATTTCTTTCTCTAGCGCTCCCTCTCTTCCAGAGAGACAATTCAACAGCCTCTTCTCAACCCATACCTGGCTTCAAATAACACTCACATTCAGGAAGTTCTTCTTTACATTTAACTCAAATCCCTTCTGCTACAGTTAAAACCCATTTCGTCAGTGGAGATTTGGAACAGCCGATTCCCATTCTCTTTATGGCAACTCTTCTTAAAGATTCACAGGCTTATAAAGGACAACCATACCAATTTCACCCATGGCATACAGCTTCCTTAAGCATTTTCCATGAATATTTTACTATACAGTATCAATAACCCATTGCCTAGTCTGTGGAGAGCTTACCCATTGAGCAAATTTCTACAGCTGGAGAAAGACAATAGCCCCTATCCAATTACTCAAGGGACTGCCTGCATTAGTAAATACTTATGCTTTTGTGAAGACAATATTAGTTTGAAGTTTGGGACAGAACAAAGACTAAACCTAGAGCAGAATGCTTACATCTGAGTAGGAAAGCATGTAGGAATGACCAGTCTTTGGCCAACTGCCTACCACTCTGCTCAGAATATCACCCCTTTGTGTGAGCAAGATGAAGCTTTTTAGAATTTTGAAAAACAGCACCCAATGTGGGTCTCCACTGAAATTTGTAATCCTATCTCCCTGTGCCCCCATCACATATCTCAAACTGTTTCTTCTCTAAAGCATTAAAAAAATAAAAACAAACAAACAAACAAAAAACCTGGAGCAATACAAAAGATCTTCAGTTGACTTTTAGGAGCAAACAACATATGTTCTTGAACATCTGTGATCTTCCCAAGCTATTTTTTTCCCCCATTATTGTCAAGAGAAAAGAAGTTTAGTGGAATGTTTCTCCACAGAGGCACAAGTCTATAATACTCCCCGTTGATTACATATAAAAGACACAAAATATTAGTTTATTAGAAGCAGCTTGAACCACTGCTGTACAAAGCAGTTCTCTGATGGAACAGATTTATGAAGTAACAGCTGAAAGGTATGTAGATCACAAGATACATGACAAATGTACTTTATTACACGGATCAGAAATACCATATGTACTAGCAGTTACTGTACAGTGATACACAACACCCAACTAAGACTATTTAAAGGCTTTGCTGATATTGAAAACTATAAAGACAATGTGAGAATGAGAAAGTGTTCCGTAAGACAGCATAATGCCAAGACAAGTCATCGCTTTAGGAAATTAAACACACTCTGCATATTATAAACTTAATGTATTATAAAACTATGCCGTTTTTAAATTAAAATGCAAAGGACTTCACCCCATTCATTGTTCAAAGCAGATGTTCATAACGTTTTTCCATACTTTAAAGTGGAACTTAGTGGAATGAATACCAGACTTAACGACATTAACAAATTTAAGATTTCAGATTTTGTTCCTTCCACCAAAAAGATACTTAAGTCTGCAATCATGGGGTGCCAAAAAACTATCTAAGGGCAAAATAAGCACAATACATTTCAAAGTGACAACTTCCTGCAAGGCACTTCTAAGCTGGAAAGTACTTCACCAGCTTTCTACTGAAATTCCAAGTACAATATTTGAGTCCATTCTGCCACATTCCAAACAAGTGGCTGGCCAGTCTTAGCTTGACAGGATAGTCCTCCCAAGCTGCTTGTTCCACCTCCCAACAAACATCTTAGTTAGAAGGTTCTTCCTTAGATTCAATCAAAACCTGTCTCTGAAGCTTCCCATCAGAGACATTCATTCTACACTCTGGGACAGCCTTGCCCACTACTTAATAATTGTATAGCTTTAGGCAACTTTACTTACCTCTTCAAAGCTGTTTCCTCCTCTGCAAATAGAGATAATAAGAGTACTGACCCCACAGTATTGTTTTAGGGATTAAATGAAATAATACAGGTAAAGCATTTAACACAGTATGCATTCTCTAAATGTTGGCTGTTATTACTAGTATTCTAGCAAATGAGTCCTATTTGACATTGCATCCTATTCTTCTCCTATTCTAAAATAGGTGCGAAAGACTCTTGGCATTCAACTGTGTAAAGTTTAAGGGCTTTTGTAAGCAGGGACAAACCTTGCCCTGGCCCTCCTGCTGCCTGATGGGGCCCTGGGAACAACAGAGTGGCCTTAACCTGGCATGAGTATTTAACAGTTCCCTATTCCCCCTCAACATTTCCTTGTTAAACTGGCATGTGCCTGCTGCAATGGTGTTTTTACATTCCGGCAAATACAGGGGAAAAGCTTTCTATTTTTTAACTATAGCATAAATGTGAATCACTCTGCCAGGTGGCATCAGAAGTTAGTTGCTTAGCTAGTAAGCTTAGTCAACAGCCCACCATCTGCATCTCAATTGCAGTATTTATAAATTTGGGAATTCCCTGAGGTCTCTTTAGATTTCTCCTATTTATTCTATTTTGTGGCTAGCACTTCACTACTCCTACACACCACTACCCTCACCATCAACACCAGTCCATTTCAGATATTTAAATCAAGTCATTTATAGCCAGTTACTTTTTTCCTCCAACTCCTAAAAATCATATCCCAGATATATTGATCCAAATTTTGAAAATATTCAGATTTCCTTATAAGCAAATATATTCTGCTGCATATTTACTCTACGCAGCATGTGAACTAGTAGGGGGAAAATGTATCTAAAATGTGACATTAGAAAAAAACATGTAGTCAAAACCACTAGATTCTACTTCAGAGTGTCAATGGCAGTTCACATTCCTTCTCTGATTAGTAGCCTGGGTACCACTGAATGTGGGCTATACCTTTAGGATGGGATCAGCCCATTCTAAGGGCATGCTACCAAAGGAACTCCAGTCTGGTTTAGGCCTAGAGATTTGAGAAGGGGTCAATAAATCACTTCTCTACTGAAACCAGCTCTTCATCTGATCCTGAGCCCCCCAAACAGATTGAACCAAAAATAAGTATTCTACCCTAAAACTACCTTTTTTACTTAGCAAGAGTTTGCACACCCTTGAGAGGCAGAATGGCACTGCAAGAGCATAGCCTCTGGAGCTTGACTGTCTGAATTTGAATCCCAGCTATATGGCCCGTGTGCCTCAGTTTCCCCTGGTGTATAGAGAGATAGTATCAATACCAAACTCAAAGGACTGCTGGGAGGATTAAATGAGTTAATACTTCGATTGAAGAGTTTAGGATTAAATAATTTAGAACAAAGCCTGATATGCAAAGCAACCAATAAATGAAAGCAGTTTTGATTATCCTTAGATATTTTAATTTTAAATTTAATTTCTTAAAAAACAAAAATAAAATGTCACATTCAATCCCTAATGTGATTCAGCTCACTCAACATAATTCCAAAAAATGATTTGGTGCTTAGCTTGAGCTCCATCTGGTGGTTTTACAGAATTCTCTGGAAAACATCAGTCAAATAAAGAGATGACAAATTTTATGAAGCTAATCATTTAAGAGATTAAAGGACTATGCTATACTTCTCAATTTATAACCTCCAGGAAAAAAGCAACAAAGAAGTGATTGTACGTTGCACTCATTCTGGAATGCTAGTCTAAATTTCCCGCTAAAATTTGGAGGTAGGAAGAATCCTGCTGGCCACACAGTTCAGGAACTCAGTGACCGTAGAGGTCCCCATCACAAGCTATGCAAGACAATTTCACTTTCACAGCCAACTTGCCAGAGGACATTCGACACTTGAGAACATGTTTCTCAAATACGTTGATAGTGATATTTTGATTTTGTTAACTTTTAAGTTAAATCCTGACTGTATAAACTTCATGACTAGACAACCATTAAGTGACCAGCCTAACATCACTGAAAGGCCCTGGATGAAAGCTCAAAGCTACTATCTACCGTTGGAGTCAAATTGGAGGTTATCAGCCTCAGAAAACATGATATCCCTGGTACTGGCTTCTGACCTCAAAAATCCAGAAACAACATACGTAACAATGCTGCCAAATTTTAAATAAGCACTAAGTGTGTAACATCACTGATGTAGACAATTCCTATGATGGGAAAAAAAAAAGGAAACAGCTGGTATATTTAGGCTGATATTATCATGGCTTAATTAGATAATGTTAGCAAATTTTTATTTCATGAATAAACATTTATGTATTTGCCTTTTCCTCACAAACTCTGTTCAAAATTATACCAAAAGGCAAAAAAAGGTTATGAACTTTTTTGAACTTTCCAACTCACATCTTCTGTTAGCTTCCTTAAGTATTTAAAAATAATCCACTGGGGCTTCCCTGGTGGTGCAGTGGTTGAGAATCCGCCTGCCAATGCAGGGGACACGGTTTCGAGCCCTGGTCCGGGAAGGTCCCACATGCTGCGGAGCAAATAAGCCCGTGAGCCATGGCCGCTGAGCCTGCGCTCTAGAGCCCTTGAGCCACAACTGCTGAGCCTGCGTGCCTGGAGCCCGTGCTCTGCAGCAGGAGAGGCCACCGCAATGAGAAGCCCGTGCACCGCAACTAGAGAAAGCCCACGTGCCACAATGAAGACCCAACGCAGTCAAAAATAAACAAAAAATAAATAAATTTAAAAATAATCCACTAACTTTTTGGTGAACTAACCACTGAATAGATTAACAAAAGCCTATTATATAAAATAATTCTAAGATTTTACTAGCATTAAATTTCAGCTTCAAATCTCCTAAAAGATTTGGGTCCTGTCCTATTTATCTCTATACTGTGTCCCAGCGTAGCTGTGTGCACAGTACAAAATTTGTGACCTGATGCCTGTGACCTTATTCCACTAGGTCTCATTTTTAACTTGGTTTTCTCTGAAGCTAACAGCCTCTTCTGAGTACATACCCATGAGGGCAGACACCTCATCTTGTTCCCTGGGTCCCTAGCACCTGGAAAAGTCTGCTAGATCTCTATATGACTATATAGGCATACTTCGTTTTATTGCGCTTTGCACATACTGCATTTTTTTTTTTTTTTTTACAAATTGAAGGTTTGTGGCAACATTCTGTCAAATAAGTCTATCAGCGCCATTTTTCCAACAGCATTATTTTAATTAAGGTATGTATGTCGTTTTTTTACATGCAGTGCTATTGTAAAACAGACTACAGTATAGTGTAAACGTAATTTTTATATGCACTAGGAAACCAGAAACTCATGTGGTCAACTTTATTGCAGTGGTCTGGAACTGAATGTGCAGTATCTCTGAGATATGCCTGTGTTAAGCTAATATTGTTTTTGAACCTTCAAGTATGTAGCATTTCCCAAACTTAATGACCATGTAATATATTTTTTTCGCCACACATCCACAAATGCTAATTCTGAGAATCATACTCTGAGAATAATATAAAAATTGAAGCACATTAAACTAGTTCCCAGGATGTTCTAATCTCCTAAAAAGATGGAGCATAATAATTTTCACATGTCAATACTCCACCTAAAAATTTTAAATTTTTAAAAAATTTAACTGAAGAATCTGGTCTTCTCTACTACTAGGAAACCTTAAGGATATATGAGAGAACAGATCTTCAAGATCTAGACAGAGTATCTTTTATTCTGAATTATACAAAATCAAAACTCCAAACAAGTACTGCTTATACGATCCACTAACATATTTTCACGATATATAATTTACTTTAAATCTGAGTTAGCTCAAATTTGTCAGTATATTGTTTCATCTTTCCTAAGACTGAATGATTACAACCACATTAATACTCGAGAGAATTCTGATGTCTGATAATCCCTGCATATTGGATAGCATTCAATTAAAATATCAGTGTAGCTTTCATTCATCAAAGAAAATATTTTATTCAAGTTACCAAGACAAATTTGAGGAGTTACATTGGGCTTGAATTGAAGAAAAAGGCCAAGTTAAAAAATGGAAACAAAGTTTCCATTTGGTGGAAGCTGAAATCAATGTATACATTCTAATCAAAGACCTGTCCCATGCGGCATTTTTCAAGTTTTTAAGGGTCTACCAGGTCAAACCCTTTGCTGCCTTGATGGCTTTTGCTTTGCTTTTTCCTTTCTTTTTCTCTCGCTTTGCTTTCAGCCTTTTTCTTTGCCTCTGGTTCATCCATACGGGGTACTGCCCATGCTGGTCTAGAAGAGTCTTTTTGTTTCTCTTAATATCAGTCTCCATTTTCATGTCATCTGAATTAAAAAATGGAAAAACTATTAATACTCACGAATGCAACCCCGTGAAAAAGCACATAAATGCAATGAGGACACTGAACTTAAAAGTGGCATGAAACCACAAAAGCAAAAAAAAAAAAAAAAATTCCTTTGTTTGTGCAATGATCTTTGACTAACACTGAAAAAACTCCTTACAGCACATTCAGTAGGATCATACACATGATGCCATGTGTTCCCACAACCATGAAAGACATAAAAAGTATCTGTGAGGAACTAGAGACACCATCTATTTAGTCACTAAGAAACTTTCTAAAGAATGTTGTTATGCAACCCAATCAAAAAATGGGCAGAAGACCTAAAGAGACATTTCTCCAAAGAAGAAATACAGATGGCCAATAGGCACATGCAAAGATGCTCAACATCGCTAATTATTAGAGAAATGCAAATCAAAACTACAATGAGGTATCACCTCACACCAGTCAGAATGGCCATCATTACAAAGTCTACAAATAACAAATGCTGGAGAGGGTATAGAGAAAAGGGAACCCTCCTACACTGCTGGTGGGAATGTAAGTTGGTGCAGCCACTGTGGAAAACAGTATGGAGGTTCCTCAGAAAACTAAAAATAGAATTACCATTTGATCCAGCAATCCCACTCCTGGGCATATATCCAGACAAAACTGTAACTCAAAAAGATACATGCACCACTATGTTTGTAGCAGCACTATTCACAATAGCCAAGACATGGAAACAACGTAAATGTCCATCGACAGATGAATGGATAAAGATGTGGTACATATATAGAATACTACTCAGCCATAAAAAAGAAAAAAAGAACCAAATAATGCCATTTGTGGCAACACGGATGCAACTATAGATTATCATATTAAGTGAAGTACGTCAGAAAGAGAAAGACAGATACCATATGATATCACTTATATGT
Organism: Mesoplodon densirostris; assembly: GCF_025265405.1. Taxonomy (NCBI): domain Eukaryota; kingdom Metazoa; phylum Chordata; class Mammalia; order Artiodactyla; family Ziphiidae; genus Mesoplodon; species Mesoplodon densirostris. The sequence goes on along the minus strand of NC_082671.1, from coordinate 36,863,888 downwards.
GGAACCTAAAATATGACACAAATGAACCTATCTATGAAACAGAAACAGAATCAGGGACAAAGACTGGTGGTTGCCAAGGAGGAGGGGAGTGGGAGAGAGTAGAAGTCAGAGTTTGGGTTAGCAGATGCAAACTGGTATATATAGAATGGATAAACAACAAGGTCCTACCATACAGCACAGGGAACTATATTCAGTATCCTCTGATAAACAATAATGGAAAAGAATATGAAAAAGAATGTATATATATATGTATAACTGAGTCACTCTGCTGTACAGCACTAATTAATACAACACTGTAATTCAACTACACTTCAATAAGAAATAAATTTATAAAAAAGAGAACATTGTTATGATTGTCCTTTGCAACAGGGAAAGTTAAATAGGAAACATTTAGGAGATATGGGTTTGAATTACCGCATTAGGGGTAAGTTTATGGTTCTGAAAACATGCGAGTTATGAGAACACTCCTCGGATTAGGTGCTTTCTTGAGCTAAATAAAATTGTTGCGTCAATAAAAAGTGCACCCACGCTTCTAATGGACAGGGCTTAGAAGAAAAACTATTAGGAATGACTGGCCACTTCCAATGAAGAGTACTTGGAAGAGGAACAGCAATAAGCAGCAAGCTTCATGACAGAACAGACCTGGATATCCTGGGGCTGCCACACTTTTTTATCCAGGTCACACTCAGGTATCCAGCTCTTCTAACAGAAGACTTAGCAGGAAGCTCAGCACAGTCATGCTGTGGTCCATCTATCACCAACCTCATCTATTGTGAAGGACATGTCCATAATGTCCCTCTCTGGGAACTTACCAGGGTATACAGGTTTTCTGTGGACTCTGCTACCTGACATTATATTATATTAGTTCATTTATCTGGTTTACTTTCTGTCTCCTCCAATGTGATGTAAATCCCACTAGGATGGAGGCCATTTCTGTTATTCATCATTGTTGCCTCAGTTCCTAGAATAGTGCCTGATATACATTAGCCCTTCAATAACTGGTCACTGAATGATTATTTCAGGTGCTGTTCTAGGTTCTGGGCATACAGTGTTCCAAATAAGCTCCTTGCTTTCATGGAGTTCTCAATGTTCTGTTGAGGGGAGAATGACAAAGCAAACTTCAGCTTGTGGTTACAGCCTTTTTAAAGAGAAGTACTGGAACGAGATTAAGTAGGACCAGGCAGGCTGTGGTAAGCACACGGAAATATAATGAGGTGATTTAAGCATGGGAATGACATAATTGATTTATATCCTAAAAAGATCATACTGGGTGATATGTCCAAAATGAATCAGAAATGAGCAAAAGCTGAAGAGAGAGGTAAAATGGCTACTACTGTGGTTCAGGAAAGGTAACTGTCATTAAAGTGAAAGCATGAAAGTAGGAGAAAAATGGATAGATTACTAATGTATTTTGGAGATAGTCAAGAAGAGGTGCTAATGGTTTACAGGTGGGGGATAAAGGAAAGAGGGATTAAGGATAATGACTATTATACACATTATATACAGCTTCCAACTTTAGACTATATTAAAACAGACATACCTAGACTCTGTCAAAATCAAATACAGGGAAACTAATCTTTAGAATAATAATATAAGGGCAGAGGACTCTCAGAATGGAACCTAGATCTTGCAAAGGGTAAAATGAAAAAGACCTCCTTCTATCCTGCCTAGTTCTTGACTCCTGTGTACCCTTCCAACGAGAGTGTGTCTAGGTTTGTCTACTCCTGAAGTACTGTCTATTTCTGAGACACTTAGGCTATTGTATAAGCACAAAAGGCTCACTCTGAACAATCCAAAACATACCTACTCACATGAGGTGGCTTCAAAATAGCTTAGCATAGAATCTCTAGGAGCACCTCCAAAGAATTATGTGGGCATGGCAGGACGTTTGTAGGGAAGTAAATGTGAGAAAGAATTCAAGACAGTGAAAAAGGGGAAAAGAGTCACAAAAGGAAGTTGATATAATTTTTTTTTTAATGAAACACATAAACTCACCTGTTTCATCTTTCACCACACATTGCGTTTTCTCTTGACAATGGTTGGGTTCCACCACAGTTGCTATCTCTTGAACGTCTTTCATTAAAACATCACCATCTACTTTAAGAATACTTTTAAGTCTGCTGAGCTCCTTTGGGGCATTCTTTTTTCTCTTTTCAGCACGCATCTTCCTTTTCCACTTACTCCGTAAACTTTTAGCCATATTTTAGCTGGAAAGCTAAAAAATTACATTTTCAAAAGCAAATATTTACTATCAAACAAAAAAACAAATCTTTGGAAAACCAGGTCAAAAGGCATCTCTGCAGAACATGAACAACTGGAAAGTAAACTCTTCACTCTGTTCATGATTTATGATGGCATAATGTGCAAATTATGTGAGAATCAACGTGGCATATACAGCCACTAAATAACAATTAAGAACACCAAACCAAACTCCCCGTGGCCACCGGCACACTGTGAGTCAAACCAATTCTGAAAGCTCCGGTAGTTTCCATACAAGATGCAGAAATTTAATTTCCCCCAAAATGCAGAGTGCCATCACCTTACATTTATGCAACAACTTAAAAATCACAAAATATTTTATAAATCTTTTAACTGAATCCTGATTTCCCCCAAAACTACAGGCGACTCCACCCACCCCAATTTTCCTCATTATCCACCCCCTCAAATCAATCTAGCTATTTTAAACTTGTCTATTTCTACTCTTACTTTCCCTCAACCCCTCAGTCCCAGCCCATCCCCCAGAAGGTGGTCAACGTGAGCTTTTAAAAACTTAAAGAGCAGACACTGTCTTTCTTGGAATTAATGATTTTCCAACTCATATATTCAAGATCTACAAGGGTATTTGTGACCTGGCCCCTGACTCCTTTAACTCTTATCTCATGCTCCACCCCATCCTCAAGCACCAATTACATCTGAAGAAAGTCCAATCAGGGCTTCCCTGGTGGCGCAGTGGTTGAGAGTCCGCCTGCCGCTGCAGGGGACACAGGTTCGTGCCCCGGTCTGGGAAGATCCCACATGGTGCGGAGCGGCTGGGCCCGTGAGCCATGGCCGCTGAGCCTGCGCGTCCGGAGCCTGTGCTCCGCAACGGGAGAGGCCACAACAGTGAGAGGCCCGCGTACCACAAAAAAAAAAAAAAAAAAAAAGAAAAAAGAAAAGAAAAGAAAGAAAGTCCAATCAATGACAACCGAGGGACAGTGTGGGGATGTGATGAGGGCTGGGAAGGGATTATAGGGATTATAAAGAGTTTAGAGGGAAGCTCGTGGGAATGACTTATAACATTATCTTGACTATGCTGACAGATTTATGTTTGTGAGTATACATGGATATATCTTACACACTTTAAATATGTGCAATTTGTTGTGTTAATTACACATCAATAGGCAGTTAATCATTAAGACATTATTTTGGGAAAAAAAAGAAAAATGTCCAAATGACGTTGACTTCAGTATCTTTACATTTGCCGTCCCTTTGCCTGGGAACTGATCCTTCACTTCAGTACCTCAGAGACAGCTTTTCTGACTCCTGTAAGCTCACCTTTTATTCTCTACCACCTCATTTTTTTCTTTCCAGTTTAATACGTGTTACAATCTAAAATTCTTAAGTTTACTTTCTGTTATTCCCGATGGCCTGTGGGCTCCACGAAGGCAAGGGATAAATAGGTCTTGTTCGCTACTGGATCCCCCAGCGCGTAGCACTGTGCACACAGTAAAGTTTAAGTAACATTTGTTAAACGGACGACTGGTGGAGTAAAATTTCTGGACGGCAGCAATCACAGACTCACTCTGTCCCGTGTGTACAACGCAAGCCCTGCGAGGGGCTGGGAGAGAAGGGTTGCGGTACACAGCCCTGAGCGGGGCTGAACCACTAAGAACTCCACTTCCCACAAAGCACCGAGAAGCCCCACCAGGACTGCCAAGACAACGGGAGACCCTCGTCCTAGAGGAGGCCTGCGTCTCTGGCCCGGGCTCAAGCTTGCCAGAGAGGGACGAGGCTTGAGAGTCATTCCACGGGCGCCGGAATCGAGTCCCAAGTCCCACGCCCCACTGGGGCCGGTTGGTAAAAAGAACTCACCTAAGACGCAGGAACTCAGACACTGCACGCTGCTCACGCCGACCGGAAGCCCCCGCACTTCCACCTTCCCGGCAACCCGCTCTACTGCCCCCGCCCCGCGGGCGGCGCGCTGCTCGCTGGGAGCCAAAACGCCCCGGACGGCCTCGAGAGGCGGGGTCCTCTGGAGTTCCGGGCTGACGCGCTTCTTGCCTCAGGTTCGAGAGCTGATCTGGGAGCTGGGCTCCTCCCACATAGGTTCTGAAGTCGGATTAGGGAAATGCGGAGAAGCCGGGTCGAGGGTCGGACGCCAGCTAGGCCTGCGTCCCGAGCGTGAGCGGGGTAGCCCCGAGACTAACCCAAGGAGGGAGAACCGCCAAATGACCCTGCCGTCAGGTAGGGAGCTCAGAGCCGACCTCTAGATTCACGTCAGACCTCCCCATTCGCACATATTCACCACGTCGCGTGTTCCTCTAGAAGCCAAATTAGGATCTTTATTTGCAGCCCTTAAATTTCCCTATCCCCGGTGGTGGTCTCACAGTTGTACACATATATCAAAACTTGTCAAACTGTATCCTTTAAGTATGTGCAATTCATTGTATGTCCGTTATACCTCAAAGCTGTTACCAAAAGCAAAAACCCCTTTCTCATCCCGAAGACAGGTTCAAAGGGTAAAATGATCAAACTAATTCAGTTCAATCAGTGTTTACCGGCTAATCACTAATGTATACCAGACACAATACTTAGCCTAGGACACTCGTCTTCGGTGACGGTCACGCTGATCACAAACAACACCAGTTCTTTTTGTTATTATTTTACATATGCTCCTAATATCACTAGCTTTGCAACCGAACAGGTCTGTGGTATTTATGGTTCTAACACTTCCTTGTGAGTGATATGAGTACTCAGAGCCTGGATTTCCTTATCCGTAGAACGAAGCTAATACAACCTAATAATCCTAGGTAGGGGATATAAGAGCTCAACAAATGGCCGCTCACCTCATTTTCACATAATAAATTCAAGCATGCACGGGACTATTTGTAAGCAGTATTTTCTAGAGATTTACAACATACACCAAAAACCAGTAAATGAATTGTCTTTAATCATGGCCTAGTAAACTCCTGTCTGGTTACTAGTAAAAGAGTTCATTCTGAGACAATTTATGGGTTCCTTTTTTCTTTAAATTTGTGTCCTTAAAGAAACCATGCATCATGTGGAAATTACTAAACTCAGACTACAGCAAGTTGTTTTTGTTTTTTGTTTTTTAAAAGAGGCTGGAAAAAGCTCATAACATGCAGTATATTAAAAAAAAAACATGCTTGAAAAACCTGCTTTCTTTAGAGATTAAGAAGTTCCTATACAGCAAGTGAATTTCTATTTTAAAGTTAACTATATGTTAGATCTGGCCACCTCTCCCAAAAATACATGTTCACATTGCATTTTAAATCAGAGAAAGCTCACTTTCAGGTAGTCCAAATTGACTGCATCTTGCTTAACATACCAGGCCAAGACTTTTGAATAGATACTTGGCACCAAAAAAGAGAAAAAAGTTTATTATGAAAATGTCATAGTGTTAAATATATGGCATAATTCTGCATTACTGATGCTTTAAAAGGCTGAATCCTAGATTGCATTACTGAGAAAAAAACCTTTTTGAACATGTTCCTCACCAGTTTATATAAAAGCAGTTGTAACAGAATAGTTAAATGGCCTTGCTATATTTAAATATCCTTAATTCATTCCCTCATTCATACACTTGAGTATGCATTCTGTGATAGGCACTATGCTGGGTATACAGAGATGATGGGAACTAAACTACTGTCTTCAGGAAACTTTAACCCCTGATGGTGGGATAAAGCTTAAGGGTCAAACTGGACATTGCTTCAGCTCCATCACAGAGCTAGGAGGAGCCTGTGGGACAGGAGGCACAGTGGGTCGCACTGAATACCTGACAGGAAGCAGAATGGTTTCCCATCTCAAAGCCATGCTACACTACTGGGACCAGCTAATGGGGCCTCTACAGTCAGGCCTCGCCCATGGAATTCCTGATCTGAATAATCACTTAGTAAGGACTAGGAAGACGAATGGGATTCAGATGGTGACTCCAAGCTGCCCAGGCACTAGGTGACAGGGACTTCAAAACAAAGCTTTAAAGATGAACAAGCAACAAGAACTTAACTTCCCAGCTGCTCCAAAAAGGCCCACAACTGGCTGTTGACACCACTAATCCCCATAAGTGGATCAAGTGGATAAAAGCCAGGTGCGAGATCTGCAGAAAAGAAATGAAGGCAGGCAGACAGGGCCCACTGCACTTCTTTCCCCAAATTATATTCAATAAAAACAGTTCTCAGATACTGCTCTTCCCTATTTTCCTCCTACCTCCCTGGCTGCACTTGGTACGTTTTACAGTTACCTGTCACTCTGTCCAAGCCCTGCTAATTCCCCTTTTTTATTATTTGTGCAGTCTAGGTATTTTCACCTTTACTTGCTGTAAAAAATTGAGGTTGCATATGCCCTTTTATTCAGCAATTCTGCTCCTAGGTATATTCCCTACCTATGCAAACTCTCATATCTATGCACACTGGGACACACACAGGGATGTACACATGGCAGTACTGATTGTGACAGTAAAAAAGGAGGAACCATATAAAATTCATTAACAGAAGAATGTATGAGTAACTATGGTCGATTTACAAAACATAATAAATACACCAGTGGTTGTCAAACTTCTTGGTCTTGTCATCTCTTTACACTCTTAGAAATTATATTTGTCATATCAGAAAGACAAATTTTTAAAAGTTTACCTGTCATTAAAAAAAATAATTAATTATATGTCTACACGATTTTTATTAAACTACATTTCTCAAAGCAAACAATAATTTACTGGATGAAAAATGGTATTGTTTTATATTTTTTAAATGTCAAATCTGCATTCACTTATTTATGGTCTCTAGTCACAATTCAGTACATTCTCCCTTTGGACCAACAATAACATTAATTAATAACAGCAGCTGACATTAATAAGCACTTAGTTTATATAATATATCCATCTCATTTAATCCTTATAACAGCCAATAAAGTAGGTGTTATTATTCCCATTATAAAGATAAGGTAAAAGACGTAAGTAAGGAAGAATAAGAAACTTGCCAAAGGTCACATCACCAGTAAGTTGCCTAGTAAGGATTCCAATTTAAATTCTCTTACCCATGATACTATGTTAAACCTGAGTATAGCATTATGCAACTGGGTATTCAAAAATTAATTGATAGTGATGGAGTCAAATTTACATCTGAAACTCACCAAAGGCTAAATCTATATACTACTAATTTATTTCAGTTTAATAGCTTAATGCTTAGTGTTATGTGCTGAGTTGTATCCCCTGAAAATTCATATGATGAAGTCTGTCTCAGTCTATTTGGGCAGCCAAAACAAAACACTAGAGATTGAGTGGTTTATAAACAACAGAAATTTATTTCTCACAGTTCTAGAGGCTGGGAAGTTTAGCAGGCATATTCGGTGTCTAGTTTAAAGGCCCTCATCCTGGTTCATAGACTGTGTCTTTTCGCCGTCACCTCATGTGGCAGAAATAAGGGATCTCTGTGGGGTCTCTTTTATAAAAGCACTAATCCCATTCATGAAAACTCCACCCTCATGACCTAATAAGCACATCCCAAAAGCCCTACCTCCTCATACCATCACAAGTGGGCATTAGGTTTCAACAAATTATTTGGGGGGACACAAACATTAGGAGCACTGCAGTCCTAACTCCTAGTACCTCAGAGTGTGACTGTATTTGGAGATAGAATCTTTATGAAGAGGTAATTAAAGTAAAATGAGGTTATTAGGATGGGCCCTAATCCAATATGACTGGTGTCCTTATAAGAAGAGGAAATTTGGACACAGACCAGTACAGAGAGAAGTCCACGTGAAGACGGAGATGTCCATCTACCAGCCAAGAGAGAGACAGACCTCAGAAGAAACCAACCCTTGCTGACACCTTGATCTCAGACTTCTAACCTCCAAAACTGTAATAAAATAAATTTCTGTTTAAGCCACGCACTCTTTGGTGCTTTGGTACTTTGTTATGACACCCTAGCAAACTAATGCAGTCAGGAATTTACCGAAGTTTCACTGGTCACTGGTATACTGCTATAATTTTTAAATGAAACCTATACTTTAAAAAACTAATAATATTAAATTAAATTTTATGTCAAAATATCTGTCAAGCAGAATTTTAGTTTTTAATATATCATTTTATAATGAAATGTCATTAACATTTTAATATAATTTTAATACTGAATAATTCTCTGGAATTTATTCTTTATACTTTTTCCTTTCTAAATAAGATTAAAATCTCCCAGTAAAAGGAGATTTATACTTTATAATATAGTACATGGCATACAAATAAAATCTTAAAAGTATTTAATAGTTATATCTCAAACTTTATTACTTAATGAATCAGTTTCTATACACTGCTTTCAATCACTTTTTATTAACTGCTTCCAAAACCCGCAACAGGTGCAAGAATAGATTGATGATATCCAAGTAGAGGCTGATGGCAGCTAATACATACTCTTCAGGTGACAGCCTATGCATCAAGGAGTGTGTGTCATAGATGATGAATCCACAGAAAAGAAGGGCTCCTACAGCAGCCAAGACCAACTCCACTGTCTCACTGTAAAAAAATAACTATAGGCAAGAGATTAAAATAATAATTTTATATTTAAAAACAGCATTAAGAATACTTAAGTTACTTGCTCTTAAGGTATATATTCTACCTATGTATTTAATAATTCTGTACAACTTTGAATACAAATGTTAAAAGTAGAAAAAGGCAAGGCAGGTCCACTACTGTTGTATGAAAGGGTGAATGGATGAACCAATGGATATCCTCCTTTTATTAAATTACCCACCTGTCTTTGAACAGTAGCATTCCAAATATAAATAATTTAAAATATATTTCCTATTCAGAATTACATGTGCCACTTGAAGGTTAGCAATTACAAGTGAGGGCCTCTTTCTATGTAATTTAACTCATTTGTTCATTCATCTTCCTTTCCATCAATAATATTGGCATAAGACCTTGATTTTTTAAAATATCATTTTAAAATCATTCTACATACAAATGTTCCCAGATAATTATAACCAAGTGTCTGACCATAAGATGCTTCTTATAGCTTTTTGAGATTATTTATATTTCAAGTTACCATCCTAAAACAACTTACCCTCAAGATTCCTGACAAGCACAAAATCCACAAAGTAGCAAATAGTCTATAAAAACAAAATATTAATAATTTAGAATATTGTTCCTAACCAAAAAACTTTGTAAACCCATTCAACATTTTCTAAAGAAATAAATCCATCCTGATATTTGCCAAAGAATAATTGAAATGTAAGAAGTCTTTACTGTACAATGAATACTGTAGAACACCCAGAAATGGAAAGAACAGCTATCTATTCAACATTTGTTTTTATGGGTACAAAACTAGTTTAAGAGTATCATTTTTAAAGTTTTCAACTGGAACATAAATACTGATATAAGCCAAAAATCATTAGAAGTATTTTAATTCTTCTAGAGCTATAGAACTTCTAGAAAATCTATAAATGAACAAATGAAACAAAATTGCCTTTTTTTTAATTGCCCTTTTTTAACCAAATAACAATAACAAATTATTCTGTGAACTTGCATATCCATTAGAGTGATTGGGGTTAACAACAGTTTAGACACTGAAGAAGATTATTGAACTGGAAAACAGCAACAGACACTAACCAGAATGAAATCAGAGAAAAAAAGACTAGGGAAAAAAAAATGAACAGAGCACCAGTGACCTGTGGGACGACATCAAGACGGTTAGCAAATATGTAGTTGGAGTCTCAACTGAGAGGAGGAAGAAGGGGAACATAAAAATGGTTGAAGAAATAATGGCCCAAAATGTTCCAAATTTGATTAAAACTTTACACTGACAGATCCAAGAAGCAGAAGAAACGTGAGAAAAACACACCACGGAATATCATAATCAGATTACTGAAAATGTTAATCATATTACTGAAAATTACGAAGAAAATGTTAAAGGTATTTAGGGGATAAAAGACATATTATGTAAAGGCACAAAGATAAAAAAGCAGACTTCTTGTCAGAACTACACAAGCCAGAATACAGTGGAGTGACATCTTTAGAGTACTGAAAGTAAGAAAAAACCCAAACCTAGAATTCTGCACCAGCAAAAACTACTCTCAAAAACAGAAGTAAAATGAAGATTTTTTTTGCAGACACTCAAAAGCTGACACCAACAGACCAGCACTATAAGAAATGTTAAAATGAAATCCCTCAGACAGAAAAGTATTAGACGGAAATTTGGATCTACACAAAGAAATGGAGAACAACAGAAACAGTAAATATGTGGGTGAACATAAAAGGCTTTGTCTATATTTTAAATCTCTTAAAGATTTAAAAACAAAAGAGCAAAAATAATAATAACAATGTATCATGAGGTTTAGAACATATGTGGAACTAAGTTATGGTAACAATAGCACAAAGGTAAAGAGAAGCAACCTACGTATACTGCGCATGAAACGGTATATTCTTGAAGGCAGACTATGATGATTTAAAGATGTATACTGTAAAACCTAAAGCAACCTCTATTTAAAAGAACTACAGCTAATAACTAATAAAGGAGATATATGGAATTAAATAATCCAAAAGAAAAAGAGGAGAAAAGAAACAAAGTAGCAAAGGATAGGACAAGCAGAAAGAAAACAAGTGGCAACAGAGTAGGCTTAAGTCCAACCATATCAAAAATCACATTAAATATAAATGGTCTAAACAAGCCAATTAATAGCAGAGATGATCAGATTGGACAAAAAGTAAGATCCAACCATATGCTGCCTGCGAGAAAACGATTTTAACTCTAAAGACACAAATAAGCTAAATATAAAAGGATGGAAAAAGATATACCATGCTAACACAATCAATAGAAAGCTGGGGTGGCTATCTTAACAAAGTAGATTTTAGGGCAAGAATATTACCAGAGATAACCCCTTCATGATGATAAGGGGATCATCAAGAGGACATACAATCCTGAATATGTATGCATACAAAAACAGAGCTTCAAATAACAGGAAGCAAAACTTACAGAATAGGAGAAACAAACCAAGCCATACTTGTAGTTGGAGATTTCAACACCACTTTCACATTAACTGATAGAATAAGCAGGCAGAAAATTAGTAAGCCTGCAGAAGACTTGAATAATGCTATCAAGCAACTTGACCTAATTGACATTTATTAAACACTCATCTAACAACAGCAAAATATACATTCTCCTCTAGTACACAAAGAACATTTACCGATATCATAAAATGAATCTTAATAAATGCCAAAAGACTGAAATCATATAAAATATGTTCTTTAACAACAGAATTAAATCAGAAATTAAACATACATAGTATTATAATCCACTTTGGTGAATCAAGGGCATGGTGAGATTCCAGCTCTCAGTTTTCTTGCTGGAATGGCCACAGAATTTCTTGGATACATCTGTTATACTTAAGTTAGACTGATGTATCTTGCCACCTCACCGTACAGATCCTTCAGGATTGAAAAGGACTCAGGACCTGCTTTTTCATACTTAAACCCTAGGGAAACTCCAAAGCTTCTGCACCAAGGAGTATGGGAAAGGTGGTATTAAGAACTGTAAAGCAACTGAAAGTTTACCTACTTGTAAGCTAGTAAGTTAGTCTGGCAGAATTTCATGGATGTTAAGTAGAAGACATGCAACACTTAGGTCTGAGATGAAGAGTGGTTTATAACAGCAATAGCAGTAGCTGAAGAACAGGCATAGGAGACAGGTGTTGTGGGAGTAAAGAAATGAAAGAAATAGAGGACAGAAGGTGAAGAAAGAAAATGAGACACTGATATTTAAGATTTCAGCAATGGAACAACCCCTAGTGATGACAATCACTACGATGTGATGTCTATGATGTGGACACGGCAGGAAGATGAAAGCTGCCAAAGTAGAAGAGGTCCAGAGATATCAAGAAGCTAAGGTGATGGATGGGCCTAAAATGCAGTTTGACGCTAACGTCTTTAAAGCATGAGGGAGGCTTGACCAAAAAGGGAATGAGTAATAGGAATGAGCAAGAGTATGAAGCATATAGCCAGACAGCATAAACCTTAAAGCAATGAATGTCCAGCATGCTGAGGAATAATGAAAGGAGCATTAGGGGACTGAAGCAGTTTTCAATACTAACCCCCCATCCCAAACAACATAGGGTGTGGGGAATGAGCAGCTTGAGAACAGTGTTCTCAGGGAGGGATTGAGTTTCAGCTGAGATAAGGAAGAAGAAAGAATTTATTCTGAAGAGGCTAAAATATAAGGAAGATATATAAGGAGTTCTAGAGACTATAGTAGAGCAGATGGGAGGAAGGGGTGCATATGGAGATAGGGATGGGAAGAAGCAGAGAGAGAAACTACATATACATCATAAATCATATACAACATACAAATATATAAAAAACATCCCCCCCAACATACATATAAGACAGGAAAGGAAAAAAAAATGTTGCCTCTCCCTAAATCAAACTCCATTCTAATACAACTATAAGCATCCTGCACAATTGTCAGTGTTGGCTGACCAACTATATTTTACCCCCATAGAGACTTCTGGTAATCTGGATTACCAGAAAAAAAGGGGGAGGAAAGAAAGTTTTGTAAAAGTAGACCAGTTGTAAATTTTTAGTGTTGTAACCGGAAAAAGAACAGAAAATGTTTGAGTGATTATGTGCCAACAGAAGGCCACTGTGAACTTAGGAAAGAGTCTATGTATTCTTACCAAGGTGAGGGCGATACAGTACCATGATCCTGGTATAAAAAGGATCATTCCCTATATTAATTAGTTTGAAGAATGATACAGGTTAATTTAGATGGATCAAAAAGATTTTTAAGTTCATGCAGACTCCTGGGTCACAATTACCTTGCTTTTGCCACAGAGATGTAGATGGTAACATTTGGTAACATTTATGCTAAGACAAAGATCTAAATAATTTAGGTAAATTTCATACCATTTATAAAGCATGCAAGCCTAGCCTCTCTAGAAGGCTTAAATTTTTTCGCATTCACTTCCCTTTCAATACGGGGGAAGCAAAAGACTCAAAGCCACTTTCCATCTCCTAGCATGCTCTGGGAGAGTAGGGCCTGGCTCTAGTACTCAAAGGGATGACCTCTCATTACCCTCTATTTTTAAAGTATCCAAAGCTAACAGTATAGAATTTCTCTCAAAACTAGGTAATACTAAATATACTTATCTATCATAACCAGGACATATATAACTTACCCTGCTCCAAACTTGCTGAAATCTCTCTTAGATTGTAGAGTACATACAGTCAAACCAAGAAATACTGCAGTAGTCAGTATAAAAGCTTGCAGAACAATATACACATCATAGAAAGTAACTGTAAAAATTACAAAACACTGATTTAAAATACATATAAACATACTCAATATAAAAGTTTTTTTCTAGTGGGAAGCAGCCACATAGCACAGGGAGATCAGCTCGGTGCTTTGTGACCACCCAGAGGGGTGGGATAGGGAGGGTGGGAGGGAGACGCAAGAGGGAGGGGATATGGGGATATATGTATACGTATAGCTGATTCACTTTGTTATAAAGCAGAAACTAACACACCATTGTAAAGCAATTATACCCCAATAAAGATGTTAAATTTAAAAAGTATTGGTTTCTTTGTACACTTGAAACTAATAAAATATTATAAATCAACTATACTTCTATTTTTTAAAAAAAGAAATATTAGTGTATGGGAGGATGTAAAAAAAAAAGTTTTTTTTCTGTCATATAACAGAAATGCCTTATTTTGTCCTGTACTACTTGCTAATAAAAACAATTATGGAAAGATTCCTTATTCAGTCTTCAATACTGGTACAGTAAAACCACACCCATAGTGCAATAAAGAGGCTCCAAAATATGCAACATAAGGGTTCACGTTATTATGAAGTTAAAGAAATGACTAGAGAGATATTACACAACTAGTTGGTTTAGGAGTTTGGGGGATATGGTGAAATGATTCTCACCCATTTCTGTCCCCACTGCAGTTTATCACCATAGTTGACAGTGGTGACTGTCAACTCTGGCTTAAATATCAATAGGATATTCTATAACAACCTAATTGGGAAAAGAATAGATACATGTATATGTATAACTGAATCACTTTGTTGTACACCTGAAACTAACACAACATTGTTAATTAACTATACTCCAATATAAAATAAAAAGTTAAAAAAAAATATATATATATATCAGTAGGGATGGTTCTGGGTCCTGTGGCTGGCTGGGAATTCCTAGGCAAGAAAAATATTAGGGCTGTCTGGGGCTATCAGCTGTTTACCAACACCATAGGGAACAGAAACCAACCACTAATTGCTTTATATCCAAATCTGCTTTATCTTGGAGTACATTATTGGGGGTTTACTGAATATATATTGAATTCCCTTCTGAAGTTTTAGTATGATCATCTGGATTGTCTAGGACTATTGTAATACAACTGCTTAACATTTTAACAGAATACTAACTTATAACCTCTTTAAAGGAAATTATGTACTTTGAACCCAAAACCATTTAAGTAATTTTTTTTTTTTTTTTTTTTTGTGGTACGCGGGCCTTTCACTGTCGTGGCCTCTCCCATTGCGGAGCACAGGTTCCGGAGGCGCAGGCTCAGTGGCCATGGCTCACGGGCCCAGCCGCTCCGCGGCACGTGGGATCGTCCCAGACTGGGGCACGAACCCATGTCCCCTGCATCGGCAGGCGGACTCTCAACCACTGAGCCACCAGGGAAGCCCCATTTAAGTAATTTTTAATTTGAGGGGGATTAATTATTCAGTTCTTTCTATTCCTAAATGCTAACTAATTGGACTTTCTCTACTTATGCCATTACAGGGTTAGGAAGATGAACAAAGAAAAGGTAAACCATGAAATCACTTTTGCTTCTCATTAGAAATTTCAGTGTAAGATTAGGTGGATTCCAATAACCCTGAAATAAATCTCTCTCCTACATCCCTTACAAATGGTGGGAGCCAGAGACGACAGAGATGGACTTGATAATAACATTAATAGTAACATTAATAGATAATAACACTAATAATAAGTAAATATTAATAATACTTCCTTTTTATGCTGAGAAATTTCAATCCTATTTTTTTTCGTTATTATTATTTATTTATATTCTGATTCTTTTATAAAAGGAAGAGATGAATTACCAAAAAATAGGTTCAATAAAACTGGCATAAAAAAGTTAAAAACAGTAATGACAAAATAGGAAGAGATAAATATATTAATAATAAGGATCAACAATTTACTGTTATTGAGAGTAATAGTCAATTCTGATCTTTTTAGTATGCCAGATTAATCATTCTGAGTTAATCAGAATTTTTATTGTTAATAAATCACAAAACTTTTTGAGGCATTACATAGAGCACATCAAGTAACTATAACAGATACTTCCTTTTAAATATATATTTAACACAAAATACAAAACAGAAATGGACACTGTTTCTTGTAGTGCCATTTGATGAAATATGAGGATATAATAAAGTACAGTTCAATGCAGACAATTTGAGATACTGAGCTTATGTGATGAAAGTACATGGCTCCAAACATGTTATCAGTTCTTCTAAGCTCCCTTTAAATAAGGGAAAAGATTAGCTATGGTTGTCTTATTTTCACAAATGGATAAACAAAATGAGTATTGTTCTTATTCCTATTGTTTTCCTAATTCTTTTCCACTTCCTCTAAACTCAGTTAACTACATAAACATTTAATATTTGCTTATATTTTAGGAATTCTTCATCCTATGCCATATTTTTTAATATGACATTCCATGATGGTAAGCTTTAGCCCCAAACACGTTTTTATCCAAAACATTTACCCACATTAAAAAGTTACTGTTGGGCCTCCCTGGTGGCGCAGTGGTTCAGAGTCCGCCTGCCGATGCAGGGGATACGGGTTCGTGCCCCGGTCTGGGAGGATCCCATATGCCGCGGAGCGGCTGGGCCCGTGAGCCATGGCCGCTGGGCCTGCGCATCCGGAGCCTGTGCTCTGCAACGGGGGAGGCCACAGCAGTGAGAGGCCCGCGTACCACAAAAAAAAAAAAAAAAAAAAGTTACTCTAACATATGGAAGCACAATTATGGCTTACCAACGAAGGCCACAGTCAGAGCTTCCAACAGTGTCTAAGAAAAAGAAATTGAAATTACATAGATGCATGTAAAATTTATACTATGTTATGCACATGTTCTAATTTCCAGGAGTTCAATGTGATTCCATATGCATGATTTCATTTTAGCTTCAGAGCAGCCTTGTGAAGTATATGGGACAGATAATAAGCCCACCATAATGAAAATGAGACCTCAATGTATTAAGTGAGAATATTCAGAATTCCTTTTTTTTTTTTGGCTGTGCAGCACAGCTTGCAGGATCTTAAGTTTCCTGACCAGGGCTGAACCCAGGCCACGGCAGTGAAAGCGCTAAGTCCTAACCACTGGATTGCCAGGGAACTCCTGTGAGAATATTTAGATTCTAACTGTGATCCCATTACTCCTTGAACTCAACTAGATTTTTCATATCTGTAACAGGAAGATTCTAAAAGTAATATGGAAAATTCTATTTTTCTCACTCACTATAATATAAATACAAATGAAACTGCAAATCACATGCACATTTATAGAAACCTCACTACCTCACACAAACACAGGAAGAATAAAATATTTAAGTAGTACTTTGGTGTGGCAGAGTCTTGAAACTGTCTCTGAATATTCTTTTTTTCTTTCTTCCTTAGTAACAGAATTTTTGCCTTAACACACAACTGTTCAGATTAATCATTACATTTTTCAGCCTCTCTTGCAGCTAGATCTGGTCACAAGACTATATTCTAGTCAACAGAATGTGAGCAGAGAGGCATACAACTTCAAAAAGCAAAAAGGCTTGCTCTCTCCTTTCTCTTTTCATTTTTTTAAATAAATGGATAGAATGTAGATATGGTGGTGAGCTATCTTATACCATGCAACACTTTAGAAATGTCTGAACCATAGCAGATGAATGGGCCCCTGAGAACTTCCCTAAACAGTCACTCAGATTTTTATATGAAAGAGAAGTAAACCATCTTGTTTAAGCCATTGTTATTTTGTCATTGTTTAAGCCATGTCAAAAGTAGCTAAACTCATATCCTAAGTAAGAGTTAGGGATATTGAGCTTCATCCTCTAGCTTCTCTTTCCCCTTAATTACGTATCTTTGTTTTATATGCTTACTCTAGTTAGATTTTATCTGATAGAAGATTATCATAAAGGTAAAGCCTTGAATTTTTTTAAAAACTCATTAATTTTGTCCTGTTACTGTAACATATGTATATGCATTCAATTAAATAAATAAATCTAAAACTCAGGAATAAATGTTAAAGGAACAGATATTGTCAAAGTACTCACAAATCCAAAAAGCAGGTACAGGTTAAGGGGATGCTTATGTCTGTTTAAAGTCAAGGCTAAAATCAAACCCAAAGATCCAAGGGCACACACCAAAATTAAGGCAGGACTGAAAGACAAAAAATTAAATCATTCTCAAGTTAAAAGACACTATAGTTTTATCCAATTTAATAAAATTTGTCTATGTATTTGTGAAAGTACAGGGGAAAAAAATCTGAAAGGATCTACACCAAACTGTCAAAGGAAATTATTTTTCCATGGGGAATATTTGAGGACTGTGAGATGGGGAGGAGCAGGAAGACAAAGAATCTTCCCCACAGGGACTTCCCTGGTGGCGCAGTGGTTAAGAATCTGCCTGCCAATGCAGGGGACACAGGTTCGAGCCCTGGTCCGGAAAGATCCCACATGCCTCAGAGCAATAAGCCCGTGTACCACAACTACTGAGCCTGCACTCTAGAGCCTGTGAGCCACAACTACTGAGCCCACATGCCACAATTACTGAAGCCCGCAGGCTCCGCAAGAGAAGCCACTGCAATGAGAAGCCCACACACTGCAACAAAGAGTAGCCCCCATGCGTCACAACTAGAGAAAGTCCGTGAGCAGCAACAAAGACCCAACACAGCCAAAAATAAATAAATAAAAATAAATTAATTAAAAAAAAAAAAAAGAAGAATCTTCTCCACAATGAATGGGGAAGACTTAGCCTTTTTACTTCATGAACTTCTAACATACTTGAATAATTTTTGCAATTAGCATACTGCTTTTTTAAACTAAAATACAATACATAAAAACTATTAAATAATAAACCAATTTTGTACCTAACTACTTTTTTTAGGGTATTTACTATATAGCTGTAATTTAAATTAAAGAACTTTACTCCAAATAGCAAACTAATAGTTCAAGATTCCCCTTTCATAAAGGGAGAATAGAAATTATCTACTTCTAAGAAAATATTCATTCTCTACTTCTCCTTTCCTTTAATATAAAGAACCTATATTACTTTTAGCTGTGGAAATAATTATTTTGGAGGTCAGATCTTAAACAAATTAGGGATGAATCATATGGAACTCCTTTGAAAACTTTTCAGTGAAATTTTCCTAGTTGTGATCCAACACTAAGGTAAGTTAAACTTTTTTTAAGTATCTTTACTTTTCAAGCACTGTCTTGGGCTTTGGGGACAGGACATAAGTCTAATAAACACACAAAAAACCTAAGACTTAAAAAAACTGCATACACAGTTAAAAATTCTTAATACTATTCCAGAAGATGAGGATTTAACCCTATGAAATTAAGCTAAAAAGTTTAGAGGTAAATACCATATTGTAGAACATTTTCCTTATTAAAACTTATTTACAAGAGTTAATAATGAACCTTTTTTACGTTCTAACCTTAAAAGTTAATAGAAAAAAAAAACTAACTTTGCTCATATTATGCCCTTTCAGTGATATGCAACGGCTGAAAATGAGTCAGAACCATGTCATTACCTTACCTTTCATGAACAAATGTCCGTATAGAATCAAAGTATAAAAAAAGCATGGATGTCACTGTAGTTAAGAGAACTTGCAGAGAAAGGATGCTGTAGACTTTTCTTAGAAAGGCTGAAAGAGAAAAAAGTTACACATGACTATTTTCTTAAGCATTTATCAGAGAACAGCAAGATCAAATGTCTTCTTAGAAACATTAAATTGTTATATGAATTCTTTTTTATTTTTTATTTTATTTTATTTTATTTATTTATTTTTTGGTGGTATGCGGGCCTCTCACTGTTGTGGCCTCTCCCGCTGCGGAGCACAGGCTCCAGACGCGCAGACTCAGCGGCCATGGCTCACAGGCCCAGCCGCTCCGTGGCATGTGGGATCTTCCCGGACCGGGGCACGAACCCGTGTCCCCTGCATCGGCAGGTGGACTCTCAACCACTGCGCCACCAGGGAAACCCTGAATTCTTTTAAAAATCTTAATCCAAAAAATGCAATCTGTAACTAAAACTAAAAACAAAAAACGCCTCCCAAAAAAATCAAAAATTTTAAGTGATAACTATCCTCCAGGAAGCATGAGCTTAAAAAAATTAAGTTAATGGGCCAGAATACAAATGTTTTCATCAAAATAAAAAAACATTAAATGCATATTTGTAAAACATACAACAAAGCAAAAGATTAGAAACAGAACAATTTAAAGAACGAAGCTATGTTGAAACTGAAAAGCAGGAATAGAAAGCATATGGTTAGATATAAAATTAAAAAGGAAATCTTAATTTCCAAGGAATACAAATGTTTCCCCAAAATGAAATTCTCCATAAAAGGCGAACAATATTTAAACTTACTTTCACTCACCTATTTTTATTTCTCACTTCTAGTACCTTTACCTCTAGTTTCTATATTAGAAATTCTTACTTTCAAAATATTACCGACATCCATATATCAACTCCAAGGCCTAATGATCTAAAAATACTTATTAACGTCTTCTGACCTACAGATGACATAAATGATACAGTGAACACCCAACTTACCACCAGCTTCAGAAATAAAAAAACATTAACAACAGTTCTCATCTCTCCTTAACAAACTGCTAATCATCTTTCAAGATTCACCCTTCCTCAGGACTTCCCTATTGGTCCATTGGTTAAGACTCGGCACTCCCACTGCAGGGGGCCTGTGTTCGATCCCTGGTCAGGGAACTAGATCTGGCATGCCACAATTAAGAGCCTGCATGCCGCAACTAAATGATCCCACAGGCCGCAACTAAGACCCGACGTGGCCAAACAAATAAATAAATGTTAAAAAAAAAAATTTCAGCCTTTCTCAGTTCCCCAGTCTGAATTAAATGTTCCTCCCCATGTTCCCAAGGGACCCTAAATATACTTCTAGTCACTTTATTTTATAGTGATAAGTCTACTTGTCTTTCACTATTAGACTATAAAGACTAAAAAGCTCCCTAATAATAGGATAATAATATTCATTTTTATACTCCTAGCACCCAGCCAAGGAGTTGGCACAGAATAAATACTCATTAAATTTTATTTGCTTTTAAATAAACGTATATTGAATTAATGAAAAGTGAATCTTGCCAGTCAGGGAAAAGGTCTTATTCTGAAACAATAATGGAGCTACATAACTTCTATAGAGCATTGTTCTTAGGCAAGAAAAACACTATTGAATGACTTTTACCCAACAAAAGATGTGATATTGTCTCTTGACTCTCATGACAAGGCGAATATGATACATGTTCTCTTTGAAAAAAATTCCTACCAAAGACCTGGTTCCTCAAGGAATGATGAAGTGCTTTGATGGTATGTCTGCCAAATATCGAGTAATAAAATAAATATTTTATAAGAATAAGGGAATTTTCATAAATACTAAAGATTTAATTCTTTTTTTTTTTTTTTTTTTTGTGGTATGCGGGCCTCTCACTGTTGTGGCCTCTCCCGTTGCAGAGCACAGGCTCCGGACGCGGAGGCTCAGCGGCCATGGCTCACGGGCCCAGCCGCTCCGCGGCATGTGGGATCTTCCCGGACCAGGGCACAAACCCATGTCCCCTGCATCGGCAGGCGGACTCAACCACTGCGCCACCAGGGAAGCCCAAGATTTAATACTTAAAGGCCCCGCAATTAAATCTTAATCAGTGTTTCCTTCTGGCACCCTTTCCAAAACATAGTGAGTTTTTCCTCATGTCTTAAACAGGTTTTAATGAACGTATATCGTAACCAATGACTCACAGTCACAGTGAGAATCAGTCCTACTTTGGCCTAGGCAGAGGTAATCTTGAACAAAAAGGAGATAAACAGTGTTCATCTCCACAACCAATCTACAACTTACTTTCTTAAAAAGGCCCTGATGTCTGCAAGCTTTGGGAAGTTGTTTCTGCCTTTTTCACAAAAGCAAAGAATCTGCCATAGGCAATTATTTGGGCTATGTTTCCACAAATTTAATTCTAAACCAAAGGTCAAACCATTATTCCCCCAAGGGATTTTCTGGACTATAAAAAAATCATATTCTTTACTTCTGATACCCTACAATGTACCTTATGTAATTCAAACCCATTGCACATAATATATATTCTCAGTTAAGCAGTGAAAGTCAGTGTTAATCCTTAACATTTTATGGACCTGTTCTACAGTCAAAACAGTGTGTTTAATGTTTATTTGTATATGTGCGTGTGCACAAGTGCATATGTGATAAAAGACTGGAAGAATACAAGTGAAGGTGTTAATAATGGTTTTCCTTGGGCAGTATGACTGAGGGTGTTTCCATGTTCAGTTCTTTGCTAATCTGTGTTTTTTTTAATATATCACCAATAAATATTTATTACTTTTGTAACAGAAAAACGTTTTAAAGAAACCTATGCAGGGGTCGTCACTGGTGGCGCAGTGGTTAAGAATCCGCCTGCCAATGCAGGGGACACGGGTTCAAGCCCTGGTCCGGGAAGATCCCACATACTGCGGAGCAACTAAGCCAGTGTGCCACAACTACTGAGCTCACGCTCTAGGGCCCGCGAGCCACAACTACTGAATCCCGTGCACCTAGAGCCCGTGCTCCGCAACAAGAGAAGCCTGCGCACCACAACGAAGAGTAGCCGCCGCTCGCCGCAACTAGAGAAAGCCCACACGCAGCAACGAAGACCCAATGCAGCCAAAAATAAAATAAATTAAAAAAAAGAAACCTATGTTAAGCCAATAAATTCATCATAAAAATAATCCTTATGCAGATACTCTAGATCACAGCTTTTCTATACTCTTTAAAAATGAGAACTTAAATCAAATCTCACAAAAAGTAACACCTGACACCCATTTTGAATAACTAACATAAAAAGTGGCAAAAGATATACATAAGCAGCTCACAGGGAAAAATAGAAGATCTAATATGAAAAGAAAACAAGCCAAACAGCAATCTTTCAATTTCTTTTTTTTTTTTTTGAGTCCTAATTTCTCCCCTTCTACTTCTCCCCTTTCTACTCAAACTTAACAGGCTAAACCAGGAACTCTTCAGTTCTACCCAATCTGTAACCAGCACCAACATCCCCCAAGCCAAAAATGTAGGAGTCATCTCTCATTCCCCTCCCTTTTCCCAATCCATCAACAACTACCATAGCTTCCACCTGCAACGTCGACCACCTCTCTGGTCTCCTCTGCAGCCTCTCCAGTCAGTCTTATGATCTCTCACCTGGACTATTAGAGCAGCCTTCTAATTGGTCTCTACGCTCTCACTGGTCCCACCTGTAGTCCCAACCCATTCTCCACAGCTGTCAGCAATCTTTTTGTAAAGTAATCCATATCACGTGACTCCCTGCTTAACTACTTTTAATGGTGTCCCTTAAACTTAGAATAAAATTTTGAAGATTTTATAGGGCCTACAGGCCCTACATGATATGGAACCTCTCTAACCTCATCTCCTACTACTCTTCCTTTTCCTCACCATGCATTACCCTCACTAGCCACCTTTATGTTCCCCAAACATGCCAAATCCTTCCTGCTTCTGGGCCTTTGCCCTTGCTGTTTCCTCTGCCTGAAATGCCCTTATCATTCTTTACATGAAATGATGGTTTAACTTTTGACACTCCCTTCAAGTGACTCACTTCTAACAAAAAGAATAAGGCAGAAGTGGCAGTGTGTATTATTTCTACGTCATAAAAGGCAACACCTGTCAACTATACCTCAATAAAAAAAAATTTTAAGGCAATATGGCTACCTACTTGCTCTTTCTTAGATCACTTGCTCTAGAGCAGTGTTTATCAACCTTTTTTTGTTGCCCATCTAAGAAGCCTTCTGAACGTTTTTATCCTAATAGCCCTCCAATAAAATGTTAATGCCACAGGGACTTCCCTGGCGGTCCAGTGGTGAGGACTCCACACTTTCACTGCTGGGGGCCCAGGTTCAATCCCTGGTCGGGGAACTAGGATCCCAAAAGCCACATCCCAAAAGTGGCGTGGCCAAATTAAAAAAAAAAAAAATTGAATGCCACAAATATACTGTACATATGTTTATGTATCACAACTCTTTGGAAGGCTACAAACCATTGAAATACCTGAGATTCTTTGCTCTCCACCTCAGGAACCAATTTTCACCCTCTTGGAGGCAATACTGTCCCCACTGAGAATGAACACTGTAGGAGAAGCCAGCTGCCAATGTTGTGAGAAATCTCAAGCAGCCCTCTGGAAAGATCCATGAGAAAGTGAGGTCTCCTGCCAACAGCCAGTGAGAAACTGAAGCCTTCTGCTCATAGTGATGTGAGTGTGCCTCCCTGCAAGCGTATCCGTCACCACCAGGCGGGACTTCAGACGACTGCAGCCTCAGCCAGCATCCTGACTACACCTATGACAAATCCTGAGCTAGAGTCTCTCAGCTACCTGGCTCTTAGAAACTGATAATAAACATGTATTCAAGCCACTAAGTTTTGTGGTAATTTGTTACACAGCAGTAAAGACTAATACAGATTTTGGTATCCCCTGGAAGTGGGATGCTGCTGTACCAAAAACCTAAAATATGGAAGAGGCTTTGGAACCAGGTAGTGGGTAGAAGTAGGTAGGTCTTCGAGGTAAAAGCTCAAAGAGCCTTGAAGAGACTATAGAAGGATGACGCCTTTATGGAGGCTGTGGGTAAGGACTTTAAAAGAGGAAAATCTTATGGAAACTGGAGGAAACAGAATCCTTGTTATGTACTGTCAAAAAATTTAGCAACACTGTCACCTGTGGGAACATGGAAAGTAGAAGATGTGCCTAATGAAGTGGTGATCAAAGTAAGGAGATTTCCAGACAGAGCATGCACTTGCTGCCTTCTTGCTGCTCATACTAAAATGCAAGAGATGACACAGCATGTGATGATAAAATCCTTTGTTAGAACCTCACAAAGGGACTTCCCTGGTGGTCCAGTCGTTAAGACTCTGCGCTTCCACTGCAGGGGGAATGAGTTCCAGCCCTGGTCGGGGAACTAAGATCCCACACGCCGCGTGGCGCGGCCAAAAAGAAAAGAAAACAAAACAGAACGAACCTCACAAATATCCAACATTGTACCTCAGAAAAAATCATTCAAACAATAGGGCTTCTGAGAGGAAATAGTCACTCATCAGTCTCAACCAAAACTCACTCTAAGACGTTTGGGTGTGGCTTTTATCTAATGGAGTGAACCTCAGTAACAATCACAGGAGACCCACAAAGTTTTTTGAAGAATATTATTGGCAAAAATACCACCAAATTATGGCTGTCTTACCTTTGGATGTTGGGTGTGTGGATACAGGTAATTAAAAAATTCTTTAGTTCCACAGAGTCTGAGAGGAAATGTACTCATAGGAGCTATACTTAAGGAACCATAGCCAAGGAGCCTCATCCATACCGTTAGATGACAAGATTCTGAACTTTGAGCTGATGTTATAATAGGATAAGACTTTTGGAGGGTCTTAGCTTGCATGTGGAAGAAAGAAAAATAACTTGTAGCCAGAGGGAAATAAATATGCCTGTAAGTTCTTTAACACATCTTCAAAAGGTGGAGCCTAAATACCCTCCCCTTGAATGTGGACTGGACTTAGGAACTTGCTTCTAATAAATACAATAAGGAAGATGTGATGGTGTGTGGGACTGCCATGACTAGGTCATAAAAGACACTGTAGCTTCCTCGATGGTCTCTCACGGATTGCTTGCTCTTGAGGAAGCCAGCCACCATGCCCATGACACTCATGCAGCCTATGGAAATGTCATGTGGCAAAGAACTAAGGCCTCTGTCAACATCTGCATGAATGAGGTTTCCAGGAAATGGATCCTCCAGGCTAGTCAAGCCTTAGCTGATTGCAGTCCCAGCCCACTCCTTGAGTGGACTCTCATGAGACACCTTGCGCCACAGCCACCTAGCTAAACCTCTCCCAGACCCTTGACTCTCAGAAACTGTGTGAGGCAATAACTATGTGTTGTGTTTTGTTTTTTTTTTTTTGCGGTATGCGGGCCTCTCACTGCTGTGGCCTCTCCCGTTGCGGAGCACAGGCTCCGGACGCGCAGGCTCAGCGGCCATGGCTCACGGGCCCAGCCGCTCCGCGGCATATGGGATCCTCCCAGACCGGGGCACGAACCCGTATCCCCTGCATCGGCAGGCGGACTCTCAACCACTTGCGCCACCAGGGAGGCCCGATGTGTTGTTTTAAGCGTCTAAAATTTGGGGTAATTTTTAATAAAGCAATAGATAACTAATACGCCTGGCTAGCTCCTTCCAATACAACACAACTGCCATCTCCTTTACGAGTTCTTTTCCTGGCCATTCCTGAACTAAAATTGCTGCTATTCTAGACCCTAGAGTCTACTCCATCACTGTTTCTTTTCTTCAGAGAACTTATCACTGTTAGTAGTCTATTTGTTTGCTTGACTCTTTAGGGTCTATCTCCCCTACTCCTCCACCCAAATAACAACTCTAGAGAACTGAACTATTATCTGGTTACTGCTATATCCCTAATATTGGCAGGGAGCCCAATAAAGTTGTGTAAACAAAGAAAAAACGCTCACCTTCACTCACCTAGCTAAAGAAATGTAGATTAAAACAAGATAACATGTTTTACCCACAACAAGAGTCAGTAAACTACAGCTAAGGGCCAAACCC
Organism: Mesoplodon densirostris; assembly: GCF_025265405.1. Lineage (NCBI taxonomy): Eukaryota > Metazoa > Chordata > Mammalia > Artiodactyla > Ziphiidae > Mesoplodon > Mesoplodon densirostris. Next base: position 36,837,791 of record NC_082671.1, on the reverse strand, counting down.
AGCACATCACCTGACCTTGTAGGCGTTACTGGGCACAGTCACACTGTCATGTGTGTGTCCTCTATAGCTGCTCTTGCACCACGATGGCAGAGCTGTGCCACAGTGTCCTTAGAATCCACAAAGCTGAAAATATTTACCATTTGGCCCTTTGTAGAAAATGTTTGCCAACCCCTGATCTACCAGATTGCCAGATACTAAAAAGTTTGATGATCTCAGTGTTGGTGAGGGCGCAATAATAGAAGCAATACAATGGAAAATTGTATTTTCCTGATATACAAATAATACAATGGAAAATTATTCAGCCTTAAAAAGGAAACTCTGACGCATGCTATAAAATAAACACACCCTGAAAATATGCTAATTGAAATATACTAGTCACAAAAAGACGAATACTGATGATTCCACTTATATGAAGTTATCTAGAGTGGTCAAATTCATAAAACAAAAAAAGTAGAGTGGTGGGGCTTGGGAGAGGGGAAAGTGGCAAGTTGTTTGATGGGTACAGAGTTTCAGTTTTGCAAGATGAAAAAGTTCTGGTGATTAGTTGCATAACAATGTGAATATATTTAACACTACACACTGAACTGTACACTTAAAAATGGTTAAGATGGTAAAATTTTAATGTAGTATATATTTTATCACAATTAAAAAATTTTTTTATTAAAAAAACTGAGTTCTATTGCCAAAATAGTTCCAAAATTCACTTCCAGAAATATAGATCAAGATTCTTAGCGCATGAGCGCTTCATAAGTCCTCTCCCAGAACAAGTTCCAGCTGCCCGATAGGATGAAAATCTGCTGCAGCTTCTGTGATCAATTGGCTGAACTAGAGCGGACAATGAATTCCACTTACATGAAGCTGAGCATTTTAAATTCAAAATAATTTCTACCCGCTGGATATTACATAATAACTTATAACTAACATGGCATTTTGATTGACCTAGGAATGTTCCATTTCCAGCAAGTGCCTCAATAATACTCACACCTATGTTGAGTTTTAGGTCCTTAAGAGAGAAAACAGTAAACGAGATAGATATGGTCCCTGCCCTCACAGTTTCTTACAATCCAGCAAAGAAGATAAGGACATGGAACCTGGAAACAAGTTCACACCCCCTAAACCAAAAACATCCAAGCAAATAACTCCATTCACGTGTATGTCACAATGATAACATAATAAACTTATTTTAACCGAAAAAATAACCCTAGGTTTCTCTTAACTGAAAGATGCCAAATTCAGGCTACTGAGGTTTTCAACTGTCCCCTTCTCCACCGAAGACAGGGTTTAAGGCACGATGGGTTCAGGTTTCTGAGCGCACAGCTGGGGGACCACCGCCTCTCCCTCTGAGCCCCTGCGGAGGGAGAACGCTCTTCCTCGGAGCCGGCGGGGCTGGCAGGAGAAGGGAAGGCTGCCCTCTGAACCCCAGGACACCCGCGCTCTCCCCCGAGCCCGGCCGGTGAGGATGCTCGCCTCAGAGGCCGGCGGCGCGGCGGGACCGACTAGGGGCGGCCGAGACGGGCCCGGCGACTTACCCATTCGGATGTGCACGTTGGCGGAGGCCACGCAGCTGCCATAGTTGAAGTCGTCCTCGATGGAGGAGCAGGGGTAGCGGGGGTCAGTGTCCGCCATGTCAGAACCGCACACCCAACCACCTTTCCGAGCTGAGACAACGCCAGCACAACTGCCTCCAAGCCACTTCCGGTGGAAGCGGTCCAGACCCAACTAGCCGAGCGGCTGAGGCCGAGCCAAGCCCCAACTAATCGATGATCTCGCCTCAAAACTTCAGTTAGGCTGAGAAAAAGGAGATGGCTTCAGATGAGGGTGGGAGAGAAAACGAGTTACATTCTCGGCGTCATCTGAAGTGAAGGTTTTCTCAGATTTTCCTCCACAAGCTTCTTCAATCTTCTGACCTGGTGAGTTGCTAAAAGTGATAAAAGCGAAGTCCCATTCATCCTTCCTTTCAACAAATACCCATCTCATTCATATACTCTGTCAATAATCACATTAGGGAGACACTTTTAATTACATTATTTTTATTGAAGTATAGTTGATTTTATTTACACTATTTTTTAATAATAACAATCCCTAAAATTATTGAGCACTTTCTATAAACCAGGCTTTCTTAATGAGATAATGCTTAATCCTGGAAGACAAGTCGGAGCCAACCAGGGAAGAGTGGAGTGATGTAGGTAGGCTCTCAAGGGACCAACATCTGCAAAGCGGCGGGGAGCAGGGAGCAAAGCTCAGTGTTTTTTTTTGTTTTGTTTTTTGTTTTCTTTTCTTTTCTGCGGTACACGGGCCTCTCATTGCTGTGGCCTCTCCCGTTGCGGAGAACAGGCTCCGGACGCGCAGGCTCAGCGGCCATGGCTCACGGGCCCAGCCGCTCCGCGGCATGTGGGATCTTCCCGGACCGGGGCACGAACCCGTGTCCCCTGCATCGGCAGGCGGACTCTCAACCACTGCGCCACCAGGGAAGCCCAGAGCTCACTTTGAGTAGGGCACAGATGGCAAAGTATGAGGCTGAATAGATAAAGGCCAGATCACTGCCAAATGTAGAATACATTGTAGAGTCATGACCACAGCCAGGGAAGAAGGGATGTTGCTGTACTAATAAAAGAAATGATGGTGGCGAACACGATGGATCAGAGTGAATATTCATGGTATTGCTGTCATTCCAGTACAAAGATGAGGTGTAGATATACACAGAGTAATGTCATCCCAGGATCCCTTGGAATTTTTATGATGCATTTACTTTGATACACCCACATTTGCCATCCTCACTTTAACCATAACACTCAAAAGACTTAGCAAGTAGAACTCAGAATAGCTGTGGAACGGTCTATTCTGAAACCAAATCCTTAAACTTGATGTTATTGGGAGCTTTTGTCTAAAGAACTAAACTCAGGGCTTCCCTGGTGGTGCAGTGGTTAAGAATCCGCCTGCCAATGCAGGGGACAGAGGTTCGAGCCCTGCTCTGGGAAGATCCCACATGCTGCAGAGCAACTAAGCCCATGAGCCACAACTACTGAGCCTGCGCTCTAGAACCCGCGAGCCACAACTACTGAGCCCGCGTGCCACAACTACTGAAGCCCGCGTGCCTAGAGCCCGTGTTCCACAACAAGAGAAACCACTGCAGTGAGAGGCCCGCGCACCTCAGAGAAGAGTAGCCTCCACTCACCACAACTAGAAGAAAGCCCACGCACAGCAATGCAGCCAAAAATAAATAAATTAAATTAAATAAATAAAACAACGAAAAAAAAGAACTAACCTCATTTCCATAAAGACAAGCAAAAAAACCTTACCTTTTATGATGTTACAGGCATTTCAAAAACACATTACTCATTTTAATATAAAGTCATAATAGGATTTATTATATAGAACTAACCAGAGTTGGACTGGGAACCCACCATCTTTTTTTTTTTTTAATGTCATACTCTTTTGCTTTTTTTTTTAATTTTATATATTTTATTTAGTTTTTTTTTATTTTGGCTGTGTTGGGTCTTTGTTGCTGTGCTCTGGCTTTTCTCTAGTTGTGGCGAGCGGGGGCTACTTTTCGTTGCGGCGCACAGGCTTATTGCGGTGGCTTCTCATGGGTTGTAGGCACGCGGGCTTCAGTAGTTGTAGCTTGCGGGCTCCGTAATCGTGGCTCACGGGCTCTAGAGTGCAGGCTCAGTAGTTGTGGCAGATGAGCTTAGCTGCTCTGCAGTATGTGGGTTCTTCCTGGACCAGGGCTCAAACCTGTGTCCCCTGAATTGGCAGGCGGATTCTTAACCACTGTGCCACCAGGAAAGTCCAAACCCATTGTCTTATTGACTAAAAGCACCATCAGCAAAATTTGATCTCCTCCCTCTTACCATTTACAAAAGGTAAACTTCAGATGGATTGTGGATATAAATGTGAAAGACAAAACAATAAAACTTTGAGAAGATGATATATAGGAAAATATGATTTGGAGGAAAGAAAAGATTTCTGAAACCAGATACAAACTAGCAGTTAACCCCAAAGGAGAAGATTGACAAACTAAACTATATTAAAATGAGGAACTTCTAGTAATCAAAATACACTATAAGAGAGTAAAAGCAAGTCACAGAACAGAGGAAGATATTTGCTACCCATGTAATATACATAATGCTTCTTTCCAGAATATAAAAACAATTGTTACAAATCAAGAAAAAAAGAGAGACAGGCAGCCAACAGAAAAATAGGCAAACAGGCATCACACTCACTCACACACACACACACACACACTAAATTACTAATAAACATATAAAAAGATGCTTACCCTCAATGTTCAGAGAAATGCAAATCAGTGCCACAATGAGATATCTCTACACATTCACCAAATGACTAAAGTTAAGAGGTTGACAATACCATGTGTTGAAAAGGTTGTGGATTAACTGGAACTCTTAAACTAGAACTGGCTTCATAGGCATGTAACTTGTACAACTGCATAGGGCCCTGCTTTCAGAAGGACCTTGCATTTGACTTAATGTTCAACTGTCGCCATTTTGCAATTCTTCATAATTTTTCCTTTGAACTTGTGTTTTATAAGTGAAAGCACAACGGAGCATGAGCAGAAGAGTTACACACAATATATAAGTGTGTACACTCTTCCATGCCAACCATTTGCATTTAGCATTCAGGCAGCCCCATTAGTGCAGAATTCTATTAGACCTGTAATGCATGGGAGTTAGGCTAGATTGAAACCAGTACAAGATTAAATTCCCTGGCGGTCCAGTGGTTAGGACTCTGTGCTCTCACTGCCGAGGTCCCGGTTCAATCCCTGGTAGGGGAACTAAGACCCCACAAGCCTCACGGCATGGCCAAAAAAAAAGAAAAAGAAAAAGAAAACAGTACAAGATAAATGCGTTACATCTGCAGCTTAGTAAAGAGAAAGGGAGGGAGGGTGAAAACAGCTGAAAGAGGCCAAGCTTTCCTTACCAACCAGAATTTACTTTGCAGAAAGAATGGTGTTCTAAGAAACATGAATGACCAAGGAATCCTATCATAACTTTTAAAATTTGTGCTACTTCCCAGCATTAGCCAACCGCTTACACTATAAACGAAGATATAGAAGGAAAGAGAGATAGCACAACTATAGTTTGTTTTCCCTTTAGTCCATCCTTATCTGGAAGCTGAAGGTAGAGAGTGTTGGTAGATTGTGCACATAACAGGAAATGAAATAAAAACATTTTGAGTTAATTTCATGCAGCTTTTCCACAGTTGAAGTTAAGAATGAAAAACATAAGCATGTACAGGCTATGAAATACAAATTATGTAATTTTGATGATTCCACACATGACTTTGCATTTAAAACTGGCATTGCACAATATAAAGATCAATGGTAAAATTTGTGCTAATAATTTTAAATGATATTTTTTTCTTTACTTAAAATGACATTAAATAGCAAGTTAAAAAATAATGGTGGGCAGCCTTATTCATAATAGCCAAAAACTAGAAACAACCCAACTGACCACTGTTGGTAAAATGGATTTAAAAATTGTGGTATGTTCATATACTTGCATAGTTTCTACAATGAAAATGAACAAATTACTACTATATACAACATGAATGAACTTCACAAACCTTATGTTAAGCAAAAGAAACCAAATACAAAGAATATGCACTATGAGATTCTATGTAAAGTTAAAAAAGCAAGCAAAAGGGGACTTCCCTGGTGGTGCAGTGGTTAAGAATCCACCTGTCAATGCAGGGGACACAGGTTCGAGCCCTGGTCCGGGAAGATCCCACATGCCGCGGAGCAACTAGGCCTGTGCACCACAACTAGTGAGCCTGCGCTCTAGAGCCCACAAGCCACAACTGCTGAGCCCACATGCCTAGAGCCCGTGCTCTGCAACAAGAGAAGCCACCGCAGTGAGAAACCCGCATGCAGCAACAAAGACCCAATGCATTAATTAATTAATTAATTAATTTTTAAAAAGCAAGCAAAATTAACCTGTGGTCTTAGACATCAGGAAATTATCTTTGGGGAGTAAGAAGGGATAAGAACTGGGAGAAGGCACTTAGAAGGACTTCTGGGATGGCTGATTACATATGTTTCCTTGTGATAATGTAGCAAGCTGTTTATACTGAGGGTTTGTGTACTATTTTGTGTATTATACTAAAATTTTTAAATTGTGTTTTTAAAAGTGACAGAAGTTATTTGCTCCCTCTCAGTTTAGATAAGAAAGTTATCTTATGACAATAAAGCACTTAATTGCAGATATGGAATCCAATAACTCAGTATCCTCTATTTTTTTTAAGCTTATATTTTCAAGAACAAGTTTATTTGTTGTCGTTGGGTTTTGTTTTGTTTTGTTTTTGTTTTTGTTTTGTTTTTTGGCCACACGGCTTGTGGGATCTAGTTCCCCAACCAGGGATTGAACACCAGCCTTCAGCAGTGAGAGCACAGAGCTCTAACCACTGTACCACCAGGGAAGTCCCTCCTCTCTTCCTTTAAAGCTGCAATTTCAAAGAAAGTGCTTCGTAAATAAAGTCACTAATCTAAACAAATTTCAGTGGTTTTAAAGACCTATCTGCATCTCTCCTCTTCCTGCATCTTTCCTCTTCTTTCTTACTGTCTCTTCTTCTTTCTCCCCTCCTTTTCATTTAATATGTTTGTTCTACCAACTACAGGCTAAAATCTCTTCTAGATTATTCCCAGACTATAATAATTCTATCCTATTCATAGATTGACTCGAAAACCTTTTTTTTTTGGCTTTTAGATAATAATCTGCGTTCAACAGTGAAGGAAGTAGAGACTCAAGCTGCTACTATCTCAAAAAAAATTTTTATCTTTAGAGTTTTATCTACAACTCAAGTTTAGGGACCAGAACAGTAGAGGGTTACAAATCTCATGAATTACCGAAAAAGAGCATGGGCTTTTAGAGCTAAATAAATTTGAGTCTGAATCCTAGCTCAATCACTCACTAACTTTCAAGCACCCAAACTTATATCTCCAGGCCTGGATTTTTTCTACTGTAAACTAAGAATCAGAACACCTAAACTGTGGGTTTGCTGGAGTATTAACATATGTAACATTGGAGACAACATGTGTAAAGCACTTAACTCTGTGATAGCAGGTCCTCTACTATCCCACCCTCACTGAATCTAAATAGGTAGGATTTGAGAGTTATTAAGGAATGCAGAGAATGTTAGAAGGAGGGAGGAAAAGCAGGCATTAAGCATGGCCAGAGGTAGAAATGAACACAACCACCATGAAACAGACTTTAGAGGAACTTGAATAGTAGACTTTATTATGTAATAGAGAGTCACTAAGGAAGTAATGTGATGAAATCTCTGTTTAATGTAGATGAATTTGGAAATAAAATGGATTGGGAGAAAGCTAGGCTAGAGAGGCAACACAGTTTTGAGGTTAAGCCTCAGTTTCCTCATCTGTAACATGCAGATGGCACAGATACCTACTTCAAGGAGCCCTCATGTGAATACATATGTGTGGTATAATAAAAAATGTATTTTGTTTTTGTTCTCGGTTCCTGGCACAGAGCTTCAAAAAACCTTGGAATTTCTGGAGTGATCAGAGTATCTTTTGTTATTCACAAAGAACCCCTTTCCTCCATATCTGAATTTATGCTAATTCATGAGGTGACTTAGGTGGGCCTTGAGATAGTTACAAGGAAGGGGCTGGCCAAGCCAGAAAGACCAAGCTTGTGATTAGAGGGTTGGAACTTTCAGCCACACCCTCCTAGATCTTGAATTCAATCAAGTGGTTGATGACTTAATCGATCATGCTTATGTAACAAAATCCTAGATAAAAACTCTGAAACAGTGAGGCTCTGGGAGCTTGTTGGTTGATGAAAGCATCCATGTCCTGGGAGGATGGTACACCTGGAGGGGACAAGGAAGCTCAGGACTCTTCTAGACTTTGTTGTGCTGTTTACCTCTTCATCTTGCTATTCATTTGTGTCCTTCATAATAAAATGGTCATCATATGTATAGTGTTTTCCTGAGTTGTTCTAGTGAATTATCAAATTGGTGGGGGCTGGATTCTGGGAACTCTCAAATGTGTAGTCAAATAGGCAGAAATACATGTAGATTTGGGATACCTGAGACTTGCAGCTGGCATCTGAAGTGGGGTTAGTCATGTGGGACTGAGCCCTTAACTTGAAGGACCTGTATTAACTCTGGGTAGTTAGTGTCAGAAATGAAGGCCTTTGACCTTAACTTGTGGGGTCCATGCTAACTCCAGTAGTGAGTATTAGAGTTAGATTCACCTGTAATACACTCAGTTGGTGTCAGCATATTGTAGTTGGAACACAGTATGTAAAGTACTGACACAGCGCCCTGTACAGAGGAAGTGCTCAGTAAATGATAGCAGTAATTATTATTGGCTAGAGGCAAAATCATCACTTTTTTCATTTGTTAGACATTTGTTGAGTAATTACCCTGTGCCAAGCAGTATGCAAGGTACCCAAAGATGACTAGGGCTGTCCCACTACACTCCAACCCTCAACAAGCCCACAAGGAAATAACAACAACAAAAAGTGATGATGGAAATAAGTACTGAGTGTTATAGAACCAAAAAAGGAATGATTAACTTTGGGGAGGTTATAAATGGCCTCACAGAGTGTTTTAGTTTGCTGGGGCTGCTGTAACAAATTACCACAAACTGGGGTTTAAAACAATAGATGTTTTTTTTCTCACAGCTCTGGAGGCCACAAGTCAGAAATCCAGGTGTCAGCGGGGTTAGTTCCTTCTAGAAGCTCTTAGAATCTGTGCCATGTCTCTCCAGTGGCACTAGGTCTTCTACCTTCTGTGTCTCTATGTCTAAATCTCCCTCTTCTTATAAGGACACCAGTCACTGGATTAAGGCCCACCCTCATCCAGTATGACCCCATCTTAATTTGATTGCATCTGCAAAGACTTTATTTCCAATTATGGTCACATTTAGAGGTACCAAGGGTTAGGATTTAAGCACATATTTTGGTATTACACAAGTCAATTTACAACACAGAGGTGGTGACTTCTCAACTGGTCTCAGTGGATAAGTATGGGTTTGATATTCAAAAAACACAAACATGGGCTTCCCTGGTGGCGCAGTGGTTGAGAGTCCGCCTGCCGATGCAGGGGACACGGGTTCATGCCCCAGTCCGGGAAGATCCCACATGCCACGGAGCGGCTAGGCCCATGAGCCATGGCCGCTGAGCCTGCGCGTCCGGAGCCTGTGCTCCGCAACGGGAGAGGCCACAACAGTGAGAGGCCCATGTTCTGCAAAAAAAAAAAAAAAAAAAAAAAAAAAAAAAAAAATAACTAGTAAAGACAAATTGGAAAAGACTCAGACACTTATGAGAGACATTACAGAAGAAAAAATTTTGTGACTTATCAAATATAGCACCTAGCACAATGTCTGACACAGCAGTTGCTCAGAAAATTCTTTTGAATATATCAATCAATTAGTCAAAATTACTAAGAGTTCCCTTGGCCATGTCACCAGAAACAAGGAGTTGATTTTTCAGAAAATGATCAGTTTGGGGCGTGTTGATTTGAGATGAAAGCAGAAAACTGAAATGAAATAAACAAATACTGGAGACAGGAGTGAGAAGGGAGTCTGCAGGGCAGGCTAGGGCTGAAGACACAAATATTAGTTTGCGGTTTGCAGGGCAGAAATTGAGACACAGATGTAGAGAACAAACATTTGGACACCAAGGGGGGAAAGCAGTGGGGGTTGTAGTGTGATGAATTGGGAGATTGGAATTGACATGTATACACTAATATGTATAAAATGGATAACTAATAAGAACCTGCTGTATAAAAAATAAAATTCAAAAATTCAAAAAAAAACACATGCAAAAAAGAGAGATATATATATATATATATATATGAGTGTAGTCCACATAGAGATAATAGATGAAAATGAGATTATATGAAATCTCCAACATCTGGAATAAAAAGATCCAAGAATTCAGCCTGTGGGTGCATAGTACAGGCCAGAGGAAGAGTCAGTTAGGAAAACAGAAGAAACAATCACGAATATAGGAAGAAAATACCAAGCATCATCATAGAGGAAAAAAAGGCAAAAATTCAAGAAAGATGATGTGATGAGAGACTAATGCTCAGAATAAGCCCTGAGGCCATTTGATCTGAAAAATTACTAGTATCTTTAGACCCAAATATGCTGGATATTTTCATATACAGACTTGTTATTGCTTTCATTATCAAGACACCATATTAAAATCCAAGCTTTTATTTTTCTTTCAAAAGTTAAGGACAATGAAATAAATTCAGTACAAGAACAAGAGGAACTATGACCACTATGAAAGGCTACATGATGTAGACAACTAATTACCAAGTGTTGTTAGGATGTGTACTCTGAAACCCGATGATGTGGCATTGTTTCTTGAATTTCCGTGCAGAGGGTTTCCTATGAACTGAAATCTGTGTCATTCCCGCCACCCCAATTCATATATTGAAGCCCTAACCCCCAGTATGGGTGAATTTGGAGAAGGGGCTTCTAAGGAGGCAATTAAGGTTAATGAGGTCATAGGGTGTGCTGGAGAACGGAAGGGACAAAACGTATCCACTGAACTGAGAATGCATTTTAAGGCTGAAAAATGAGGCAGGCAGCTCCATACACTCGATGGATCGGTTTATTATAGGGTAACTTACTCACAGGGGGTGATTAGTTGGACAACAATCTGGAAGCATTCAAAGCTGCACTCCACACAGCTGAGGGGCCATTGGGACAATTTTATAGGGTTATGGGGGTAGGTGCTTGGAAACAGGATGTGTACTCCTAAAACAAGATTTATGAAGGGGTAACTAGTCTCGAGGGCACAGGGAATACGTCAGCAACATTTTTCATCATTTGGGGACTAACAGAGCATAGAGGTTACCTGGACCTAATGATCACTAAACAATATCTAATAACTACAAAGCCCTTGATGACAGAAAAGAGATTCACTACACAGTACAGCCCTAGGTAGGTTCAGTGGAAGGACAGGAGGAACTGAACAGGCCCAAGATGGCCCAGTTATGCTAACAGCCATGCAGGGTGGGGCCCTGATCAGATAGGATTAGTGTCTTTCTAAGAAGAGACACTAGAGAGTTGCCTCCCTCCCTCTCTCTCTCTCCCTCTCCCCCTCCCTCTCTCTGTTGTGTGCATGCAAGTTAGGCAAAAGTTATTCTAGAAATACATTCTGGGATGAAAAATACTGTGAAAATAATTTGAAAAGGAAATAGTGAAATGGGATGAACGATAAAAGTGCTGGAAGAAATTATTTTCTATAGTTGAAGGTTTTCTAATCATAGAGATAATACGTTAACTTTAGTAAGTTTAGAAAACACAAAGTAAGAAAATAAAATCCCCCCAATCCTTTCTATCAACCGTAAAAGGATAATTGTTAAAACTTTAGTATTTATTATGTTGTGAAATAATAGATTTTTAGAAAAATGTTTTGATACCTTAAATGGGAAAAGGCTGAGTTACAAGACAATGCAACCCTAATGTTCCTTAAAAATACAGAGAGAGAGAGAGAGAGAGAGAGAGAGAGAGAGAGAGAGAGGGAGGGAGAGAGGGAGAAAGAGAGAAGGAACTGGGGAATAATTATTGCATGTTATTTTCGTGAGGTCATTTTGATGAAAGCCCAAGAAACCATTGAACTTTCACTTTTTAAAATTACCAAGTAATGCACACTACAAATGTTCTCACCCCATTATTGATCTTTACCCTATTCCTGAACCCCAGGGCACCAATGACCCTCTAGAATAAGGCTCAAGGATGAGATGAAACTCAAAGATGGGATAGGTTAGTGATCTTTGTTTCAAAAATTATTTCTGAAACCAGAAAATTCCCTACGACCCACAAGCCTGTGTGTCCTTTGAACATTCATCCTTAGGGATACTGGGTAAATAGGTGCCACCAAGATAGTTGTCTCATACATATTAAGAGCTGTTATCTGCCTCACCTGCTTTCTCTCACCTGTTTTTAGATTTCTGAGACTTTGATGCCTGTGCTTAGCTGGAGCTTCACCACTGATAATACCATGTATCTGTGCCATTGTCACTTTGGCCTTCAGGGTTTCCTCAGCATCTCCATTTGTAATCTTTGCAGTTCATTACTCTCTTACCTCCAGCTGGGGTGGAAACACTTTCTTCTTCTAGTGTCCAAAACTTGAGGGGGAGGGGTGGCTCTAGAGAGCATTCCGTGGCAAAGGGCTAGGTCATAGTGTGAAGCAGTTTTGCGGTCTCACCACAGCCCTCTCCTCACTAGAAAGCATGTATGCTGGCAGGGGGTCTGAGTCTTCATGGATTCTGATGCAGTCTCATGCACGTCTAGCACAGTCTCAGGCACGTCTCATGAACTTCACATTGCTTCCACCCACACTGCCAGAATCATTCTCTACTAACATTCATTTTCTCTCATGGACCCAGTTGTCTCTCTCTGCAATCCAGTTTCCATGCCTATCTCACATCCCACAGATATAGCTGTAAATGTACATTTGAACTCCAGTTTTGGACAGGGGTTAGTTTCCCTCCCATAGGTTTCAGGTCCTCAGCAAAATCAGGGAGTAATACCAAATGTCTGTTCAGTGAATCAGGATGCATTTAGCTGCACATGACAAGATCCTTGGTTTAAAAACTGATTTAATGGGCCTCCCTGGTGGCGCAGTGGTTGAGAGTCCGCCTGCCGATGCAGGGGACACGGGTTCGTGCCCCGATCCCGGAGGATCCCACATGCCGCGGAGCGGCTGGGCCCGCGAGCCATGGCCGCGGGGCCTGTGTGTCCGGAGCCTGTGCTCCGCAACGGGAGAGGCCACAGCAGTGAGAGGCCCGCGTACAGCAAAAAAAAAAAAAAAAAAAAAAAAAAACTGATTTAATAAGGGAATTTATGTCATATAATTATAAGTCCACAAGCAGGACATTCTCCAGGCATAAAACAAATGAGCGGGCCTCCCTGGTGGCGCAGTGGTTGAGAGTCCGCCTGCCGATGCAGGGGATACGGGTTCGTGCCCCGGTCTGGGAGGATCCCATATGCCGCGGAGCGGCTGGGCCCGTGAGCCATGGCCGCTGGGCCTGCGCATCCGGAGCCTGTGCTCCGCAACGGGAGAGGCCACAACAGTGAGAGGCCCACATACCGCAAAAAGAAAAAAAAAAAAAAAAAAAAAAAAAAAAACAAATGAGCAAGTTAATGACCTTATCAAGCATCTGGTTCTTTCTCTCACTAGACCATCCCTAAGACTCACTTCATTCTAATATTGATCTCTGTGTGGTTCCAAAGTGGTTCCAGAGACGGCCAGAGCTGCCGCCTGTTCTTACTCAGATCAAGAAAGAGAGAAATCCCAATGAGATTTGGTTCCCGAGGCCATAAATTATTGCCAATTCCAGTCACGTGCCAGCCTGAATCTGAGTACATGGACCATAGCGATTTTAAATATGGAGGTCAAGGTAGACCTTAGCCACATGGGAAGAGCATACCAGGCAAGGGAATAGCAGGTACAAAGGCTCTAATGAGGGATTCTGCCTGCTGTGTTCAAGGACCAGCAAGGAGTCAGTGTGGCTATGCAGAATGAACAAGGAATCGTGATCAGAGGGTAGCAGAGTGGATGGGGTGTGGGAGAGAGAATGCAGCACGTATGAAGAATCGGATTTTTCTTCTGACTGAAATTAGAAGCCATTCTTGGTTTCTGAACAGAGGAGAGGCATAATCAGATTTGATTTAAAAAGATCAATCTGGCTGCAGTGTTGAGAAGAGCCTGTAGGAAGCAATAGTGAAAGCTACTTACTACAGTGACCTGGACAAGACATAGTGATGACTCAAACCAGGATGGCGGCTGTGGAGGTGGAGAAAAGTGTCAGATTCTAAATATATTCTGAATAGAGTCAGCAGGATTTGCTGGTGGATTGAACATGGGCTGTGAAGAAAAGGAGGAGCCAAGGATGACTCTATAGTTTTGGGTTCAAGCTACTGGAAGGATTCAGTAATCAAGATGAGGAAGAATGTCGAAGGGCAGGTTCAGGAGGCATGATCAAGCGTTCAGTTTTGGACATGAGTCTGAAGTTCAAGAGAGAGGTCTGGGCTAAACATGTACACTTGGCAGTGCTGGGTAGATAGTTGGTATTTAAAGCCTCGAAACCATCTGGGATCACCAAGGGAGTGGGTGTCAATGGAGAGAACTACGGACTGAGCCCTGTGGCACTCTGACATTGAGTTAAGGGAGAAGTGGAGGAACAGCAAGGGAAGCTGAAGGGTGACCAATGAAGTCAGGGAAATTGTAAGAGAATGTGGAAGATAAATGAAGAAAGTGTACAAGAAGGAGGGGGTGATCAACCGCGTCAAAAACTACTAGTTGGTCAAGTAAGATGGGGACTGAAACTTGACTATTATCTTCAGCAGTGATATGGACATAGGTGACCCTGAAGAGAGAAGTTTTAATGGAGTAAGGTGGGACAGATGGCCCTAGTTACAGTGGATTTAAGAGAAAATAAAAGGAGAAAAATTAGAGATGAAATAGTCAACTCTTTACTACAAAAAGGAGCAAGGTAATGGGATGATTGTGGCATCAAAGGGGACAATGGGGGCTTCCCTGGTGGCGCAGTGGTTGAGAGTCCGCCTGCCGATGCGGGGGACACGGGTTCGTGCCCCAGTCCGGGAGGATCCCACGTGCCGCGGAGCTGCTGGGCCCTTGAGCCATGGCCGCTGAGCCTGCGTGTCCGGAGCCTGTGCTCCGCAACGGGGGAGAGGCCACAACAGTGAGAGGCCCGCGTACCGCAAAAAAAAAAAAAAAAAAAAAAAAAAAAAGAGGGACAATGGCGTCAAAAAAGTTTTTTGGTTTTAAAATGGAAGAAATAACTTCATATTTGTATGCTGATAGAACTGATCCAGTAAACAGTGAGAAATTGTGGATTTTGCAGAGTGTGAACAGCTGCCCTTAATGTCTTTGAGTAGGGGACAGGAGATGGGATCTAGTGCCCGAGTGAAGAGATTAGATTTAGGAGCCTAGATAATTGATCCATGGAAAAGGTGGTGGGAGGGGGAGTGTATATTAGTACAAATGCAGGTAGGTACCGTCGATGCGGTAATGAGATTCTGTGGAAGTTTTCTCCTGGTGCATCAGTACTCTCAAGATCATCAGCTGAGCATGAGGATGGGGGAGAAGGTGATGGGATTGAGGAGCAAAGAGACGCCATATACTAGTTGTCAAGGAGATCAGCAGAGTAAATGGACTAAAGGCACAAGTGTGACTGCCTGGCAGCATAAAGGACCCACTTGAGAGCCATGACTTTGATTTTAAACTGAGTCCAATTAACAGGGTTTTTATTCCCCCTCCCCCTTCCAGCTACATTCAGGTGTATGGGTGGAGCTCAAAATTGGAAAACTGGATTTCATCAGTATGGTAGATTTGCCAAGGGAGTTCACCAAAGTGAGAAAGGAGCAAGAGAATGGAGAGCATGTGCAAGGGAGGGATTATAATAATTGAGTGTGGACTTTCTGGATAAAGAGAAAAGTGAGAACGTCAAGAGGTTGGGGCCAGAGAGGAGGTGGCAAGATTTTGGACTTGGTATCCAGACGGGGGTAGGGATTGTTGGGGTCAGAGTACTAGAGGATAGGAGATGTACTGTTAATGAATCTCGAGCAGATTAATGAAATAGAATTTATGGACGGGGTGCAGTTATTGATAATGAGAAGTTCTAGGGGATGAGTAAGTGGCTGAAATAGTGGGGAGGAGAAAATCACTGGAGAAGACATATCGAGGAACTGAGAGTCCAGGGTATGAGAAAGATCATCATCTATTCTACATATATTCTAAATCACCAAGGATTAAGAAGAAATTAGCACTGGAAAGAATTACAGTAAGCAGGAGCTATATAGTGTAAAAATGAGGAGGAGAAATTGAGGTGGGGGAGAGCAGTGGATGATGGCAACAGTGAAGAGTAGTGAGTGATACAACCTGATGATATAAAGTTCAGAAGTCAAAGACAGTTTTAGGGAACAGGGAAGAAGCATAGTCTGATACTGCCAACATTGAAAATGCAAGAAATTTCACATATCTATACGTAGATTTCGCATAGTCTGGCTTTCACATAAAATTGTTCCTTCTCTGTAAATCAGAAGATCTGGCAAAGCAATCCGTGCTGGCTTCACTCAGCCACAGTGATTTCCTGGCTCCCTGGCGAATTTGAGTTTGGCTCCCCTGTTCCAGCAATTCAAGAGCTACTAGATTAGCCTCTGTTACTCAGCTTATTCAGGTAGTCCCTTTGAGGGGTGTGGGGCTTCTAAAGCGTGCACAGATTGGCTATAAAATTTTAGCCATTTGAACATTGAAAACAGGGATACAGAAACTCTTGCCCAAACGATGTTGGTTTTACCAATTTTCAAGTAGATTTTGTGGGATATTTTAGCTGAGAACGACCTGGAAATGCACGTAGCTACGAAATGATGGTGCATCATCACTGTTGATCTCTAGAGGGCGTCATTCCCAAAAAGTACAAATCTGAAAGGTTGCAAACAGGTGTTGATTTTTTCAGCGGATAGCCATCGTCCACTCTTCAGTCCTTCAGGCTGGGATTTTTCTCACCACTTTCGAAGCATCCCCTCTTTTTTGGCAGTGGCATTCGTATCATGCCTGCGGTGGGATATTACAGCATAAACGGTAGATTTCAAAACAACAACCAATTTTACTTAAATTCCCTGTTGAAAGCAAGAGGAAGATTCTGTGAAGCACTTTGAGGAAGGAAAAAGAGGTCGAAAAATGCTTCATCAGGAAAGCCCATGGACAAGAGAAGGTAGTAAAACCAAATAGCAGTTTGCACAAAGGACAGCCTCGAGAAGAAAACGACCACACTTTTATTTCACTTCGTTCTCTCTTATGTTTTTCTGTTCTCGGTATCTAGGTTCATCTTTTTCCAATTATTATTTCAGACATACACATTTACCTGTTTAACTTCGGTAAAAGTTGGGAGGAAAATGTGCCAAACGTTTAGAGTGGTTGTCTTCAGCTGGGGCGGGGGGCGGGTGTGGCTATGAGTGATTATTTTCTTTCAGTTTTTCTGAGTTTTCCAAGTGCTCCTCAAGAAACAGGACAAAACGAAATAACTTTGTAAAAAGAAGTCATGACAGGTCATCTCATATCCATCCAGGCCAGGTCGAGGGGGTGGCGGACTCTCCATCAGTTCTGAGCTTCTGGTCTTTCTCCACCTCTCACTCTTTGCTTGGTCTCTTCACTCACGTCCCAAAGCCGGAGGAACTAACGGACTGTTTAAAACTGAAAGCCAACCTGCAGGGGGAAGCCGGGGCCGGGCGAGCCAGCGCCGGGCCGGGCCGGGCGAGCCCAGGGGCCTCTCCGGGGAGCGGCTCTGTGCGTCACGTGGGGCCCTCCCAGGCGCGGCCCGGACTCCGCGCGTGCGGCCGTCTTAGCAGCCGTCGTGGAAGCAGGATTTCCGCGGTTGTGCAACGGCACCGCGCTTCCGCGGAGAGCCTGGGCTCCACGTTCCTCCCCGGCCCGGCCCCTCGTCTCCGGCAGCCCAGCCATGGCCTGGACGGTGGCGGCGGGGAGCCGCGGGGCCCGCGGCGCGCTCTCGGCGCACACGCTCCTGTTCGACATGCCGCCCGCGCTGCTGGGGGAGTTCTGCGCTGTCCTGGACAGCTGCGACGGCGCGCTCGGCTGGCGCAGCCTCGGTGAGTGCGGCCCGGGCGGCGGGGGCCGTGAGGGGCGGCGGCGGCCGTGAGGGGCGGCGTCCACGCCCCGTCCGACGTGCGGCCCGCGCGGTCCAGGACTGCGCGGCCTCCGGGGGTCCTTGCTGCAAACCCTCGCTTTCCTCGCTCGCACTGGGAGCGACTCCCCAGACCCACCTCCGAGCTCCCCCTAAGTCACTGAAACTTCGGGTAAGATTTAAGTGTGACCGGAGCCTTGGGGAAACCAGCTCCCCCCGTGAAACCATCTAATGTTTCTCCACGATTCCTGCCTTGCTTGGTTCGGAATATTTTCAATAAGAAACGCCTGTGGGATGTCTTCCTGTCCTTTCAAAATGACCCCCAGAATATAATTTTCGTATGAAGACATGTTTATACCTTTAAAATATTTATCCTGTGGTGTTTTCAATGCACTCCCCTTAATTACACTTCAGGTGAAATGCTAAAGTAAAACATTATTTGTAATTAACGTGCCTCCCAGTTTGCTTAATTAAATACATCTTGCTTATTTACCCAATCTGGTGGAATGAAGTTTTAGGCTAGAGAGTGGCTTTTTAATTTAGTCTAGCAAGTTGGCTCCAAGACTTCATTTTCTGCAGGCTTTGGAAAGTTGAGCAACGGCCTGTTGGAAGTGTTGAGTGTGATCAGAAATAATTCAGGCAAAAATCTGTAAGTACGTGCGTTCATGGTTAGATTTGATACCCCATGATGTCGCAATTAATGTTAGTTGAAAATAAACACAAATATGTCAAAGCAGCTTAGCCTTAATTCTCTTAAATAGCTATTATTCTTACCAAAAATAGCACAAGACTAAGGAGGAAAAAAGTTTAATTTGTTGTTGATGAACAGTATGGTCACACTTTATGGAATGTGGCATTGGGTTTCTAGTTGTATAAAGATAGTTCATTATAGGCTCTGTAATTTTATATTGTAGCCTTTCAGTAAAAATCAGAAAACTCTGATTTCTGGAAAGCACGGACATTTCTAGTATGCATTTGAGAGATATCCCTCCCACACCAGATCTTTTTGAAATGGATGATGGCATGGCAGTTTTTGCACCTGTTGGTTTCCTAGAGATACTGAATTTGTAAGTGAAAAATGTTTTTAGTCCAGTCCATGGTTAGTGAATGGACTGAGTAGATATGATAAATGTGTGAAGTAGGTTGGTGTAGACTGTGAAAATACAAGAACATATGTCTCATCTGAAACATGAGTACTCAGCCCCAGGTCACTGCTCCTTTTCAGGAAGTTCAGCTCAGTGTTGCTGAATCTTTTCTCTCCCACCCCCCTCTCTCCCTCCCTCCCTCCCCCCTCTTACTCAGCATTGAAATTCAGATATTCATTCATTACCTGCGTTGTTTCATAAACCCTTCCAATGCCCCTGTCAGGCAGGCACTATCATCATCCTCAGTGTTTGAACAGGTGAGGAAACTGTGGTGCACATTGGTTTAGTAACTGGCCCAAGTCAACAGCTGGGAAGTGCAAAGGGAGGACTTGAAGCACATTATACAGGAAGGATGAAGCAGATGAGGACTCTCTGGACTGTATTCTAAATTTTTCTATATATTTAAATCTGTTCTGGGACTTGCCTGGTGGCGCAGTGGATAAGTATCCGCCTGCCAATGCAGGGAATACGGGTTCAAGCCCTGGTCCGGGAAGATCCCACACGCCACAGAGCAACTAAGCCCGTGCGCCACAACTACTGAGCCTGCATTCTAGAGCCCAGAGCCACAACTACTGAGCCCACGTGCCACAACTACTGAAGCCCGCGCACCTAGAGCCCATGCTCCGCAACAAGAGAAGCCACCGAAATGAGAAGCCGTGTACCACAACAAAGAGTAGCCCTCTCTTGCCGCAACTAGAGAAAGCCTGCGTGCAGCAATGAAGACCCAATGCAGCCAAAAAAATTAAAAATTAAATCTTAAAAAAACCCTGTTCTAAACAATAAAGTCTATTTAAAATGAAAACAAAAAACACATAGACTCTGGAGTCTGTCTACATTTCCCTCTATGACTTCCTCAGGGTCACAAGTACTGCTGTGTTCTTTCAGCTGCATCTCACAGTCTTCCTAAAGTACAGCCACTTCTGCCATGAAAGAACCATTCAGTGAAGCATTTCAAACATGCAGCCCCATTTTCCTAGTAGTGGAAATAAATGAAGACCACCGAAATGAGAACAAGTAAAGGCTTGTCAGGAGTCAGCTCCCATGGCTTGCATTTGACTGAGATGCAAAGGCAAGCAGAGGATTGGAAAAGCTTTATAGCTGAAAAAGAAGGCTTCAGGTATGCCCTGATTGGAGGCTGTTGGCATGGGGAAGCTGTATGCAGGCCAACTAGGAGTGGGGAATTCTATTTAATTAAGGGTACATATTTGGCTTTCTCCAGTTGGCCCTAAATTGGAATTGGGGCAAAATGAGGAAAGCTATCAGCTATTAATGAAGCCTTGGCCATTTTGGGCCAATTGCTATAAGGGTTATTGTTTGGCTTTCTGGACTAGTTGTTACAGATAGTAGTTTGACTTCCCAGACTGGTTACTCTAGATAGAACATTGGCTTCCTGGGCTGGTTGATGCATGTTGTGGGTTAGAGTTCTGTTTGTATATATATCTGGCCATTGTTCCTTTGTATATTTGTTCTCTTATAGGGGAAGAATCTAAACTGTTTACTCCTTTATACTCCAGCTATAATTCATTGTGTAGGGGGTTGTGCCCCTGCTGTCTGGACCAGAGCTCTAGAAGGAGACCTGGAACGGACCAGCTGCTTCATGAATTGTTGGCTCAGCAGAAAGGGAAGCCTGGCTCCGTTCCAGGTGGTTGAGGGCAACTGCCTGTGGTTAAATAGGCTGAGTTTCTCCATTGGCACAGTGAAAGGAAAAAGGGGGGAAAGAGGTGCTGGGAGGGAAGACTTGACCTTAGAGGGCAGAAAGGGGAATATTGGAGGACTGAATCAAGAAGACAGTTTCTTTTATGCTCAGGACAGCTGAAAGCCTGAGGATACAGAGGGTCCAAAATTTGATATAGAAAGCAACTGTCATAGTAATGGGCAAGAGAAGAGAAAAGCAGTAGAAGAGATTAACCAAACTAAGTGTTGGTTCTCAAGCTTATCATGATTCTTGATGATGGTGAATATCAAGCTATGTTTACAAAGGCAGTTCAGGCAAAGGCAGATCATGTGGTGGCCTATATGGTATAATCAGTGTATACAGGATAAGGTAGACAAGATGTTAACAAACAGGAATCACCTGTGCAGTCTTTAAAAGCTACAAATGCCCAGGCCCCACCCCTGGAGCTGTTGATTCAGTAGGTCTGGGTCAAGGGTCCAGCATCTTTCTGTTTTTTGCCAAGCCCCACGGTTGAATCTGATGTACAGCCTGGTTTGGGAGCCATTTGCTTAGGCCAGATCCTCTTCTTTAATAACATCTTTGTAACAGTTACTTTACTGTAGTCTTTCACTACTCTATTTAATTCTATCTTTAAACACATTCTACATATTAATCATTAAATCACTTATATTTTATTGTTATTAAAAATGGTGTAATCACAAGATAATATATTCTCTGGTTGATGTTGATGATTTTATGGCTTTATAATGAAAGTAGGACCACTGTAGAAAATGCCATTCATCTTATACTACCTCAAAGACATAATGTATATGCAGAGCCTCTGGTGACAACTGATTTCATTACATTACCTTGAACTAGTGTTTAAATTGTTTGGAGCAGCTCACACTGTAAAACCTCTCAACACTTCAATGAGAGAGGAACCCTGCTTACAGATACTATGTAATAGGTTGTATTCAATTTTCTTCCTCTCAAAAAAGGAAAGAAAATTATCATAGAAATTATTATTAATCACTTTAAAACAAATTAAATGTAAAATCACATTAAATATGCATTTGAGTATTTAGTAAAGATTTAAAACAATAATAATACTAATAATTGCCACCATCTTTTGAGTGCATACTGTTTGCCAGACACTCTGTGCTAAGCACTTTACATGGATTATCTCATTATTTATCACAAAAACTCTGAGACAGGTACTCTTCCTATTTCCATTTTATAGATAGGAAAACTGACTCTCAGAGAATTTAGGTAACCTACCTCAAATCATAGTCTAGTATGTTGCAGACTAGGATTCTAACCAGATTGTCAGACTCTAGAGTCTATGTTGTTGTCTTTCTTTAATTTTAAATAGACTTTATTGCTTAGAACAGTTTTAAATTGACAGAAAAATTTAGAAGATAGTATCAGTACAAAGAGTCCTCATATATTCTGTCCTTCTCATATACTCTGTACCCAGTTTCCCATTATTAACATCTTACATTAGTATGGTACATTTGTTACAATATTGATACATTATTATTAAATACAGTTCATACTTTATTCAGATTTCCTTCATTTTTACCTCAAGTCCCTTTTGTCTTCCAGGATCCCATCTAGGATATCACATTTCACACATTTCATTTAGTTATTATGTATCCTTTGGCTGCTTTTGGCTGTGATAATTTCTCAGACTTTTCTAGTTTTTGATGACCTTTACAGTTTTGAGGAGTACTGGTCACTACTGATCAGTGTTTTGTAGAATGTCCCTCACTTGAGATTTGTCTGATGTTTTTCTCATGACTAGACTGAGGTGGTGGATTGGGGGAAGGCAGACCACAAGAGGTAGAGTGCCATTTTCGTTACATCCTATCAGGGGGACACACTGTTTACATGACTAATCACTGTTGACGTTAACCATGGCTGGAGTGGTGTCTGTCAGGTTTCCACACTGTAAAAGCAGTCTTCCTCCGCGCCCCCTCCCACCCCTTTCCATATTATGCTCTTTGGAAGGAAGTCACTATGTGTGGCCCACACTTAAGGAATAGAGAGTTATTCCCTCCCTGAAAGTGGAGTAAAACCCATGTTCTTCTGACCGCCATGTCATTTCTCACATCTTACAATGTTCTATGTAGATCAAACTTCTACTCTTCAGTTGCCACCCCTTTTTCTGTTCCACTTTATGGTAAAATTCCTCAAAAGGGCTGTTTACTCTCCATTTTCTCCATTCTCCCTTGAACCTGCTCCAATCAGGCCTTCACCCCACACTGCACTGCTCCATTGGAATTCCTCTTGTCCAGAGTCACCGTGTCTAAATCCAACAGTCAGTTCTCAGTCTTCATCTTATTTGATGAAGATGATCACAGTGAAGTGATCACAGATGATCACTCCTTTCTCCTGAAAGCTCTACTTCACTTCTAGAACATTCCACTCTTTATTTTATTCTGTTCTTACAGGTTCCTCGTTCTCTCTCTCATCTCTTAGCATGCCCCTGGGATTAGTCCATGGACCTCTTCTCTTCTGTTTATTTACTCTACCCACTATCTTGTCATTGCCATCTATGTGCTCATAACTCCCAGATTTCCTGCCTGGGTCTCTCTCTTGCACATCAGCACCGACTACCTAGTCCACCTATTTGCCTACCTGACAGACGTCTCCAACTGAACAGTCCAGAAGTGCTCCCCTCCCCCAGAGCTTTTCCCCATCTTCGTTAATGGCAACCCCATCCTTCGTTTGTTCAGGCCAAAGTTATTAGTCTTCTGCGACTTCTTGCTTTCTCTCACAAACCACATCCTGTGTCTCAGCAAATGCCGTTCACTCTGCCTTCAGGATCGATCTAATAATCTGACCACTTCTTATCACTGTCACCACAGCCATCCTTGTCCAAACCACCATCAGATTCCACCTGGTTAATTTCAGCAGTCTCCTAACTGGGCTCCTTGCTACTGCATCTGCCCGCCTCAAGTTTCTTTTCAACACAGCAGCCAGTGAGCCTGTTTAACA
The DNA here is from genome assembly GCF_025265405.1 of Mesoplodon densirostris. NCBI lineage: Eukaryota > Metazoa > Chordata > Mammalia > Artiodactyla > Ziphiidae > Mesoplodon > Mesoplodon densirostris. The sequence goes on along the minus strand of NC_082671.1, from coordinate 36,814,325 downwards.
TATGAAGCATCTTATACCATTATCCTATTCAGAACCGTCCAGTAGCTTCCCATCTCACAGTAAACACCAAAGACCTACATTGCTTTTCTCACTTCTTTCTTCTTCTTTGTTCAACTCCAGATAAATTGGCCTCCGTGGACATTCAAGGAATGTTTTTCCTGTAGGTAACCTTGAGGCTTACTTCACATCCTTCCTGATTTTGATTAACTATTACACACCCTAACTATGCTTTTAAAATTGATACCTCTGTGCTCCCTTATGCTCTTTTACTGCCTTATTTTTCTCTGTATCAGTTATCATTCCTCATATACTTTATATATATACATATAAATATGTATATATTTCTTTGTTTATTGTCCACCTAGAAATAAGCTTCATGAGGGCAAGGATTTTTGTTTGCCTTGTTTTCTGCTTATTCCTCTAGGATCTAATATTGTACCTGGTACAGAGAAGGTATGCACTAAATATCTGTGGACTGAATGAATTAATGAATGAACAGATGTCTGTTAAACATCCAAAACCTTTTTGGGCAGAATCTTAGCCAAAGTATTATACTAGATACAATGTCATGGCCCCTGCATGTAAGGATTTTCCAATTTAACATAGGCAACAGAACAATAGAGATGCTATAAAGTTTAACAAGGGAAGGAAGTATGGGAAAATAGTACTGATCATTACCTGAGTGTGGAATTGTACAGCTTCTGAGTTCCAGACTGAAACACTGGTGTTGAGGGTGAACTGTTCTTCACTTGTCTCCCAGAAGTCATTAAAGTTTGATCCTTACCTGGGTCTGGGATTGAGAGAGCAGGACAGATGCAAAGATCCCTGAAAAATCATGTGCAGGCCTTCCTGTTTATCAAATAGGAGTCCTACTCATGTAGGGGGTAAAAAGTACACATAAGCTTAAGTATGGACAAATATTATTTCTTGTAAAATGTATGACCTAGTGGGTGTTAATGCTATGGTCTGTAAGATGAGTTGAGCTAAATTATGCTTTTGAGTTTCGTTTTACTTTTTTAGGAATTAAAAATATCTTTTAAATCCTCAAGTTTTTTTTTTTCTAATTGCCTAATTTGTTTGTGTGCTTTGTGGGGAAAAAAAAAAGCACCATCTTTTCCTCTTCCCATTTTCTTATCTCAAAACAAACTTTGCAAGAACGCAGACAATTTCCTAGGGGTTTTGGCATGTGGTTATATGCAAATACAAACATTCCAAATAGGGTATGTTGCGTCATTCTAAAAAACCCCTTCCGAGACATATTTGCATGTGGAGAGTGATTTCTACAGCTGAATTCCCCAGCGTAGCCCTCCTAGATAGTCCTGTCCTCTCAAAACAGAGCCCTCTCAAAACAGAGCCCTGAGAACCTTTGAGCATTGAATGATTATTAAGCTGTCACTATTTTCAGATCAATTTATTTCTGGACTTCTCAGGTCGACTTTCTTGGCTTATATTATGCCAAGATGTCTTTCAAACAAAACATTTGCCTTCCAAAAAATGATTTTAAACTCTGTTTAAGTACAGCATATTTTTCCTGCTTTATCTTTTCACGTAGAAGGCTCTTCACTTTTACAACACCACAGTCATTGGGAAGTTCACTCTTTGTTTAGGACTATTAATAAATAAAGTTCTACATTCCGGAAGGAACAAGTAGGAAGGACTAGAGAAAACTTTGCGTGTTGAAGAATATAACAGGAATTAAGAGTTTGCATTCCTGAATGGTATGGAGGTTCCTTAAAAAACTACAAATAGAACTACCATATGACCCAGCAATCCCACTACTGGGCATATACCCTGAGAAAACCATAATTCAAAAAGAGACATGTACCAAAATGTTCATAGCAGCCCTATTTGCAATAGCCCGGAGATGGAAACAACCTAAGTGTCCATCATCGGATGAATGGGTAAAGAAGATGTGGCACATATATACAATGGAATATTACTCAGCCATAAAAAGAAATGAAATTGAGCTATTTGTAATGAGGTGGATAGACCTAGAGTCTGACATACAGAGTGAAGTAAGTCAGAAAGAGAAAGACAAATACCGTATGCTAACACATATATATGGAATTAAAAAAAAAAATGTCATGAAGAACCTAGGGGTAAAACGGGAATAAAGACACAGACCTAATTGAGAATGGACCTGAGGATATGGGGAGGGGGAAGGGTAAGCTGTGACAAAGCGAAAGAGCGGCATGGACATATATACACTACCAAACGTAAGGTAGATAGATAGTGGGAAGCAGCCACAGAGCACAGGGAGATCAGCTCAGTGCTTTGTGACCGCCTGGAGGGGTGGGATGGGGAGGGTGGGAGGGAGGGAGATGCATGAGGGAAGGGAAGGGGGAACAGATGTATATGTATGACTGATTCACTTTGTTATAAAGCAGAAACTAATAAAAAAATTTTTTAAAAAAAGACAAATACTGTATGCTGACACATGTATATGGAATTTAAGAAAAAAAATTGTCATGAAGAACATAGGGGTAAGACAGGAATAAAGACACAGACCTACTAGAGAATGGACCTGAGGACATGGGGAGGGGGAAGGGTAAGCTGTGACAAAGCGAAAGAGAGGCATGGACATATATACACTACCAGACGTAAGGTAGATAGCTAGTGGGAAGCAGCCGCATAGCACAGGGAGATCAGCTCGGTGCTTTGTGACCGCCTGGAGGGGTGGGATAGGGAGGGTGGGAGGGAGACGCAAAAGGGAGGGGATATGGGAACATATGTATATGTATAACTGATTAAATTTGTTATAAAGCAAAAAAAAAAAAGAGTTTGCATTCCTGTCGCATCATATTGAAGCTGTTGTTTTACAGAATTTGATCTAAATGAATTATACATTTTGTGGATGCTAAGAATACTCTTTTAGTGGTGTTTCTATTCCCAATGCATCATCATTGGAGAAAAGCTCTTAAGATTGTACTGTGAATCACCAGTTAGGGAAAGAGAAAACATTTCATTTCCAGTCCTGGAAGCAGCCCATGCTTTCAGGATCCATTTTCACTGAGCTGGGTCAGTTTCAGCACTGTCAACTATGTACTCTTGGAAAAACGCCTTTGTCTAATCTAGCTTTCCTTAGGCTTAGTGCAAACTCAGAAACCTTTGCCCGCGGGGTCAGTGTTAGGGAACTGTAAAAACCTCAGCTCATTTGGCATCTGTTCATTCACCCTCCAGCTAAATCTTAGAGATGTGCTCAAGGGAATCATGGCCTGTTGCACTTTTAAAAAGGAAATTCAGAAATTAAGAAAAAGAAAAATGGGGAATAGAATTATGTGGGAAATCTGACATCCCTTGGAACTTGAAAGGTTAACTCCGGATTTCCTTAATAGTTATAAACTGTTCCTTTCCTACTATGAGAATTGTGAGTCATGAAATGTTTATACCTTTTTATGTGCAAATACTGTATATGAGACTCCTGCTGCTATTGCCACCAGATGGATCTTCCAAAAACTAAAGCTTCCATCTTTGCATCACCTCCTCAGAAATCTTAGATTGGTCCCATTTACTTTCAGGGTAAAATTTTAAGTTACACTGACACTCAGGGCCTCTGTCTGTCATTCAGCAGATACGTATTGAACGTCTGCTATGTGCTAAGCACATTCCTATGCAGGTAACACGGAGACTTCATGGAGCTTGTTCACCTTTTCTTTCACTTGAACCCTCTGCTCTAAGCATAGTGGTCTCCTCTTTGTCCCCTCATGCCCTTTTCTTCATTTCTGGAACAACTCTCCATCTGACAGACTCTTCCCTCTTCCTTCATCTGACTGAAACCTTGCCCCAGGCCCCTGCTGTTGCAGAGTCAGCTGATGTCCCACCACCTCAAGCTCCTTCCCGGGCTGTGGCAGCCCACACGGACATCTTCTTTCTTCACCCCTGTTAAATTATGTGCATGTCTTATCTCACAGAGTCAAAGTGGAAAGGGAACTGTTTTAATAAGGAAAAAAAAAAAAAGTCCTGCTGTGTGTTACATAAATTGTTAATTTATATGGTACATTATGCCTCTATAAATGTTAGCCAGTTGATTTACTAACAGACAAAGTAGAAATCCAAATTTTCCCTTTGCTGAAACTTGATATTTAGCATTCCCTTATTGGAACGTTCATTTGGAGACTGGGAAGTGTTTTAAAGACTGGAGGTGTCTTAAAGTCAGTGCTTATGTAATCAGCAGGCCAGCGAAGGGCAACTAAATTTAGTGTCTGTTTTAGGAGGGACTGTTTGTCAAAGGACATTAACTGATGAGAAGTTTGAGATTGCTCAGTGAGGCTGTGACTTGTCTGGAGTTGTACTATAGGTTGGTGACAGATCCGCCACTAAACCCACGTGTTCCTGCATGTATCCAGGGGGCCACAGTGATATCTGGACTGGTGACTTCTCATTAGAAGTCAGCATAGTCTATGGGGCTCAGAGTTCATTCTGTTGTCTTGTTTTCAAATAATAACTCGAAAGATTTTTTTCTCCTCAGGGTAGTATATCCTATCCAGTTATTCCTTAAGAATTGGCCTCTCTTTAGAAATACTCATAGTTTTAAACTTGGCTCAGGCTCCAGAAACCACCCCTCTAGGAAGCCTTCCATGATGCCCCATCTTTAGTTAGGGACCCTTCTTTGTGCTCCACTCACACGTGCTATGTGCAGTTACTGCACTGTTGCACACAGTAGATGCTCAGCAAATGTTTGAATTACACTGATTTACAGTATTTCTTCCAAGAGTTTTTAGAAAGAGTTAAAGTGTTCATAAAAATGTGCCTCAACCAAATAGGCAGATGACATCATCCAAAAATACTTTAAAATAGAGTTAGCGTGTCTTGCCAACTATTTTTGCTTTGAAGGTTCCCTTCTATTTTTTTTTTTTAGTGCTACTCTATCTAAAACATATTGGCATTTGGATAGTCCTTGCCTCTTCATGAGACATCATCTCTACAAAGAGATGTAAAAGGAAGATATTCTTGCCAGAACTTAAAATATGGAAGAAGGACAAAAACATTCCAACTTAATGAATGATATCACATATTTTGTAGTAACTGTTTTCCCCCTACAGCCTAAGCAGGCATTCAGATTGAATGTTTCAACTTTATCTTCCCTTGTTTGACATGTACTTACCAGAGCAGCCACTTCCTTTCACACTTTTCGGGTATAAGATGTGACTGAAATAACAAAACACTCTGACTTCCCTGGTGGTGCAGTGGTTAAGAATCCACCTGCCAATGCATGGGACACGGGTTCCAGCCCTGGTCCAGGAAGATCCCACATGCCACGGAGCAACTAAGCCCATGCACCACGACTACTGAGCCTGCACTCTAGAGCCCGCGAGCCACAACTACCGAGCCCACGTGTCACAACCGCTGAAGCCTGCACTCTAGACCCTGTGCTCTCTAACAAGAGAAGCTACCGCAATAAGAGTCCCGCGCACCGCAACAAAGAGTAGCCCCAACTCGCTGCAACTAGAGAAAGCCCGGACGCAGCAATGAAGACCCAACACAGCCAAAAATAAATAAATTAATTAATTAAAAAAAAAAAACATTCTAGATAAAAAACTTTGTATGTATTAGGTTAGACTAAGTTATACTGCAGTAAAAAACAAAACGAAAAAAAAACTAACCACCACCTAAATCTCAGTGGTTAGCATAACAGAAGCTTACTTTTGGCTCATGGGAAGAGCACTGAGAGTCCAGGGCAGCTGACCTCCGTGTGGTGGTCCAGCATCTTGGGGCATCCCCATCTTGACATGTGCTTCTCCCATTGCTGTGACAGGGATGGGAACCTGGTGAATTGCCCCCTGGCTCTTCAGTGTTTCTGGCTGGAAGAGACACATAGGCATAACCAACCTAGAGCAAGAAAATATCATCCTCTCTGATGGGGTAGGGGACTAGAAATATTGGTGGACACTAACAATGTCTTCCAAGTCCATTTTTTTGCTCCGAAATAGGGGCAATAATGGTATCATATTGTGATCTCTTTCAACTTTTAGGATTTACTTACAGTCTCAGCAGGAACATAAAACTGAAGGAAATTGAATAGTCCAGCAAACCCTTGTAGGACTGAATATATGGGGGCAAGGGATGCCATATTAAACAGAAGACATTTGCCTTTTTTTTTTTTGGCGGTACGCGGGCCTCTCCCGTTGCGGGGCACAGACTCCAGACGCGCAGGCTCAGCGGCCATGGCTCACGGGCCCAGCCGCTCCACGGCATGTGGGGATCTTCCCGGACCGGGGCACGAACCCGTGTCCCCTGCATCGGCAGGCGGACTCTCAACCACTGCGCCACCAGGGAAACCCGACATTTGCCTTTCTGATGTCTTAGTTCAAAGACTGTAACTGGTGTAGTAGTTCCTTAAGAAATTTTTAAAACCTGTGGAGTCTGAAACAGAGTGAACAAAAGATAGTTCCCTAGGGCTTATTGCTCTTCTCAGAGCTGAGAGCCTGTTCATCTTATAAAAGGACATCAGCCTTTGGAGAACATCATTGTTGGAGAAGTGAGCCCTTCCATGAGGTTACCTTGATTCGTCTTGGAGGTCAGCTTCCATATTTGTGTGTGGTAGAGGGAGAGGGGCCGATTCCCACAACCAGTGACAGTGATGTGTTGCAGGTCCCCACAATCACTCTCAGGTGACAGTTGGATTTTATCTATAGATCTGTATCTGGCTGCCTGAATTTTTAAGACTCTGGAGGATAAAGGTATGAGGGGATGCTGCCATCACCATCACCAGCCCTAAAACACATTGCTAATTTCAGTACTCAGGATGGCTGGACTAATCCGGGAGTACTGTCCCAGGGACAAGAAAGCTATTCTTTCCATCTGTCATTTGCTTGCTTTCTTCCTCCTTTGCCTTGAAATACACTTTAAAATTTGGGAGTTATGCAGAAAGGCCGTGTAATATTTTACCTGAAGAATCCTATTATCTCAGGGTGCCATAAAAAGTCATATACTAAATCAACTATACTCCAATAAAAATTGTTTACAAAGTCATAAACTTTCAGTACAGCTTTAAGGTATTTATACAGGACCCTAAATAAGTCATATACACTGTTTTCGAGTAATTAAAATCCTGTTCTCCCAGTAGAATATTTCCCTGACCCTACCCAGATAATAACTTTTAATTGCTCAAAAATGTTCAGCAAAGACAGTCTAGAACAAAAAAAATTTTTTAACATCTTTATTGTAGTATAACTGCTTTACAATGGTGTGTTAGTTTCTGCTTTATAACAAACTGAATCAGTTATACATATACATATGTCCCCATATCTCTTCCCTCTTGCATCTCCCTCCCTCCCACCCTCCCTATCCCACCCCTCTAGGTGGTCACAAAGCACCGAGCTGATCTCCCTGTGCTATGCGGCTGCTTCCCACTAGCTATCTATTTTACGTAGAACAAAAATTTTAAACAGCATTTCATAAAAGCTTCAACGAATGAACCTAACTATATTATCAATGAGTAACCACACTGAAGAGAATGAGAGAGAAAAGAACTAACCTAAGTAACCTTGGAAAACAGGCTCTTCCCAGAATACCCTTAGCCTGAGGACGAAAACAAGTGTGCACAAATGCTGTAATTTGATTAGTTAATGTGTTCCTCACAGGGCTATGGGTTAGTCATTCTGAAAGTACTTTATGTACATAGTAGAACTGAACAAACAAGCAAATATATTGTGGATAATGAGAGCAAAGTTTCTCACTGTGTGAGAATGAAGTTATATAAGTGAGAAAGGTCTAAAATGTGCCGTATGGTATTGACTTGGATCAGAGGTATCAGTTAAAAATCATGGTTTTTAATGTGTGTACAGACAGAAATACAGATGCATGGGTGAGAGCACATACATATATTTCCCACCTCTGTCTGCTTGAAGGACCTGGCAGCAGTGAGTGCATATAGCATCTAAGTTTAAACACCATTATCCAATAAAAGGAATCAGGACTCCTTGGAAAAGTAATTGTATCAAGGGCTGGGGCAGGGGAAATACAAAATGAGCCTAGAGCATCTTGTAAAGCCAGACAATAAGAAAGTGTTCCCAAAATGATAGGGCTTGTCAAAAGAATACAGGAGCAGCCTGAATGGACAAAGCTGGAGCAATTTTAGCAACAAAATAAATAATGATAGTATTGGATTTTAACCTCTAGAGTAAAATAAATATCCATGGGCCTCCCTGGTGGCGCAAGTGGTTGAGAGTCCGCCTGCCGATGCAGGGGATACGGGTTCGTGCCCCGGTCTGGGAGGATCCCATATGCCGCGGAGCGGCTGGGCCCGTGAGCCATGGCCGCTGAGCCTGCGCGTCCGGAGCCTGTGCTCCACAACGGGGGAGGCCACAACAGTGAGAGGCCTGCATACCGCAAAAAAAAATAAATAAATAAAAAATAAAATAAAATAAAATAAATATCCATGAGTCCACACTGATATAAATAAATTAATTACCTAAATAAATGTGGAAGAAGAGACAATACTTTCTTACAGAAGAATTGCAGTTAATGAACATAGAAGGAAAAAGGGGAAATTGAAAAATACCATTAAGCAAACCCCACAGTAATAATTATGATAAACAAGAACCATAGACAGATGCAGATATTTTTAGGCAAAATCTGAGAAGCAGGATACTTCCATAGTCTCAGAGTATCTCCCCCAACATAGTTACTAGTTAAAAATATTTAATAATAATTTTATAGTGGAGAAACCTGCAGACATCACCTTAACCAAGGGATCAAGGTTAACATCACCAGTGATAAGACATGGACATCATGAACCTCTTGATATTATGCACCAAGAAGGATACAACAGCATTTCATTGTCCTTAAAGATAAGGAAAAACTGAGGAACATCAGATTAGTGGAGATTAAGGAGAAGGAACAAGTAATTGCAATGTGAGAAAATGGATAGGCTCTTAGAACAGAAAAAAGACATCAGTAGAAAAACAGGTGAAATTAGAATAAGGTCTTCAGTTTAGTAATCTCTGGGTCTAATCTTTGTACCATGGTTACGTAAGATGTTAACATTAGGGGAAGTTGGGTGAGAAATACATGCTAAAATTAGTTAAAAATAAAAATATAAATAAAATGCAACAGAACATATAAGGTACACAAAAAAAAGGGATTCCAATAAAAGTAAACTATTCTTTGGTTCTTCCTATTACAATTTCCACAGCGGAGCGACTTTCAAGCAGCTGGCTGGATGTTCGTCACATTGAAAAATATGTAGACCAGGGTAAAAGTGGAACAAGAGAATTACTTTGGTCCTGGGCACAGAAAAACAAGACTATTGGTGACCTTTTACAGATTCTCCAGGAGATGGGGCATCATCGAGCTATCCATTTAATTGCAACTTATGGTAAGCATTGATTCTAACGATATGGCTCTTACTCAATTTTATATGAATTGTAACTTGTAAATATTGTATTTTATCTAAGGCATTGACTGGTCATGCTGTATGTCAGTGATTCCTTACCTGTGATTTTATCTGAAGCGGGGTTTGCAGCTTCACGTTTTTGTGTCTGACACTTTCTTTTCTTATTGCCTAACTTATACAACACATTCCCTTTTACCACTTTATAGTTTGGTTTTTAAAAAATATTTATTTACAAGCTACACTTTTTTTTTTTTTTTTTTTTTTCCTTTTTGCGTTATGTGGGCCTCTCACTGTTGTGGCCTCTCCCGTTGCGGAGCACAGGCTCCGGATGCGCAGGCCCAGCGGCCATGGCTCACGGGCCCAGCCGCTCCGCGGCATATGGGATCCTCCCAGACCGGGGCACGAACCCGTATCCCCTGCATCGGCAGGCGGACTCTCAACCACTGCGCCACCAGGGAGGCCCAAGCTACACTTCTTAAAATGTTTCATTCTCACTTAGTTAAGAGAATCAGCTCTCTGTCCAAAACTCTGACTCTCTGAGTCATAAACATGACCAGAACCACAATATGAGTAAAATACAAATAATGCTATAATTTGTTTTACCATATGATTAGAAGTTAAAAATAATTGGGTTTCCCCCCTGTATTTTAGTGATTTTGGAGGCAGGTGATACCTCCAAAATAACCCTGGGATTTCTCTATTATCTTCACTGCTGTTTTTATGCCATGGCTTTCTAACTTCTAACCTGTTTACTGTCCATTTCACAGTGGCTTGATTCTTCCTTCTCTTTGCCTTCTCTTTCTGATGCTGTGTCATGCGTTACGTTTATAGTAACCTGATAAATAAAGCTCATGAAGTTTTCTCTGTTCATTCTTTGTCAATAAAATAATCTCCCAATGTCACCTGTTCTGTTATTCCACTTTAGATTCATTGACTTCAACAAGAATGATCTTGAGTGATCTTGGGTCTTATGTTATAGATTCAGGGCTCTTAGGTTGGAAACTCCTTTAAATCAGCAGGCTTATTCTTTGGCTTTTTCATTCAGGCATATTTTTAGTTCTGTGTATTTGCACACATGCTCTTTGATAATATATTTTGTCCACTCAAGCCACTGCCTCCTCACCTAAAGAAGCTTTGCACACACAAGAAGAAATCCCAAGAGGTTTGTACCAGAAAACTGTAGCTTCAGAATGACTTTTATTTTATAGGTTTTTCACATCAATAAGGTATTAGACAGTTCCCAATAGGCTTCCACCATGATATTATCTGTATAACTTGGCTAATCCCTTTTTTCTGTTGCACACTATTTCTTCACTTAGGTTTTTTTTTCCCTTAATGTTTATTTATTTATTTATTTTGGCCACTCCGGGTCTTAGTTGCAGCACGTGGGTTCTTCACTGCAGCATGTGGCTCTTTAGTTGTGGCATGTGGACTTCTTAGTTGCAGCATTCGGACTCTTAGTTGTGGCATGCAAGCTCATAGTTGCAGCATGTATGCAGGATCTAGTTCCCCAACCAGAGATCGAACCCCGGCCCCCTGCATTGGGAGTGCAGAGTCTTACCCACTGGACCACCAGGAAGTCCCTTCACTTAGTTTTATACAGCAGAATGCTTCACTCTGAAGCTGACTGATCAGGTAAAATGTAGTGAGTCTCTGGGAGCTGTAAATGTAATGCCTTTTCATTATCTGAGCCTTTTCCAGACACTGAAACCACCCACGTGACTTGTTCACAATATAAACTCACACCAATTTGATAGGACACGGGTATATTTTATACTTCAGTGTTCTGGAATAGATTTCAGGGTGTCTTTTCACACTCTGTGTTGTTTATTTATGCAGCGGGGAATTATATGGACAAAAACTCCACATCCTTGGTTGACTCCTAGTCTGTTGCACATGGAAAATTAATTTATTTTTTACAATGTGGGATTAGTTGATTTGTGGAAAGGCAATTATTTACTGCCCTAATAGCAGGAGATAGATACATCTGAGATGAAAAGGAGGATAGTGCTTTGTTCTGAATCCTTTGCTAAGGAAAATAGCATTATTTATTTGCAGTTTGTTGAATTAATGCTTTGAATTATGATCTTACAAACATTAATGTTATAGCTTGTTGAAAGCAGCCACATGATGATTCATTGGAAACATTTAAATGTAACCTGCTGCACAGGTGTTTCCTATGACAGCAGCTCACTGAAGTCAGGAGTTGGAGCTCCTAATTGAAATGCGTAAAGATTTAGTCTTTCTTTGTTGCTACCATGAACCGAGTTATCACTTATCTAAATAATCTATTTTTGCCTAGCTTTCCTTAAAATTGTTCCATTTGGTGGGATGGTTTCACCTTAATCACCTTAGTCAAGCCATTTTGAATCTTCCATTTTATATGACAGTGAAGTATTGTCTCTCTTTTTATGTGCAGCAAAAGGACAATGGCTTTTAGTGCCCTTGCCGCCCCCAAACTTCAAATTTTGTTCTACACAACAATACCTTATTCAGGATGTTTGCTATTTCTTGCCTAATTGCCCTCGCTGGAACCTCTAGTGTAATGTTGAATAGAAGTGGCAAGATCAACACATTCTTTTCTTGTTCCTGATCTAAGGAGAAAACATTCAGTCTTTCACCATTATGTATGATGTTCACTGTAAGTTTTTCACAGATGCCCTTTACCAAATTAAGGAAATTTTTTTCTCTCCCTAGAGCTTCATCATGATAGATTATTGGATTTTATGAGTTTTGTTCATTTTATTAATATGGTATATTTTCAGATATTAAGCTAACCTTGGATTCCTGGGATGAATCCCACTTGGTCATGGTACCTCATCTTTGTTATATGTTTCTGGATTTAGTATTTTGGTGAGGACTTTTGCATCTATATTCATGAGGGATATAAGTCTGTAGTTTTCCTGTGCTATTTTGTGTGGCATTGATATTAGGATAATATTGGCTTCAAAGAAAGATTTGGGAGTTGTTTCTTCCTCTTCTATTTTGGAAGAATGTGTGAAGAACTGGTCTTAAATCTTCTTTAAATGTTTGGTAAAATTTACCTGTGAAGCCATTTGGGCCTGGGCTTTTCTTTATGGGAAGTCTTAAAATATTAATTAAATCTCTTCCCTTGTTACAGACCCATTCAGGTTGTTTATTTCTCCTTGAATTAGTTTTGGTAGTTTGTGTCTTTCTAGGAATCTGTCCATATCATTTATCTAGTTTTTTGACAAATAGTTGTTCACAGTATTCCCTTATAATTCTTTTTATTTCTGTAAGGTCAGTAGTTATGTCTTTTGTTCTTAATTTTAGCAATTTGCATCTTCTTTCTTTCTTGGTCAGTCTAACTATAAGATTGTCAACTTTGTTTATATTTTCAAAGAACCAGCTTCAGTTTCATTGATATTTCTCTTCTGTTTTTCTATTCTGTTCTTCTGTTTCATTTATTTCCACTCCAGTCTTAATTCTTCCTTCCTTCTGCTTCCTGTGGGTTAGTTGTTTCTTCTATTTTAGTTCCTCAAGACAAAAGTTTAGGCTATTTATTTGATATTTTTCTTCTTTTTAAAGGTGGGCATTAACAGCAATAAATTTCCCTTTAAGTGCTGCTTTTGCTGCATGCCATATGTTTTGGCATGTTGTGCTTTTGTTTTCATTCATCACAAAGTATTTTCTAATTTCCCTTGTGATTTCTTCTTTGACTCATTGGTTATTTATGAGTTTGGTGTATGATTTTCATGTATTTGTCAATTTCCAAAAAAAAAAAAAATTTCCTTTTGTTATTGATTTCTACTTTATTTTTTTTGCATTTAAAAAATGTATTTATTTTTATTTATTTTTGGCTGCATTGGGTCTTCATTGCTGCACGCGGGCTTTCTGCAGTTGCAGTGAATGGGGGCTACTCTTCGTTGCAGCACGCGGGCTTCTCACTGCAGTGGCTTCTCTTGTTGCGGAGCATGGGCTCTAGGTGCACGGGCTCAGTAGTTGTGGCACGTAGGCTCAGTAGTTGTGGCTTGCGGGCTCTAGAGCACAGGCTTAGTAGTTGTGGCGCACGGGCTTAGTTGCTCCATGGCATGTGGGATCCTCCCAGACCAGGGCTTGAACCCATGTCACCTGCATTGGCAGGTGGATTCTTAACCACTGTGCCACCAGGGAAGCCCTTGATTTCTACTTTAATTCCATGTAGTCAGAGAATATGCTTTGTATGATTTCATCCTTCCAAATTTATTGAGGCTCATTTTATTGCCTAACATGTGATCTGTTCTGGAGAATGTTCAACGTACACTTGCAAAGTATGAATGTATTCTTCTCTTTTGGATGGAATGTTCTATAGATGTCTGTTCAGTCTAATTGATTTATAGTTTTGTTCAAGGAGGCTTATTATTAATTGATTGTATTTTGTTGCTAGTCTTCTAAGCAAAATAATCTAGGAAACATTAGAATACAATCTAAGAAAAACTAGAAGATGAAATGAAACTCTTCTGAAGTCTGAATCAAAATGTCAGAAGTAACAGCAAAATATTGCAGAGTTTTAATTTTTTGTAGGAAGCTACATAGACTTCCTTAGTTCAGACAGAAGTAATAGTCTTCAGTTGGGCAGCATTTGTGGGCATTTTTGATTGATCGCGTGCACGCGCACACACACACACACACACACACACTCACACTCACACTCACTCACCCCTCTAATACCTTATGGCACAAGATGGGATAAAAAGTGAACTAACCGAGAGAGGTATAATCCCATAATGGTAAAAATTTTAAATACATGTACAAAAAACTGATAACAACATTGCTTTTTTCCTGTCAATTCTCTCCTTCATACTTTAATATTTTTAATGATGTCTAACAATAATTTAAGATAGGTGCTCATGGACTTCCCTGGCAGTCCAGTGGTTAAGACTTCGAGCTTCCACTGCAAGGGGCACGGGTTTGATCCCTGGTCAGGCAACTAAGATCCCGCGTGCCGCGCCTCACGGACAAAAATTAAAAAAACAAGAATACAAACAAACAAACAAGAAAAAAAGATAGGTGCTCATGTTTTAAGTGAACAAAGGTATGTTTGTATATTTGATCATTAGAAAGCTCTTTCACATATAGAAATTTGTAACCATTCAATGGGAATGAAACTGAGCTTTAGAAATGAACCTTACTGGCAAGGTATTTATTTTCACAGTGTAAAAAAGAAAAATAAAGTTTGTTAAGGACATAACATTTTTTGTATCTAGCTTCCCTTATTTCTCTTTCAGGGGCAACCTTGAATCCTTCAGAGCACAATCATCAGGGAAAAGGATTTCCGATCATGTTATCCAAGGTAGAGTGTGTGTGCATGGGGAATGACCCTTGAACCCTGTTGCATATATAATTGAGTGTAAGGAATGAAGTTATCAGGCAGAAAAATCCTGTATTTGCAGGTACTTTTTTAAAGTCTGGAGAGCTTTAGCTCTCATTCTTGTTCATTTATTTGGGGATTCAGGAAACTGGAGATTTGTAAATGTTTGAAGAGTTAAGAGCTTTGTCCTCTCAGTGATCTGTCAGAGATAAGTCTTAGAACTTTTAAGAGTACTGTAAGTTACGCATTTGTCTTAACTCAGCTTTTAGTTTTCCTGTTCTAGTGTTTTGCATGTTACTGTTAGTTTTTATTAAAGCAAACTAACGGTGATCATTTTTACAGCAATAGAAGTCATTTAAAATTGACTATAACTATGACTTTGATACTTGAGTTTTTACCGTTGGTATGGAAGCCTTAAATATATATAGCAGTGAATACTATTGAATAAAATAAAATAACTTTGCATTCTACTAGCTTTCTTCTAAATTAGATTCCACCCTGTTGCACTGTACAGTCCCAGGGGGAGCTATGGATTTCTGTTGAGGTTCTGTTCTTTCTAGACTTGATGAAATTGAATTATACTTTAATATGTATTTCTTCTCCTAGGAAACAGCTAGTGTCACAGTGGATAATGTTCTTATTCCTGAACGTAATGAAAAAGGTAAGAAAAACAAAACAACTTTTCTTTAAATCATGTTTTCCTTTAAGTGAATTCATGAATTCTTTTAAGTGAAATTTAGAAAGATCCAATAAACATAATAACTATTCATTAATATGCAGATTCAGGATAAATTTTTCATAGATATCAAAATATTCTCAATTTTGACTGACACATAGTTCTGATGGGTGACACATTATTGTTATATTAAAATTTCATTGGCCAGTAAAGAGCATAATTGTGGTCTCAGGAGAATTTCATGGCATTTGCTATTTTTATGTGTCATAGGAAGACATTTAAAAATTATGTTGGGTTTTATACAGTTTTAGAAATTTTCATAGCACTTATAGAGAAATCTTTAGAGGTGATTGTAGGGCAGTGCTGAAGGTGACTATGAAAATCAGTTATTTTCCACACCAACTTTCCTACTTTATCAGCAGGGAGAATAATTTACTTCTATCTGGGAATCATTCTGATAAACTTTAGTGGCTATTTAAGGCTGCCTTGCCTAATCTTTGCCACTTGATCCGATGCTTCTTTGGTTCAAAAGAGAATTAGAATAGTTAGATAAGGTTGTGGTCCTTTAATGTTTAGCAAAAAAGGTTTAAATCAGACAGACTAAGTGTGTAAATATAGCCAAAATTGGTCTCTGAAGCATTTAGCCAGGCTTTTCCCTTTGAATTTGTATTTGATTTCCTTTGAAATGTTTCCTCCCAATCTCTGCTTTAGATGATTTTTTTAAAAAGGTGAAGCATCTTCCTGATTTACTCTGAGCAAGTTAGTTAGCCATTTAGAGGATTTGGCTTATGAAAAATGTTTCTACCAGTCATGCATAGAGAATATTATTTAATCTTATCAAAATTTCCACTTCTATAGTTTTTTTTTTTTTTTACTGATTTTAGGTTCATAGTGGGTCAACAGCAATCTGTTGATCTAATGACAGGGAAACAGTCATGGAAAAGTTTCCTCAACTAAGTTGTCTGGCTGATCTCTTTGGGAAGGTGATAGAATCACAGTGCTTTTGTTTGAATATCTAAAAAGCCATTTGCTCTGTGGGATGGTGGGAGCCAGGCCCAAGTAAATGTACAGAGAGCACATGGTGGGCTTCAGTTTTTGCTCCTGGGCCTTTCTCTGTTGACTTTTCACTGGGCTCTGATTTGTTTCTAATAGGGAAGTCTTGGTTCTTTATAATGATGGTTGATTCTTAAAAAGAGAAAAAGTAACTTATCTTCTCCCTACTTTCCTTCCTAAGGAGTATTGTTTAAATCCTCCATCAGCTTTCACAACGTCATAGAAGGAACCAAAAATTTCCACAAAGACTTTTTAATCGGAGAAGGGGAAATTTTTGAGGTATACAGAGTGGAAATCCAAAACCGAACATATGCCATTAAATTATTTAAACAGGTATGGAAAGAATTACTATCACAGGATATCCATTCCATTTATTGGCTCATATTTCACATTAAAATGTGTCATTTTTCATCAACATTGAAAGGAGGTATACTTGAAAATAAAATTTCATAAATGGAAATAAGATATATGACCTCTGGTGACTGGAGAAATGACTGAGAAATGAATGCCTGTCTTGCAGGAATGTGGAAGTTAAATCCTTCCCCTCCCCAGATGTATGGCCTGAGAAAGACTTTTTTGAAAAGCGTTGTTAGGACCATTGGGACTTTGCTAAAGATGGTCAGATTGTGCTGGTCTGCTCCAGTTTTCCTGGCTTTCTAGGATGGGCAGCGCCCTCTCCAGGCAGCTTCACAGGCTAAGCCACAGACTGATATTTGGTGCTACTTTATGAATCATCTCCAATCACAGTTCAGGACGGGGGAAAGAGGAGGCTTTGGTAGGAGCAGCACAGCAGTGATTGGAGCAGGAGGTTAGAATACAGCTGAGTACAGCCAGGGAAACAGAAAGGCTATCGGGGGTCCGACTCAGGAGTCAGGAGGAGATAGGTCTGCACTCGCATACCCAAAGAGCTGTTCTTCATTGTTGGTCAACAGCCAATAAACATTTACTAAACTTCTTTTATGGGCTGCGTGTTGGGTGGAGATGAATAAAGCATAGTTACATTCTCCAAGAGTTCCCAGTCTTATGGGGAAAACAGGTAAAGAAAAGATTAAATTGCAGTGTGATAAGTACTTTAGCAGAGATTTGCCCCAAAGTTCATGGGAGCACATAGAAGATAGGCAGAGGAGGGGCTGGCACAGAGTAACCACGCAGTAAACATTTCCTCAGTAAACACATGGAAAAGTGGATGAAAGGAAGTGACCTTTCAACTGGATTTTGAAGGATAAGGAGAATTTTCCAGGCAGCGAGGGAAGTACTTTCTAGATGGAAGAGATAGCAGGTGCCCAGGCCTAGAGGCACATGCATGAAAGCCTGTATCTTACTCACGAAGACCAGTTCGTTTGGAGTAGAGTTTAGTGTGAGAGGGTGGGAACGTAGTGGCATCAGATGATACTGGAAAGATAGGTGAAGTCCATGGATGGTTTCTAAGTAGGAGAGTGAAAGGACGAGATTTGTGTTTTGAAGTATCCCTTCGATTACCGGTCAGATGATGGACTGGAGGTTGGCAGGGGCACTGGAGGAAAGACGGCAGGAATTAGACTAGAGGTAGAAAGACCTGGCAGAGGGATATTTCAGATGTGTAAACTGAAGTGGATAGGGCTGAAACCTGCCTTCTCCAGTTTAATATTAGAATCACCCAGGAAGCATTTTAAAAACTGAGCTCTGCAGCATCTGGTTGGGTCAGAGTAGTGGTGGTGGTAGGCGTCCCCAGGTGGTTCAGATGTGTGACCAGTGTTGGTAACCGCTCTAAGCCAGGGCAGAGGCAGTGGGGATGGCAAGGGAGGGTACTATGTCTGAAAGATGAGGTGAAATGGAGCAAATCTGGTGATCTGTTAGACAGGGCTGGGGAAATAGGGGAGAAGAAGGGATCTGAGGTGGTTCCAGTTTTGCAGCTTAGATTACAGGGCCTTTTTAAAAAAAATTATGAACCCAATTTGTCCATTTCCTCAAATTGCATTTGCCCCACTAATTCTGTAGAGACATCTCAAGATTCCTGAGAAGATGAATGTCTAATGAAGAAATGAAACCATCTACTGTTACAACCATTCAACAAGAAGAATGTGGTTACTCTAGAGGTGTCCTAGAGGTGTCCTGCTTCTTAGGGCCAGTGTGTCCCTGGCCCCATTTGTACATTCTCTTCTGGTTGAGCCCCAGGGCCACCTCCCCAAAGACTCCATGCGTCTACTTTCCTCTTCTCTCTGCGATTGCCACCAACTCACACTCCCTCTTGGGAGTGTTCTTTCCAGGGGTCTGGCTTCAGAATGGGACGTCTTTGCCCTTTCTGTCCCGAAGACAATGATCATTTCCTTGATTCCTTCCGACCCCTCCAGGATGGTTTTGGTGACCCTCCTCTGTATAGTCTCAGCAAAATACCACTGTCTCATAGTACTGATTTCTTCATCTGCCTCTCCCAGTGGACTGAATGGTTTTCTTTAAGGAGCTTTTATTTATCTTTGTATCCCAGTGCCTTATTACAGAGCCTGGCCTATAGTAGTTGCTCAGTAAATGTTTGTTGGGTGAATTGAATGAAGCACATTGGCTGTTTTCATGAATTTAGTTGCTATTCAGTATTAGTAAAAAGACAGGAGGGAACAAAGTTACCCAAGACCTAGAGATTGTACAAACTCCTACACACACACATACACATCAGGAAGAATGAGATAATTTAATGAAGCCTTAGCCACAGAGCATTTTTTACTAGAAATGTAGTTTTGTCCCATTGAGACCTTAACTTCAGTAACCTTTCTTAGAGGGACTGAGGCTGGGAACTGTACTTAGGTGTGTTAGATTAGTGCATCCAGCTCACCTGGGGATCTTACAGTGCAGATTCTGATTCAGCACATTTGGGTAGGGACCTGAGACTCAGCTTTTCCCACCAGCTCCCAGAGAAGCTGGTATTCCTCATGCACAGAACACACTTTGAGCAGCAAGAGTGCTAGGGTAGCATGAACACAAAAACTAACGCCTTCACTTTTTCAGATTAAGAAAACGAGGACCCCAGGGAGGTTTGGTGACAATAAGTCACAAATAATGAGTGTTAGAGGTGGGCCTGAGACCCAATCCACTTGCTCCCAGGGCAGTGGTTTTTTAAAATGTAAATTCTCATAATGTGGTCCTTGCAAATGATTTGTTAGACTAGTTTATTGTTTCTGACTTCTTGGGTTAACTTGGAAAATAGTTTCCAGGATTCCTGTTGGATTTCTCTCCCTTTGTTCCTGAGGACAGAGAGCTCTAAAAATTCTGCCCTGGGACTTCCCTGGTGGCGCAGTGGTTAAGAATCCGCCTGCCAATGCAGGGGACACGGGTTCGACCGCTGGTCCAGGAAGATCCCACATGCCGCGGAGCAACTAAGCCCGTGCACCACAACTACTGAGCCTGCGCTCTAGAGCTTGTGCTCCACAACAAGAAAAGCCACTGCAATGAGAAGCCCACGCACCATAACGGAGAGTAGCCCCTGCTCGCTGCAACTAGAGAAAGCCTGCGCACAGCAACGAAGACCCAGTGCAGCCAAAAAATAAATTAAATAAATAAATATTTTTTTAAAAAACAAAAACAAAAAAGAACTCTGCCCTGTCTAGCAATTTGCAAACGATAACTGGAGCACACTTACTTTAACCCTTTCATGGTAGAAGTTAGGAATTTGAGATTCAGAGACATGCAACGATGTCAGGTGTATGAAGCCATCAAGAACAGTGGAGGTGCTCCATACAATATTATTGAATTCATTAATTTATTCATATGTCAGGCACTCTGCTAGCTTCTGAATCTTCTTTGAAGTAAGGAGTTATATGTTTCATTTTCCTAGTGGGCCCATTTTTTCAAAAGTAGTACAAAGGTAAACTTGAACCAACAGCCAAATGACCCAACTCATAAATGCCAAATTATTGAAATCAATTCTAATCAGAATACAACTATCACAACCAGGATTCTTTGAGATCAAGTGGGGAGTTTCTGTCATGGGATTTTCTTTGAATGCATATTTTTGAATTCATGTAAATGTGTACAAAATATGGTGAAAGGGTTTGAATATAAAATAGAATAGTATGATACATTTCATGAAAAACTTCTAATTCAAAAGCAGTGGTTCTAAATCTGTTTTGGGGTTAATGGATTTTTGAAAGTCTGATGCAAGCTAAGGATCCTCTCCCCAGAAAAATGTTCATATGCATTTATACCATAAAGTATCTAATTTCAGGGAGACTATAGACCCTAGGCAAGAATCCCAGAAATAGAGAGATCCTTTCCTTAATTTTTTTCTTGTGTTTCTGTATAATATTTAGGGGGAAAAAATGCAATGTAAGAAACAATGGAAGAGCTTTTTATCTGAGCTTGAAGTGTTACTGCTGTGAGTATATTCCTTTGGATTTCTCCACTTGTGCCTGGTTTTCATCTCTGTTCATCTTTGATTCAACAGCACAGAGCTTGGCATGGTTGGCATTTAATAAATGTGGGTTGGATGTTAGAACATTGGGTAAAATTTTGACATCTGCTTAGTATATTCCTTGGAATACATTTTAAAATAGACCATTTATATAATTCACTTGAACATATTTTAATAAGAAACTGTCACAAGGAAATGGGTTAAATCATATGTGACTAACATGACTGAATGTAAACTAATTCTTAGAACTTTAGAATTGTATATATTTTACCATTTCCCCCCTTTCTTAGAGACATTCCAGTCAAGAAACTTTCATCAATATAAACCTCTTCTGGAAGAGAGTTTTAGGCAAAGAAATCAAGTGCTTTCGATGTGCACATTATTTTCTGGGAATTCATTCATGAGCCTGAAAGTCCTTGGAGACAAACTAAAATGACTTCATTTTCATATATATTCATATCTGCAGCTGTGCAGCCTGTCTCACTGAAGGCCCCTAACCCTATAGAGTTCAGTCATCACCCTTTACAAACAGAAAATGTTCTTTTCAGATGTGTTCTAAACCAATACATGAATTGGGGGGAGGGAGGTATTATCCTAAATCCTTCTCCGTTTATACCCAGGACCAGAAATCAAAATGTTAGAGGCTAAGTATAAACACTTACTATATCATTTAGTCAACAAAAAACTAAAACCAAAATTGTAATAAGAAGGTTTTTATATTTAAACTATTTCTTTGCTTATGAATAAATAATAAGTTCAGACACTTCAAAATTCCAAAAGGGCAAAAGGGTAAGCCAAGAGATTTTCTTCCACTATTCTCATCCAACCACCCAGCTGATTTTCCCAAAGGCAACAGAGTTATCAGTTTCCTGTAAATCTTTTCAGAGATATTTTATGTGTAAGCATATATGTATTTTGTTTTCTTACTTTCCTCTTCTCACACAAGAGGTAGCATGCATACATTGTTCACTTTGCTTATTTTAGTATTCCACTGTGTGCCGTGCTGTAATGTAATTAACCATTTTCCTATTGATGGATTTTTAGATTTTTCCTAATCTTTTACTTAAAAAAAATTGCTACAACAAGAAACCTTTTATATATGTTATTTCAGACCTGTTGGAAAACTTATCTAAGTTTTAATATCGCTTAGAAACTAAGAAAGCTTCACATAAATAAAATTATAGGGTCAAATGGTTGTATGTGTTACATGTTACCACATTGTCCTCCAGTGGAAGCTATACCAATTTACACTTACACCAGTCATATGTTAGAGTGCCTGGTTCCCCATATTCTTGATAACATAGCATTTATTCTTTTAGTTTTTTCTGATCTGCTAAGTGGAAATGGTTTCTCAGTGTAGTTTAAATTTCTTTTTCTATGATGAATGAATCTTTTCATATATTAAGAGATATATTTCCTTTTCCATGAAATATCTGTTAATGTTTTTTGCCCATTTTTTTATTAGGCTGTTGGGTTTTTTCTTAATGGTTTGTAAGAGCATTTTATATATTAGAGAAAATTAGCCCTATTTTTATGTTACAAGATACAAATAATTTTTTATCACATTTTCGTTTGTCTTTGCTTATTCTAGTTTTTGCCATGTGGAAACAGTTTTCACGTAGTTGAATTTAATCTATACTTTCTCTTATGGATTCTGGGTTTTGTATTATAGTTTAAAAGGCCTTCCCCACTGAGAGGTTATAAAATAATTATGCCATTTTTCCAAGTACTTTTATATTTTCATTTTTTACATTTGTATATCTGATCCATTTGGATTTATTCTGCTGAGGCATTTATGTATTACTTTAGAGAGAATTAACAGCTCTATGACATTGAATATTCCTTGTGTGCCATCATTATCATTTATATTGCTAATGTTTCTTTAGTTTTAGGCCCTATACCAAGTACTTTACATGTATTAATTCTTTAATCCTCACAACAATCCTGTGAGGTGAGTCCTGCTATTATCCCCATTTTGCAGATGAGGAAACTGAGTCAGAGCGTACTTTTTTTTTAAACAAGATCCAGTTTATTTCCTGAATCATACTCAATCTCCCTTTTCTCAGACAGTTACTAGTAAATAAGTCAGAGGCAGGGTTTAGGAGAGAAGTGCACAAGCAAACAGTCAATTTCAGTAAGTTAAATAATAAGACAAGCAAGTACAGAGCACTGAGGGAGGAGGAAATGCTAATTTGGGGAGGTGGGTGGGTGGCAGAGTAGGTGTCTTGGAAAAAGTAACATCTAAGCTGAGGCCTGAGGATGAGTTTTTTTTGTTTAATATTAAGGGAACTACTTAAGGGATTGTATTATGTGTTTATGTATGTACACTTACACACACCTACACATTGCCTTTCTTGAGGAAGAAGGAATAGAGGGACTCAAGGGAGATATATATATATACACACACACACACAGACACACATGCACACACACACGTGTTTTATAGGTAAGTTTTGCTACTGAAGAAATGTGTAATAGGATTTTTTTTTTTTTTTTTTTTTTTTTTTTGCGGTACGCGGGCCTCTCACTGCTGTGGCCTCTCCTGTTGCGGAGCACAGGCTCCGGACGCGCAGGCTCAGCGGCCATGGCTCACAGGCCCAGCCGCTTCGCGGCATGTGGGCTCTTTCCGGACTGGGGCACGAACCCGTGTCCCCTGCATCGGCAGGTGGACTCTCAACCACTGCGCCACCAGGGAAGCCCTATAATAGGATTTTATATATAACACCATTTATGGAAAAATAGCTTTATTTATTTTAATATCACCAGGCATGCCTAAGACATAGGAGGTGTTCCATAAATAATTGTTGAATTGAGCTGAGTTCACAGTATGTGTGGTGAATTTCACATGTTTTATATTTCATAGCTGTTACTGGGTTCCATTGGTTTTCACAGTGATGACACATGCCCTCAAGAAATAGATTTTTTTTTTTAAAAGAACCTGAAAAATGTATATGATACTGATATAGAATTCTGGGATTTAAAAATCAGTGATGTGTTTTTCAACATCAAACTTTACTAGTCACATGGATTTCAGGTAACAATACAAGCTTTCTGAAGGCATTGGATGTCTCTTAACTGTGTGACTGGGACCTAGTACAGCACTTGACATGGTAGCATTCAGTAAATGGATGAATGAAAACAGTCTTCCGAACTCTTCTATTTTGGTGATTTTAGTTACACATGTATACCTAAAGCAATGAAATGGATAATTTCAGTTGTATTATCTTTAATAAATAAGTTATATTGGGTTTCATGTTGATAAAAATAAGTTAATATCAAATATTGTTTTCTACTTGTTGTAATGTTCCCAAAAGCCCAAATCTTAAGAACCCTTTACTTTCGTAAAATGTCTGTCTTATATTTGGATATTGGCTAATATCTGTCAGAACGCTTTAGACCAATTTGGAAGGCAAATCTGTATCACGTGTCCATTGAAATTCCTTCTCTCTTGGCCAAATTTATATTCTGCTTTATACCTATTCCCCAGCCCACCCTACCATCCCCAAAACAAAGTGTTATTCATTTCCTATTTGAATAAACAGTTTGATGGATTTAAAAAATCTTTTGTTTCAAGGTTCCAACATCCAAACATATTGGAGTTGGCTGCATATTTTACAGAGAGTGAGAAGTTTTGCCTGGTTTATCCGTATATGAGAAATGGATCACTTTTTGACAGATTACAGTGTGTAGTAAGTTATATCTATTACTCTCCCTGATACTCTGACCCTCTAAAGCCCTGGGGCAGCTGCTGAAATACTTGAGCTATTGTGTGTTGTGCAACATGGTGGCCAGAAGAGTTGCTGGGTCCTTACTCCTCATTGATACCATGTCTCAAATGAGTTTACATCAGCTACCCTTATTTCTCAGATAATTTTTATTTGCATAACTTTATGCAAAGTACCATTCAGCACAAAGGATAGACATAAAAGTGATAGACACCTTAAAGAGAAGGAACGAGGTTGAATAAATGCCATGGTTTCTCTTTTGTGATGTTTCTGAAAGATAAGTTTAAAAACTGATTCCAAATTGGTTAAATTTCAATTAAGATGAGAATAAAACCAGATTATTTTCAATTACCCACACCATTGTGCCACAATAATTTTAAAATCTTGTTTAATGAACTCTTAAACGCCTTATTAGCCATATTTCAATTAAGATAACATTAAAATTATTGGGTATTTCCATTGCCTATAAAGGGGCTTAGAACCAGCGTTGGTAGTAGAGGAAAACCTATTTTGAATTAAAAATAGGTTATGGTAAACTACAATGTTCATTCACCCCCTCTCCCCACCTCCTCATTAGCGTTTATTGGTTTTTACTCAGAAAATACAACCAAACCAACTACTGTTGTCTTTTCAGGGTGACACAGCCCCACTCTCTTGGCACATTCGAATCAGTACCTTAATAGGAACAACCAGAGCCGTTCAGTACTTGCACAACATGGAACCGTGCTCTGTCATCTGTGGCAGTGTATCAAGGTAAATTATCCCAGAGCTGTAGGTTACAGCTGAAGGCCCCTTTCATCATCATGGAAGAGTCGCACTTCACCCTATTTTCTGTCTATAGTTTCCCTGGTGTGTATGTGTTAAGAAATCTCATTGAAGTATTTAAAATCTTACCTTTTAATGAAAACATGTGTACCAAATTTTAAAGGCTGCCCTTATATTGCCAATTGGAGAGTTTGTATTATCTTTGGGAATCATTAATGAACAGTGTAGGATAGACCGTTTTGTGTATTTTATTAATTATACCTCACAGCAAACTGTGAAATGAACCTGTATTCATCTCACTTTTTTAAAAAAAGAAAACTGAGGTCTCAGGAAAGGTTAAGTGGCTTATACAGGGACTCCTCACAAGATAACAGTAGTGATCAGCAATTTAAATTCTTCCTCCTTGAGTCTCCAGCCTCCTGCCATGCCACTGAGCCCGCT